>NC_091442.1:17371356-18042477 GCF_964237555.1 Oryctolagus cuniculus | reverse complement strand
AGAAATCAAAAAACTGTTCAGAAGCTGTTTTTTATGCTTGTTGTTGACATCTTTCCTTAGTATAGAGTTAATCTTCTGTGTATAAAGGTAATTGAAAATAGATTTTGTAAAAAATAAAAATGAGAATAGGAGAAGGAGGAGGAAGAAGGGTGAGAGTTGGGGTAGGAGGGTAGGTACAGTGGGAAGAACTGCTGTCCCTAAAGTTGTACTTATGAAATGCATGAAGTTTGTGTACTTCAAATAAAAGGTTTCTGCAGGAAAACAATAAAGGCATTAATACTTTATATATATATATATATATATATACACACAGAGATACTTATATACAAAGATACTAACAAAAAAACTGGACATGAAACCAAGAAGTAAAAACAAAAATATCAGTTATAGGGGAGGATGATGTGGCACAAGCAATTAAGCTGCTATTTGGAGGGCCAATGCTGTGGCATAGCAGGTAAAGCCGCCATATGGAGTGCCAGCATCCCATATGGGCACTAGTTTGAGTCCCAGCTGCTCCTCTTCTGATCCAGCTTCCTACTGATGCACCTGGGAAAGCAGCAGAAGATACCCAAGTACTTGGACCTTTGCACCCACGTGAGAGACCAGGAAGAAACTCCTGGCTCCTGGCTTCAGATAAGCTCAGCTCTGGCCACTGTGGCCATCTGGGGGTATGAACCAGTGGATGAAAGGTCTCTCTCTATCTCTCCTTCTCTTTCTCTTTAACTTTGCCTTTCAAATAAATAATTTTTTTTAAAAAAATCCATCATTTGGAACACCTACATCCCATATTAGAATAACTGGGTTCAAGGCCCAGCTCCACTCTGATCCAGCTTTCTAGTAATGGGAACCCTGGAGGCATCAGGTGACAGCTCAAGTATTTGGGTCCCTGCCACCAGTATTAGAGATCCAGAGAGAGTTCTGTCCTCCTGGCTTTGGCCTTGGCCCAGCACTGGCTGTTGTGGACATTTGGGGAGCAAACCAGAGGCAGAGAGGATCTGCCTCTCAAGTAAACAAAAATAAATAATTTTTAAAGCAGTTGTAAGCAAAATATCCACATATTATTGTACAAAGAACTGAATATTATGCACTATTGCAAAAAGATATATATTTTAAAACATATAGTGTACTTTGGAAATTCTTCAAGTGCCGAATAGTAAAAGAAAAGCAAGAAACAAAACTGTATATTCACTAGGATCCAATTAAAAATGAATACATTATGTGGAAAAGAAAGACCAAAATGTTAACTGGTCCATCTTTAGGTGGTATAATTACAAATAATTTTTATTGCTTCTTTAAACTTTTTGATATGCAACAGGTGGAAAAAAGTGTAATTATCTTAAGAATTTGTGCCAAAATTCCTCTTCAGAAAGAAACTTACTTTCGAAACAGATAATCACAAGGGCTGGAAGCTACAACCTTGAAGGCCTGGCTCAAGGGAGGAACCAATGCCAGGCCAAGCTGTCTTGGAGTACCATGGGCAGGGGTCTAGGAGTCAGGGGGGTGTGGGGAACATAAACCACCAGGGAGGGCACAGAACTCCCAGCAAACATCCCAAGTGCCCCCACCGATGGAATGCGTCTCATTTTACCTGGTACTCTGAGAGCTGGCATCCCTCTCCCTGCACCCCAGCTTACACCTTGGCAATCCCTATGTTCCAACTTCTCTACAGTAAGCAGGTATCACCTCTACAGTCAGGAGAAAGAAATGTTTTTGTTTTTTTTTTCCTTGTCTAAGGAAAATGAAGTCTTCCTTATCCCAGGCTGTAACCTGCCTTCCTGGAGCCACCCTCTATTATTACCCACCTGGAACCATCCTGAAGTCATCTGTCATCTGCCAGCTCAGTCTTACAAGACCGGCACTCACTTCTGCCTGCTCCAGTTCCTCTGATCATGTGTCTCTAACATTAGGGTTCTGGATCTCCTCCCAAGGTTAAGCTACTTTCTCAGGGTGGGCTCCAGGGACCCTCAATCCTGTTTAAATTACAATACACACTCCTGAACACAATGTATCTGGCCAGTTCAAGGTAAACAGTAACTATCACCTCCCTCAAACTAGGCTCTATACTTGAAATCATGCAGCTTACGACTACATTGTATTTTGGATGCTTCCTACTGTGTCACTAAGCTGATTATTGGCCAATTTCAAAGCAACCCTTCTATGCTCTACTTCTCCATGCTACATCTGGGATCCTACAAACCACATTTCTCCTTGGCCAGATGGCTCCATGTCCAACTGTGCCAGTAGGGGCCCCAGAGGGAGACTGGGAGGCTGGAGGAGAAAGAAGAGACCTGCTCCTTCAGGCCTCCTGTCTTCCTGTTCCAGATAGTGTCACCCCAGCATGAGACTTCACCCTTGCAAAAGCATCTCAACCTTGATCCATACACTGCTGCTAAGCATCATCTTCCACTGGGAGCTCCTAAAGGATGTTTTTCTAGACTGTTAGAGTCTTCCTGTTCGGTTTAAACACAACTCCAAGATGTCAAGAGATTGTCAGATCCTAACTCTATCTTCCAAATTTTTTTTAAAGATCTACTTATTTGGAAGGCAGAGAGAAAAGTAAATCTACTGATTTACTCCCCAAAATGTCCAAAACAGCCAGGTCTGAGCCAGGCCAAAGCCAGGAACCCAGAATTCTATCCAGGTCTCCCACAAGGGTGGCAGGGGTCCAGCATTTAAACCATCTTCCACATTGGCAGGAACTGGATCAGAAGCAGAGCAGCTAGGACTCAAACTGTTGCTCCTATGTGGATGCCAGCTTAGTGCACTGTTCCACACACTGGCCCCTTTGCAACACATTTCTATCCCTTCCTGCTTCACATCATCCGCCAGCATGAACAACCCATGCTAGAGGCCCCATCCAAGTCATCAACTGAAGCACCACCCAGGACGGGGCCTCTGGGCACCACTGCAGCCCTCCTTTCTTCCCTAAAATTGTTCCTAGGAGGACTTCCTCACACCTGACTGCCCATAAATCACACCAGGGTTGAGCCATGCATGACACCACAGGTGAACCAGTTTCAGATGAGTAGGGCCTGGCTCGTGTCAGCTGGCACTGCCAGGGCTGCCTCTGGAGACCTTGGGCCAGCCCAACGAGGACCTGGTGTGTCACCTGCAGAGCCAAGACCTGCACTCATGGGGCATGTTTCTCTTGAAGCATCTTCACCAGGTCCAGTGTTCATGCTGTTTACTAATTTCACAGCAAACAGCACACAAATAATATCCAAGGTCTATTTTGTAAATTGCATGTCAATTACATAATTTTCCCAGGAATGAATTTTACATCTAATTAGCACAAATTGTCTTTCCAAAGGAAAAAAAAAAAGGAAAGTTTTATCCAAAAACAGCATGTGGATTTTGGTTTTGGTAACCTTAATTAGAAAACACTTCCTTTACAATAGAAATAAGCAAATTTGTAAAATCAAAGAGGCTCCCAGGTTTGGGGACCCTAACTTCTCTTGGGGAGTCAGGGGGTGCATGGAGGAGAGAAATCATTGGGAGGAGAGGATCTCTCCAGCTGGTTTCACCTCTGGGGTCTGGGGAGCAGGACCCCAAAAGGAAGAGACATGAATGAAGGGTGAGCAAGCAGGTTCCTTCTGCTGAGCACTGGGTTAGAACCCTCCATATGGCCTGTGCAGTCCTCCATGAAGTTGCTGTGTCTGCCTGAAAATGAGGCAGGGTCAGGGCCTAGGGCAGAACCCCACTTTCCCCACAGCTTCCTCTCTAAATTGCAGTGACAGCCCCAGAATGCCAGTGGCTCTGCACAGTGACCTTTATTTCTCCCTCAGCCACAGATTCCACGCAGCTCTCTAGAGCTGCTATCCCCAAGCAAGGACTGCAGGATCCAGGTGCCTTTTGTGTCCAGGCTCCATGCACTGGGCCCCTCCTTTCAGTCAGCAGACAGGAAAGGAGAGGACATTTGGGGAAGGCACCTTGCTCTCATGTACGTGGGCCCTGGGGGAAGCTCCCAACATTCCTTCCATTCCAATGGCAGGTGTACTGAGAGCAGAGCTAGAGAAACTTCCCAGTGCCCCCTGACTCAGGGTAGGGCACTTACTCTTGCCAGTGGAATATAAACAGAAAGGACAGAGACTGGAGAGCCCCAGATGGCTCTGCTCCAGATCCACCAGCCCCTCCCCTTAGCCCTTGGCTGGCTGCCTAGTCAAGACCAAAGATAACTCTTGCCTGGGAAGGCACACCATGTCTGCCATGAGACCCCCATCTGTCCATCAGCAAAGACAGCTGCCAGATGGCCCAGACCAGGCCTCCCACCACCACTGGATCTTTGTCAGAGCCTGCAGGCTCCTGGTCCCACCCAGGAGCTATCTACTCCCGCCTGCCTGCCTCCAGCCAGTCATGAGCTCTGTATTCATCTCTATCACAAAGTACCCCAGCTGAGTGGCTCAAGAACACAGCTGCGTCGACCCACGGTTCTAGAAGCAGGAAGGCCATGACCAGGGTGTTGGTGGCATTCGTCCCTTCCAAGGGCAGTGAGGCAGAATCTATCCCATGCCTTTCCGTGACATCTGGGGGATTGCTGGCGATCTTTGGCATTCCTTGGCTTGTAGACACATCACTAGATCTTTGCCTCAGCTTCTCATGGTGTTCTCCTTGTTTCTCTTCACTACAGGGAGCTTCCCTGTGTCTCTGAATCCAAAGTCATATTGGAGTAGAACATACCCTAACAACCTCATCTTAACTTGGTAACATGCAAAAACTCCGACAGGCGTGCACACTCACAGGCACTGACAGGGGTGTCAGGACTTGAACATCCTTGGGGGGTACAATTCAACCTATCACTATGTCCTAGTATGCTTTGGGGTTGTGGCTGAAAATGCCTACACAGTCCTGCACAACTCCCTACCTAATAACCAGCAGCCACACATCCCCAGTCTGCCCTCCCACTGCCCACCCCACTCTCCAGGTCTGGATTTTGAGGGTCTGTGAGCAAACAGCAGGCCCCTGAGAAGAGGAATAGAAGCAGCCAAACTCGAAGCCCTGCCATATCAGTAGCCTTGTGATGATTAATAATTATTAATGTTATTAATAAAAATTAATGAGGAACCTTGCCAAGAGCTGTAGAAGCTAGGTAATAGCACAGAAGAAATGGTGGGGGAAAAGAGAAAGTCTGCCTGGCAGCTGGGGACCAAGTGGCTCCCTCTTGCCTCCTAGGCTGAGCAACAGACCTGGGTAGCAATCCTGCTCTGCCCCTTTCTGGCTGAAGCACCTTGGGCAGCTGCCTCTTCCTCTCAGGACTGGGTGAGCGTGGATAGGAGGCATCGGCGAACGCCCACAAAGAATGAGTACTCTATGAGAATCTGCCGAGTCTGGCAAGGCAGGCCAGAGGCTGGAGCCTTGCTGAAGCCTGAGCCCCGAGACATGGCCACCCTAGGCCCAGCTCAGCACAACCAGCTGAACAGAGGAGGTGAGAGTCAGAGGGGGACCTCATAGCCTCTCACCTCTTCAAGACTCTGATGACAGTGATGGTCCCAAGTAGCTAGCCAACAGCAGTGGCAATAGTGGCTCATCTCATTTTCCAAGACTGTCCTATGTGCCAGATGCTGTGGGAAGTACCTGCCATCATCACACCCACTTTACAGAGGAGGAAACTGAGGCTCAGGGAGTTTACAAGATTTCTTTTACAGCACACAGCTGGCAAATGGTAGAGTCTTAGTGACTTGACACAGAGGATGGATAAGACTTCTTTCTGCCAAGACCTGAGCCAGTTACTCCTGAAATGACACAGTATGACAGTGGAGTTAGTAAACACACAAACACTCACACACACACACACACACACACACACACACAGATACAGACACACACACACACACACACACACGCATTTAGGGTCCAGCACCAACTTTCCCACTGTACCCCATTTCACTATTCTCCTGATACTCCCAGAAACTCCTCTTCTGAGATTGCCAGCAAGTTTATATTTGGGGATAATTGTAACGTAATTTGATACATAATTAGGGCAGAATAGAAGACTGCGTTTTTAACTACCCATACATCCCCATCTCATTTAAATAATTCCTAATATATCCGAGCAGGCTGCCTCGTGCGGCACTGATGTGTATTGAGCTGAGGATAATGAAATAAGGGATGGGAGAGAGAAAATGCTATTTCAGAGTCTGAAGATCACCAATTAATGACATGAAAAACCGAGAGGGACTCTGTTCACTTAATGTCCCCTGTGCAGGGCACAAATGCAGGCCCCTTGCAGGCTCCTTATTCAGTGCCTCCAAAGCAATTAGGCCAAGCCAGAGGAACCAGGGTGGAGGGGATGATACAGAGGACCCGACACATGGAAAGTACTAGTGCTTTTCTTAACTTAAGCTGGACACCAACGACACCATTCTATAAAACGTGCCCCTTGCTTGCCCCATCCCAAGCCCCCCAGTAGGCTGACAAGCTTGATTTAGAACAGGCTCCTACTCCAATGCCTCAAGCAGACCTTCTCAGGCCCCTGAGTGACACACAGCCTTTTGGCTGCTGGCTCAGGGTGCCTGTCGTGGTCCCTATCCTGCCCCTCAGCCCCTCCCCAATGCCAGGGTCTTTCTGCTGCAAACACACAGGCCCCCACGGGGCCACCTCCGCTGCCTCGGAAAGGCCGGTTTGGCCAGGCCCAGGCCCCTTTCACACTCAGGTAAAACTTTAACCAGAGGCCTTTGGCACAGCCGTGCACCCGGAGCTCCCATTCAGGGTGTGATAAATGACTGCTGTCACGGCGACATGAATGCTCATATTGAAAAGCCCTGCTTTCTGTCTCCCTCCCTTTCAGGCCTCCAACTTCTTCTCTCTTAAGTCACCAGGCGTCACTCACGTGTCACCCTGTCCTGAATGCCCCCCAGTCAGGGACTCCTGCTCCCTCTGCCCCTCTCCTCCCACCTGCCCCACCCCTTCCCCCTCCTCCAGGGTCGTCTTCCTCCCCTCCTCCTTTGCACTGTTCCTCTCCCCAACCAATTCTCTCCTCTTCCCTCCCCATATCTCCTCCAGTCCCAATTTGTCCCAGTCTCTGCCCTAGGGAACCCCATACTCTTGTCCCCATCAGGTGTGCTGTCACCTCTACCTCTGCTGGTCACAGACACAGGAACCCACCACCCCAGCTCTCACCGTCACTCTGCATGCTGGCATTGTGTGGGCACCAGCACCAAGAATGTCACCCTAAAGGGAAGGCAAGGAACACCAAACAGAGACCTTCAAAAGTAGCCAAAAGGAGAACAGGGTCATGGTGCCTAATACCAGAGTTTTCAGCCCAGACTCTGGGAGTCTGTGTTGCGTTTCTCTGGGGAGAGGAAGCAGAGAGTCCATTAGATGCCCCCAGGTGCACCAATAATGCTGTTCAGAGGCTCTATGCATCCCAAGAAGGTCCAGGGAGCCCCCATTAACACTGGGAATCCCTCACTGAGGCATGCTGTCGGGGCCCGTGCCCCCACACTTCTGACTTCAGCTCCAGTGGCTTCCCTCCTCCCCAGCAGGCTTGTCTGCCTTAAGAAGAGCCACACTCGGGCCAGCACTGTGGCGCAGTGGGTTAACGCCCTGGCCTAAAGCACCGGCATCCCATATGGGCACCGGTTAGAGACCCGGCTGCTCCTCTTCCAATCCAGCTCTCTGCTATGGCCTCAGAAAGCAGCAGAAGATGGCCCAAGTCCTTGGGCCCCTGCACCCATGTGGGAGACCCAGAAGAAGATCTTGACCCCTGGCTTTGGATCAGTGCAGCTCCGGCCGTTGCGGCCAACTGGGGAGTGAACCCGTGGATAGAAGACCTCTCTCTCTCTCTCTCTCTGCCTCTCCTTCTCTCTGTGTGTAACTCTGACTTCCAAACAAATAAATAAATCTTAAAAAAAAAAAAAGAGCCACACCAACACCTGCCACACAAAGGACCATGGAATCACATTCTCCAAGCCAAAAAACTACTCTTGCCTTTGGAGAAGAAAAACTGAGGCTGGGAGCAGAGAACAGCTGTGGTGGTCCCATCCCTGTCCGTGTCCTGTTCAGCCTGGCAGCTGAGGGAGCGAAAGAAGGTTCTATGTGGAGGTTCTGCTCCACAACCTCCTTGTTCAGTGTGATAAGTACGAAGGAGTCTATTACTGAGAAAACTGCTGCCAGCAGCTTTTGTCTGGGAAACAAATGGAGCTGCAAGCAGGGGTGTGGGAAGGGTATGGGGGTCCCGCGTGTGCCTGGGCCCCTCAGGACCACTTTCCAGGGCATTCCCACACCTACTCTGGGGACCTAAGGCCCAGGGCTGTCCTGAGAGTATTCTCGTGCTCACCACCCGTGCACTGTGGGACATGTGAGAGGACATTCAGGAAGCTGTGGCAAAGTCTATTGCCCAGAATTCACTCAGTGCACAAGGAAGGGAGAGTTCTACCTACTCAGCACGATGACTTCTCTCTACCTCTAATAGGAGAGGCCCCCTAAGGTTAGGGAAGTATCAGATATGGATGACACAGGACAAGGGTGACCACAGCTGACTTTCCAAATATAGAGCCGAGGCAGCAAACACAGTCCCATGAGATGTGCTCCAGATTCGGATTCTGTGGTGAAATGTATCAGGGCAGCACAACTTGCTAACATGCCTTTCTTAGAGGGTCACAATAAACACAGCTTCTTCAGAACTACAAGGATCCCCAGCAAACAGACCAGAGGAACCCAGAGTCTCCTACATGTCTTCTCCCACTGAGTCCTGCATGTGCGGGAACCATTCCTTGAAACACTGCTACTACAAGGCACTTCCGCTCTGTGACCTCACTCCACACTGGTAATAACTCTAGGAGGGGAAGACAACTAGTTAAGTTCCCGCAGTCAGGACCTAGAAGAGCTGGAATTTGTCTGACTGTGAAGCTGGTTACCTGACCATTGGCTTCTTAAGGAGCATGAAGATGAACCTGTGAAACATAGACCCCATCTCAGATTAGAAGCAAGAAGGGGAGCAGCATTTTCCCCAGTGGGTCTCCACATGTAAGATGGACGTAGGACGTGTTCAGTGTCAGAAAAGGAGAGAAGGGCCGGTGCCGCGGCTCACTAGGCTAATCCTCCACCTTGTGGCGCCGGCACACCGGATTCTAGACCTGGTCGGGGCACCGGATTCTGTCCCGGTTGCCCCTCTTCCAGGCCAGCTCTCTGCTGTGGCCCGGGAGTGCAGTGGAGGATGGCCCAAGTACTTGGGCCCTGCACCCCATGGGAGACTAGGATAAGCACCTGGCTCCTGCCATCGGATCAGTGCGGTGCGCCGGCTGCAGTGCGCAGGCCGCGGCAGTCATTGGAGGGTGAGCCAACGGCAAAGGAAGACCTTTCTCTCTCTCTCTCTCTCCCTCTCTCTCTCTCTCTCTCACTGTCCATTCTGCCTGTCAAGAAAAAAAAAAAGAAAAGAAAAGAAAAGGAGAGAAGGGGAAAGCAGATGAAAACTCCACCAGTGGCTCTAAGCCCACCGCATCTCTCCAAACATTCCTGCTTGTCATTGTCCCTACGGACAGTTTCCATTTCTGAGCATGCTCCCAGGTTGCTGGAATCTGAGGCTTGCTTGGATTGTGATATATTTCAGGCATTGGCTAATTTTACTTCCTGATCAGGCCCGAGAGCATCTAAATATAGACCAGCTTCCCTCAACAGGTTCAAAAGTAGCAGCAGAAGAGAGAGAGGAAGTCAGAATTATAAGGAGCTACAGTTAATCACTAAAGGGCAGGAGGGCGGGGGGTTGTCCAGTCTCTAAGACATTATGGCAATCAAGTCAAGGTTTCCATCCATCGCAAACTCCAGAAAAAATGTTGAATAGCCTGAGCCAATGAATACAGAACATTCCATCCATGTATGAAAACTGCCATCTCCTCTTTTCTCCCTGATAACATCACTCAGTCTCAGAGACAGAGCTCCTTTAGCTTAGTTGTTCCCTGACATAATTAGTTTCCCCATTGAGTAAGCCAGTTTGAATTTGATTATTTGTTACTTGCAGCCAAAGGCATTCTAACACAGAGGGATTTTTAAACAGATTGTTACTACATAATGTGGCAGATGCTACCACCAAAGCATTTGCACAGTTTCCCAAGGAGACAGCATGGAGAAAACCCATCAACTTAGTTTGGGGAGACCAAAGAGAGGCGAATCCTGAACAGAATCTCCAAAGGAGGTCTGGTCACCAGGCAACAAAGCTGAGAGGCACAAACTGAGAAGGAAACAAAGTTTGTTGAGCACCTACTGTGTGACATCTTCAAATGCGTCCTTCCACCGAGGAGACCCAGGGAGAGGTCACGTACCCTCCGGAGGGGATATCACAAGTAATTGGCTCAGCACAAATCTGAATTTGAGTCTATTTGATCTGAAAGTCCTTATACCTACCACCATCAGTCACTGACTCACTGCCAGGAGCAAAACAGACATTCACTGCTTCTGTGAATGGCAACTCCTTCAACATCCAAAGCTGGAGTACTGGGCTATGAATAAGGAGGATCTACTCTCCACCACTGTGAGCTGAATTGTGATCAGTGAGTTGGATGTGAGTTCAACTGTCAGTCCCCAGGAAGGACAGGTGCTTGCTAGGATAAGCAGGAACCTTCCCTCCTGCTGAATCAGGATAGCAAATGGGTCTCCTCAGATGGGACTTGGTGCTGAAGGGTGACCCGACACCTAGACTGATATCATGGGTGATGCTTACAAGCATCGCAAGACCCCTGTGACTGAAATCACGACTGCAATGCATGACTGCTGATTTTTTATTTGATTTTACAAGAACTGACTCACATTTTCAGTATGGCCTTGAAATGAAACATTCAGGCATCTTTCTTGATGAGTAGTTCTAGATTCCTATTACAAATTCAAATCCTGCTTCTTAAACAGAAAAAAACAAGTCTCAGCTCTGCATTTTCTTTTTTTTTTTTTTTTTTTTTTTTTTTGGACAGGCAGAGTGGACAGTGACAGAGAGAGACAGAGAGAAAGGTCTTCCTTTTGCCGTTGGTTCACCCTCCAATGGCCGCCACGGCCAGCGCGCTGTGGCCGGAACACCGTGCCGATCCGAAGCCAGGAGCCAGGTGCTTCTCCTGGTCTCCCATGGGGTGCAGGGCCCAAGCACTTGAGCCATCCTCCACTGCACTCCCGGGCCACAGCAGAGAGCTGGCCTGGAAGAGGGGCAACCGGGACAGAATCCGGCACCCCGACCGGGACTAGAACCCGGTGTGCCGGTGCCGCAAGGTGGAGGATTAGCCTGTTGAGCCACGGCGCCAGCTGCTGTGTATTTTCAATGCCACATTCCGAAGCATTCTGGTATCTCAACTCTTAGGAAAATCGAATGCAAGAAAATGGGACAACTGAGCAAATGTGAAGTTAGAGAGGATTGCCTCATTATTAGTGAATAATCACCTTCATACTAGTGAATTAACTTTAAAATATCAGGCTTAAGTACTAATTAACCTTCAGTCCATGCTTTAAATAAATTTTATTATAGTTACTTTCCAAAGTAAAAATATCATTAATAACATATGTTCAGTGTTATGTATGTTGTAATTAATAGAAAGTATTTTTTAATTTTCCAAATTTGCTGTTTTTACATAGTGGTTACAGATAAGGCTGAGTGGCTGGGGGGGAGCCGGCATCAGATCATGAATATACAGCCAGGGCCCTAAACATGGGCAATGTCCTAAGGGCTGGATCTGGTAAACACACAGCTCCTCCTCTGTGCAACAGAAAAAACATCTGTTCTAGATCAGGGCCCAGATAAGCATCTCTGAGTTCTTCCTGTTCCATGACCCAGTTGGCCACATGGAAATAGCCCAGAGCCCCAAATCCAGATCAAACAGAACTAGGCACTCAGCTCATGACCTGGTCTCCAGAGCCTTCTCCCTAGGACGAGAGATTGGGGGTGGGGGTGGGGGGGGGGGTTCTCCCTCCCAAACCAGCATGTTAGCTGCTCAGTAGATGCCTGAGGCTCGAGAGCTCAGAGTACCAATGTGGACGAGCTACCATGTGCCAGACCCTCTAAGAAACATTTTTTTGGGCATTACTTAACTGCATCCTTATAATGACACTGAGAGGTTGGTGTGGCGGGGACAGTCAGTGCAGCCAAAATCCCTGGGCCCCACTATACTTCCCAGCCTCCCTTGGAGCCAGTTTGAGGTCACCTGACTAACCTGTAGCCAGTGGACTAGAGAAGGCCATGGTGGTCACCACTCCCAGGCCTAACCATAAAATAGTGGTTAACAACCATTTTCTGTAAAGGACAAGGTAGTAAATATTTCAGGCTTTGCAAGCCCTATGGTCCCTGTCATGACTAGCCAACTATGCCACTGCAGTGTAAAAGTGGCCATAATAAGTAAACCAGCAGGTGGATCTGTGCGCCAATGAAACTTTCATGTACAAAAACCCACAAGGAGCAGGCATTTAACCTAGTGGTTAAGACACCAGTTGATGTACCATTTCACATATCAGAGTACATAATTTTGATACCTAGCTCTTGCTTCTGACTCCAGCTTTCTGCTAAGGCAGATCCTGGGAGGCAATGGCAATGGCTCAGCTGGTTGGGTCCTTGCCACCTATATGAGATACCTGGACTGAATTCCTGGTTCCTGGCTCCTGTCTGGCCCAATCCCAAGTGTTACAGACATTTAGAGTGAACCAGCAAATCAGTCTCTCTCTCCCCACCCCCTCTGTCAAACTTTTTTTTTTTTTTTTTGACAGGCAGAGTGGACAGTGAAAGAGACAGAGAGAAAGGTCTTCCTTTGCCGTTCGTTCACCCTCCAATGGCCACCGCTGCCGGCGCACTGCGGCCGGCGCACCGCGCTGATCCGATGGCAGGAGCCAGGAGCCAGGTGCTTCTCCTGGTCTCCCATGGGGTGCAGGGCCCAAGCACCTGGGCCATCCTCCACTGCACTCCCTGGCCACAGCAGAGGGCTGGCCTGGAAGAGGGGCAACAGGGACAGAATCCGGCGCCCCGACCAGGACTAGAACCCGGTGTGCCGGCGCCGCTAGGCGGAGGATTAGCCTAGTGAGCCGCGGCACCGGCCCTGTCAAACATTTTTTAAGTAAATAGCTTTTTTAAAAAAATCAACTGGAAGTGAATTTGGCTGATTGGTATAGTTTGCCAACTCCTGCCCTAAAACATCCCACTAAATCTTTGCTCTCGTCTAACACAGAGGATGCAGCAGAGAACCCTGAAGGAGACCTCAAGGAAAGACAGAGCCCCAGAACGGAAGAGCTTGGCTCCCTGGTCTCTGCTATGAAGGAGCCACCTAAGCCACATCCTTCACACAAGCATGCAGTGTGAAGCCACAGGGATGTAGGGGTTGGTTGTTACAGCAGTGTCCACTGATTAAAGCTAACCTAGTACAGGTCATCCTTCCTGCTTAACAGCTGTGGAAAATGAGGTTCAGAAAGGGAAAGGATGCAGCCAGCTTCACAGAACCAGAAAACAGTAGATCCAGGACTTAGGATGGCCAGCTCATCTTGCAGTGCTGGGGTCTTCCTGGAGTTGGCACTGACAGTCCACACCCTGGAGCAAGCACAATCAGATCACCTAGCAGGACCCACACACAGGTCTGTCTGGCTCCACAGCTGCCTTCTGAAAGCAGGCTGAGCAAGCCCAGTGGGGCTCAGCCTGATCCCTGCCCAGGGACTTCAAGACCTGGTGTCCACTCCAGTTGTGCCAGACAATGAAAGGTGAGCAAGGAGCCTATCATCTCCTCTCCCCTGGCCTCAGAGTTTCTCCCCAAAGGCAACAAGTTGGGACTGAAGTTTAAATATACACCAGCTTAAGTATAGAAGTCAGCCCTGACATCTATAAAATGGCACTAAATCCTGCTTTTATGAGCTCTGGCTGCATTCTGCTGAGTGTTTTATCACAATTGCTGGAAGTTTACCGAGGGGAGTTAATAACCCAAAAATGCTGGGGCCTGCCTGGCTCAGGACTGAGAAGGCTTCAGAAAGATATGTTCAGGAATGCAAGAAGGTCCCTTAATCAGAGAGCGCTGGGGGATGCAGCTAATGTAACGGGGAGAAGAGAAAGGACCTCCCCGCCCTGTCAACAAGCTACATTTATTCTCCAGGCAGTGGAGAGGCTGGGGAGCAGACAGCATCAGAAAAGAGTCTCTGGTTCTAGTCCCACATCTAGCTCCAACACACACCTGCTGAGTGACCTTGGACAAGTCTCTTCCATGCTCTGTGCCTCAGTGTCATCCTGTTTGTAGCAGGAAGATGAGGATCTCCTTCCCAGTTTTTACAGGGTTACTTTAAGAGCCAGGTGTTCTCAGAGCACCTTTTATTTGCAGGCATCTGATACAAACAAATTCATGGAGTAGTTTCCAGTTTTCAGAGTTGTCATTTGCCTTGCGTATTTGAGAAGTACTAACAGACTCTCAGGGTCAACCGTGCCACAAGCATATCTAAGAAGCCTCTCCCTAATTCCCTTGTTTGACTCCACTGTGGCCCAGTGGAAGGGCTGACATTTGGTGAGATGCCTGTGTTTAACCCCACTGCTTGACATCTGTTTCCAGTTAATCCACCCATGTTAAGAGAGATGCTGCCCGTAGCATGCGATTCAAGCTGAGAGAGAACGCCACAAACGGTTAATGCAGACCCAAGTTCCCACCTACTCCCCCAGCCCACAGTTCAGGGGCTCCCTTGAAATTAAATGACCCCCCTGGTTTTCAAGGCACCAGACTTGCTCCATTTTCCCTTGCAATTTGCATTTCACCCATACCAGGTGTGACTTATTCGAGGCACTAAAAGCCAAGGGTGCTGGATATACCAAACAGAAGGGAGCATGTTATGGGGCCTCTGCAAGACCTACGGGAAGAAAGTTCCATTTTCAGTCCCAGGCCTGGTAGGAAGTGACACAGTCTAATTTGCATATTCAAGATCTCTCTCTCTCTCTGGCTGCTCCTTGGAGGATGGTTGGATGGTTGGGCAGAGGCAAGGTTAGCAAAGGAGACCATTTTGAACTGTACCATCCATCACAGCAGCCACTAGCCCAGGCAAGCATTTGAAATGTGGCTAGGAACTGAAACTTTTATTTGAATTAATTAATCTTAAAATCAAACTCTATTTGGGGCCTGCACTGTGGTGCAGTGGGTTAAGTCTGGGATGCTCACTTCCAATCCAGCTCCTGCTAATGTGCCTGCAAAGACAGCAGAAGATGGTGCAAGTGCATGGGCCCCTGCCACCCACAAAGGAGACAGAGATGGAGTTCCAAGCACCTGGCTTCAGCCTGGCCCAGCCCCAGCTCTTGCAGCCACTTAGGGAGTAAACTAGCAGATGGAAGATCTTCCTCTCTCTCTCTCTCTCTGTAACTCTTTCAGATAAATAAATAACTTTTTTAAAAAATTTAGAAAACTTTTAAGTACATTTAGAACAACTTAAACATGTGATTCTACTCTTTCCAACAGTAAATTTTATGAAATCTACCTACAGATAAAATGTTTCTGATAAAAATGCAGCAGCCAAATTGAAATATGCCTGTAAGTATTAAACAAACGCCAGATTTTGAAGACTTAAGACCAAAAACCAAAAGAAAAAGAATGCTAAGTATCTTGGTCATGTTTACATTGATTATGTTCAAATGATAGTAGTTTGAATATATTGAGTTAATAAAATAAATTATTAAAATTAAAGACACCTGTCTTTTACTTCTTAAATGTCAGTACAGGAAAATGTAAAGTTTCATGTGCTGCTCTCCTCACATTTCTACAGGACAGCACTGAGTTAGAAGAAATGATGGTTATTTAGACTGGAGTAGTGTTGGTGGATACAAAAAGAAGACAAATTGGAGCTGTGTCTCAGAGGCAGCATTAGTAGATCTTACTAATAAATTGGATGTCAGGAATGAGTGAAAGAAAGGGAACTATCGGAGATGATTCCTTGGTTCCAGCTCACGCATCCGGATAGATGATGGTGTCATTTCCTTGAATGGAGAGAACTGAGAGAAGGAAAAGTATGGGAGAAGGGAGAAATGGGGACTGTGAGCTCCTCTGGGACACAGAGGGGTTGGAGATGCCTGTACCACGTCAAGCAGACAGCTGGATACACAGGTCTCATATTCCAAAGCAAAGTCTGGGGAGAAGATCTGAATTTGGAAAACCTAGGTCCCTCCTCTGGGTATACATCTCACCACTGACAGATGGATGGACAAAGATGTTAATGCATGCCCCTGCTCTCCCAGCTACAGAGAAACCTTCTGAATATGCAAATATTCTCTGAGTTTTGAGTCTTCTCTGTGTATCACCAGCCCTGGTACTCTCCATTACCCTCCCCCACCCCACCAGAGATACACCTTCCTCCGCCCTCCACTCCCCCCCTCCAAACTTGGGAGGCAAGACACTGTGGCGAAGGCACCCAGAGCAGACACTCTCGGGAGGCGTGCTGTGGGTCAGGATGTTTGCACAAATGCCTCACAGCATCATTTATCTTGAGGGATGTCAACTCGAAAAATGTTAGTTCATGTCACTGTCAGGGTAAATGCCAAAAATTAGCTTTCTTTCATCAGAAAACGGAATAATTAACTTTGCAACTGTTTCCAAAACTGCTAATTAATGGGTTTTACCCACTTGATTTGTCAGGCTACATTGCGAACTCAACAGCAGCCTGAGCCCCTGGAGGATGCCTGTCCTCCCCTTCTCTCTGTCCCCAACACAAGTTGGAAGAAGTTACAGGTAAATGAACGGAGAAAAGCAAGGCTATGAGGGAGTCAATAGTTTTCCTTTTAAAATTAGTCTCCTACCACTTTTCTCTCTTACATCTATGTCCCCAATTGCTCCAAATTGTGGTGCCTTGCCTCAGCTGATGAGACCATTGACTCCCTGTACCCTAAATGTATCTCCCTCACCCAAGGTGGCAGGGCATGGTGGCTCAAGACCCTGGCCCTGGAGGAAGACAGATGAAGGTTTGAATGCCACCTCTAGTTCTTCCCAGCCATGCAACTCTCTACTTCAGTTTTCTCATCTGTAAAATGGGATTCATGAGAGACATATGTCATCAAGCAGCTGCAAGTTCAAAGGAGATAATAAGTGTAAAGGTAAATCCTCGGGAAGGGTAGTTCAGACAGAGTAAGTCCTCAACCAACAGGGCTGTTACTACACATTTACTGCCATCTCCTCCAACCAGCACTGCTCCTGCCTTGCATCAGGGCTGCCCCTCTCTTATCCAGTTGTTACCTCTTCCCTGGAGGCCAGCCCACACCCCACTGCAATTGCAGAGAAACTTGCCCTTTATGCAAAATTGAGCATGTGGACGTTTGAATTATTGGTCCCAATCCTTACTCATTCTATCAGGGTTGTACACCCACACTCTTTGCCTGGTAACTTCCACAAAGCCTCCTTTGGCAGGCAGAGTGCACTGCCACCCTCCACTGATTTGTTTGGAAATGTAATAAAATGCATCTAACATGAAATTTACCATCTTCTCTTTCACTAAGCTGTTGTTATATTGGCTACTAATAGACTTCACCTTCTCTGGAGAATTGCCATTGGCTAAACAGATTTGTCGGTTTGCGGCCAGTGATGGAATAACAAAGGAGGTTTTCAGGTGGGATCTATGCTGGGGTGCAGTTCTGCTCCAGAGCTGTCCACAGAGCCAGGCTGAGGCTTGTATCAGGCTATCTTCACAACTTCACTTACTCCCTGCTCTTCTCTGTCATGTTTCCTGATGTCCCTGCTCCTGCAAGAAGTCCCCCAGGAAAACATTTGCACAGTAATCTTCATGAGCAGCAATAAATGGTTGCTGTCTTAAGCCACTGAGCTTTGAGGTGTTCTGTTACATGCATTATGAACTGATACAATTACAACATAGAAAACATGGAATACTATCGAGCCATTAAAAATGATGGTGGGAGCTCTATCTATTGACTCCATAATATGCCTACAAAGCACTTTTGCTTGAAAAGAATTGGTCACCAAAGAGCACAGAGAGCAGCATTCTTTCTGAAAATTGACAACTTCTCCCATTCAAATGCAGAGAAATGCCTGGCAGTGTTTAAGGAGTTAGTGTTTACCCCTGTGTGATGGGATCATGGATAGTATATTACTTTGGTCTACACTTATTTTATATCATTTGCTATTAATGTGGAATTTTCCTTTTCTTTGAAGTTTTCTAAACGAATCTCTTATCCTGATAACGAGTTTTTAAGTGCACATTTCAGTAGTTTTAAGTGCATCCACACTGTAGTACAACAAATCTCCAAAACTGGTTTCATCTTGCAAAACTGAGACTATTCTCATTCAACAATTCCCATCCCTCTCCCGCACAATCCCCTGCAACCACCGGTCTGCTTTCCATTTCTATGAATTTGACCACTCTAGGTATCTCATACAAGTAGAACCATATCGCATTCATCTTCTATGACTGATTTCTTTCATGTAGAAAACAGTCTTCAAGGTTCAGCCATATTGTGGCATGTGCCAGAATCACATGCCCTTTTAAGTCTGAATAATATTCCCATTGGTGTTGGGCTCAGCCATGTGACTTGCATTGGCCAATGTGAGTAATACAGAAGCATTAAGTGTGCTTGCATAGCTAGCTTGACCTCTTTTTTTATAGAAAGCTTTTATTTAATAAATATAATTTTGTAAGTACAACTTTTGGATTATAGCTGTTCTTCCCCCCATACCTGCCCTCCCACCCCATAGCTTGGCCTCTTATGGAATGGAATGCCACAAGGAGATCATGTCTCAGATAGTAGCCAACTTTTCAGCCTGGATCTCAAAATAAAGACACAGGAAGTAGACTTGAGCCCAGCTGGAAGCCAGAAGTCCAGCCTAACCCAGCCAAACCCAGTCAAGGTTAATGGAAACTCAGATGATACATGAATATAAAAATAAATGTTGGGGATTGTTTGTTATGCAGCAAAAAAAATGCAAAGCGTATAACTCCTTCTTCCATCCTCCAGCTGCATGGACTCTCCATCACGGGTTTGATGTATGCTGGGGGTGGACTATGGGCAGGAAGCTCAGACGCTGGTCTAGGCAAGAGTGGAGGAGGTGGGGCCGGCACTGTGGCACAGCAGGTAAAGCCTCCCCTGCAGTGCCATCCCATGTGGGCATAGTTTGAGTCCTGGCTGCTCCACTTACAATCCAGCTCTCTGCTATGGCCTGAGAAAACACTGGAAGATGGCCACATCCTTGGGCCCCTGTACTCATGTGGTCTCATGTGGGAGACCCAGAAGAAGCTTGTGGTTCCTGGCTTCAGATAGGCCCAGCTCCAGCCACTACACCCATTTGAGGAGTGAACCAGCTGATAGAAGACCTCTCTCTCTCTCTCTGCCTCTACCTCCCTGTAACTCTGCCTTTCAAATAAATAAATAAATCTTTAAAAAGAAAAAGTGGAGCAAGCACAAACTAGAGAGGATCTGGCTGGCATGCGTTGATCTTGGACTTATTTCAGGATGTTACGGACACACAGAGCAGAGCCAGTTTGAGTCCCAGGTGCTCTGCTTCTGATCCAGCCCCCTTCTAATGCACCTGGGAAAGCAAGGGCCCCTGCCACCCATGTGGGAGACCTGGATGGAGTTCCTGGCTCCTGGCTTCAGCATGGCCCAACCCTAGCTGTTGAGGCCTTTTGGAGAATAAACCAGTGGATAGAAGATCTCTCTCTCTCTTTTTCAAATATTAAAAAAAAAAAAGAGGTAACAAGGAAGCTGCATAGCTGGAGCAGGATGAGCACAGAGGTGGTGGAAAGAAAGGAGGCCCAAAATAGTGGGGGCTGCTTCTGAAGGGCTTTAGGCCAACTAACAGAACTTTAGAGCAAGAAAAAAACTTCGATGCATTTAGCTAAGTAGAAGTCAATCTGAAAGGGCTACATGTTGTAGGATTCTAACTACATGACACTCTAGAAAAAGCGAATCTACAGCCACAATAAAAAGATCAGGGGCAGCTGTTTGTTCTAGCAGTTAAGACACTTGCATCCCACACCAGAATGCCTAGACTCAAGCCCCAGCTCCGGCTCCTGACTCCAGCCTCCTGCAAATGCAGACCCTGAGGTGCGGCAGTAATGGCTCAAGCTTCAAGTGTTTCCATTCCTGCCACCCAGGTAGCAGACCTGGATTGAGGGATTGAGTTCTCCACGCCCTGCTTTGGCCATTGTGGGCATTTGAGGGGTGAAGCAGCAGGTGGGAGCATGTGCCCGCTCATTCTCCCTCCCTAATTAATTATTACTTTTTAAATCCTACCAACAATGGAGGATTCTGCCTTTTATTTTATTTTTTAGACTTATTTATTCATTTGAAAGGCAGAGCTACAAAGAGGCAGAGGCAGAGGCAGGGGGAGAGAGAGAGAGAGAGAGAAAGAGAGAGAGAGAGAGATTTTCCATCTGCTGGTTCATTCCCCAAATGGCCACAATAGTCAGAGCTGGGCTGATCTGAAGCCAAGAGCTTCTTCCAGGTCTCCCATGTGGGTGCAGGGACCCAAAGGCTTGGGCCATCTTCCACTGCTTTTTCCCAGGCCATAGCAGAGAGCTGGATCAGAGTGGAGCAGCCGGAACTCGAATTGGCACCCATATGGGATACTGGCACTGCAGATGGTGGCCTTACCCGCTCTGCCACAGTGTTGGCCCCTAATTAATTAATTTTTAAAATTAGTGGTTGTCAGACATTCAGAAGAATAACTAAATGGAACACAGTGAATTTATGGAAAACTTTTTGTATGATACTATCATGAGAGATACAGGACATGACATATTTTCCAAAACCCATACAATGCACAAGACAGAACCCAAATATAACTATGAACTTAGTCAATAATAGTGTGTCAATATTGCTATTAATTATAACAAACCTAACACACTAATTCAAGTTGTAAATTATACAAGATGCTGGGGCAGGAAGGAAAGGGGGTATAGGAACTCTACTTTTTACTCAATCTTTCCATAAACCTAAAACTTCTCTAAATAATAAGTTCTTTCTGGGCTGGCACTGTAGCTAGTAAGTTAAGCATCCACCGGTGGGGCTGGCATCCCATATGGGCACTCATTCGAGTCCCAGCCATTCTACTTCCAATCCAGCTTTCTTCAATGGGCTGGGATAGCAGTAGAAGATCACCCAAATGCTTGGGCCCCTGAACCCATGTGGGAGACCCATTAGAAGCTCCTGGCTCCTGGCTTCAGATCAACCCATCTCTGGCCATTGAGGCCATTTGGAGAGTGAACCAGCAGATGGAAGACCTCTCTGTCTCTCCCTCTCATTGTCTTTAATTCTATCTCTCAAATAAATAAATAAAATCTTTAAAAAAAAAAAAAAAGACTATCAGTATGGCCCAGCAACCAACCATGCTTCTGGCTATATAGTCAAAGGAACTGAAACTGTCAGTGTCAAAGACATATCTGCACTCCCATATACACTATTCACAATAGCTGAAATATGGAAGCAACCCACAGATAAAGAAAGTGTGATATATATACATGATGGAATATTATATGGACTTTAAAAAGAAGAAAATTCTGTTGTTCATGACAGTATAATGGAAATAGAGGAGGCTGGGGATGGCATTGTAGCATAATAGGTGAAGGCACTGTCTGTGACACCAGCATCCCATATGGCGCCAGTTTGAGATCCAGCTACTCCACTTCTTTTTTTTTTTTCCAGGCATATCAGACTGAAAGTAAAAAACCGAGCCAGAGGCCAAGGCCAGTGCCATACCTTGGTCTGGTCTGCCTGGCCTGGGCGTTTTGTTGTTGTTGTTGTTGTTTAGCTGCTTCACTTCTAATCTAGCTCCTTGCTTATGGCTTGGAGAAGCAGCAAAGGATGGTCCAAGTGCTTGGGCCCCTGCACCCACATGGGAAACCCAGATGAAACTCATGACTACTGGCTTCAGCCATTTGGGGAGTGAACCAACAGATGGAAGATCTCTCTCTCTCTCTCTCAATCTCTCTCTCTCTCTCTCTCTTCTCTCTGTGTAAATCTGACTTTAAAATAAATACATCTTTTTAATAAAAATCATGTCATATATTTCAAAATTGCTAAAAAAAAACACATTTTTAACATTCTTACCCCCAAAAAATAGGATGACTATTTCAACTAGCTCATTTGAATATTTCTACAAAGTATACATAGATAAAAACATCACATTGTGTTCATAAATATACACAATTATTATTCATCAATTAAAAATAAAAATGAAGGTACTCAAATCACACTGTTCACTAAACCAATTAAAACACAAAGCCAAGAAAAAGGGTGATATTTGTTGGTACCTCTTGGATGGAACAGAATGAGCCCAGGATTAGTGACACCAGTGGGTGGCCTATATAGGGATGGCCTGGTGTCAGACCAAAAGGGACCAAACATGGTCTTTCCACCCATTTTTTTACTACACTCTTGTTTGTTTTACCATATTAGCCATTTAATCTATGCTTAGCAGGCTTCCACATTCTTACTGTCTTTATTTAACACACCCAAGGGATTCTGCTGAGGGTGTCCCAAGTTGCATCACCTTGTATATATGCCACACACCTGCTAAGTCCTGCCTGTATCTCATAAGCTACTAGCTATGTACCGTCTTCGCCAAGCACTCTTTAAGAAGTTTATCCATCCTATTGATTTTCCTTGTCCTGTATAGCAGAATTCCAAACCACTCATCTCCTACAACTCCACCCTGATCTAAGATGTCACCATTGTTTTACCTGGTCAACCTCTTCACTGGTCTCCTACTGCCACACAGACCACCCACATGGCATCCAGAGGGTAGCTAGTGCTCGAACCACAGCCTGAACTCCTGAGTGGCATCGAGGCCTATCATGATTCCCTCTCCTCTGGCTTCAAGTCCCACCATTGCCATTCTCCCCACACCACATGTTCTCAACACCAGCCCAGCCTTTGCTCAAATATGCTCAAATATGCACCTACACAGCTCTCACACTCCAACCAAGACCCAGCTCAACAACCTCCTCTGGGCACCATTCCCTGATTCTCTCCCAGCAAGGAAAGAAAGGAGAGAGGCAGGGGGAAAGGAGGACAAAGGGTGAGAAGGGAGAAGACCACCACATTACAGAAGGGAATAACTCTAGAGGTAACAATTACCCTGCCCTTCTAGGTTTGTATGTAAGCAAAGCACTGAATGGTGTGGAAGAAAAATAACCACAAAAATTATTCAAGCACAGAATATGCACTTGGATCAGATACAATCTGTCTTTCCTTGGATACCAATTATCTTTTGATGCAAAACAAACTATTTTGACACTTAATGACTTAAAGCAACAGCTATATTAATATGACTAGTGATTTCCTGGCAGAGTTCACCTGGTCCACGTTTCTACTCTATCTGATGTTGACTATGCCCACTAGGTGATATTCAGCCAGCAGTGAGATGGGGCTGGAGGGTCTAAGATGACATCAGTCAAATGTGTACATCTTGGCAGGAACCAGAAGGCTGGGCTCAGGGGGGCACCACCCTGTCACCTCATAGTCACAGGGCCTGCCCGGTATGTCCAGGAGCATGGTCAGACTTCAGACATGGCAGCTCAGGCTTCAGGGGCTCTAGCAGTCTGGCATGGCCTCACTTCTCTGTATTCTGTTGTTTCAAATAGCCATAGGCCAGCCCAGATTCCAGGAAAGGGGAGCTAGACGCACCTGTTGATGATGGGGGATGTCAACCAGTCTGCAGCCACTGTAAATGCTGGGTGCACAAGTGATGGGCACATCCAGAAAGACTCGCCAAGCCTGGGAGTGGTCCAGGGAACACGGGTCCCAAAGCCCTGACCACAGCAACTGTAAGACATAACAGGCATTTATCATTATTTAAAGCCACTTAATGTGGAAGTAATTTGTCACACAGCAATAGATTACATGTCCATCCACCTTCTTCAAAACAGTTCCTCTGTCCCTTCCAAGACAGGGTTCCAGGTAGCAGGGAACTGGGAATTGAACCTGTGACATTTTTCAGGCTAATAAGCTAAGGTGGAGAATTTAAGGAAGTCTTGAGACCAGATATTCAAAATACCCTGTCTCAGGGTCAAGTCTCATTTACATGTCCATCACGCCAGCACTAAGCAAAGTTTGGGACGTCAAAGTGGGGGTGCAGACATGGTCTCCCAAATCACAAACCTCTCTAAGAATACCCCCTTCTAGGTCCTGTGTTGCTCTAGAATATCTGGAAGTTTCCCCCCAAAGCACTATTGCCAGTTGAAAATGTGCCCCCATGCCCCTCCATCATTCACAGGCCCTGTTCCAGGTCATCCCACTCTCTACTCGTCATTCTTCTTGACTTGGACCCCTGGGTTCATTTCTTAGTATCCACCCCCAGTCCCATTGCCTCAACCTAACACCCTGCCTGCCTTTGTAAGCCACAATCCTGTTCACTCCCAAGTTCCAAACCAGACCCGGGTATGGGGTCCACTTCCTTGGCATTGGCACCTGGAGCCAGACCCGGAAGACCATGCCCTCAGTCCTGAAGCTGATCCAGGTCCTTTCTTCCCTGTGCTTCCACGGGTCAGCAGGTCCCTCAGCTGAGGACTGACAGCCATCCTGGACTGGACTGGCTCCTCGCTCCCCACCACCACCCCACCTCACCCCACCCCCCTGGGCCTGGGAGCCATTGTCCCCAGCCAGCGAGGCGCATCTCGGAAGCACCATCTCCTCGGGCTCTTTTCCTGCTCTGTCTGGATTGGGCTCATTTACTAAAAATTAGTTGGGAATGAAAAAAGCCCCTAGTTTATTAGCGTGCTATTATTCCCCTCCCGCCATCCCCCTGCAGCATGATGGATTGCCTGGTGAGGGGACGCAGCCCCAGCCGGGGAGTGAGCGAGCTCTGCTCGGTCCCCGGCGCAGACAGATGGGGAGGCCGAGTCCTGACCATGATTGATTAGCTCCGCAAAGCCTGTTGAGCGGAGTTCCATCAAGATTGATGCTTTCTCCTCATAACAGCATTTCCAAAAAGTTTCTATTACATTTTGATTATGTTTATAGAATCTCGCTGGTCCGGGGAAAGATGCAATCTCGGTGGCTCCCAGCGTGTGTGTCTGCGTGGGCCGCCACCGGGCCGGGCTCGGCCCTGCCTGCCTGAACTCCGCAGTGTGACCACCCCCCTTTCTGGGCAGGAAGTACCTTCACGGCTTCCCAAGAGCGAGCTGGAGGAAGCGATGTCCACTCTCCTACTGCCCGGTGTGCAGCCTCAGAGCTGCTCTGCTGTTTCATAGCCTCCGGTGATCGGAGACCTGGGCCTGAAGACCGAAGTGGGAACCAGAGAGCAACGGCCTGTGCTGAGATGTGCAGGATGTCGGGAAAGAGCCTGGATAGTGCTCGCTGTTCTACTACGGTCCCAGGCACACAGTAAGGCGGCGTCAATGTATGGCATAATACATGTCTAAACATCTACATGATGCATCCTGGGTGTGTGTGTGTCCCACCTTATACCACAAAGGACTTGAGTGAAATGGTGAAAAATCAATCAACAGAAAGAATTAGGACCAGGAAAATGCAAATTAGGCTAGAATGTCAAGACCAAAAGAAAACAATGAATACATCTGTGCCTGTACAATCCCACACAGTCTTTTTTGCTTGGGGATTTAATTTGGTCTGAGTCTCTTGACAGTCAAAGTGAAACAGGAAATCAAGTCAGTTACTTAATTTCTTCTCCTTGCTATCATTAATAAAAGAATTAAAAAAAAATATTTCCTTGGAGGAATCTTAGGTTCCTTCAAATTTTATTCTAAAGGAAATTTTGTTCTAGAGACTTCTTGAGGAGTATGGGAAGTATGTTGAACCAGAGTTTCTCAGCCTCAACACTATCACCATTTGGGATGGATACTTCCACACTTGGAGGCCATCCTGCATGTTGTAGGATGATTGGCAGCGTCTCTGCTCTCTACCCACAGATGCCATTCACACCCCAACTCCCTACAAGCTGTGACCACCAAAAACATCTCCAGATACTAACAAATGTCCCCTGGGGTAGAGCTGCCAGATTTTGCAAATAAAAACTCAGGATAACCAGTTAAATTTGAATTTTACAGTTTAAAAAAATGAATAATACTTTAAGTATGTCTCATGCAATATTTGGAACATACTAATACTGAACTAGTATTCTTTTTTATCTGAAATTCAAATGTTGTTGGCCATCCTGCATTATATCCACTAAGCCTGCCTGATAGACAACATCTTCTGGCAGGACCCAGATCCCCCAGGAGCCTTTCAAACATGAGGCATTGCAAGGTGTCCACTTCCTCATGCCAGATTTCTCTAAGAATTATATGGCAAAGCATACCTTTCTCTAAGTGCTTCTTTTTATTTATAGATGACCAATAATTTGTCTTTCATTTTGTATTTTTTAAGCTATAAAATTGAGATGTATCTTGAAAGAAAATGGTACACTTTTTCCAAAGCAAAGTAAAAATTCAAAATTCCTATTGAAAATTTTTTACCCGAAAGAGCCTTTCAGATAATATACAGCCAAGGGTTCTGTGAGGCTGTGTCTCACAGCATCCATGGAAGGAATCATGGGTATAACTCTATGATACAGCTTGAAAAGAGAAATTCTGCAGAGTTTTAGACAGTTTCATCCTTCCATGCTGATTTCTGACAGTCCCGCTTGATCTAGGGTTAAAACCTAAGGATATGTTTGTGCAGCCTGCCCCTAACTGTCCACAATCCTTCTGCAAAAGGCAATGGGGGGAAAGTCTCACCCCCTGGTCCTGACTGACCCCACACCACCTGCCTGTGACCATCTGATGATGAAGTAGACTCAAGCCAGCCTTAGAAATCATCCATTGTAGGGCTACTCAATAGTAAAAACTGGCTAGGCACTGAGAAAATACCAGCTGGATCCTTTACTCAGTTGTCTTTGCAAAATAAATTCCAGATGTATCAAAAATTTTAGCATATTAAAAAGTGAAATCATATCATGTTAGAAGAAAACATGGATAATTACAAAAGCCAAAAATCAATCATTAGCAGAAAAGATTTGACCATATTTTAAATTTTTTTTTTAGTTTCTGCAAAAAAAAAAAAGTGACGAACTTAAAGAAGAAACACAGGCATTGTGAACAGACAGGGGACTAATTTGTCCATCATATAAAGAAGGCTTTACAAATAAATAAAGGGAAAAAATAGAAAACTCAGGGAAAAGATGAACAGAGAATTCTTGGGAAAAGAAATCCAATTATTTTAAACCTATGAAAGAGTAGGCACCCTACTCAACTACAAATTAAAACCACAGTTGAAAGCCTCTTTTTATCAATCAGATGGACAAAGATCAAAGTGTTTAATAACATATAATCAGTAAGAACAGGAAGAAACTAACAATGCATTGTTGGAAACATAGGCATTTGTGCTTGCCTTTAGAAGGCATTTTGGCAAAATACGTGCAAATTTTAAGTCTGCGAGTCACTTTTGGTATTTACTTCACAGATGTACTCTTACATGGATGCAAAATTATATACACAGGTTAGTCATTAGGCCGGCGCCGCAGCTCACTAGGCTAATCCTCCGCCTTGCGGTGCCGGCACACCGGGTTCTAGTCCTGGTCAGGGCGCCGGATTCTGTCCCGGTTGCCCCTCTTCCAGGCCAGCTCTCTGCTGTGGCCAGGGAGTGCAGTGGAGGATGGCCCAAGTACTTGGGCCCTGCACCCCATGGGAGACCAGGAGAAGTACCTGGCTCCTGCCATCGGATCAGCGTGGTGCGCCGGCCGCAGAGCACCAGCCGCGGCGGCCATTGGAGGGTGAACCAACGGCAAAGGAAGACCTTTCTCTCTGTCTCTCTCTCTCACTGTCCACTCTGCCAATCAAAAAAAAATTAAAAAAAGAATTTTTTTAGAGAAAGTTTGCAAAAAAACTAAATATCCACCATGAAAAATTTTCTTGGATAAATTATACATTTATGCAACTAGGCACAATTTATAAATACAAAATGGCTGTGAAACCACGACGAAGCATCACTTTAAATCTGTTAGAATGGCTATTATCAACAACATTAAAAAGAATAAATTTCAGCAAATTGTGAAGAAACTGGGACCCTTGTGCACCAGTAGTGGGAATGTAAAAGACAATTTTTAAATTTAAAAAAAAATCCTAATTTGGCGGAAGAGGGCATCTGGTCTAGCGTTAAGATGCCACTTGGAATGTCTGCATCAGAGTTCCTGGGTTCAACTCCTGCCTTCCCTCCAAATGCCAGCTTCCTGTTACTGGGCATCCTCAAGGCACCAGGTAATGACTCAAGTACTTGGGTCCCTACTACCCCATGGGAGACCCAGATTGAGTTCCTGACTCCTGGTTTCTGCCTGGCCCAGCCCCAGCAGTTGGGCAGTGAACCAGTAGATGGGAGCTTCTGTCTCTTGGTCTAGGTGTCCCTCCCTCTCTCTTAAATAAAAATTTTAAATATTTAAATTAATTTTAAAAACTCATAATTTCACTTAAAGGAATTTTTTTTGAAGATTTATTTATTTATTTGAAAGGCAAAGCTACAGAGATGTAGAGCTGAGAGAGAGAGAGAGAGAGAGAGAAAGAGAAATATCCTTCATCCACTGGTTGACTCCCCAAATGACCACAATGGCCAGAGCTGAGCCAATCTGGAGCCAGGAGCTTCTTTCAGGTATCCCACACAGGTGCAGGGGCCCAAGGACTTGGGCCATCTTTCACCACTCTCCCAGGCCACAGCAGAGAGCTGGATCGGAAGTGGAGCAGCCAGGTTTCAAGCCAATGCCCATATGGGATGCCGGCACTGCAGGTGGTGGCCTTATCTGCTATGCCACAGCGCTGGCCCCTAAAGGAATTTATTTACTTTATGTAACTGAACAGAGACAGGTGCCAAAGTTTATGCTCCAAAATATTTACTACAATATTATTTATAATAAAGCAAATTAGGAATAACTCCAATATCTAATAACAGAAGACTGGTTTAAATGGATTATGGAATGTCTATATAGTGGACTCTTTAGCAAACATCAAAACTCACATTGATAATGAATGCCTTAAAGTGTGAGAAAATGACTGTACTATACTAGTAAGTGAAAATTGGCAAGCACAAAATAACGTGTACAGTGTGGTCTTGATTTTTTCGAACACACACAGAGAAATGTTTATGGGTTAAAAAGATTATTCCCCTTATGTTAGCAGCCATATTCTCTGGGTGATAGATTTTCAGGTAATTTGTATTCTTGTCTTCATACTTTATATAGTCCCTATTTCCTGTGAAAAAATATTAATTCTATAATTTAAAAAAAGTATTAGATGGTTCATGTTTGGTGTAGTGACTTGGGATGCCACATCCCATATCAGAGGGCCTGGGTTGGAGTTTTGGCTCAACTCCCAGTTTCAGGTTCCTGCTGATATGTACCTACCTTGAGAGGCAGCATTTGGAGAGTGATGGCTCAAGTACTTGGATCCCTGCCATCCACATGGGAGGTCTTGGCACTTGGGGAATGTACAAGTAGACAGGAGATCTCTCTCTTTCTCTCTCTTTCTTGCTCTCTCTCTCTCCCTTCCTCCCAACCTCCACCCTCCCTCCCTCTCTCCAATAAGTCAAATATTTTTAAAAGATTGTTGTTATATATTAAAAAAAATCCTATCCTAGGATGGATGCCAAGTTTGCTAGGCCCTCCATGCAGCTTAGAGCGGCATTATCAAATAAGGGTCAGCGCTGTGGCATAGGGGTAAAGCCACCACCTTCAGTGCCAGCATCACATATGGGTGCTGGTTCAAGTCCTGGCTGCTCCACGTCCTATCTAGCTCTCTGCTATGGCCTGGGAAAGCAGTAGAAGATGGCCCAACTCTTTGGGCCCCTGCACCCGTGTGGGAGACCTGGAAGAAGCTCCTGGTTCCTGACTTCAGATCAGCTCAACTTTGGCTGTTGCATTGGGGAGTGAACCAGCGGATGGAAAACTCTCTCTCTCTCTCTCTCTCTCTCTCTCTCTCTCTCTCTCTCTCTTTCTCTCTCTATCTCTGCCTTCCCTTCTCTCTCTGTGGAACTCTGACTTTCAAATAAATAAATAAATCTTAAAAAAAAAAAAAAGAATCAACCACCTTGGGGCGGGGGGGGGGGGGGGGGGCCATGTTTCACTCTCATGATGTCCACACAGAATGGGAAAGAGGCAGGCAGAAGTGCTGTCCGACTAAGAGCACCAATAACTCCTTCCATATGCTCTTTTTTCAAGATTTTATTTTATTTATTTGAAAGGCAGAGTTACAGAGAGGCAGAGGCAAGAGAGAGAGGTCTTATATCCATTGGTTCAATCTCCAAATGACCACAATGGCCGGAGCTGCACCAATCTGAAGCCAGGAACTAGGAGATTCTTTTGGGTCTCCCACATGGGTGCAGGGGCCCAAGGACTTGGGCAATCTTCAATTGCTTTTGCAGACCACAGCAGAGAGCTCAATCAGAAGTGGAGCAGCCAGGACTCAAACTGGTGCCCACATGGATGCTATGTCGGCACCGAAGTCGGCCATGTTACCCACTAAGCCACAGCGAAGGCTCCACCATATGCTTTTAGCTAAAACCACTCACTACCATTTCCACCACAAAGCTCTACTGGTTCTTGCAAATCCATCAGGCCTTCAAAGTCTACCATATCCAGGCAATCCTCCCCTATACCACCTCCCCTGCTTTCTTAGGACATAGTGTAACCAACTATCTTCTGGCCCCTCATTATTCACTATACTGTAAAAATATGTTTAAATCATTAATAAGAGCTACCATTTATTCAGCACTCCATTTGTACCATATACTCTACTATACCCTTTACATGTATGTACTAGGTCATTCAGCTTTTACAACCCTATGACAAACCCTCCATAAAGAATACAGATGAGCAAACTGAGGCACAAGAGGACCCACTTACTTACTCAGAATCTTGAAATAACAACAGCACTACCAGGATTCAAACTCAGTTCATGTACTTCAAAGACCATCATCTCAACTATGAAACAATGATCCTTTCATAATGTGTATCTAAGAATTAGGAACTTTTCCCACTGTCCAAGTCCCGCCAAGTATCCATTTCTCTTTCTGAGAGCAACAACCAAACTTTGCCTTGGGAAATACTCAGCCTTTATTGCATACAGTATTTCTGGGACTGTCATTCAAGGTGTCCCACTGGTCTTGGTCACATGAGCCCACCTGAGCCAATCATGCTCACTCCTAGGACTTTGAGTCTCAAATGGGTGATATAAGAACAGAAACAGCAGAGGCCTCTTTAACTGATCGTTAATTCCTGAATAACTGGACTCTATCCCCAGAGACGAACCTACCAACCTCACAAGCTCCAAAAAAGTCTGACTTTGCTTCTGTTAGCCAGAATTTGCTCAATTTAGCTTAAAAAAAAAACTCTAACTAAAAGGATTAATCTCTAAAATATATAAAGAATTCTTAAAACAAGACACAAAAACCTCAACGAAATAGAAGCAAATCAAATTCAGAAGCATGTCACCAGGTGGCATTTACCCTGAAAATGCAAGATTGGTTTAACATGCAAAAATCAAACAAAGTAATGCACCATATTAACAGAATAAAGGATTAAAAAAAACACAATTTTTATCAAATAATGCAGAAAGATCATTTGATAAAAATCCAATACTTATTTATGAATTTTAAAACACATAGCAAATTACAAGCACAAGGGAAATTTCTCAACCTAATAAAAGCCACCTATTAAAAAAAAAAAAAAGCTCAAGCTTAATGGTGAAAACTGGATTCTTTCCTCCTAAGATCAGAAATAAGGTAAGGTGTCTGTTCTTGCCACTACTTTCAACATTGCAGTAGAGGTTCTAGCCAGGGAATTAGACCAAAAAAAAAATCAAGACATTCAGGTTAAAAAGAAAGATTAGGGGCCAACATTGTACTGTAGCCAGTAAAGTCACCACCTGCAATGCAGGTATCCCATATGAGCATGGATTCAAGTCCCAGCTGCTCCACTTCTGATCTAGCTCCCTGCTAATCCACCGGGGAAAGCAGCAGAGGATGGCCCAAGTCCTTGGGCCCCTGCATCCACATGGGAGACCCAAATGAAGTTCCTGGCTCCTGGCTTCAGCCTGACACAGCCAAGCCATTGTGGTCATTTGGGGAATGAACCATCAGGTGGAAGATCTTTCTCTCTCTCTCTCTCTCTCTCTCTCTCTGTAATTCTGCCTTTCAAATAAATAAAATAAAGGGAAGGGGAGAGGAGGGGAGGGGAAGGGAGGGGAGGGGGCTGGCACTTAGTGTAGTGGGTAAAAGCCACCGACTGCAGTGCCAGCATCTCATATGGGCACTGGTCTGAATCCTGGTTGCTCCTCTTCTGATCCAGCTCTCTGCTATGGCCTGGGAAAGCACTAGAAGATAGCCCAAGACTTTGGACCCCTGCACCCATGTGGGAGACCTGGGAAAAGCTCCTGGGTCCTGGCTTCGGATTAGCACAGCTCCACCAGTTGCAATCATTTGGAGAGTGAATCAGCAGATGGAAGACATCTGTCTGTCTGTCTGTCTGTCTCTCTCTCTCTCTCTGCCTGTGCCTAATTCTGCCTTTCAAATAAATAAATAAATCTTTTTAAAAAAAAAAAGGCAAAAGAAAAGAAAAGGAGGAAATAAAACTATCTCTATTCATGGATGACAAGATCTTATATGTGGGGCCGACGCCATGGCTCACTTGTTTGGTCTTCCGCCTGTGGCGCTGGCATCCCATATGGGTGCTGGGTTCTAGTCCTAGCTGCTCCTCTTCCAATCCAGCTTTCTGCTGTGGCCCGGGAGGGCAGTGGAGGATGGCCCAAGTGCTTTGGGCCCCTACACCCACATGGGAGACCAGGAAGGGGCACTTGGCTCCTGGCTTCGGATCGGCGCAGCGTCGGAGTATACCAACGGAAGGAAGACCTTTCTCTCTGTCTCTCTCTCTCTCTCACTGTCTATAACTCTACCTGTAAAATAAATAAATAAAAAATCTTTAAAAAAAAGATTTTATATGTGGAAAATCCTAAGGAATCCACTAAAAAATTGATTAACAAGTCCAACAATTCTGCAGGATATAAAATCAATGTACAAAAATCCATGGTTTTCCTATATGTTTGTAAAAAACAATCAAAAAATGAAATTGAGAAAATTCCACTTACATCAAAAAGAATACAATATTTAGGAATATATTTAATTCAAGAAGTATAAAACCCATAACTTAAAACCATAAAACAGCACTGAAAGAAATGGAAGACCTACATAAATGGAAAGGTATCTGATGCCATGAACTGTAATACATAATATGTAAAAATAATATTCATATTGATCTACAGAATCAATGCAACCCCTTCTAAAATCTCAGTTGCCTTTTTTGCATAAGTTGACAAGTTGATTCTGAAAGTACATATGGAAATACAAGAATATATAAAAATTAAACAAAGGAGACAAAACAATCTTGAAAAATAAAAAAGAACAAAATTAAAGGACTCACAGTCTCCAACTTCAAAATTTACTATACAGCTACTATAATCAGAACACAGTGATTCCAGTATAAGGACAGAAATATAGGTGAAGAGAACATAATTTGAAATTTAAGGAGCCAAAATTGTGGCATAACCTGTAAAGCCACCACCTGTGACACTAGCATCCCATGTGAGCACCTGGTTCAATTCTTGGCTGTTCCACTTCTGATCCAACTCCCTGCCAATGGCCTGGGGAAACAGTAGAAGATGGCCCAAGTAGTTGGGTCCCTATATCCAGGTGGAAGACCTGGAAGAAGCTCTTGGCTCCTAGCTTTGGCCTGGCCTAGTCCTGGCCATTGCAGTCATTCAGGGAGTGAACCAGCAGATGGAAGATATCTCTCTCTCTCCACCTCTTTCTCTCTAAATCTTTCAAATAAATAAGTAAATCTTTTGGGGTTGGCACTGTGGTGTAGCAGGTAAAGCCACTACCTACAGTGCCAGCATCCCATATGGGCACCAGTTCAAGTCCCAGCTGCTCCATTTTCCATCTAGCTCTCTACTGTGACCTGGGAAAGCAGTAGAAGATGGCCCAAATCCTTGCACCCACATGAGAGTCCTAGAAGAAGCTCCTGGCTCCTAGCTTCAGATCAGCACAGCTCCAGCCATTGCAGCCAATTGGGGAGTGAACCAGTGGATAGAAGACACCTCTCTCTCTCTCTCTCTCTCTCTCTCTCTCTCTCTGCCTCTCCTTCTCTCTGAGTAACTCTGAGACTTTCAAATAAATAAATCTTTCTTTAAAAAATGTAAATCTTTAAAAAAGATAAAAAAGATAATTTGCTAGATGATTCTTATTTTTTTAAAGATTTATTTTATTTATTTGAAAGAGAGTTTTACAGAGAGAGGTATTGATAGAGAGAGAGGTCTTCCATCCGATGGTTACTCCCCAGATGGCCGCAACAGCCGGAGATGCACTGATCCAAAGCCAGGAGCCAGGAGCTTCTTCCAGGTCTCCCATGTGGGTGCAGGGGCCCAAGGACTTGGGCAATCTTCTACTGCTTTCCCAGTCCATAGCACAGAGCTGGATCGAAAGTGGAGCAGCTGGGACTAGAACCGGCACCCATATGGGATGCCGGCACTTCAGGCCAGGGCTTTAACCTGCTGAGCCACAGCACCAGCCCCAGATGATTCTTATTCTATAAAGTGTTCAAACAAAGGCAAATCCACAGAGACAGAAAATATACTAGGTGTTGCCAGGAACTGGGGAAAGAGGAGAAAGAGAAGTGACTGTTGGTGGTTATGAGATTTCGTTCTGGAGTGATGAAATGTCCTGAAACTAGATGGAGGTGATAGATGCACAGCTCTGAATATGCTAGAAGCCACTCGGTTGTGCACTTTAAAAGGGTGAGCTTTATGGCATGTGAATTATATCTCAATAAAGCTGTTACTTACAAAAAAGAAAGAAAGCTTTAACAACATGCAAAACCTCAACAGTAAAATGTAAACAATCCCTTTAGAAGATCTCACCAAAGAGGACATACATGTGATAAATAAGCACATGAAAAGATGTTCAATTTCATCAACCATTAGAAGATGCCAGTCTAAACCACAGTGAGAAATCACTACATGTTTATTAAAATGAGTAAAATAAAAATAGTAACAACACCAAATTCTGGCAAGGATGGAGAGAAACTGGATCGCTCAGACATTACTGATGGAGATATAAGATAGCATATCTGCTCTGGAAAACAGTTTGGCAGTTTATTATAGAACAAAACATCCAATTACCATATGATCCAGCAATTGTACTCTTGGGTATTTATCCCAAAGAAACAAAAATCTGTGTTGAAACAAAAGTGAAACTATATGAAAACCTGTGCAAAAATGTTCACAACAGGAGCCAGGACTATGGTGTAGAGGGTTAAGCTATTGTCTAAAGTGCTGGCATCCCATTTGGGCACCAGTTTGTGTTCTGGATGCTCCACTTCTGATTCAGCTCCCTGTTGATGGCCTTGTAAAGCAGTGGAAGATGGCCCAAGTTCTTGGGCCCCTGCACCTGCATGGGAGACCCAGAAGAAGCTCCTGGCTCCTGGCTTTGGATCGGCCCAGCTCTGGCCACTGCAGACAATTGGAGAGTAAACCAGCAGGTGGAAAACCTCTCTCTCTGTCTCTCCTTCTGTCTGTCTGCAGATCTGCCTCTCAAATAAGTAAATTTTAAAAAAATTATAATAATCAACTGTCAACATTGTAATAACAAAGAGTTGGAAATAATCCAAGTAACTCCTGGCTTCAGATCAGCCCAGCTCCGGCCATTGTGGCCATTTGGGGAGTGAACCAGCAAATGGAAGACATTTCTCTCTGTCTCTCCCTCTCTCTGTCTCTGTAGCTCTGCCTCTGAAATAAATAAATAAAATCTTTTTTTAAAAAAAATCTGGCCTGCATGTTAAAAAAAAAAAAAAAGTTCACAGTAGCTTTATTAGTAACAGCCAGAACTGGAAACCACCCAGATGTCTTTCTGAGGATGAATGGCTAAACTCTGGTACATCCATACATGGAAAAGTACATAGCAACACAAAGGAATGAAACACTGGTGCACACAGCCTCCAAGGACTCTCCAAGGAATTACATGTTCAAACAAAGCCTATCCCAAAAGATTACAACCATATGATTCCATTTATATAGGCCTTGGGGAAAGACAAAAGTTTAGAAATAGAGAACAGACAAGCAGGGCTTGGGGAGCAGGATAGAGGTGGGTGTAGGTATTCCGGGGCAACTGAGACCACCTGTGATCACAGAACTGCTCTATATCTTGACTGCAACAGTGGATACATGAACCCACATTTAATAAAATTATAGATAACTAAATGCATACACACAACTACAAGTAGTCGTGCACCACCTAATAAGGTGTTGGTGTTTGCACCACATGTACAAGAGTGGTCCTACAAGGTTCTATTGTCTGGTGACATTGTAGCTGGCTTAATTTGTATAAGTGTACTCTGATGTTCACATGATGATGAAGTCACTGAACAGATGCACTTCTCAGGACTGATCTCCATCATTAAGTGACGCATGATTGTCCAAGGAAAATTGGGGAAATATTAATGAGGTTTGTGGCTCAAATCACTGCCAACATTCTGGATGTGATATTGTATTATTGTTTCCCAAGACATCACCACTGGCAAATACAGGTAACAGATATAGTATATCTCTATTATTTCTTACAACTGCATATCATTCAACAATTATCTCAATACAAAAAGTTTAATTTTAAAAGCCTCTACCTAAGATGATACAGAAAGGAGGGAACAAACATCTACTATGGATTTACCATGTTCCAGAACCAGGCTCTTTGACATCTGGCCAGAGAAAAATATTATTATCCCCATTTTATAGATGAGAAAACTGAGAATAACTGTCTCATTCCCAAAGACACACTTTCAGGAGTCAGGATTTAAGCCCAGTTCTCTGACTCTCTATCTGCCTCCATCCTTCAGCCAAACACAGCCATCAATCAAATGTAGGCGATGGCTGCATTACTCAAGAGGAAATTGAAGCCAGACTGTAAGATGCAGTCCACAAAATTCATGATTTCTTCTCCCACCCCCGCTCCTTCTACTGGGTCTCTTTTTCATATGGATCGGGTTTTTATTTCTGCATTTATTGCACACGCAAATTACAGATGAGAGCATCGACTACACAAGTCATTACTCAGAGTAGCATCTCCCCAACTGCCACTGGACGAGGACCGAACAGCTTGTGGTTAATTTGCTATATAATCACTGCCTGTGACGGGGGGGCAGGGCTGTGCCTGTGCTAATATTAGGAAAAGGGAAGCTAAGCAGAGAGGACTCCCAGGGGGAGGGAGGATGGTACTGAACCAGAGAGAAAGAAGAGAGCTGGTGGGAGACAGGGAAGGGGCCCTGCCCCACTCAGAGGCTCCAGGAGTGGATATGCTCCGCCCCCACAGGGCCACATCTGAATCCAGCTCTCCAGAATCCCAGCTCTCCTAGCCCCTTCCATTTCCTTGCTACCTCCCTTCAGAGAAGGGGCATTTGTATACATAATGCTGCCTGTGCTGGGATATTTGTATACCTATGCTGCCTCTCCTGGGACAGACACCTACAAAACAGGTCACTGGAAGGCAAGAGTTATAGCCACCATACTAGTGTTCTAACCATTCAACAAGAAAAATGGCCAGCAACCCAATAAAAAATGGGCAAAGGATATGAACAGGCAGATCATAGATTAGGAACTCAGTCTCTAAACATACAAATGATGTTCAACCTTCATCTAAGTAAAAAGAAAATGTCTATTAAAACCACAATGAGATAGCTTTTTTAAAAAACTGGACTGACAAAGATCAAAATGTTTAATCATACAGTGTGCTGGACAGAGTGTGGAAAAGCCAACATTCTCAAAGGTTGGTGGAAGCATAAATTGGCAGTTTCCATGGATGGCAATTTGGCACTCTCTATCAAAAAATGTTGATGCACATACCCATTGACCCATAAATTCTACTGCTCTAAAATGTATTGCACAGACATCCTTGCATATATGTATGCAAAGTTAGATGTACAAGCTATTCACTGCAGTACAGCTTATAATAAGAGAAGATTGGAGACAGCCTGAATGTCCATCAAGAGGGGACTGCTTAAATAAATTGCAATACACCCATACAATGGAAATCTTTATGGCTGTTAAAAAAGAATGAGGCAGCTCTTTATGTCCGGATATGAAACAATCTCCAAGATATATTGTTAAGCGAAAAAAGCAAAGTGCTGAACAGTGTGATTAGAATGCTGCTATTTGTGAGGGATTTTTTTAAGGATGTATACACATATACATCTACGTTTATATATGCAGAGGATCCCGCTAGAAGGATGGCAGTATTTGCAATATTTGATTCTGTAGAAGGAAAAAGGTTCTAGGGGCTGAGAACAAAGAGGGAAGGAGGCTTGTTGTTCATTGTGTACCCTGTTTACCATTTGTGCAAATTCTATTCATTCTAGCTGATGAGAAATAATTTCTTTAAAACCCTCTGCTAACTGCTCTTGCCCAGGAACCAAACCTGGGCCTAACATCCAAGGCCCTTCACAGTTTGACTCGAGCCTATTACCCTTCATTTCCTGACATCTCACCCTGGCACACCTCTCTAAGCATACAGATTTCTCAGTTCTCCTAAATGCACCAGGCTTTGTCATACCTTGGGACCTTTGCATCTGCTGCTTTCTATGCCTAAAATGCCCTCTATGCCATCATTTGCTTTATACAATCTTAATCATCCTTCAAGACCCACAACAAGCATGAGCTTTAGAGTGCGGCCTTCTTTGACCTCCCCAAAGAGAGTTAATCCCCCCTGTGCATGCTCCCACAGCACCCTGGACAGGTCTCCATTCTAGAATAACTGGGACAGACCCTGGACAAGAATGAGCCTACTTCTGGCACATTTCCAAAGAGGGTTGCTGACTTGGTCTGTCCCCACTGGGTACCACCACCTGCCAGTGGAGGTCAACACAAGGCATCCAATGTGCCCACCTCCCCAAAGAGTGGGAAACAGAACAGAGTCCCACAGCATGGGCCAGGAAATACAGAACTCATGGATCCTTGGGGGCTGGCATTGTGACACAGCAGGTTAATGCCCTAGCCTGACATCCCATAAGGGTGCCGGTTCTAGTCCCGGCCTCTCCTCTTCTGATCCAGCTCTCTGCTATGGCCTGGGAAAGCAGTAAGAAGATGGCCCAAGTCCTTGGGCCCCTGCACCCACGTGGGAAACCCAGAGGAAGCACCTGGCTCCTGGCTTCAGATAGGCGCATCTCTGGCCATTGCGGCCATCTGGGGAGTGAACCATCAATGGAAGACCTCTCTCTCTGCCTCTCCTCTCTCTGTGTAACTCTGAATTTCAAATAAATAAATAAATCTTTAAAAAAAAAAAAAAAGAACTCATGGATCCATAACTGGAAATCTCAATGCACATCAACATATGGAAGGATCTGAGCAGTTGTCTTACTTAGAGCTGCTTTGATGAAGCACCATGGACTGATTGGCTTATAATCAACAGAGAGCTGCTTCTCACAGCTCTGGAGACTGAAAGTCTCTGATCAGGACAGTCAGGTTCTGGTGAGGGGCCTCCTGCTGGTTGCAGACTGCTGACTTCTGGTTGTTGGGGCAAGAGAGTTCTCTGGGGTCTCTTTCATCTGATCATTAAATCCCATTCATACCTATAGTGTCGCTCCCCCTCTTCGTGGAGGAACGACACTAAACCCTGCCTAGGCTTCATATCCGAGTCACGGCACCATTATGTCGCTCCCCCTCTTCATGGAGGAGCAACACTAAACCCTGCCTAGGCTTCATATCCGAGTCACGGCACCATTATGTCGCTCCCCGTCTTCGTGGAGGAACGACACAGGACCCTGCGCTGTTCTTTCGTCTGCTCGGCCCTCCCCGGGTTTGCTGCTGGTTCTTCCCGGGTTGGCTACTATCCCTTCCACCTCCGTGGAAGGGCGGTTCCCCCTGCCACATTCCCCACTTCCGCGGGGGAGCGGCACACCACCGGCCGGCTCTCTCGGGGGCTGCACAGGTGTTCCCCTTAGATGTTCCTGGTGCATGCTGTCTCTCTCCTCCTTTATAGTCCTCTTCCACCAATCCCAACTCTGCTACCCACACGCCGAGTACGCTGCTCTCCTCCAATCAGGAGCAGGTCCCACAGTTTATTGGTTGAACTGGAGGCAGCTGTGTAGAAGCTGTTTCCCTTCTCAGCGCCATATTGTGGGAAAGCAGATGCATAGAATAAGTCTTAATTCCAGTAACTTAGTCTAGTCCGAGTTGCTCACAGTTGCTCCCCACACTATAGAATGCATGAAATCTGTTCTCTTTATATTAATAGAAAAAATGATCTGAAAAAAAAATCCATTCATATGGGCTTCACCTCATGACCTAATCAATTCCCAAAGCCCAACCTGCTAATACCATTGTATTAGGGGTTAGGATTTTAAGATGGGCATTTGGAAGAGATGTAAGCATTCAGTCCATAACAGAAATCCTGCAAGGGAAAAAAGCAACCTGCTAAACTGAATTGGTTACTGTGTTGCTCTACCCCAGAACAACTGTTAATATTCCACAGAGTGGCTGGCACTATGGCACAGCAGGTTAAGCCTCCATCTGCAGTGCGGGCATCCCCTATGGACACTGGTTCAAGTCCCAACTGCTCCACTTCCATCTAGCTCCCTGCTAACGCACCTGGAAAAGCAGCAGAGGGCCCAAGGCCCAGAGGAAGCTCCTGGCTCCTGACTTTGGCCTGGCCTAGTGCCAGCAATTGCAGCCATTTGGGGAACATATGGAAGATTTCTCTCTTCCTCTCTCTGCAACTCTGCCTTTCAAATAAATAAATAAATAAACCTTTAAACAAACAAACAAAAAAAAAACCCTCAGAGCAAGTACTCTATGGGGGCAGGGGCAGGAGGACTTTTGTGAAATATCGGTCTATAGAAATACCTAGATGTGTTCTTTAATTCAGAACTTCATATGGACAAGAATGGATTTGGAATGGTGGGACTCATCTTGAATGAGATGTCTATGCATTCTGCCAATCTGTTAAATTATAAATTCTGCAGCTTTGATAAATACCCAGCATATTTCCGGTTTAATCACCCAATAGCTCCTCACCAAGGAATCAGTGACTTTGTCGCTCCCCCTCTTCATGGAGGAACGACACAGGACCCTGCGCTGTTCTTTTGTCTGCTCAGCCCTCCCCGGGTTTGCTGCTGGTTCTTCCCGGGTTGGCTACCGTCCCTTCCACCTCCGTGGAAGGGCGGTTCCCCCTGGCCACTTTCCCCACTTCCGCGGGGGAGCAGCACACCACCGGCCGGCTCTCTCGGGGGCTGCACAGGTGTTCCTCTTAGATGTTCCCCAGTGCATGTTCTCTCTCTCCTCCTTTATAGTCCTCTTCCACCAATCCCAACTCTGCTACCCACATGCCGAGTACGCTGCTCTCCTCCAATCAGGAGTAGGTCCTACAGTTTATTGGTTGAACTGGAGGCAGCTGTGTAGAAGCTGTTTCTCCCTTCTCAGCGCCATATTGTGAGAGAGCAGATGCATAGAATAAGTCTTAATTCCAGTAACTTAGTCTAGTCCGGGTTGCTCCCCACAGACTTCTAGCAAGTAGGGGAGAGGCAACATCTCCTCCCTGGTTCCAAACTCCTCTGAGTCTCCTTTGCCATCATGAGTGCTCAGGATCTTGCTCCCATCCCACCTGTTGCATGGGAACAGTCTCTGCCTTGTAACAGAGCTTTTAACTCAACTACAAGAACTTCTCGGACTCACCTAGAGCTGTTCATCCTTCCCACTTCTAGCAGTATTCGCCCTGTCTCTATGGCTCTGCTTATTTCTGCTCTCAATGGCAAAAGAATCAAGAGCCATCTATTCCATCAGACACCCATCTGGACCAGTTACCTCTCCCAAGAAAGGGGTCTCTCCCCACCTTTGACCTGGCTCATGTGTCTCCCTGCTAAGTTGTCACTGTGCAAAGAGGCCCTATGCCCCAATCTTCAGGTGGAAAGATTAAAATCCATAATGAACCCAACTTGAAAAGGCTTCACCCCGGAGAAGAGGGCACCAGACTTTGGCACTGAGGGTATCCCTCACTCTCCATGCATCATTGACCTCAGCCTCCATCCTGAACCACTTGCCCTAACCACAGGCACTCCGCTTCTCATTGCAAACACACCTTTCCTGGAATCACAGCCCTGGTCATGATCTTGTGATGATGCCCCACCTGGCCCAGCCATGCAGGAACAGCAACTCCCCAGTGCAAACTCCACAGCCAGTGTCCCCAGATGACTCATCACAGCCCTGCAAGCCAGATCCAGACCCATAGGGCATCAAAACCTTCTTCCCTTCTCCCCAGCCACCACCCTAGTCAAGAGCACCAGCACCTCATGCATGCACATGAGATCGCTCTCTTCCTGTCCAGCCCTGTCCCTCTTCCACACAGCTGTCAGAATGCTCTAACAAAATAAGATGTCAGTTCTCTGCTTACAGCCATTGTAAGGGGCTACCCTTTATTCTTTTTTGCTTTGTTTGCTTTCAACTGTATTATTGAGACATATTTCACATATCACACAATTCACCCATTTGATGGCTTTGAGTATATTCACAAGAGTTGTGCATCCATCATCACACTCAATTTAAGAACATTTTAGTACCCAAAAAGAAACCCCTCACCCTTAGCTGTCACTGTCCAGACCCCCATGCACATACTCAGCCCTAGTAACCACTAATCTTCTTTTGCCTGTAGATTTGCTTATTCTAGACATTTCATATAAATGAAGTTATACGATGTGAGGTCCCTTGAGATTGGCTTCTTTCATTTACCATAATGGTTTCAAGGTTCCTACAAATTAATATTTCATTCCTTTTTAAGTCTGAATAATATTTTATCATATGGATAGACCACATTTTATCTGTTCATCAGTTGATGAAAATTTGGGTAATTTCCGTTTGGGGCTGTTATAAATAATGCTGATACAAAGAGCTGTGTACAAGTTTGTGTGTGGACATATGTTTTTGTTTTTCTTGGATATGTATGTAGGAGTGGATTTACTGGGTCATATGGTAATTCCATGTTTAACCATTTGAGGAACTGCCAGGCTGCTGGCCAAAGTGGATTACCATTCTACATTCCCAGAGCACTGTATGGGACCCTTCACCCTTTTTGCATTGTATATATTGAAGGTATACAGCATGATGTTTCAATTTAAAGATACATAGAACAATGGTTATCACAATCTAGCAAATTAACATACCCATCAACTCACATAATTTGTGTATGTGTGATAAAAGCACCTAAAATCTGCTCTCTTAGCAAATTTCCAGTATACAATGTTTTAATTATAGTCCTCATGCTGTAATCAGATCTCCAGCTTATTAAACCTGTATAACTGCAACTTTGTGCTTTTGACCTCTACTTCCCCATTCCTCCCTCTCATCTCCCACCCCCAACCCCTGGCAACCACCTTTTTATTCTCTGATCCTATGAGGTTAATTTTTTTTTCTTTTAGATTCCATATATAAGTGAAGTAATGCAGTATTCATTTTTCTGTGTCTGATTTCTTTAATTAGGCATAATGTCTTCCAGATTCATCCATATTGTTCCAAAAGGCAGGATTTCTCTCCTTTTTAAGGCAAAATAATATTCCATTTTTATGTGTCACCATTTCTTGATCCATTCATCCAATAGGCACTTAAATTGTTCCATGTCTTGGCTACTATGAATAATGCATAGATGTAACTGCATAATGGACCTGTGGATGCAGACATCTCTAGGAAGTGCTGGTTTCATCTGTTTGGGGTAAATGAGGGGACTTCAAAAAATCTGTGGAGGGGCCGGCGCTGTGGCATAGCAGTAAAGTCTCCGCCTGCAGTGCCGGCATCCCATATGGGCACTGATTTGAGTCCCAGCTACTCCACTTCCAATCCAGCTCTCTCTGCTATTGCCTGGGAAAGCAGTAGAAGATAGCCCAAATCCTTGGGCCCCTGCACATGTGTGGGAAGACCCAGAGGAAGCTCCTGGCTCCTGGCTCCTGGCTCCTGGCTCCTGGCTCCTGGCTCCTGGCTCCTGACTTCAGATCAGCACAGCTCTGGCCATTGTAGGCCATTGAGGAGTGAACCGGCAGGTGGAAGATTTCTCTTTCGCTGCCTCTCCTCTCTCTGTGCAACTCTGACTTTCAAATAAATAAATCAATCTTTTTAAAATAAGTCTGTGGAAAGTGGAATTAAAAGATAAACTTATTTTGGTGCATAAATATTTGAAACCCATGCATATACATGGGATTGCTGGTCATAAGACATTTCTAATTTTAGCTTGTGAGGACTCTCCATACTGTTTTCCATAATGGAAGCATTAATCTACTCTCCCACCAACAGTATACAAATATTCTCTTTTCTGCACATCCTCACTAACACTTGCTATCTTTTGTCACTTTGAAAATAGCCATTCTCCTGGGTATGAGGCGATACCTCATTGTGGTTTCAAATCACATTTCCCTGATGGTTAGTGCTGCTGAGCACCTGATCAGCTGTGTATCGGTCATTTGTGTGTCATCTTTGGAGGGATGTTTATTGAAGTCCTTGGCTCACTTTTCATCTGGTTGTTTGATTTGTGTTGTTCAATTGTAGTTTTTATATACTTTGGAAATTAATCCCTTATCAAATATATAGTTCACAAACATTTTCTCCCAATTTATGGGCTGCCTCTTCATTTTGTTGCTTATTTTGCTATGCAGAAGCTTCCCAGTTTGATGTAGTCCCACCTGTCTATTTTTGCTCTTGTTACCTATCTTTTTTTTTTTTTTTTTTTTTTTTTTTTGGACAGGCAGAGTGGACAGTGAGAGAGAGAGACAGAGAGAAAGGTCTTCCTTTGCCGTTGGTTCACCCTCCAATGGCCGCCGCGGCCTGCGCGCTGTGGCCGGCGAACGGCGCTGATCTGATGGCAGGAGCCAGGTGCTTCTCCTGGTCTCCCATGGGGTGCAGGGCCCAAGCACTTGGGCCATCCTCCACTGCACTCCCAGGCCACAGCAGAGAGCTGGCCTGGAAGAGGGGCAACCGGGACAGAATCCGGCGCCCCAACTGGGACTAGAACCCGGTGTGCCGGCGCAGCAAGGCAGAGGATTAGCCTAGTGAGCCGCAGCGCCAGCCCTTGTTACCTATCTTTTAGTGTAACATCCAAAAAAAAAAAAAAATTGCCAAGAACAATGGCAAAGATATCACCCCCCACCCACATTTTCTTCTAAGACTTTTATGGTTTCAAGTCTTATGTTTAGGTCTTTATAATATAAGAGTCCAATTTCATTTGGCAAGTAGATATTCAGTTTTCCCAACATGATTATATCAGGGACCATCCCCTCCCCATTGTGTCTTCTTGGTGCCCTTGTTAACTCTATATCCCTGAGTTTATTTCTGGGCCCATTTTGCCCAGAAATAAAGTCCATGTACCTGTTTTCTCACCAGTATCATGCTGTTTCTTTTTTTAAAAAAAAGATTTATTTATTTATTTGAAAGTCAGAGTTACACAGAGAGAGGAGAGGCAGAGAGAGAGAGAGAGGTCTTCCATCTACTGGTTCACTCCCCAGATGGCTGCAACGGCCAGAGCTGCACCGATCCGAAGCCAGGAGCCAGGAGCTTCTTCCAGGTCTCCCATGTGGGTGCAGGGGCCCAAGGACTTGGGCCATCTTCTTACTGCTTTCCCAGGCCATACCAGAGAGCTGGATGGGAAGAGGAGCAGCCAGGACTAGAACCGGTGCCCACATGGGATGCTGGCGCTTCAGACCAGGGTGTTAACCTGCTGCACCACAGCACCAGCCCCCATGCTGTTTCTATTACTATAGCTTTGTAATATAAATCAAAATTAGGAAGAATGATGCCTCTGATTTTGTTTTCCTTTCTCAAGATTGTTTTGGCTATTCAGGATTTTTTGTGGTTCCATATTAATTTCAGAACTGTTTTTTATATTTCTGTTAAAAATGCCATTAGAACTTTAAAAGATATTGCATTTTAGTATATGTGCTGCTGAAGTACACACTGTAGGTATTGCATTAAATCTGTAGATCTGGGGCCAGTACTTTGGCACAACAGGCAAAGTTGCTGCTTACAACGCCAGCATTCCATATCAGAGTGCTGGTTCACATCTCAGTCACTCTGCTTCCAATCCTGCTCCCCACTAATGCACCTGGGAAGGCAGCTGAAAATGTTCCAAGCACTTGGGCCTCTGTCACCCATATGGAGCCATAGCTGTTGCAGCCATCTGGGGAGTGAACCAAAGGATGGTCTCACACCTATGCCATATAGGCAGTCATAATACCTGCCCCAGATCATGCGGAAGTAACAGAGGCCATCAGAAGGGAGCTGGAGCTCACTTTAATCATGCAGCCCAGAAGCTGAGACCCCAGCAGGTCGAAGGTGTGGCCTGGGTTCTGGGCCTTTTGAAATCCCCAGTTTGGGAAGAGCAATCCTGAGGACACTTAAGTTCACCCACTATGCGTACCTCTGTGAATGAGCTCTCCATCAAGATCCCCTTCCAGACAGGGGAGGTCCAGCTAGAGCTGACTCCTGCGTCTGAGTTCTCCAAGCCAATGAGGCATACCATATCACCCCACTTCACAGATGCAGGAACTGAGGCTTCACTGGGCTAAGTCAAGAGCAGGCAGCTGGGGAGCTGAGAGGTGGGTGGGGCTCAGGATGGTGGTTCTCAAAGTACTTTGCATAGGCACCCTGGGTTTCTGCCTGGAAGTGCTGGATCCCACACAACACACAAGTCTTGGACCTAACCCCCTCCCCAGGCTGATCAGAAGAGAGGGAGCGATCTGTAAGCTACAAGCAACTATCCAGGTGGCAGGTGGCAGATGGCAACGGCTGCCTCTCAGACGGTTTTTTTGCCATCATGTAGCTTTTTTTCTTTCACATTATAAATTTCTTTCTAAAAACATGGGTTTTACAGCAACAGAAGTAGTTGGGTTCTGAGAGGGCCAGAGCCCCATTCAGTCTATCAGCGTGCTGGAATCTTGGCTTCTGTAACATACAGATAAAGTTCAAGCTCACTGCTAGAAACAGTCCTGGAGATGGGTTGCCTTCTCTTCCTGGCACTGGGGAAACCTGGGGACTCTGGAGAACTATGCCCCAGGACCCTCTTATCCCAAGCCTCAACGCAAACCCAAAGGAGCAAAGACTTAGGGAAGAGGTCCCTAGAGTGGGTGAGAGTTCTAGTCTCCAAATATGTGTGGGTCTCCATGGGAAGGAACAGAGGACAACAGACCCTCAGACAGTGCCTTAACCTTCTGAGGCTCAGCTTCCTCATCTACAAAAAAGGAGATGATAATACTGTCTACCTCTTGAGTCTGCTGGGAGGATTGAAAGTATGCTTGAGAAAGGGTCTAGCCCAGGGCCTGGATCCAACTACTTTCCCAGGAAAGGTTAGTTTTGATGATTATTTTTAAGCCACAGGAAAGAGAAAAAATAAGCAATGACACAAAGACTGGAGAAGATAAGCCCCTCATGCCCAGATGGAGGGGTCATGGATAGACTGACTGGGTCAGAGACCCTCGACCTTAACTAGCAAGGGGGAGGGGCTATCCCCAGATGAGCTGGGAAAGGCAACTAAACCCCCACCCCAGCTTGGATCCCACCCCTACTCTTGCTCCCACTTCAAAGAAGCCTCCTTATACAGCCTGGTAGGTTGTGCCTTCCAGTTGGGGAAATATCAGACAACCTTACACATGCAGCTTTTCCTGTCCTATAAATATGCCCCCTGCTCAGACAGATCCAGATAGTTCAGAGGTGGATGACTTTATGCTCCCACAGTGTCTGTGGCTGTCTGGTGGGAGCAGAGCCCACTATGGTTTGGTAGTTGACCTCACAACAAGATGCTCCTGATGGGAGCCAAAGCATCAGTTTTGCAGGGGGACCCAGGAGCCCTGAGACAGGGAACAGCCCTCAATCAGTTACCTCAACACTGATTACCTAGAATCTATCCTGCACGGTGCTGGGTACTGAGAGAGTAAAGTATGCGGAGACAACTAACTAATGACCAAAAATAGAAAAATGTTATTAATTATGCAGTGTCATCAAGCAAAGAATGTAAGGTAGACTGAACGACTGGCTTCAATTCTCATCCCCTTTCTTTATGAAGTCCAGGGTCACATAGTATCACAGTCCTTCCCACACATGGACTTTGGCCAATTTGGGCATTGGTTTGTCCAATGGGATGTAAGTAGTCACGACATAAACAGGATTTGAAATGTACTTGCACGGTGAGCCTTATCCTCTTACACTTTAGCCAAAGCCATAAGAACACACTCCAGCTAGCCTGCTGATCCTGGGAGATGGATGGGAAGTAGCTGAGAGCTGATACCAACCATTGAATGAAATGTTTACTACTGAATGTCCCTGAGATTCTGTGGGATTTTTTTTGTTACATATCAATAACTGTCCAATACAGAGTATGATGAGAGATAATTAGATAGAAAGATAGGTAATAAAGAAAGAATGGATGGGGAAAAGAGATGATTTCTCTGGAAAAATCATGTTGAAACTATAGTTAATTCTTAGACATACAAGGAGCAAAACTAGGAAGGAGAGTATTACAGGAAGAGAGAGAAGCATATGCAAAGGCCATGAAGCGAAAAGGATCAAAATAGATTCCAAGAATTCAAAAAAAGGCCAGAGCAAAAGAAATAAGGTAATGGTAGAGATTGGAGGGAGGGAGGGAGAGGGAGGAAAGAAGAAAGGAAGGAAGGAAAAAATAAGACCACGCAGACATGTGGCCACTGGTGGGGGGTGGAGGGGTTGCATTGTATGGGTAGTGGGAAATTAATGAAGGGAGTTGAGCATGGCAGAGATATGATTTTTAAAAATAAATAAATACCTCCTCCTAGCTATTGAATGGAGACTGGATTCGAGGGAGCAAGAGTGGGCTACGTGGAGGGGCTGCTAGAGTCATCAGGTCATCAGGTGGTGGCCCAGACGAGGGAGGTAACATTACAGATGGAGAAAAGAGGTGAAATTGGAGAGGTATTTTAAAAGTCAAATTAATAAGACTGTTCAAAAAGTCCATATCAATTGATTTTCAACAAAAGTACCAAGTCAATTCAAAAAATAAAGCATGCAAAAAAGAAAAAAGAATCTTAATCTATTTCTTGTACCATAATCAAAAATCAACTCAAAATGGATCACAGAGTGAACTTCATCAAAATGAAGAACATTTCTATTTCAAGGGATACTATTAAGAAAGTGAAAAGAATAGGAGTGAAAGTAAAAACAGTTCTCCATAGAAAGGAAGAAAATGTTTGTAAATCAGGTATCTGATAAGGTTCTAGCATCCACAATATAAAAAGAACAACTACAATTCAACAACAGAAAGAAAACCCAATTTTTAAAATAAAATTAAATAATTTGAATAGACATTCTTCAGAGAAGATATAAAATGCCCAATAAAAACATGAAAATATATTCAATATCATTAATAATTAGGAAAATACAAATCAAAACCATGATGAGATCCCATGTCATACTCACTAGGATAGCAATAACCAAAAAGATGAACAACAAGTGTTGGTGAGAATTTGCAACAATTGCAACCCTTACACATTGCTAGTACAGCTGCTTTGGAAAACAGTTGGGCAGTTCCTCAGAATGTTAAACATACAATTACCATACGACCCAGAAATTCCACTCCTCTGTATAGACAGAAAAAGAAACAAAACATAAAACCTCAGAAAAACTTGTATGCAAATGTTTATAGCATATTCACAGTAGCCAAAAAATGGAAATAGCTCAAATGTCCCTCAACTGATGAATAAGCTAAATATGATGCATGTATATAATAGATTATTATTCAGCAGTGAGAAGAGTGAAGTACTGATTCACGCTGCAACATGGATATACCCTGAAAACAGTGTGCTAAGTGAAAGAAGCCCGTAATGAAGGATCACATGCTGTTTCATGTATTTCATTTACATGAAATGTCCAGGATATGCAAATCCAAAGAGAGACGAGTGGTTCCCAAGGGCTGGGGAAAAGGGGGAATGGGAAATGACTGCCAGCGGGTACTAGAGTCCTTCTGGAGAATCAAAGTCTCTGGAATTAGAAAGTGGTGATGATGATGCAACTCTGCGAATATACAAAAAAAACACTAAATTCACAGTTTCAATGAGTGAACTGTACAGTTTATGAATTCTATCTCAATAAAGCTGTCAACAAAAATAAAAATGTAAAGCCTAAAACTATACATATTCAGAAAAAAATATAAGAGAAAATCTTTATAACTTTGAATTAAGCAAAGATTTCTTTTATACCACAGCAAAAGCATGATTCATATAAGAAAAATGATTGACAAGTTTGGTCTGAATAAAATTGAGAACTTCTATGCTGTTCTTGGAAGAGACTAGTAAGAGAATGTGAAAATGAGCCAGACTGGGGACCAGCACTGTTAAGTAGGTTAGGTTTCTGCCTGAGGCACTGGCGTCCTATACGGGTGCCGGTTCGAATCCCAGCTGCTCCACTTCTGATCCAGCAGTGGAAGATGGCCCAAGTGTTTGGGCCCCTGAATCCACGTAGGAGATCCAGAAGAAGCTCCTGGCTCTTGGCTTTGGATCAGCCCATCTCCAGTGGTTGCAGCCATTTGGGAAGTGAACCAGAGGATGGAAGACCTCTCTCTCTGTCTCTTCCTTTCTCTGTCTGTAACTCTGCCTCTCAAATAAATAAATTTTAAAATAAAATCCTTCGTTAAAAAAATAAGCCAGACTAGGAAAAATATTTGCAAAGGACATGTAGGATAAGGGACTTACATTCCAAATATATAAAAACTATGCGAACAGACCAATTCCTTAAAAAGAAGTAGGCAAAAATTGTAAATACACTCTTCACTTCACCAAAAAAAAAGTATACAAATGGCAAATAAGCACATAAAAAATATTCAACATCATCACTCATTAGGGGAGTACAAATTAGAACATCAATGAGAGGGCCAGGGCTGTGCACAGTAGGCTAAGCTGCGGCCTCTGGTGCCGGCATCCCATATGAGCACCGGTTGGTGTCCTGGCTACTCCTCTTCTGATCCAGCTCCCTGCTTATGGCCTGGGAAAGCAGTGGAAGATGGCCCAAGTGCTTGGGCCCCTGCTTGGGCCACACAAGAGACCTGGAGGAAGCTCCAGGCTCCTGGCTTCAGATCAGCCTGCCCAGCTCAGACTGTTGCAGCCATTTGGGGAGTAAGCCACTGGATGGAAGACCTCCCCCTCTTCTCTGTCTGTAACTCTACCTCTCAAATAAAATCTTAAAAAAAAAAAAAAAAAAAAAACACAACAAGGCACAATGTGCATATAAAGACTAGCACAGGAATTTTCACAGCAGCATTGGTTACAACAGATAAACCTGGCAACAGCCCAAATGTCCATCAACAGCTGAAAGGATAAACAGTGGTATGTCCATACAGTAGACTACTACTCATCAGTAAAAAGTGATGAATTATTGACACATAAATAACATGGATGAATCTCAAAACGATTATGACTAGTGAAAGGAGCCAAATAAAGAAGGATACATACTGTGTAATTCCACTGACATAAAATCCTTAAAAAAAGAAAATTGATCTGGAATGACAGAAAGTAGATCAAAGGTTGCCCAGAGATGAGATGGAGAAGTGAAGAGGGGCAACAGAGAGAATGGCCACGGGCCAGATGGAAACTGCGGACGTGATGGACACATTTGTTATCTTCACCGCAGTGACGGACTCCCCAATGTATGCATGTGCATGCTTTTCAAACTGCACATTTTAATACGCAGAGTCTGATGTATGTCGATTTTACCTCAATAAAGCTAACTGAGCACCAAAGGGGAAACTTGTTGAAGTGAAATGGACACTATGAGAAACAGTGACTTGATCAGCTCTTGTCCTGACGGTTGATGTACAATATAATACTTTATCCATTTTAGTATTTTTTTGTTCTAGTACCATTGGATGAACTCTGTAATTAACACACAATTATTCTTAGGTGTTTAAATTTTAACTGAAAAGTGATCCCTGTTAGGAATTTGGAAAACATTATGTTGAGTGAAATAAGCCAATCCCAAAGGGACAAATACCACTTGTTCTCCTTGATAGGTGACAACTAACTGAGCACCAAAAAGGAAACCTGTTGAAGTGAAATGAACACTATGAGAAATGGTGACTTGATCAGCCCTCACCCTGACTGTTGATGAATAGCTTAATATGTTATCCCTCTTAGTATTTTTTTTGTTTGTTCTACTTAATACTTTTGGTTGAATACTGTAATCAATACACAATTCTTCTTAAGTGCTGAAACTTAACTGAAAAGTGATCACTGTTAAATATAAGAGTGGGAATAAGAGAGGGAAGAGATGTGCAATTCGGGACATGCTCAAGCTGACTTGCCTCAAACGGTGGAGTTAGAAACATACCAGGGGATTTGAATTCAATCCCATCGAGGTGGCATGTACCAATGCCATCTCACTAGTTCCAGTGATCAATTTCTGTTCACAATTGATCGTAATGATAGGACTAAGAACCAAAGGGATCACATAAACAAGACTAGTGTCTGCAAATACTAGCTGATAGAATCAAAAAGGGAGAGAATGATCCAACATGGGAAGTGAGATACACAGCAGACCCATAGAATGGCAAATGTCCTAACAGCACTCTGGCCTCATAATTAGCCCTTAAGGCATGTGGATCCGGCTGAAATGCCCATGAGAGCATTTCAGGCATGGAAAGCCAAGACACTCTGGGAAAAAAAAAAAAAAAAACTAAATGAAAGATCTCCACGAGTGAGATCCCAGTGGAAAGAATGGGTCATCAAAGAAGGAGGTACCTTTCTCTGAAGGGAGGAGAGAACTTCCACTTTGACCATGGCCTTGTCTAAATATGATCAGAGTCAGTGAACTCAGGGGGCTTCCATAGCCTTGGCAGCTCATGACAAGAGCCTAGGGTGATTACTGAGGCCATAAACAAGAGTGTCAATTTGTTAAGTCAACAACAGGAGTCACTGTGCACTTACTCCTCATGTAGGATCTTTGTCCTTAGTGTGCTGTACATTGAGATTTAATGCTATAACTAGTATTCAAACAGTATTTTTCACTTTATGTTTCTGTGTGGGAGCAAACTGTTGAAATCTTTACTTAATGTATGCTAAACTGATCTTCTGTATATAAAGAGAATCGAAAGTGAATCTTGATGTGAATGGAAGAAGAGAGGGAGTGGATAAGGGGAGGGTTGCGGGTTGGAGGGACGTTATGGGGGGGAAGCCATTGTAATCCATATTCTGTACTTTGGAAATTTATATTCATTAAATAAAAGTTAAAAACAAAACAAAAAAAAGAAATGGGAAAAAAAGATATTTTTTAAAGTTAACAGGACTTGTTAATGGCTTGGATGTGGCAGATGAGGGGTTAGGAGCAGCCCCTAAATTTCTGACTTGAGCCACTGATGATTTGAGGTACCGTTTCCTGCTCTGAGAATACCCAGGACAGAGAAGATGGCTGGGGTGTTGGGGGCAGGTGGAAGAGAAGTCCAAAACTGGCCTTTCAACATAGCACAGTTGACATTCCATTAGAAACGTGGAGAAGATGGTCATGTCCATGAGCCTGTCGTTGAAAGGGGAGATCATGGTTCCAGAAGGGGAAGAGGGCAGTCATGAAGGGCGAGGACTGGAGGATGGGAGTGTGGGGGAGAATGGTCTGGGATGGTAATCCTTTGGGGAGGGGAATGGTGGCAGATGATGGGGGCAAGAAGACCTTGAAGGCCAATGTGGGGATGGGTAGACAGAGGAGGGGGGAGAAACAAGGCACAGGTCACTTCATGGAAGGATTTCTTCGGAGCACATAGGGAGGAGAGATGGGAGAGAGCTCCCAGGTGTCCTCTTGGGGATCTGATGGATTCACAAGAGCAGGCGGATGACAGAAGTCAGGAGCCCTAGAAAGGAATTTGATTTGGGGTGTTGGCACAGGAAAATGAAGGAAAAGACATTCCATGCAGCTGGATCCTTGGTTCTGGATGACTAGAGAGAAGCTGGCCACAAAGGGGACTTCGGAGCTTCCTGAGAGTAAGCGTCTTGGGCCACATGTACATGCAGGGACACATGTACCTACATGTATGTAGAAAGAAACACTCAGAGGCAGTCCTAGGAGAACATGTGAGGATGGACACGGGGTCAGGGTACAAGAGAATAGGGTGAGACCACCAAGTCCCCAGATGCCCCATAACAACTTCCCAGGCTGAGCGCCAGAGCAAGGTGTGCACAGTGCTGGTCACCGGGGCTGCAGCAGGAGGTGTCCCTGGAGGACACAGGACAGAAGGGGGTGGGCTGCTCCTTCCTGGCAGCTCGCTGGAGATCTCTGTCATCATCCCCACTGGACACCACCCTTGCATGCTGCAGCCTCCACCACACAACCATGCATTTTCCTCCAGACACCAGTGCAATTATCCCCATGGCACAGTTGAGAAAACCAAGCAGCAGAGAAGTTGGGAGACCACTCCCAAGGTCACAGAGCTCGTCTCTGATCCACTGCCAGGGGCTCAAGTGCTCTCTTTAGGCACTGAGGTGTCCACAGTTGGGTTTCCAGGGGCCATGTTTGAACTAAGCACCCGCTAATGACCCCCAGGGTGGCTGTGCACAAGCGCAGCTGAGGCAGTTAGCATGAAGGAGACAGCGCAGCTAATTGCCTGTACAAATTAACTCTAATGTGGTCGGCATCGACATACTTATCTTTCTTTAATTACATTAATCAATTAATGAAGAAGATGGGTGCCTCTTCTTATGACTTGCAAGGCCCATATGTTCTTGGGAGTCCAGCTGGAGTGTGGGTTTCCTCTCCACCCCTGGCCTGAACACAGGACAGGGAGGACATCAGCAGGAGAAACAGCCCCCATGCTTGCTCCAGGCTGAAGCTCAGCTCCAAGAGACAAGAGGTAATAAACATAAGCAGTGACCTCAGCAAAGGTCATCCGTGGAATTCTAAACTCAGTACCCAAAGCCCCCTCCAACATTGTCCGTTGCTCCTTTGACCCATGCGCATCATCTGGAGATTTGTTTTCTCTGAGCTGCCCTTGCCTGCCACAGCTACCACGACACAGCCCGTGCCATTCCTTCAGCCAGGAAGGCCAGCTTCCAGCAGTCAGGAGTCCAGGTCAGGCCATCCTGTTCCAGCTGCTTCCTCACCAGCACCCTCCAAAAGGCCTACCCTATGATAAATAGCTTCCTTCACTCATCCTTTTTAACTTCTTCTAATAATTCTTTACTTGAGAAGCACACACACACACACACACACACACACAGCAAGAGAGAGAGAGAGAGTTCCCAACAGCTGGTTCATTGCCCAAATGCCCAAAATGGCCAAGGTCAGAACCAGAAGCTGGGAACTCCATCCAGGTCTCCCACTCCCACATGCATGGTAGGTACCCAAATTCTTGAGCCATGACCACTAACTCTCAAGGTATTCATTGACAGGAAACTAGATATCAAGCCAGACATCAAACCCAGGCACACTAATGTGGGTTGCAGAACATCTTAAGCATTAGGCTAAATGTCTGCTCCCATTCGTTATTTTTTGTTTTACTGAGGTACAATTGACAAATTAAAATTATACACATTTAAGGTATACAACTTGATGTTTTGATATGCATATACATTGTGAACCAATCACAATCAAGCTAATTAACAAACCCATCATTAAACATCTGCTGTTCACAAACTCTGTTTAATCAAATCCTTTTGCTGTCTACCAAGCCAAGGTGGAAAACAGCCTCCTTGGCTCCCCCTTCTTCAAGGGTGGAAAATAAGAAAGATGCTACCTTGGGGCGGCTGTTGTGGCACCATGGGTTAAGCTGCTGCCTGCAACACCAGAATCGCATATCAGAGCATTGGTTCAAGTCCTGGCTACTCCACTTCCAACCCTGCTCCCTGCCGATGCACCTGGGAAAGCAGCATGATGGTTCAAGCGCTTGGGCCCCTGAAATCCATGGGAGACACAGATGGAGCTCCTGGCTCCTGGCTCCTGGCTTCAGCCTGGCCCAGCCCTGGCTGTCACAGCATTTGGGGAATAAACCAGTGGGTGGAAGATCTCTTTTCCTCGCTCTCTGTCACTCAGTCTTTCAAATAAATAAATCTTAAACAAAAAGAAAGATACCACCTCTCGCCGCATACATGGTTGTGTTTACACTGCAGGATGCCTCACAGCTGGCAGCTTCTCTTCCTTAACTGGCAGTTTCCTAACAGAGCAGTGACTCTGAGCATCAGTACCACCTGCAAACTTGTTAGACATGCAAATTTCCAGGCTCCTTCCAGGCCCATTGAATCAGAAACTCTGGAGGTGGAGCCCTGATGTTAGGGCCCTGAGCAACAGTCCACAGCTCCCCATGGATCCAGACACCTCCGGCCAGGACACATGTCAAACAGCTGCCTAGGGAAAACTGCCTGTCTCAGTCCAGCCTCTGTCACGAGTGGCTTACACAGCCAGCATTTCTCTCTCAGTGTCTGGAGGCTGAAGTCTGAGAGCAGGATACAGTCAGCATGGACAGGGTCTTGGTGAGCACCACCTTCACTTTGCAACCTCAGGTGACAGAAAGAGTGCGCTCTGGTCTCTTCAGCCTTTTTTTTTTTTTTTTTTTTTTTTTTTTTTTTTTTTGACAGGCAGAGTGGACAGTGAGAGAGAGAGACAGAGAGAAAGGTCTTCCTTTGCCGTTGGTTCACCCTCCAATGGCCGCCGCGGCCGGCACGCTGTGGCCGGCGCACCGCACTGATCCGAAGGCAGGAGCCAGGTGCTTATCCTGGTCTCCCATGGGGTGCAGGGCCCAAGCACTTGGGCCATCCTCCACTGCACTCCCAGGCCACAGCAGAGAGCTGGCCTGGAAGAGGGGCAACCGGGACAGAATCCGGCGCCCCGACCAGGACTAGAACCCGGTGTGCCAGCGCCGCAAGGCAGAGGATTAGCCTAGTGAGCCGCGGTGCCGGCATCTTCAGCCCTTTAAAGCAGGGACAAACCCCACTCAAAGGTCCCCACTCTCATAATCTCATTGGAACCTGAAGCCCCTCCCTCCTTCCCATGGGAACATTAATCCTCAACACACAGATGGGGGTCGGGGGAGTCCATAGCTGGGACTCGGAGACAGGGGAAACTGGCCTGAGCAGTGACCATATCTCCTGCTGACCATCCTCCCCTCCCCCAGACTGCAGACATTCTAGGGCAGGAACTCCACCCCAGGCTCCCTCTGCATCCTCAAATAGACACAAAGCCCAGGCCTGCTTTTGGACCTGAGAGAAGGGAGGACAGCAAGAGAGGACAGAGACAGTTGGACACTGAGACTCCATTCCTGGCTTCCTCTGGGCTCTCCTATGTGGGGGAGGGGGAGGGATGTTGGGGGAGTACGTATCCAGCTCTAAAACCCCGAGTTTCCCACAAGAACCCCAGCACCTGGAGTCCCTGAAAGACCAAAGCCTTGGCTCAGAGGCTGGAACAGAGCTCACGAGGTCATGGGTGGCAGATGCTCGGTGCGTGTGTACGTGATGTGCAACGCTCAGTATGCACTTGCTGTTTTCCAGCAGCCACTGCCTGCTGTGTCCCAGGCCCTGCTCCAGAAGTGGCTCCTCCTCCCTCTCATCCCCACTGTAGTCCCACTTTCCCCTGCTGCTGTGTGGCCTTGGCTAAGGTTACCCTCTCTGGGCATTGGTTTTCTCACCTAGTAATCATCCCATGAATAAAATAGGGCATATAATGTGCTTTGGATGTAGTAAGTATCCAAGAAGTGGTACCCATTGTCATCACTATTTCTTTCCAAGGTCCCCAGGGCATAGGGAGGAACTGAAAGAGGAAGAGGAGGAGAAGGCCCCACATCCTTCCTCAGTCACCAGGCAGGAGACCCTGGCCCCAATCCTATCTGATTGTTCCTCAGAGCCATTGCTGACTTCTACAGTAGGCACCGTAACAGTGCCTGGGTCACACAGACCCACATAAATGTCTTAATTGATTTTAAAATAAGGGGAAATGAACTTTTAGGATACACACAATGTTTCTTTTTTTTTCCCCTCTCATCAGAAACAAATGAAATTTTTTAAGACCTACAAAACTTGATTCTTATGGGAAAGGCCCTTTGAGGCAGAAGCGTCCAGGTCCACAGAAGTCACAGTGTAACCCTGCATTTAAACACCCTGCACCTGCTCTAACCCAGGGTCACCTCTTCCCCGGACAGTGGTAAGAGTCTCTCTCTCAGCCTGATTCCCAGAATCCTCACACCCATCCTCCACAGCCAGCGTGCTCTGTCAAAGTCACGGCTCACCTTGTCTCCTGCCTGCTGAAAGCCTTGAGTGGCTTCCAATCAGCCTCAGGACGAGGGCCAAAGTCCCCGGCTTGGCACACGAGGCCTTAAGAGCCAGTCACCCTCCTGCATGTGCCCAGCCTTCCTGCTTTCACCCCGCCACACCACAGCACTTGCAAATGTCCTCTCCTGAAAACTCCTCCCCATCCCTCAAAGCCCAGCTCCTCCAAGAGAAACTCCTCGTGTCCATCATGCTGTGATCTTGGAAGAGTGGCCCTCCAGGTCAGGGGCTGTGTTTCCTCCATCTTCATCCTCCCACAGCTATCCCCATGCCTGGCTTTTAGATCACCTGTCCAATAGTGTAACTCCTCTGAGGTCACTGCCAGCCTCTGGTCCCTCCTCTGCCTCCGAGGCCCCTGACGCCCTGTGGTCCTGCCCACCCCTTCTCCACTGGGCAGGCTGTGGGTTGCACAGGCAGGAGAGCAGCCCTAGGTGGGTAGAACTAACAGCAAGCTCCAGCAGGCAAGGCCAGCAGCTGGCCAGGGTGGAAAGACAGCTTCCTGCTCCTCACAAAATCTCAGGGGCCATGTTCAGAGACCTGGCCCCAGCCCAACCCCCAGGTCAGCACCTCACTGCACCTCAGTTTCCCCGTCCACTAAGAGCAGCCTGGGCTAAAGCCTCTAAGAAAGGATCCTCCGTAGTGTGCCGCTCTTCCATCTGCCCAGGCCATTTCTAACATAGAGGGAAGAGCGCCACCTACTGACTGCCAGCTCCCTCGGAACACTGAACCACCAAGCAGTCCTCAGACTGCAGCTTAGCAGAGCCACAGCCACCTCCCCTTGCATGGGCTGAGGGGCACTGCCTCCAGCCTGCCGAGGAGCTGTGGCTGCACCACTCACCTCCACGGTCCCCTGTCCCCCAAGCCCCAGCAACACCAGGAGTTCCCGTGCCACCCTGTTCCTGTGCCAGGCCGACCACTAGGGCACCCCAGGCTGCCAACCCCCCTTGTGCTGGGCCGGCGGCTGGAGGTGGAGAACAATGATCCTTATTGTGACTAAATTTCCCCCTGAAGATCTCATTCAAGATGTTAGAGTGAGCGATCATAAAAGGAATTAATAGTTGATTCGCTGTATAATTTCCTAGTTCAATATACTTTAGTGCAGCGACTAAATGAGCCGTCCCGGCCGTTCGGTGGGGCCAGATAGCGACTTTATCAGTGGGATCTCAGGCTGAGGAATAAAAGCAATTCTTCTGAAGTAATTGCGTCTAATTAAAAGAAACATTTAAAAAGTGTAACCAAAAGGAATTCATTTCAAATGGAAAATTAATGCTGAAAAATAGCCCTGAGCTCTCTTGTCGCAGCTAATAGCCAGGCAGCCGCAGAATAATTAAACTGTTTTGAAATGTCGATACCATCCTCGCCGGGAGAAGACGAGGACCGCTGAGCATGGCGCAGGCATCAGCAAAGGGGCTGGCTTCCCAAGAGGTGGCCAGCGGCCAGCACTGGGACGCAAGGTCAGTGGCAGGCCTCCGGGCAGGGTGAGGACCGAGCCACCCTGGGCAGGGCTGAAAGGGGTGGGCCCTGTAACATTTTACTAAGAGAAGCTCCAATTTCCAAGTACATGAATTGAATCTTCAAGATAATATTGTAAGCCTTATTATTAATTGCTGTCAGTATTACCATCGCCAATTCCAAAAAGAGATCCCCTGTGACAAGATATTCTACCCAAAGTCACAGCTGGGCAGGTAGCAAGAAACAAAATTCAAGCCCAAGTCTGCTTGCCTCTGAAGCCAATATAGACTCCAGAGTCTATATTGCAGGTCAGCACCCAGCTTGGAAAAGAGGCCATGTGGATTCTAAGGCTGTCGTTCCCGCCCTGCCTCCCATGAGGCTCATCTGCCTGCCCACCTAGAGAGCTTTGAAAAACCAGCTACTTCACTCCCAAAGACTATGACTTTGTTGGTTTGGGGACAGCCTGGACACCAGTATTGCCAAAAGCTGCCCAGGTGACTCTCTGCAGCTGGGTCTATTCCCCAATTGCTGGAAGCTCTGCACCTGCTGAACATTCCCTAAACTCTTCCTGCCCACTTCTCCTGGGGATGTTCCAGCTTCCCAACAAAACCAGAGGGCTGTTTATATGCCAATGGGCATTCCTCAGCAAAATATTACCTAAATCTTAAGTGCATTAGCATGATTTTTGGGAAACCCCTTTGTACATATGCAAGATCCCCCCACTTTTTTAAGAATTATGTTAGGGGCCAGCATTGTGTCACAGCAGGTAAAGCTGCCGCCTGCAGTGCCGGCATCCCATATGGGTGCCAATTTGAGTCCCAGCTGCTCCACTTTCGACCCAGCTCTCTGCTATGGCCTGGGAAAGCAGTAGAAGATGGTCCAAATCCTTGGGCCCCTGAACCCGAGTGGGAGACCTGGAAGAAGCTCCTGGCTCCTGGCTTCCAATCGGCACAGCTCCAGCCATTGCAGCCACCTGGGGACCTCTCTCTCTCTCTCTCTCTCTGCTTCTCCTTCTCTCTGTGTGTAACTCTGGCTTTCAAATAAACAAATAAATCTTTTTTAAAAATAATTTTATTTATTTGAAAGACAGTTACAGAGAGAGATAGAGCCAGAGAGAGAGAGAGGTCTTCCATTCTACTGGTCCACTCCCCAAATGACCACAACTACCAGATTTGAGTTGATTCAAAACCAGGAACAAGGATCTTCTTCTGGGTCTCCTAAACAGGTGCAGGGACCCAAGGACTTGGGCCATCTTCTACTGCTTTCCCAGGCCATAGCAGAGAGATGGATTGGAAGAGGAGTAGCCGGGACTAGAACCGGTGCCCATATGGAATGCTGGTGCTGCGGGCTGGGGCTTTAATCCACTGTGCCACAGTGCTGCCCCATCCCTCCTTTCTGAGTGGAAAATAGATTCCAGTTTCCAATTATCATCAATAAGGCACCATCTGCTTTTTGGGGGCTAAAGCCCTTAACAAGCCACCCAGGTCTCAAAGGGGGATGGGGAACTTTGGAACCAGGAGAAGACACCACCTTACCTTCTGACCCCAGGTTTAGCCAGTGCTGAGCATTTTCCACAGTGTTCTGGGGTTTCATTTGGTTTGGCTTGTTTGCTGTCAACCTCTGGGTTATGTCATGCACCTTGTCCACCTCTGTGGTAGACCAGAAGTGCCACACGTACACACCCAGAGCAGCTCTCAGGCCATGAGTGGGAAGAGTGGGTGGATAAATACATCAGCTGGGGTGAAGTAACTGTGCTGTGTTGTGTACAGCCTCCCACAGCTGCCCATCATGATTAAGCCCCAGGTGTCCGGAGGGGATGCACAGTGATGAGCTCACATTAACTGCCTCCTCCTCCCTGTCTCACCTCCTCACGCCTTTACCTACCAAATAAACTACCTGCATTTGAATCCATGTCTTTTAAAACAGGAAAAAGAACAATCCCTTTGGGAACAGCATTGTGGAGCAGCTGTTTAAGCCACCGCCTGCAACACCAGCATCCCATATAAACCTTTGTTCAAGTCCCAGCTACTCCATTTCCAATCCAGCTCCCTGCTAATGCACCTGGGAAAGTAGTGGAGGATGGCCCAAATGCTTGGACCCCTGCCACCCATGTGGGAGACACAAATGGAGTTCCTGACATCTGGGTTGGCCAGGCCATTGCAGTCATTTAGGAAAGGACTCTCTCTCTCTCTCTCTCTCTCTCTCTGTGTGTGTGTGTGTGTGTGTATGTGACTCTACATTTCAAATAAATAAATCTTTAACCCCCCAAAAAAATGCCTTTTGCCTTTGAGACCACAGAGTTAGCAGATGTAATGAAAGTTCACCCCAAACTGGTCCCTACACATCCTGCACAGAAAACAGTATGAATGGGCTTTTGGAGCAAAGATGCCCAGGGTTCCAAATCAGCCTGCTGTGTGACTTATGAGATATTAGCTTCACTGAGCCTCTCTTTCAGCTACTGTAAAATAGGATTAATAATGGGAGTCACTTATTGAAAATATGCATTGAAATCCTGCAGGATAAGCTCATGGCACATGCGCATGCTTATTCAACAAAAACGGTGGGGGGCCGGCGCTGTGGCACAGCAGGTGAAGCCGCCGCCAACAGTGCCGGCATCCCATATGGGCACCGGTTTGAGTCCCTGCTGCTCCACTTCTGATCCAACTCTCTGCTATGGCCTGGGAAAGCAGTAGAAGATGGCCCAAGTCCTTGGGCCCCTGCACCCACATGGGAGACCTGGAGGAAGCTCCTGGCTCCTGGATTCAGATTGGCACAGCTCCAGCCATTGTGGCTAATTGGGGAGTGAACCAGCAGATAAAAGAACTCTCTCTCTCTCTCTCTCTCCATTTCCTTCTCTGTGTGTATATCTCTGACTTTCAAATAAATGGATAAATCTTTTTTAAAAAATTGGTGGAAGATTTATTTCATGATGGGCTCTGGGAGTAGTACAGCGGGGTGTGGAAACCAGGAGGCCATACCCCTGTCCTCTTGGTGCGCTCAGGGAGATAAGATGTAAGAAGGCAACCCAGTCATAATGTTGCTATTCACAGTGCTGGGAAACTCGTGTATGGGGACAGCATGGAGATCTCCAAGGGTCTAGAGCTACACTGTCCCACGTGATACACACTAGCCTAATGTGCCTATTTAAATTCCCACACGTTAAGTTAAATACGATTCACAAACCAGCTCATCAGGGCCGGTGTTGTGGCACAGCAGGTTAAGCCTCCGCCTGCGGTGCCAGCATCCCACACAGGTGCTGGCTCGAGACTCAGCGGCCCCACTTTCAATCCAGCTCCCTGCTAATGCACCTGGGAAAGAGGTGGAAGATGGGCCAAGTACTTTGGCCCCCACACCCACATGGGAGACCTGGGTGAAGCTCCTGGATTTGGATCAGCCCAGCAGCCATTTGGGGAGTGAACCAGCAGGTACAAGATCACTCTATCTCCCCTTCTCCCTCAAATAACTCCACCTTTCAGATAAACAAATCTTTAAAAGAAAAAAAGCTCCTCAGTCCCCCAGCCACGTGAGTGCTCAGTAGCTGCACGTGGCTAGTGTCTGCCATACTGGGTTGTGTAGAGGTGACTATTTCCATCCTTGCAGAAAGTTTTGCACTGGCCTAGCATCACACAGATCTGAAATTCAGTCTGGTTCTGCCCTTGTTTGCTAGAAGAATCTCCATTTCTGGGGCCACTGTTGTGGCACACTGGGAAAAAGCCTCCACCTGCAACACCAGCATCCCATGAGGGCACCAGTTCAAGAACCGACTTCTCCACTTCCAATCCAGCTCCCTGCTAATGCTCCTGGGAAAACGGTAGGAGATGGGTACCCGGAAGAAGCTCTGGGCTCCTGACTTCGGCCTGGCACAGCCCCAGCTGTTGTGGCCATTTGGAGAGTGAACCAGCAAATGGAAGATCGATCGATCGATCGATCTCTCTCTCTCTCTCTCCCCCCACCCCCAACTCTGCCTTTCAAATAAATAAAAAAAAAAGGGGGGGGGGCCGGTGCAAAGCAACGGAAGATGGCCCAAAGTGCTTGGGCCCCTGCATGGGTGTGGGAGACCCAGAGGAGACTCCTGGCTCCTGATTTCAGATCAGCCCAGCTCCGGCCACTGTGGCCATTTGGAGAATGAACCAGTGGATGGAAGACCTTTCTCTCTGTTTATAACTCTGCCTCTCAAATAAATAAATCTTTAAATTAATAGATAATAAATCTGCTTTAAAAGATCTCTGATTCTCCTGAAAAGTGGGCCTTACTAATCGTCTCATCCTAGGTAGTAGGGTTATCACCTTCCCACATGGATGGCAGGGACCCAAGTATTTGGGCCACCATCCCATGCCTTTCCGGGTACATTCATGGGAAGCTGGATGGAAAGCAGAGAAGCCAGGACTCAAGCCAGCACTCTCATCAGCCCAGGCAGCTTAACCCACTGGAACTTGCTGCTTAACTTTGCGGCGACTCTAAAGATGCTCTTGGAAAACGAAGTCTATTTAAACAACGTAAAGCACAGCATTGTCTTTCAGTACCGCGGTGCAGAGCAGATGCCGGCAGCAGTAACCGAGTCGGAAGAGCCGTCATGTAAGGCGCAAATGAGAAACACAGACCAAAGCTCGGTTATGGACGGGAAGAGAGCTGTACTGAGCCGAGACCCAGGGAGCCCAGCATGCCGCGGAGTCCTGGTATGCTTCACCACCCCCCAGCCAGCTCCAGCACAGTCCAGCCTGCAGGTGCAATATCGCAGGCTTCCAGCCATCACAGCCCCTTCACCTGACACCTTCATTTCTCTTTAGTTGCTCTTTCTCTTCCTTGCACCACAATATGCTCAAATCATCCAAAACTTTCCCTCTATCACTGAGCCTCCCTAATTAAGCTAACATTATTAGAAGGTTGGAAAAAAAAAAAAAAACTCCCAAATTCTCTCTGCGTTTCAGTAGCTCTTTAATATGCGAGGCAACGAGAGATGAGCTGCTCCTAATTGCCAGTCCCTGGAGTAGCCAGTCAGAAAACGAATTGATGCGTTTTTTCCTTATGAACAATGCATGTAGCACAAATTGCGGGGCCGTCACCAGAGATTTAATTACAAAATATCATTACTTTCACACATCATTTCAGATTTGGCCTGATGGAATCAAAGTTAGGGCAAGAGGGAGAGGAAACCACACTCTTCGTGCCTGTCGTTCGCTGCAATCTCTCCTTCTGGCCATTGCAGGGGAAGCAGCTGCCGGAGACATCGACGGAAAGGGAGATTCCTGGGGCGCAGGGCAGCGGCAGATGGGGACTGGGGCCCTGCAGGAGGGTCCCCTCAAGGAAGCACCCCTCAAGGAGGCAAGCTGGCTGCCAAAAGTGTCAGGACACCAACTCAAAGGCGCTATTGCACAAAATCCCTTCATTTGTGGCTGATGGCTCGAGTTCATTCATTCCACAAATTTCTACTGAGTGCCTAATGTGTGCCAGACACTGTGCTAGGCCCTGGGAAGGCAAAATAGAACACAAATAAAGGTGGCCCCTGCCTTCAGAGAGCAAACACCCTGGGGAAGAAAGTTTTGAATTAAATAACTACGATCTAATGAGAGAGACGGGAGGGGTTGTACAGACAGACCGCCTGTGTTTGGATCCCTGCTCCATCACTTAACAGTCGTGTGTCCTTGGCTATGTCACTAACCCTCTTGCTGCTTCAGCTTCCTCGTCCATAAAACGGGGATGATGACAACAGCACCACCTTATACTGAGGATCAGAGAGATGAGCACACTTGGAACAGTGCCTGGTGCTCCATGTAAGGGTTTGCTCTATGAATACAAACACAAAATCGCAACTGTAAGAGGCAGAGGCCGGCACCACGGCTCAATAGGCTAATCCTCCGCCTGCGGCGCCAGCATACCAGGTTCTAGTCCCAGTCAGGGCGCTGGATTCTGTCCCGGTTGCTCCTCTTCCAGTCCAGCTCTCTGCTGTGGCCCGGGAGTGCAGTGGAGGATGGCTCAAGTGCTTGGGCCCTGTACCCCATGGGAGACCAGGAGAAGCACCTGGCTCCTGGCTTCGGATCAGCGCAGTGTGCTGGCCGCAGTGGCCATTGGGGGGTGAACCAACGGCAAAGGAAGACCTTTCTCTCTGTCTCTCTCTCTGTCCACTCTGCCTGTCAAAAAAAAAAAAAAAAGGCAGAGTACATAGCCTGCTCAGAGCCTATACTAGAGGGATTCAATCTAGCCAGGGAAGTCAGGAAGGGCTTGAACAGGAAGGCAAAGGAAAGGGATACTTTAATACAGGGAAACACAAAAGAGGAGAGGTCTTATCAAAGGTCTTGTGGCAGGAGGAAGTATTTTAAGGGAAAGGCTCAAGAGAAAAAAAAAAAAAAAACGCCAACATGGAACATGGCGCAAGCTAAGCACGAGAAAGTTAGCAGGGCCTTGTAGATCTATGTCAAGAATCTGAGTCATAAAAATTACCCACTAGCATGAGAGTCTCAGGAACATTCACCTCTCAGCTGGTCTCAGTTGTGATAAATTTATAGCAAAGGTGACCCCAATATTTTTCCCTCCTTGTAGCCACATCCCTTGCAATGTTACTTTGCAGCTCCTCTCACTGAGAGCTGGAGTCTTCTTCCCCATCCCTAGAACCTGGCCTGGCAGCCTGGTGACTCGCTTTGTGCCAGCTATGAGTCTGGGCCTCAAGCAGCCCTGCATGCTTCTACTTGTTCTCCCGGAGCCCTACTCAACCACCATCGGAACAAGTCCAGCCTGACCTGGTGGAGAACAGGAGATCACAGGATGCAGAAATGAGTCATCCCCGCCAAGGCCAGGCTGGAGCAGCTGGCACTCGAGGACGCCCTGGGAGAGCAGCGAGAGTGCTCAACCAAGCCCAGACGGCATCACAGAGTGGTGAGTTAGCGAATGGGATTTTCAGCCCCTGAAGTTTTAGAATGGTCTGTTACACAGCAGTGGCTAACGGATAGGCACAGGAGAAATGAGAGGGCAGAGAGGAAGAGAAGACAAACAGGAGAGAGTGCTGCAACTGCTATCACATCCAAGATGCTCTGGGAGCCCCTGGCAGAACTGGTTCTGCAGGAAAGGATGGGGAACAGGATCATGGGAGGTTTTTCAAGAATAGAAAAAAATGAGGGTAGAGGGAAGGGGCCCACCAGATGGCAGAAATAATATGGACAAAGGCTTGAAGCCATGAGAAGAAAGGGGCCTTGGTCAAGAGCAGGGAAAATGGTTGAGGCAACCACTGGACCCAAGGTAGATGCATTTCTAGCACCTGTGAGGGGCTGGGCAAAAGGCTGAGTATCAGCCAGGGAGGAGCTATGAGGGGGCTGGGAACACTTGCTCTGAACACCTGCCTTGGTTGGAGAAAATGGAACGAGGTGGGGGGTGGGGGGATTGGATGAGAGTCCCAGATAGAGACAGTGAAGGCCTGGGGACCCAGGAGGAAGCAAGACTCCACCATGAGACCCCCTACAGCTCCCAGATGCGAGGAAGTCACAAAACTATCCAGGACCAGCTGTGAGACCATTCCCACGGCTGCCCTCTGGAGCCTGGTTTCTCAGGGTTTTCCAAAGAAAACTCTGAAATGAAAGTGGAAGGCACTTTGTGAATGATAAAATCCCACTGGTGTTCAGGACACTCTCTAAGGAAGATGCTGCAGTCTGGCTCATGTCAGGGGAGGAGGCGCCTGAGGCTCAGAGGTGGGGCAGCAGCTCCCTGGGCTCACAGGGGCACAGCTGGGGTTTGAATCTGGGCTGTCTGGCACCAAGGCACACACACACTCTCACTCTACCACCCATGCAGCGAGAAGCCAGGGCAGCGGGCAGAGGGCGGAACAGCACCTGGCTTCTGCCACCTCCGCCAAGGAATGCAAGTGACAGGGATTGATTGATCTCAATGATCAGCTACAAATGGTCCCTACACGTGGCCATGTTAATCAGCTTCTACCAGCCAGGATCTGACCAGTTTGAAAGGTTTATAGCAACAATGTGGTGCTGATTTATTTCTCCTTAATAAAAAAGTGATCAAGTGAAACCTGCATCTATCATTCTATTTATCACTCGGGATGATTTATTAACTAATTACACTTGCAGTGGTCGCTGGCTCTAACTGCGGACGAAGGGGGGAGGCGGTGGGGTCAGCGTGGCCATCAGTGCTGCCCCAAGCACACCCGGAGCCTTCTCCTCCAGCCTTGCCACTCCCACACAAGCAAGAGCAAGGTCTTGAATATGCATGTGGAGGCTATGAGAAAAGGGAGGGGAAAGGAGGGAGGGGGAGGAGAGAAATGGAGAAGGCTGTCTGGTCCCTGACTCCTTCCTCCTTGATGGTAAAGACACGGCACAGTGCGCAAAAGGTAGGGTTGCACAGTTAAATTTCAATCTCAGACAATGAATAATTTTGTAGTGCACAAATATCCCAAATATCACACAGCTGTCCTGGAAAATCTGGCAACCCTGGCCCCCGAGCCAGGAGGGCTCTGCTCGGGTATTGAGCCGCCTGTCACTACAAGAACCCGGGAGGCCCATCCCCACAGCCCTGCCTCACTGCCCACTTGCTCTTGGCCTGCTCACCCCTGTGGATTTCCAAATGGGGAGGATGTGGCTCATCCAGAGCTGGTGAGCAAGTCACACAGCCCCCTTATCTGTAACAGTGGGGGCTGGTGTGGCTGGGCCCCCACCTACCCCATGAAGATCAGCTTCCCTTCTCTCCTCGTGGAGCCATACTAGCTAGCACTCCAAATGCTGTATCATTTTCCTTGTAACCTTGGCTATGGGGTAGAGAAAGGCAGACGGTGAGAAGGCACTGCTTTTGTGGAAAAGTACAGTGCGGTATCCATCAACACTGAAATGCACATATGCCACACTTACACCAGTGACACTTGGGAGCACGCATTTAGCCAAGTAGTTAAGGTGTAGGCATCCCACCTCAGAGTGCCTAGGTTTGATTCTCAGCTCCTGGCTCCAGCTTCCCACCAATGAAGACCCTGGGAGGCAGCAGTGATGGGGTTCCCGCTACCCACATGGGAGACCTGGACTGTTTCCCAGCTCTGGCCCAGCCTCAGCCCTGGCTGTTGTGGGTATTTAGAAAGTGTACCAGCAGATGGGCACCCCCTCTCTCTCAATCTCTGTCTCTCTGCCTCTAAAATAAATTTTAAATATTATTGATAGAGACACTATAGGAGGGTTTGGCAAATCAACCAGCCAACAACCTTACTTTGGTAGCACCCCCATTCCCAAGCACTCAAACCAGGGAAAAACAAGGCTATGTCCACTAATCCTCCCCCAAACCAGAAACAACCCAAAACCCATCAAAACCAAATTAGGTAGGTGGACTGTGCTGTCGTCAAAAAAGATGCAGAAGTAATGAGAGAAAGGAATTTGCTAACCTGCCAGAATTTCCAAGATGCATTATTACTAGAGAAAAGTAAGTGGAGGAACATTCTAGACCAGGGTTTCTCAGCCTCAGCACTACTGATACTTTGGGCAGGAAGACGTTAGTGCAGGGCATTCAGCAGCATCTCCAACCTCTGGGTGCCAGGAATATCCTCTGCCCAGTCAGGGTCATGAAAAAGACACGGCTTAGAGTCCCCTGCGGCTATCACCCGCCAAGGGAGAACCAGGGTCTCAACAGCATCAAGAATGTTTATATGAACCAAAGCAAACACCAAGCTACAACACCTACAGGACCTTGGGTAAAGTGGTGAGTGCACAGGAAATCGCCTGGAAGGGCAACCCCAGGCTGCCAGCGGCACCACCTCCAGGAAGGGGAGCGGGAACCTGGGTAGGGGAAGGGGGTCAAGGGAGACTTGTACTCTGTGCGGATCATCTACACACTTGGCGCTTGGCGAGTGTGCATCCATCTGTCCAGGACAAAAAGAGAGAAAAGAAGGGAGGGGAGGGGAGGGGAGGGGAGGGGAGGGGAGGGGAGGGGAGGGGAGGGGAGGGGAGGGGAGGGGAGGAGCAAAAATGGGGAGGGAGTGAGGGAGGGAGACAGAGAAAAAAGGGAACGAGGGAGGGGAAGGAAGAGAAAGGGAGAGAGAGGGAGGGAGAGGGGAACAGAGGGAGGGGGAGCTCTGGGTCTCTGCCCCCTGCCTTTCCCTCTCCAGTCCTCAAGGAGACACCACGGGCTGCACAAACAGATCCCCTAAAGACCACCCCCCCTCTTGTCCCCAGCGAGGCAGCCGAGCTCCAAGGTGACCTGGCCCCCTCCCTCCCGCCCACCGGCCCGGGTGTCTCACAAAGAGAAGGAGCAGGGCCCGGCCAGCCCCTCTGCCCGGCCCTAACTGATTAGGCTCCCGGCTGGGGGAGGAAGGGGTCTGGTCAGCCGCCCAGCCCGGCGCTGAGGACGCCGCTGGGGCTTGATTAAATAATTACACAGCACCTACCGAGTAATCACGGCGTCTCGAGAAGCGAGGCGCACCTCGGAAGGAGGCGGCATTAGCGATTTGGGGGCGTGAGCATCTGTCTCCTGCCCGTGATAAACCCCAGGCCAGAAGTCCTCCTTTACAACACGCACTGGATCCCCGGCTCAGCATGGACAACGGGAGCCGGCTGAGGGGCTGGGGGCTGGCTCGGGGTCCCACAAGGCTGTGGGGGCAGGTCCCGTGCGGGCTGCACCACCGCCAGGGGCTGGGGGCAATAGTGGCCGCGCGTCGGGAAGCAAGCCCAGGGCAAGGAGAAGGCTCGGGATCGAGAGGCCCTACACAAGGGCGGTGTGGTTACTCGGTTTCAATTTTGGAAAACAAATCTAAAAACAGCCCTGCGAGCCGTCCTCGGGCCCTGCGCCCAAGGGAACAGCCCAGTGTGGAGTGAGGTGCGGACCCAGCTGCAGCCGCCCCACCCCCACCCCACCCTCCCACGCAGGCCAGGGCGCTGCGGGCCTGGAAGCTGAGCCAAGGCAGCCCCGGAGTTCTGCTCTCGGCCCTGGGGGCCTCGCCCCTGCAGGACAGGGGTGCCCTTTGGAGACGAGCCTCGGGGCTTTCCTGCTCCCCCCACCCCGCCACCCCGCCACCCCGCCACCCCGCCAGCTAGCTGCTCGCCGCTCGCCGCTCGCCCAGCTCCCCGCCGGCCGTCCCCATTGGCTCATTTACACTGGAGCAGCCCAAATTCATTACTAATGATTAGCCTCTCCTCAAGAAGAGGCGTGCAATCAAAGGACCATTAAAATTAAGTGCCGGAGGGGCCGGTGGCAGTGGAGGGGGAGGGGCAGGGGCGGGAAGAACGCGGGCAGAGCGGCCGAGAATCCCCGAGGGACTCTGCACCTCCCAGCCGCAGGACTTCGGCGTGGGTCACCGAGCGCCTGTTGCCGGGACTCCCGTGTCCTCGTCGCTAAGCCGGAGGCAGACGCGGCTATGGCATCCGCGTAAGAGAGACAGGGGCGCCCCTTGGAGATGCGCCCCGGGGCCCGCCGGCGCCCCGCCTGCTTGTTGCTATGGTGTTAGCTCCCCAAACAACAGCGAGGCCGGGCCCATCAGTCCCATTTCACAGCTAAGACAACTTCAGGCACTTAAAGAACGCGCCCACGGCCCCAGGAGAAGGAGAACCTGGCAGAATGAAAGCGCCACGGGGCTGGGGCAGTGTCTGGCGTCGCTGCCCACTGGGCGCCTGGAGCAGATCGGCCCAGCAAAGGGACAGAACGGTTAAGAGGCGGTGTCCAGGGCCAAACCACAGGGTCCAGGTCTCAGCCTTCAGACTTTCCACCTGCAAGCGTCTTAACTCGTCTCGGGGTCAACTTTCAGATCTGAAAAATGAGCCTAAGCAGCAGCTCTTACCAGCGAGTTCTTAGGGGACCTGAGCGAGCCCCTGTACAGCCCGGCACGTGGCGGGGACTGTCCACTGATGTGGATGAGCAAGGGACTGGCCCACAGCCGACGGGCGAACCCCCGCTTCCAGTCTCTGTACCCCGGGCGCCGGCTCGGCCTCGCCTGAGTCCCTCCCACTCCGAGGCCAGCAGGCTTCCCCGGGCCCCTCAGGTCTGGCGCCGCCCTCCGCACACCATACAGGCTCTTAGACCTGCCGGGCAGCAGTCTACAGCCTGGGAGCAGTGGGCTCTCCTCACTGAGAGTTTAGCTCAGAGGGACCTGTGGCCGGGAATCGGGCTGGCCAGGAGCTGGAGTCCGCGTCGAAGCTTTTGTCTGTCAGCTGTGCGAATGACCACAGCGCCATCTAATGGCCGGGATGGGGTACTTCAAAGACAGTCACGGAAAACGAATTGAAAGGTTTAAGTTCATTTTGTTGAAAACCATTTTTGAAGTCCGTGCACAGCTTTTTCATAATACACATCTTCCCGAACTTTCTGAAGACCTCATATAGAAGATGCCCCGGCAAACCCCAGAGGTCAGAGGTCAGCATCCTGAGTAGGAGTGGCAAGTGCCAGGAACCAAGATTCTGACATGTCAATAGCAAGCACTTTGGGAAGTTGTTTTTATACATTACACTGTTCAATTCTAGCTACACTCTAGGAAGAGATCATTATCCTTTTGACAGGACACTGAGCTCAGAGATACAAAGTTACTTGCCCAAGGTCACCCAGCTAGCAAGAGCCAGAACTGAGCTTAGACCTCTGACTCCACAGCCTACCTTCCTCATTGCTGAACCTCCGGGATTCAATAAGAAAGAAAACCTGTGGCTGACATTGTGGCACAGTGAGTTAAACCACCAATTGCAGCACCAGTATCCCATATAACCCAGCATCCTGGCTACTCACTTCCGTTCCAGCTCCCTGCTTATGCACCAGAAAAAAAAAAAAAAAAAAAAAAAAAAAAAAAAAACAATGGAAGATGGCACAAGTGCTTGAGCCTCTCCCACCCATGTGGGAGACCCAGATGGAGTTCCAGGCTCCTGGCTTCAGCCTGGCCAACATTTGTAGCCATTTGGGAAATGATCCAGCAGATGGAAGATCTCTCTCTCTCTCTCTCTCTCTCTCTCTCCTCTCTCTCCCTCCCTCCCTTCCTCTCTCTCCCCCTTTCAAATAAGTAAATCTTTAAAAATTAAAATAAAAAAAGGACACCAGAGCTTACAGCCTTGTTCAGGTAACAGACAGAAATCAGAAACTGCTTTGCTAAGCACTCAGCATGTGAACGGCCCCGGCTGGGTGCTAGCGATGCCAGAGTGAAGAAAGTAGCCAGAGTCCCTGCCCGAATGAAGCGTGGTGAGGAAGACGGGCATTAATTTTACAGTAACACGGATCAATATGCAACAGTGACAAGACTCGTGCAGGCAAGGTGTGCTCCAGAGACCGGATATCAGGGTGTCCACCCGGTTTGGGGGGACCATGGAAGTCTGCTCTGAAGGAGTGATGTACCAGGACTTTCCTGGGCAAAGCAGCATTCATTTGTTCGCTGACAAATGAAGCAATGTGTGTCCACGTTTTCACTGTCTGCTGTACATATATAAACCCGTGCATTGCACACCAAGTATATGCTTTTGCAGCTCACTTTCTAACTCCACGGGTTTTTCATCACCTTCCCTGTCATATATAAAGACCATCCATTTCAACTAAGGAGGCTGCCACACGGCTGGCATCCGCCATCTGCACTGCCACTGATGTATCTGTGCCCCCGCTGATGACACCTGGGTTGCCTCCAGATGCTCGTTCCTACAAACAGTGCTCCAGCCACACCCTGCAAGCCCCTGTCTGCACGAGCATGCGTGTCAGAGCTCCCCTGCACACGACTGTGTTCTTCATCAACATCAGTTGGGACAGAGGGAGAGAAGTGACTTCCTGTTAGGAAAAAGCTTATCCAGAAGCAAATTCCTGCCCCCGTTTATTTACCCCAGCTGAGGCTGAGTGAAGTTGCTGCAGGACATTTGCCAGGCTGTTTCCCACTTCTCTGTAGACCCCGTTCTTTCCTTTCTGGTTTTTTCCAAGACAACTTCCTAGGACCTGCACACAAAGGGCTTTTAATGTTTTTAAGGTTTATTTATTCATTTATTTGAAAGGTGGAGTGTGTGTGTGTGTGTGTGTGTGAGAGAGAGAGAGAGAGAGAGAGAGAGGAAAAGAGTAAGAGACCCTCCATCCGCAGCTGATACACTCTCCAAATGGCCACAGTGTTTGGGGCTGAGACAGGCCAAAGCCAGGATCCAGGAATTCCGTCCTAGTCTCCCACATGGGAGGCAGGGACCAAGTTCTTGGGCCATCAGCTGCTGCCTCCCTAGGTGCATTAGCAAGAAGCTGGGTCAAAACCAGAGCAAATGGGACTCGAATTGGCACTCTGATATGGGACACAGGTGGTGGCTTAACCTGCTGTGCCACAACACTGGCCCCCAAAAGTCACTTGTTTCAGAAGGCTGACTCTTCTAAGGCCTTCAGGCTAGCTGGTTTCAGGGTTGGTGGCACCCCCCACCATTATACCGTGTCACCTGCAAGCACATGGCCCCTGGAGACAGGTGCAACCTGGGAGGAGTGACTTGCATTTCTGCTCAAGGGTGGCCTTGTTTGCATGCAACCCAGCCTGTGAGGGGTTCAGGTGCAAACCTGTATCAGGCAGCACCATATTACCCCTTGGTCCCCATCCTGTGCTATGGCCCCGACGCCGGCTTCCAGGGGGCAGCCTGAACTCCACAGTGAAGCTTTCGAGAGTGACAGGTCAGAGGGAGAAATCAACATGGGCCTTGAAGTGCATAAAGCCCAGGGTGACCTCCCAACTGGGGGTAGGGGGCCTGCCCAGTTCCCAACAATAGCTCGCTCTCTGGAATTGTCCCTGACTCTCAGCCTGGTAATAAGCCTGGCCACTGCTAGGAAAGTGAAGGGTAAAAGAGACCCAGCGGCCAGCCCCAACCTCCTCCTCTCCCTAACACATTCACTCTCCATTCAATCAGGAGTTGAACTCACCCCAGCAGGGTAGAACCCCAGGAAGCAAGGCGTCTGATCCAACCAGAGTTCCAAAACTGACCGCCAGGGGGCAGCACATTCCTGCTCCAGCTCCCGAATCACTGTCTTGGGGACACTGATCTGCTTCCAGATCCAGGCTGGGGTTCCTCTGTCTGACTCTGCTTTATGATGCATTCTGAGCTCCCCAACCCTAGGGAAAACCCTCCAGCTAGATTAGACCCTGCAGTCAGTTGAGAGTTTGTTTCTGGAGGTGCCTGTTCCATTCTGTTGCCCTGGAGGCTTGGGGCAAAGTGACCGGGCAGCTTTGGAACATGCAAGAAGTGATACGAGGAAACTCAGGACGGTGTCCACCAGAGAAAGGACGTCCAAAGTCCAGCAAAGTGTTCCAGCTTCTGTCCCTTCACCTGCAGCTCCTACGCACCAAACCCAGACTGGTCCTTGGGCCCGAGGCCAAGTTCAGCCCCGAAGCCCTTTTCCTGGAACTACTTCAGAAAGAGAGCAAGGAACAATACCCTGGGGCTACATGCCAAAGCCCTGCCTCCTTCCCCGCCCACTACTCCAGGAAGCCCTGCCCTCTCTGGCCTTGAACACAGGTCCCTGTGGGCCATCACAGCTCCTCCCGCTGACCCCTGGTCTGAGTTCTGGTCCTTGGCACTTGGCTCTCTGACTGGAGCAGAGCAGCCAGTGTGGAAGGGGAACGGGGACAAGGCACCGCCCTGGAGAGCCAGCCTGAGCCTGGGTTCCCAGCTCCCCACCCCCACAGCCGCCTGCACAATCACTTCATCACCCACAGCGCCATGTGTGTGCCGTGTGGCCTTCTAATGTCCTGCTCTCCTCCCAACCTGTAAACCCTGAGAAAGAGCCATGTTCAATCCTGGAACCATGAGCTCTGAGAGTAACTGTGGGATACATAAAAGAATAAATAGAGGGGCTGGTGTCGTGCCACAGCGAGTTAGGCCACTGCTTGACGCGGGTTAGAGTCCCAGCTGCTCTGCTTCTGATCCCGATCCCTGCTATTGCAGCTGGGAAAGCAGTGGAAGATGCCCCAAGTCCTTGGGCCCCTGCACCCATGTGGGAGACGCAGATGAAACTCCTGGCTCCTGGGTTTGGCCTGGTTTAGCCTTGGCTATCGTAGCCCTTTGGAGACTGAACCAGTGGATGAAAGATCTCTCTTTCTGTCTCTCCCCTCCCTGTGTCACTCTGCCTTTCAAATAAATAATAAGTTTTTAAACATCCTAAACAAAAGAATAAATGGAGAGCTTCCCAGAGGAGCCCTTAGTGAATGTCCTGCAATTTTCAAAGCAACCCTCCTGGTAACCTCTCCACATTCTCCCCACCGACCTACCACCGCCCCCACATTACAGAGTGCTCATTTCCCACCTCCGCAATCACAAATTGCTGTGTGCATGAAACAACCCAAGTTCATTATCTTACAATGCTGGAGGTCAGAAGCCCGCACAGGTGCCCTCGGCTTGAAGCAAGGGTCTTCAGGGCTGCACGCGTGTGCCAGGAGCATTCCTTTCCTTGCTTCTCGAGGCTGCCCTCACCCCCCGGCTCATGCTCCAGCAAAGCCAGCGGCGCCCCAGCTCTGACTGCAGCTGGGCAAGGGTCTCCACACTGCCAGCCTCCGTGGTTACACTGGGCCCCGCCAGGGTGGCCTCCCCATGCCGTGGTCTCAAACCTCAACCATGTCTGTAAAGTCTCTTTGCCACGTACAGTAACAAAGTCACCACTTCCAGCAAGCAGGAGATGGGGTATCTTCTCCTTCTTTCCTTCTTTTTCTTTTTGTCTTCCTTTTTTAGAGAGCAGAGGATGTTATACCGCCTAGCACGTGCCGACCTGGAAAGGGAACAGTGAGCTGACCACTCTAGAGCGGCCAGCTGGGGGCAGGGCAATGGGGTTCATGGCCAAGTCTCCCGGGTCTCAGTCTTGGAGCTCCTTCTCCACTCGTTGCAGTGTAAACCTCCAGAGGCTCCACGCCCCTCTCCAGAAGGGAGGGACACGGGGACCCAGTCTCCTTGGAAGAAACATGCCAGAAAACAAGAGTGGGAGTTTGACCCCACGGTGAAGACCCGGATTGGGATGCTGGCAGCCCACATCAGAGCACCTGGGCTCAGGTCAAATGCACGCCCTGGGAGGCAGCAGATGATACCTCCAGTGTTTGGTTTCTGCCACCCACATGGGAGACCTCGATGGAGTTCCTGGCTCCAAACTTGGGCCTGGCCCAGCACCAGCTGCTGTGGACCTTTGAGCAAATGGGAGATATCTGTGCGTGTGTGTGTGTGTGTGTGTGCGTGTGTGTGTGTCCCTTCAAAATAAAATGAAAAAATAGAGAAAAGACGTGTTTGCCTGGACAGCAGGATCATACGAGAAAATATCTTCTTGATTATCATTATTTTTCTGCAAATACACATTTCCAACCAGAAGGAAAAAGGATGAACCTCCTCACTGCCTGAGAAGGGAGAGGCCCCAAGCTCCCATGGGAGACCTGATTCCTCTCCTCTCTGCAATTAAAGCAATGGCCAGCAGAGGGCATCTCAGGCTCATGTCCTTTTTATGGCCACAGGGTAGATCTATCACTCTTCAAAACCCACTGTGGGTGGACATGCCCAGCAAGGTCCCAGCAGAGCAAGGCCAGGGCACAAAGGTCAGGGACCCCAGCTTCAGGGTGGCCAGTGTGGGGGCCTGCACCACCACCTGCACCATCGTCTGAACCAAGCACAAGCACCAGGGGTGGGGAAAGGGCCTGAAATGAGATGTAGCCAGTTAAGTCACCACCTGCAACCCCGGCATCCCATACGGGACTGCTCCACTTCCAATCCACTTCCTGCTAATGCGCCTGTGAAAGCAGCGGAAGATGGCTCAAGATACCTGGGCCCTGGCCACCCACATAGGAGACGTGGATAGAGTTCCTGGCTCCGGGCTTCAGCCTGGCTCAGTCCCTACCATTCCAGCCATTTGGGGAGTGAACCAGCGGGATGGAAGATCTCTCTGTCTCTTCCTGTTTCTCTGTCATTCTGCCTTTCAAATAAAGAAAATAAATATTAAAATAAAAGGACCAAGAGCCAAGCCTGCAGCAGTGAAAGAGGATCAGGCTTGGTTGAGGGCAGCAGAGAGCAGGAGCAGACTTTACAGGACACTTAAATACACTACATTCGTTATTACATCTCATCTTCTTGTGGTCCAGTAAGGGACCTGGCATAGAAAACACTGAACTAGCCAGGAAAATGCTAACAATTCCACTGAAGCGCTTTACTCTCCCCAAATTCCAAATAAAAGTAAGTGGGTCTGGGCAGGCATGTGGCACAGTGGGTTTAGCCACTGGCTAGAGATGCCCACATCCCATATCAGAGTGCCTGGTTCAAACCTTGGTTACTCTGTGCTTTCAATCCAGCTTCCTGCTAGGAGGAAGCAGATGGCAGCCCAAATACCTGGAGGCTCAGAGTGAGTTCTAAGCTGCTGGCTTCAGCCTGGCCCAGCCCTGGCTGTTGTGGGTACTTGGAGGAGTGAACCAGAGAATGGAACATCAGTGTGTGTGTGTGTGTGTGTGTGTGTGTGCTCGCTCACTTGCTCTCTCTCACTCTCTTACTCTCTTTCTCTCTGTCACTCTGCCTTTCAAATAACTTTTTTAAGGTTAAATAAGCAGGTCAAATTAACAAACGCCAAACCCCCAGATGACATACGCTTCAGAGTCAGTTGGCAAGGTATCCCCACAATCACCCAGACGTGAGTGAGGAGGCACAGACTTCTCATAGCCACCCTGGCGGGGCAACAGAGGGAAACAAGAAGACAGCAGATAGACCGAGAGGAGAACCCTACACTAGCCAGCGGTATTCTCTAGACAGTGTGGAGGGACACAGGGGTTGCCAGGGGTCTTGCCAGGTCCCTACCAGGTAGGTACGAGGGCTGGGGAGGACCCGGACCCAGGCAGTACCCCCTCCCCTATCCCGGTCATTAATTTTTTTTACCCTGGCCCACTTGGGCTGGCTTCCAGGACTGGGCCCCTAGAGCTAGAATAGGATTCAAAGGAAGCTGGACAAAAGCAGAAGGAGGAAGCTGAGCTAGGGCACCCCAGAACACGGGCCACCCTGTGCACATGCCAGGAGAGGGGTGCGTTCTGAGCATCTCCTCTGTCCAGTCGCTCACGGCTCATTTCACACAGAAGTGAGCAGCGGAGAAGCCTCGAGGCCAAATCCCATCCAAAGTGATTCTGAGCAAAACCACAGTCCTGCCAATGCTGCGTGAGGCTGCAAGGCACTTCCCGGGGGAGATCAGCACTTCCACTGCAAAACGCCCTAGAAGGCATTTCAATTATGCAAGATGTGAAAGAGTAACATAAATGAGAGTCAGAGAGCCATAGAAAAATGGTGACAGAACTAGGGAAATAATTAGAAATGTAAGGGGAAAGTCGTTTTAGAAGTGAAGATGGAATGGGAAGGACACAAGAGCAAATTAACACACTGTTGAGATAATGCTTAAGAGAAAAGGAAGGGCCGGCGTCACGGCTCAACAGGCTAATCCTCCACCTTGCGGCGCCGGCACACAGGGTTCTAGCCCCGGTCGGGGCGCCGGATTCTGTCCCGGTTGCCCCTCTTCCAGGCCAGCTCTCTGCTGTGGCCCAGGAGTGCAGTGGAGGATGGCCCAAGTGCTTGGGCCCTGCACCCCATGGGAGACCAGGAGAAGCACCTGGCTCCTGCCTTCGGATCAGCGCGGTGGGCCGGCCGCAGTGCGCCAGCCGTGGCGGCCATTGGAGGGTGAACCAACGGCAAAGGAAGACCTTTCTCTCTGTCTCTCTCTCTCACTGTCCACTCTGCCTGTCAAAAAAAAAAAAAAAAAAGAGAGAGAGAGAAAAGGAAGAAATATTTTTAAATCGATAAAAAATGGAGAAATATTCTGGAGAAAAAAACAAATATTAGGCCGAGAAATTTCAACAGCTGCACCACAGCCCCAGCCCCTACTGAAGTTTTGTAAAAATCAAAATTGTATACTGGAAGAGCTTACTGCAAACATGAAATATCAGTCCAGAATAATCAGGCATATTCTAATAAAAGTATTGGACTTCAAGGAGATAAGGGGAAAAAATCTTTCAAGCATCTAAATAAAAAAATAAATAAATGACAGGAAAAATAGTTTATTTACATTAAATAAATAAAATTTTCAAGCTTTTCAAAAGCGATGCCTTACACCAGGAGAAAATGAAGTAACGGATTCAAGATACTCCAGAACAAAGAATACAATAATAAATTTTATGTCCAGCAAAACTGACTTGGAAATAAGGATGGGCCCAGGTAAATTGTTATTAACAAGCAAGAACTCAGATGACAACCTGCTGAGCCCTTCTTGAACCAGCACCTGCCTTATAAAAAGCTTCATATAACCAAAATGACTAGAAAAACTAAAATAAAAGGACTTGCAGTGAATATTAAATAGATAGTTACTTGTACAGCTAAGACTACATGGGGACAGGAAAGCAGACAATAGAGCATTGAAACCTCTATGCCCTGACAATGTAGCTACAAGACTACTTTTTTTTTTAAGATTCATTTTATTTATTTGAAAGGCAGAATTACAGAGAGGAAGAGGCAGAGAGAGAGAGAGAGAGAGAGAAAGGTTTTCCATCTGCTGGTTCACTCGCCAGTTAGCCACAAGGGCCAGAGCTGCACGGATCCGAAGCCAGGAGCCAGGAGCTTCTTCCAGGTCCCCAACTCGGGTGCAGGGGCCCAAGCACTTGGGCCATCTTCCACTGCTTTCCCAGGCCACAGCAGAGAGCTGGATGGGAAGTAGAGCAGCTGAGACTCAAACGAGAATCCATATGGGATTCTAGCACAGCAGGCCGGGGCTTTAACCCGCTGTGCCACAGCACTGGCCCCAGCGACTTCTTAAATATGGAGAGTGGAGGAGGATGGTTAGCCTGGAGGTTAAGATGCCCACTTCCAACACTGGAGTACCTGGGTTAGGTACCCAGCTTTGGTTCCTGATTCAGTTTCCTGCTAATGCAGATCCTGGAAGGCAATGGTGATGGCTCAAGTCATTGGACTGCCGCTGTGTGAGAGATGTGGCCTGAAATCCAGGCTCCTGGCTTCAGCCCCTGCCTAGCTCCAGTGGTTGCAGGCATGTGGGGAGTAAACCAGTGGGTGGGCTGCTCTATCTAATCTATCTCTGTTCCTCTGCCTCTCAAATAAAGAAATTTTAAAATAATAGTAATCATAAAAAACATGGAAAATGGGAAAAGCCAATGTTTTCAAAATGTTTTAACCATTTCCAATAATTATGATGTTGGTGATATTACTGTTAACATTTGAGACTCGTGTGTATAATGTGGGATAAAGCAAGAAAAAAACCATTATGGGATATTCCCTCATTCCCTGCATCCTTGAGCATCTGATTCTCAATATAGCTAAAGAATCAATTAATTCTCTTGAGATCTAGTTTAAAGGGGGGGGGGTGAAGAATCTAGCACTTATGCTGCTTTTCTTACATGAATTGTTCTGTACCAACAAGTACCAAGAAGAATGAGGGAAAGTGTCTCTAAAAGTAGTCCCACCAATGAATGACAAAGAAAGGCTAGGACTGGAATGTTACCACTTTGCCGTCCCCAGCAGATTAACATTTGACCCATAATGAGCATCACCAGTCACCCAACATCGATGTGCCTCCCCACAAAAGAACAGCTCTCCCCCAGGGATCCAGCTGAAGGGATTGTGGCCGAGTCTGATCAAGCCCCTGGATCCCATTCCAAGTTACAGCAAGCACAACGACCAAGAAGCGCATTAAACTGCACCAGGAGGACGCAGTCAGCAAACGCCAGGTTGTGGGAAACTCTCCAGGCAGAAAGGATAACTAGCGAAGAAAAGAAAGGGCTGAGGGGGATCTAGAGACTAAAAGAGACCTTAAAGATGTATTTTTATTTGTATTTATTGAAAGGCAGAGAGAAAGAGAGAGACAAAGACAGATCTCCCATCTGCTGGTTCACTTCCCAAATGCCTAAAACAGCCAGGGCTGGGACAGCCCAAAATCAAGAGCTGGGAATTCACTCAGGGTCTCCCACAGGGGTGGCAGGGACCCAAGTACTTGAGCCATCAACTGCTTCCTCCCAGGGCGCACACTAGCAGGAAACTGGAATTGAAGGCAAGACTTGAACCCAGTGCTCTGATATGGGATATGGGCATCCCAAGTGGTGTCTGAACTACTATGTAAAACACCCGAGCCAAAAGATATGTTTTGTTTAATGGGCAAGTCTAAACAATAGTATCTGAGGATACACACTTGCCTGATAAAATATACAAGAAAGTTATTACTTAAAATGTCATGTTACTCATTCATCATAAGAGGAAGTGAGGGAGCTAAGAAAAGGAGAGTCATCTCGAGGGAGTTGGGGATGCAGGTTCTTGCAAAGTCCTGTCTTACCTTGGGGAGACATTGTAACACTGGTTGCAGTGATGTTTGCCTTAGGATACCTCATTAAATCATACATTTGTCTTGTGCGGTTTCCTTTGTGTTTATTTCACAATAAAGAAAAAAAAACGGTTTTAAAGCAAAACTGTGAAACGGATGAGTGAAGGTACAACCCTAGTGGGTCTCATTGTTCTCTCTTGATGATGACAAAGAGGAAACTCAGCAAGGAAAGCAGTTTGCTCGGGGCCTCGCAGCTGCTGAGCTGCCCACCTGGGCTTGGAACCCAAATGAGACTCATCTGTTCATTCAACAAACAGTTGCCTTCACCAGCTGAGTGAATTGCAAGGGAAAGAGCTGAGTTACAACAGCCAGGTGTCCTGTCCACCTGCCTTGCGTGGGGGATGGTTCCAAAAGAGACACTGGCTGATCATGGCATCCTGTTGGGCACAGCATACACCCTGAACAAGGCCCACTGGACTCTCAGAAGTGGCAGCCAGGCCCAGGCCCTCTCACCCAGACTCTGGAGATGAAAATGTATTTGAGATCACCAGAGCATCCAATGAGGTTTCACTTCTGCTTCTCAACCCCTCCCTGCCTATGAGAAGAGAGGGGATCTGGAAAAGTGAGCTGGACCCCCCCTAGATACCTCAATAGGGCAGGGGGCACCAAAGAGCTGGGGCAGATGGGGAGCAGACAGTAACTATGTCAACAACTCTGCATACTGGAGCCCTTTCCGTACCTGCTTTCTCTGCTGGAATCCCTAGCACGTGACATTCAACCTTGTAGAAGCGGTAGCATGACACATGTTTGTAGAATGAATGAGTGATGGCCAGCGCCGCGGCTCACTAGGCTAATCCTCTGGCTAGTGGCGCCGGCACCCTGGGTTCTAGTCCCAGTCGGGGCACCGGATTCTGTCCCGGTTGCCCCTCTTCCAGGCCAGCTCTCTGCCGTGGCCAGGGAGTGCAGTGGAGGATGGCTCAAGTGCTTGGGTCCTGCACCCCATGGGAGACCAGGAGAAGCACCTGGCTCCTGTCTTCGGATCAGCGCGGTGCACCGGCCACAGCACGCCAGCCGTGGCGGCCATTGGAGGGTGAACCAACGGCAAAGGAAGACCTTTCTCTCTGTCTCTCTTTCTCACTGTCCACTCTGCCTGAAAAAAAAAAAAAAAAAAAAAAGGATGAGTGAACGAATGAATTTAATATATTGTTTAATCTATTTCACACGAAAATTGGGACGGGCTTTTTTTTTAAGATCTATTTATTTTATTTGAAAGGCAAGTTACAGAGCAAGAGGAAGATAAATATAGAGAGAGATCTTCCATTCACTGGTTCACTCCCCAAATGGCCACAATGGCCAGGGCTGGACCAGGCCAAAGCCAGGAACTAGGAGCTTCATCCAGATCTCCCATGTGGATGCAGGGGCCCAAGGATGTGGACCGCATTCTGCTGCTTTTCCCAGGTGCATTAGCAGGGAGGTGGATCGGAAGTGGAGCAGCCGAGACTTGAACTGGTGCCCATATGGGATGCTGGCACTGCAGGCAGCAGTTTAAGCCACTGCACCAGAGTGCTGGCCCCAGGGCAAGCATTTGATGCAGCTGTTAAAGACACTGTTTTCTGGGTTCAAATCCCAGTTCTGCTTCTCATTCAAGCTCCTTGCTAAAAAGGAAGGAGGCAGCAAATGATGCTTCAAGTACTTAGGCCCCTGCCACCCACATTGGTTGAATTCCCTGCTCCTGGCTTCAGCCTGGCCCAGCCCTAGCTGTTGTAGGCATTCGGGGAGTGATCCAGGGAATGGAAGCTTTTTCTGCATCTCTCTCTCTCTCTTTGTCTTTAAAATAAAATGAAAGTATAATTTCTTAAAATGTTTTATTAGGGGCCAGCACTGTGGCGCAGTGGGTAAAGCCACCGTCTGCAGTGCCAGAATCCCATATGGGCGCTGGTTCGAGTCCTGGCTGCTCCACTTCCAATCCAGCTTTCTGCTATGGCCTGGGAAAGCAGTGGAGGATGGCCCAAGTCCTTGGGCCCCTGCGCCCATGTGGGAGACCCGGAAGAGGCTCCTGGCTCCTGGCTTTGGATCAGCACAGCTCTGGCCGTTGTGGCCAATTGGGGAGTGAACCAGTGGATGGAAGACCTCTCTCTCTCTCTCTCTCTCTCTCTCTCTCTCTCCTTCTCTCTCGGTGTAACTGTAACTTTCAAGTAAAATGAATAAAGCTTTTAAAAAAAGATATGTTGAGGCCGGCACCGTGGCTCACTAGGCTAATCCTCCACCTGTGGTGCTGGCACACTGGGTTCTAGTCCTGGTTGGGGCACCAGATTCTGTTCCGGTTGTTCCTCTTCCAGTCCAGCTCTCTGCTGTGGCCCAGGAGTGCAGTGGAGGATGGCCCAAGTGCTTGGGCCCTGCATCTGCGTGGGAGACCAGGAAGAAGCACCTGGCTCCTGGCTTCGGATCGGCGTAGCGCGCCGGCCGCAACACGCCGGCCATAGCGGCCATCTGGGGGGGTGAACCAACGGAAAAGGAAGACCTTTCTCTCTGTAGCTCTCTCTTTCACTGTCTATCTCTGCCTGTCAAAAAAAAAAAAAAATGTTGACGCCTAATTCCCAGCTTGACGGTATTAAGAGGTGGGGCCATTGGGAAGTGATGAGGTCACTAAGGTAGGGTCCTCATAAATGGGATTAGTGCTCTATAAGAAGAAACAGGGGGGAGCCAGCGCTGTGGCACAGCAAGTTAAAGCCCCAGCCTACAGCACCAGCATCCCATATATGGGGCTGCAATTCGAGTCCCGGCAGCTCCACTCCCAATCCAGCTCTCTGCTGTGGCCTGGGAAAGCAGTAGAAGATGGTCCAAGTCCTTGGGCTCCTGCACCCATGTGGGAGACCCAGAGGAAGCTCCTGGCTTCAGATCAGCGCAGCTCTGGCCATTGCGGCCAATTGGGAAGTGAACCAGCAGATACAAGACCTCTCTCTCTCTCTCTCTCTTTCTGCCTCTCCTTCTCTCTGTGTGTAACTCTGACTTTCAAGTAAATAAATAAATCTTTCAAAAAAAAAAAAAGAGGAAAAAGAAACAAAGGATCAGCATGCAGCACAGCGGCTGAGCTGCCGCTTCCGGCGTCAGCGTCCCATATCGACCAGAACGCTGGTTCCAGAGTCCCAGCAGAACACTTCAGATCCAGCTCCCTGTTAATGTGTCTTGGAGGGCAGCAGAAGACAGTTCAGGTGCATGGGCCCCTGGCATTTATGTGGGAGCTCCAGATGGAGCTTCAGCCAGCCCCAGCCGTAGCCCTTCATTACAGCCATTTGGAGAGTGAACCAGTGGATGGAAGATCTCTCTCTCTCTGTGTGGGTGTGTGTGTGTGTGTCACTTTGCCTTTCAAATACATAAACAAAATCTTTTTAAATTTATTTATGTATTTATTTGGGCAGTAGAGTTACAGACAGACAGAGGGAGAGACAGAGAGAAAAGTCTTGCATCCACTGGTTCACTCCCCAAATGACCACAACGGCCAGGGCTGGGTCAGGCTGAACCCAGAAGCTTCTTCCTGGTCTCCCATGCAGGGTCAGGGGCCTGAGCACTTGGGCCATCTACTGCTGCTTTCCCAGGCCATTAGCAGAAAGCTGGATGGGAAGAGGAGCAGCCAGGACGAGAACCATTGCCCTGATGGGATGCCAGCACTGAACACAGAGGTTTAACATACTATGCCATAGCACTGGCCCCTAAATAAAATCTTTAAAAAGAAAAAAACAAATGCCAGAGCTCCCTCCTTTCCCCCACCCCCCAACCCTTCCCAGTATATGACAATCCAAGACAGCTGGCTGCAGACCAGGAAGAATGACCTCACCAGATCCTGGATCTGCTGCTGTCTTGACCTTGGACTTCCAGTCTTCTGCATTGTGAGAAACACATTTCTGCTTTTTCAGCCCCCTGGTTCCTGGAATTTTGTTACAGTAGCCCAAATTGACTAAGACAAAAGTGGATGTGGTGCTAGCCAAGTGCATTCATGCTGGCATCCTGAGACCTTGAAGCTCGGAGGTGCAACTGGGTGACCCAATCCCCGGGGCTGCACAGTCAGCCAAGGGTGAGCAGAGCCAGCCTTGCCGAGTTCTAGTGAGAATTCCCGGAGCTAACCCTGAATAAAGTGCTGGCCTGGAGTAAGTTCTCCATACGTGTTTGCTGTTACCATCAGTCTGGGGCTGATGGGGACCTAAGGGGCCTGTATTCCAATGTGCAGTGAGCACTGGTCAGACCCTCGCCACGGGGGCAGCCCTGGAGAGCAGCTCTCACCTCTCCTTCCATGTGCCTAGACAGGCTCTAAGGCTCTAACTGACCAGACCCCGGCTCCCGGGACACCTCTTTTCTTTATACGGCTGCTTATATTTGCCTAAATGAAGAAAAACTCCCCAAGATATATTTGAAGTTGTGTGTGTGTGTGCCCGCCCCATTTCCTGTTGTTGTTGTAACAACCTAACCAGTTAAGCAATACAAGGTATCTCATCAGCCTGCAAGTCAGAACTGGGCTAAAATCAAGGCAGAGTCACATTCCTTCTGAGGCTCCAGGGCAGAATCTGTTCCTCGCCTCTCCCAGTTTCTACCAGCTGCCGGCATTCCCCAGCTCATGGCCCTTGCCCCACCTCACCCCCCAGCCCCGTCAAGCCAGCAACCATGCCACTCTGGCCTCCAATTCTAGCATCACTTCTCTGTCTCGGGCTTTGGCCCTGCCTCGCCGGGACTGTGACCCTGTGGGGAGGTCTGGCCCAGCAGGATAATACAGGATCACCTTCCCATCTCGAGGTCATTAACTCAAGCACAGCTGCCAAGTCCCTTTGGCCCTGTTGAGGTAAGTAACACAGTCACAGGTTGCAGGGATTCATGTGTGGAATTTCTTCGCAGAGCCACTGTTCTGCCTGCTCAGTGGCCTAGCCTGATAAACTCCTACAGTGCTGTGAATCCCCTGCCCCTATGCTCTACCACAAGAGAGGCAGGAAAGCAGCCGCGTTTCTCCGTCCAAAAATATTTTGGCAAAATGTGAGAAGATAAACAAGTGAATTGGGATAGGCATTAAGGTGCAGTGGGTTATGCCGCTGCTTGGGGCACCCGAATCCCTTATCAGAGTGCCCGGTTAGAGTCTCAGCTATTCAGGGCTTCTGATCCAGCTTCTGGCTAAAGTGCCTGGAAGGCAGCAGATGATGGACCAAGTATTTGGGTTCCTGTCACTCATGTGGGAGACACAGATGGAGTTCCTGTTCCCTGGTGTAGCCCTAGCTGTAGTGGGCATTGGCAGATGAACCAGTGGATGAAAGATCCTCATTCTTTGACTTTCAAATAAATAAATCTCAAAAAAAGAAGAAAAAAAGAGAGAATTATCCCTTTGAATCCTTCCTCCAGAGTTTAGACAAGATTTTTCTGCTCACCCCTCTGTAGTTACCTGACTTGCTGGCCCCAGGTCCGGACTCAACCACAGAGACAATACAGGAACAACAGAAATAAACACTCAGGAGACTCCTTGGAAGCTGCCCCAGCAGGGAACCAATCAAGTATTGCTCTTGTAAAAACAGTTCTTTTAGCCAAAGGTCGTAAATCTCCTCTTGTTTAAATGACAGACTGATTGTTGCCTTTGCTTTCAGGACACGTAGGAAATGGTCCAGCCTTTATAGTCCGCTGGAGGAGGCTGGTCAAATACCAAGAGTAGAACCTGGTCAGTTAATCCCCAGGCAGGAGTGTGGCGAGGAGGCGGTGCTGGGAAGGGAGACACTGTTAGGGACCACATCCAGCCAGGTGACAAGTGTTGGTGCCTGCAGCTGTCCTGTCTCCACCTGGAGCTTCTGCATTTCTCTGAACAGGCTGAGCTGATCCCAGCATCGGACTCTCCAAGGCAACTTAACTACTGTAATTTCCATATTCCTGATGTGCCCAGCGTAAGAGCTGATAACTCAGGAGGAAAAAAAATGTAAAAATCAGGAAGGTGAAGGAATAAGGACATAGGGGAAGTGGGAGAAAGAAAACTAAGAGCAGTCAGGTGAGGTTAGTGAAAACAATGTAGTTTATGGAAGCCTAGGTATTGGAAACCCTGGGTTACACATCTGACGTTAAGCCTCCTAAGAGTTGCTGTGAAAAAAAAAAAAAAAAAAAAAGGTGGTTGGTCCATCATGTGACTCGTGAGGCCTATCAGCTGAAAGTAAAATAGCTTCTCCCAAGGAAAATGCCTATTCCTGCTATGGAGATGGAGAAGAAATTTCTTCTGGACAGATGAATGAACTCTGTCCTCATCGAGATCCTGCCGTAAATCCAGCAGCCAGTTTCCCATGGCTGTTTCTTACAACTCTCCTCAGTGAAGGTCCCTGCTAAAGCCTCCAGCTTAGCAAAAACAGTTCCTTCCTGGAGAATCCTCCAAGGTCAAGTGCTCCAAAATGCTTTTTCAGATAAGGGTTACTAAGAATAAAGAGTTACATGATGAAAGCAGTCCTTGATGAATTTATGAATTTCAGATATTTATAAGTTTTTGCCGAAATGACTAAAGCCTTTTAATTGGGTTTTAGAAATGTGGAGCTGACTCCTTTCTCAGTATCAATAATAAGATAACAGGGTCAGTGGCCAGCGCTGCAGCTCAATAGGCTAATCCTCCGCTTGTGGCGCCGACACCCCAGGTTCTAGTCCCAGTCGGGGTGCCGGATTCTGTCCCGGTTGCTCCTCTTCCAGTCCAGCTCTCTGCTGTGGCCCAGGAGTGCAGTGGAGGATGGCTTGGGCCCTGCACCCGCATGGGAGACCAGGAGAAGCATGTGGCTCCAGGCTTTGGATCAGTGCAGTGCGCCAACTGCAGTGCGCCAGCCGCAGCAGCCATTGGGGGTGAACCAACGGAAAAGGAAGACCTTTCTCTCTGTCTCTCTCTCTCTCACTATCCACTCTCCCTGTCAAAAACAAAAGATAGCAGGGTCAGTATCCCTTCAAGTTTACCTATAGTTGTTAACAATAAAACCAAGACATCCAGATAAGCTTATTTGCATTGCATGCTCATCCAAAATGTGATGTTATCGGTACACTCCATCCAGAAAGTTTAAAATGGAACAGATACAAACTTTTCAATGAAATGGTGAAGATGTGGAACAGCTGGAATTTGCATACTGAGTGGAGTATTTAAATTCATACAACCACATCAGAAAAATATTTGTTAGCATCTACCAAAGCTAAACAAATACATACCCTGTACCCCAGCAACTTCACTGTAGATACAGAAATGCCTACCTATGTTCACCAACAGACATACAAGATCCATAGCATTGGGGATGGCACTGTGGCAGAGTAGGCTAAGCCTCCGCTTGTGATACTGGCAACCTAAATGGGTGCCGGTCCATGTCTCAGCTGTTCCTCTTCCAATCCAGCTCTCTGCCTATGGCCTGGGAAAGCAGTGGAAGATGGCCCAAGTGCTTGGGCTCCTGCACCCATGTGGGAGACCCAGAAGAAGCTCCTGGCTCCTGGCTTCAGTTGGGTCATTGCTGCCATTTGGACAGTGAGCCAGCAGATTAAAGACCTTTCTCTCTGTCTCTCCCTCTCTGTGTCTATAGCTCTACCTCTGAAATAAATAAATAAAAATCTTAAGAAGAAAAAGATTCATAGCATCATCACTTAATTTATAATAACCTCCAAATGGAAAAACACCCAATGTTCACTGACACCAGAATGGGTAACCATATTGTGATATAAATTCACACAGTGAAATACTAGACTTCAATAAGGATGAACAATCAACAACTACACATAGTAACTCGGAAGAACTTCACTGACATAATTTTGAGCAAACAAAGCCAGACTCCCCAGTAGGCATTTGAAAAATGCTCAACAGAACCAATCACCAGGGAAATGCAAAGCAAAACCACAATGAGACATCATCTTACCCCAATTAGAATGGCTATTATCAAAAAGACAAAAATTAACAGATGCTGGTGAGGATGCAAAAAAAAGAGGAACTCTCATATGCTGTTGGTGGGAATGTAAATTAGTATAGCCATTATAGAAAACAGTATGGAGCTTCCTCTCAAAACAAGTAATAGATCTACCATATGAGCCACCAATTCCACTACTGACTATATATTCAAAGGAACTGCAATCAGCATGTCAAAGAGATGTGCAGTTGCAGTACTATTCACAACAGCCAGGATATGGAATAAACTTATTTGTCCATTAATGGATGAATGAATTTTAAAAATGTGGTGTTGGGGCCAGCATTGTGGCATACTGGGTTAAGCCACTGCCTGTGATCCTGGCATCCCATATGGGTGCCAGTTCAAGTGCTGACTGCTTCCAATCCAGCTGATGCACCTGGGAAAGCAGCAGAAGATGGCCTAAGTACCCAGGCCCCTGCACCCACGTGGGAGACCTGGATGAAGTGCCTGGCTTCTGGCTTCAGCAGAGCCCAGCCCTGGCCATTGTGGCCATTTGGGGAGTAAACCAGCAGACAGAAGCGCTCTCTCATTCTCTCTCTCTCTCTCCCCCCCCACACACACACCCTCTGCAACTCTGCCTTTCAAATAAGTAAATAAATCCTTTTTTTAAAGTTAAAGTGGCAATTTTGCCGTGGCTCAATAGGCTAATCCTCTGCCTTGTGGTGCCGGCACACCGGGTTCTATTCCCGGTCGGGGCGCCGGATTCTGTCCTGGTTGCCCCTCTTCCAGGCCAGCTCTCTGCTATGGCCCAGGAGTGCAGTGGAGGATGGCCCAAGTGCTTGGGCCCTGCACCCGCATGGGAGACCAGGAGAAGTACCTGGCTCCTGGCTTCGGATCAGCGCGATGCGCCGGCCGTAGCACACCGGCCGCGGTGTCCATTGGAGGGTGAACCAACGGCAAAGGAAGACCTTTCTCTCTCTCTCACTGTCCACTCTACCTGTCAAAAAAAAAAAAAAAGAGTGGCAATTTTTAAAAATGTGATTTCTGGGGCCAGCGCTGTGGCATAGCAGGTGAAGCCACCACCTGCAGTGCCAGCATCCCATATGGGCACTGGTTTGAGTCTCGGCTGCTCCTCTTCCCATCCAGCTCTCTGCTATGGTCTGGGAAAGCAGTAGAAGATGCCCCAAGTCCTTGGGCCCCTGCACCCACATGGGAGACCTGGAAGAAGCTCCTGGCTCCTGGCTTCGGATCGGCACAGCTCCAGCTGTTGCAGCCCTCTGGTGAGTGAACCAAAGGATGGAAGACCTCTCACTCTCTCTGCCTCTCCTTCTCTCTCTGTGTAACGCTGACTTTCAAGTCAATAAATAAATCTTCATTAAAAATGTGATTTCTATACACAACGGAATCTTATTCATTTGTAAAAAGGAATAAAATCCTGTCACTTGCGGCAACATGGATAAACCCAGAAAACATTTTGTTAAGTGAAATAACAGAATCATAGTCAGTAACAGAAAGACAAATGCCACATGTTCTCACTTGTATCTTGAAGCTAACAAAAAAGTCAATCTCATAGAAGTAGATAGAATAACAGTTACTAGAGGCTGTGAATGGTGGGTAGGGGAATGGAAAGCAAATACTGCTTGGGTATAGGTCTTCAGCTGGAAGGGAAGACTAGCTTCCAGTGCTCTAGAAGCACAATGGGGTTAACTGTGGGTGACAATAATTAATTGCACATTTCAAAGTAGCTGATAGAGAGGACTTTGAATGTTCCCACACAGACATAATAAATGTTTGAAGTGATAGAGCTTCCAGTTATCTTTATCTGATCATTACACATTGTACATATGTATTAAAATATCATACTGTACACTGTAAATGTGTACAGTCATTGTGTTAATTAAAAATGAATATGTCTACAAAGAAGCCAGACCTAAAAAATATACACAGTATGATTTCAAATATACAGAATTATAAGACCAGACAAAACTAATATATCCTAATAGAAGTCACACTAGTGGTTACCCTTGGAGAGGAGGTGGGAAGAAGGGATTAAGAGAGGGCTTCTGGGGGCTGGCGCTGTGGCACAGTGGGTTAAAACCCTGGCCTGCAGCACCGGCATCCCATATGGACGCTGGTTCGAGTCCTGGCTGCTCCATTTCCATTCCAGCTCTCTGCTATGGCCTGGGAAAGCAGTAGAAGATGGCCCAAGTCCTTGGGCCTCTGCACCAGTGTGGGAGACCTGAAAGAAGCTCCTTGTTCCTGGCTTCGGATCAGCTCAGCTCTGGCCATTGCGGTCATTTGGGGAATGAACCAGTGGATGAAAGACCCCTCTCTCTCTCTCTTTGGCTCTACCTCTCCTTTAATTCTGTCTTTCAAATAAATTAAAATGAATCTTTAAAAAAAAATAGAGAGAGGGGCCGGGGCTGCGGCTCGCTAGGCTAATCCTCCGCCTTGCGGCGCCGGCACACCAGGTTCTAGTCCCTGTCAGGGCGCCGGATTCTGTCCCGGTTGCCCCTCTTCCAGGCCAGCTCTCTGCTGTGGCCCGGGAGTGCAGTGGAGGATGGCCCAAGTACTTGGGCCCTGCACCCTATGGGAGACCAGGATAAGTACCTGGCTCCTGCCATCGGATCAGCGCAGTGCACGCAGCAGCCATTGGAGGGTGAACCAACGGCAAAGGAAGACCTTTCTCTCTGTCTCTCTCTCTCATTGTCCACTCTGCCTGTCAAAAAAATAAATAAATAAATGGAGAGAGGGCTTCTGGGAAGCTGGCAGTGAATGTTAGTTACATAAATGAGCTTAGTTTGTGAAAATTCTTGTGATATGGTCGCTTTCCTGAATATATGTTACACTTCAATAAAAAGTTGCTTAAGGGGTTGGCTTTTGGCTCAGTGTTAAGCTACCGCTTGGGACAACTGCATCCCGTATCAGAGTGCCTGGATTCAAGTTGTGGCTCTGCTCCCAGTTGCAACTTCCTACTAATGCAGACCCTGGGAGGCAGCAGGTGATGGCTTTGATACTTGGTTCCTGCCACTCACATAGGGGAATTTCAACTGAGTTTCACACTCCCAGGCATTTGGGGAGTGAACCAGCAGATAAGACATTCTCTCACTCACACTCTCTGTCTTCTTCTTTCATTAAGTACGTAAATAAATACTTTTTTAAAAAAAGATTTATTTACTTACTTGAAATTCAGAGTTACACAGAGAGAGAAGGAGGGGCAGAAAGAGAGAGAGAGAGAGAGAGGTCTTCCATCTGCTGATTTACTTCCCAACTGGCTGCAACAGCACCAATCCGAAGCCAGGAGCCAGGAGCTTTTTCCAGGTCTCCCATGTGGGTGCAGGAACTCAAGCATTTGAGCCATTCTCCTCTGCTTTCCCAAGCACATTAGCAGGGAGCTGGATTGGAAGTGGAGCAGCCGGGACTCGAACTAGCATCCACACAGGATGCCAGCATTGCAGCCAGAGGCTTACCCCACTATGCTACAATGCTGGTTCACTTCCCAATTGGCTGCAATAACCAGAGCTGTGCCAGGCTGAAGCCAAGAGCCAGGAGCATCTTTTGGGTCTTCCACATGGGTCCAGGGGCCCAAGCTCTTGGGCCATCCTCTGCTGGTTTTCCCAGGTGCATCAGTAGGGAGCTGGATCAGAAGTGGGGCAGCCAAGGCATGAACTGGCACCCATATTGGGTGACAGCACTTCAGGCCACAGCTTAACCCAGTGTGCCACAATGCCAGCCCCCAGGGGTCTTGTTCTGTGGGTGGAATAAGCCAGGATAGGGCTCAGTGTGTGTCCAGGATTGACACTCAGTGTGAGAGTGTCAGGCTCAGCTTGGCAGGAGGGCTCTGACAGCAACTGCCACCCTGGCTCCATGTCCTCGGCTTCACCGCTGCCTTTCCAGGCTCTGACCACTTGATGTCTCCACTGGACAAAGGGCTAAGCCTTAAGGGCCCTGAGCTGGACTACGCTGGAAGTGTTCAGGGGCACTGGGAAACACCAGAGAAAGAATGCGAGTGGCAGTAAAGCTGGCCCACCTGGGAAAAAGGTTCAAGCCCCAAGGAACAGGGACATCTGTGGGGACCACAAGGCAAGCCCAGCTCAGAAGCCTCTGCCTTGCCCCATTTCAGGCAGCATTGCTCCAAAGGTGAGTCAGCCATGAGTCCCCAGTTTGCACCATCGCAGACTCCGTGGAGGGCAAGTTGGGCACCGTCCCTGACTTAATGGAGCTCGCAGCCATGCTGGTAACACTTCTCTCTCCTTCCTGGCCTCTCCCTGCCCAACACTCACTGCTTCTCCAATCCTGAAGAACCTTCTTTATTAGAACCCAACCTCTGGGCCAGCTCTGGGGGTCATGACCTCCCTTTCTTGCTTATCTTCTGTCTCTCCCACTAGGATGTGTGTCCAAGGAGCAGGGGCTTCAACTGTCTTGCACACCCTGGTGTCCTCAGGATGTGGCTCAGAGTAATGACCAATAAATATTCATGGAATGTAATGAGGACAGCAATGAGATGCTCACATCATCCCTGCAGAACCAAGGACAACAGAACAGGGGTGCTTCCTCTAGGTTTAAGTCACTCAGCTCCACAGGCCTTGCAATTCTGGGGGAGGCCTCTGGCAGGGCTGTTTGTAGGATGGGCACAGCCACCTAAGGAGGACTGAGTACTGCAAGTTTCAGCCTGGATGTGTGCAGAATGTCCCGTCAACCCAGCTCGCAGACCCCGAGCACTTCTACTTCCTCCTTTTCTAAAGCAGACGCCCTTTGATAGGCCCAGAGACCTGGCTATTGAAAACAGGAAATAACAGCCAGCAGAACCTTGGTAGAAACCAGTGGGGTTGCCCAGGCTGCCTCTACCTCCAGGCAGCCGTCCTGATCCAACCATTGGACAAATAGACCAGCCAAGTTGGGGTCTGTTGGGCTCCCAGAAAAGAGATCCAAAGCATGAGGCAGGCTGTGACTTGGGGGAAACAGACCGAATGCAGGGGGTGGAGGAGCTAGAGCTGCAGGAGAGGGAGAAGAAACAATAACATAAGACAGACTTGGATGGCCACGCGGATGCAGGCAGCTGTCTTAAACTTTCAGAAGGTCAATCTGGGCCCCCTCCCGTTCATTGTGTACTGTATATGAGGGATACTATGATTGGCCTCGAGCACCAGGGTCTGCACCCTGCACTCCCTGCACGTCAAATTAACATTTCCAAATGTGCAATTTCACTGGGGTCTAGAATAGACCAACACTTCCCAATAAAACTAGCTGCAATGATGGAAATTTAGGTAGCTAGACTTTCCAATGTGGTAACCATTAATCACATGCGGCAAGTGACTACCACATTGGACAGCACAGCGATAGACCTACATTTAAGGCAGGAAAGGTGCCTCCCAATGTTTATTTTTTAAAAAATATTTATTTATTTAAAAGGCAGAGTGAGAGAGAGGGAAAGAGTGAGAAAGAAAGATACTCCATCTGCTGCTTCAGTCCCCAAATGGCCACAATATCCAGGTCTGGGCTAGACCAAAGCCAGGAGCCAGAAGCTCCATACTTGTCTCCCAGATAGATGGCAGGGACCCAAGTGCTTGGGCCATCTTCTGCTGCCTTCCCAGGCACTTTAGAAGGAAGCTGAATAGGAAGCAGAGCAATCCAGACTCAAACCGGCACTCTGATATGGGATGCTGGCATTGCAAACAATGGCTTAACCCACTGCTCCACAATGCCAGTCCTAGATCCCCTTGTTAATCATAATAAAAGCAGTTAACATTTACTGAAGACCTCCAATGTGTCAGGCCTATTCTAAGTACTTTGAAACCACTAGTCCAGGGACAGGTGTTTGGTATAGCAGTTAAGATGCCACTTAGGGAAAGAACAGGTCTTCAAAGAAGGAGGTACCTTTCTCTGAAGGGAGGAGAGAACCTCCACTTTGACTATGACCTTGTCTAAACAAGATAAGAATCGGAGAACTCAGAGGGCTTCCATAGCCTTGGAAACTCATGACTGGAGCATAGGGAGATTACTGATGCCATAGACAGGAGTGTCAATTGGTAAAGTCAACAACAGGAGTCACTGTACACTTACTCCTCATGTAGGATCTCTGTCCTTAATGTGCTGTGCATTGAAATTTAATGCTATAACGAGTACTCAAACAGTATATTTCACTTTGTGTTTCTATGGGGGTGCAAACTGTTGAAATCTTTACTTAATGCATACTAAACTGATCCTCTGTAAAAAAAAAAAAAAAAAAAAAAAAAAAAAAAGAAACTATCAACTCCCAACTTGACTCTCACTGGGATTAAACATGACAATAGGTCTGATCTGATTTCATCATCATTAAAAAAAAATCATCTATTATTTTTCACTTTATGTTTCTGTGTGGGAGCAAACTGTTGAAATCCTTACTTAATGTATACTAAGCTGATCTTCTGTATATTAAGATAATCGAAAATGAATCTTGATGTGAATGGAAGGAGAGAGGGAGTGGGAAAGGGGAGGGTTGTGGGTGGGAGGGACGGTATGGGGGGGAAGCCATTGTAATCCATTATTCGTACTTTGGAAACTTATATTCATTAAATAAATAAATTAATTAAAAAAAAAAAAAGATGCCACTTAGGATGTCTGCATCCCATATTAGCCTTGGCTCTGCTTCCAGTTCCTGCTAATGTGCACCATGGGAGGCAGCAGATGATGGCTTAAGTACTAGGGTCCCTGCAACCCACGTGGGAGACCAGTTCTGAATTCATAGTTGCTGGCTTCAGCCTGACCGACCCAGCTCTAGCTGTTGTAGGTATTTGAGGAATGAACCAGCAGATGGAAAAATGTCTCTAACTTCCTGTCTCTTTCTGCATTTTTGTCTCTCTTCCTTTTCAAGTATATTTAAATTACGTGCACGCACACACACACATACACACACACATGCATATATCTGCCATACATAATCTTCCTGACAACCCTCTCAGGTAATTACTATTGAAACTCCCATTTTATTATTTTTTTTTTAATTTTTTTGACAGGCAGAGTGGACAGTGAGAGAGAGAGAAAGGTCTTCCTTTGCCGTTGGTTCACCCTCCAATGGCCGCTGCAGCCGGCGCACCGCGCTGATCCGATGGCAGGAGCCAGGTACTTATCCTGGTCTCCCATGGGGTGCAGGGCCCAAGCACTTGAGCCATCCTCCACTACACTCCTGGGCCACAGCAGAGAGCTGGCCTGGAAGAGGGAGGGGCAACCGGGACAGAATCCGGCGCCCTGACCGGGACTAGTACCTGGTGTGCTGGCGCCGCAAGGCAGAGGATTAGCCTAGTGAGCCACGGCACTGGCCATGAAACTCCCATTTTATAGATGAGAAAATAAGGCCCAGAGAAGTAGTGTGAAAAAGTTCACACAATTGCATTCTTGGGCAAGGATCTGTAAAGCCAATATTACATACACATTTACCTATCAAGCTACTTCTAGGAATTGATCTCAAAAATACATGAGAAGGGGCCAGTGCTCTGGTATAATGGGTAAAGCCACCTCCTGCAATGCCAACATCCCATATGGGCACCAGTTCGAGTCCTAGCTGCTCCACTTCTAATCCAGCTCCCAGATAACATGACTGGGAAAACAGTAAAAGATGCCCCAAGTCCTTGGGCCCCTGTACTCAATGTGGGAGACCCAGACGAAGCTCCTGGTTCCTGGCTCCTGGCTTTGATTTGCCTCAATCCTGGCCATTGTAGCCATCTGGAGAGTGAACCAGCAGATGGAAGACTTTCTCTCTCTCTCTCTCTCTCTCTCTCTCTCTCTAACTCTTTCAAGCAAAATAAATAAATCTTGAAAAACAAAAACAAAAACCATGGGGCTGGAGCTGTGGCATAGTAAGCTAAGCCTCCACCTATGGCACTGGCATCCCATATGGGCGCCGGTTCTAGTCCCGGCTGCTCCTCTTCCGATCCAGCTCTCTGCTATGGCCTAGGAAGGCAGTAAAGGATAGCTCAACTCTTTGGGCCCCTGCACCCACGTGGGAGACCCGGAAGAAGCTCCTGCCTCCTGGGTCCTGGCTGCTGGCTTCAGATCAGCTCAGCTCCGGCTATTGCAGCCACCTGGGGAGTGAACCAGTGGATGGAAGATTTCTCTCTCTCTCTCTCTCTCTCTCTCTCTCTCTCTCTCTCTGTCTCTACTTCTCTCTGTAACTCTGTCTTTCAAATAAATCTTTAAAAAAAAAAAAAGAACTGAAAAGGGCTAGAAACAATGAGCAATGCAGTAGCTAAACCATCCTTAGAGAAAGACTGCAGAAGAGCTAAATAACATTTTCCATCAAAGAACCAGGCTCTTTGGAGAAATGGTTGATCAAAGGTAAGCTCTGTGGTGCAGGGGATTAAGCCACACTTGCAGCACCAGCTGCTCCACTTCTAATCCAGCTCCCTGCTAACAGGCCTGGGAACCCAGCAGAAGATGGCCCAAGTCCCTGGACCCCTGCACTCATGTGAGAGACCCTAAGGAAGAAGCTCCTGGCTCCTGGCTTCAGCTTGTCACAGATCTAGCTGTTTCAGCCATTTGAGGAGTGAACCAGTGGATGGAAGATCTCTCTCTGTCTCTCCTTCTCTCCTTAACATTACGTTTCAAATAAATAAATAAATCTTTAAAAAAATAAGAAAGAAAAGAAAAAAATTTTTCAAAAAGAAAAGAAAAAAGGTGAGGCACAAAAAATGTTCAAACAACAGGGTCATGTCAAAAGGACTCAGAGCCAATCCGAAGAGGCCCATGCTACAAAATCAAACAGACTTAAAATTAATAAATTATGCTTACAAAAAAAGGAAAACCGGCTGGCGCCATGGCTCAATAGGCTAATCCTCCACCTTGAGGCGCCGGCACACCAGGTTCTAGTCCCAGTCGGGGTGCCGGATTCTGTCCCGGTTGCCCCTCTTCCAGGCCAGCTCTCTGCTGTGGCCCGGGAGTGCAGTGGAGGATGGCCCAAGTGCTTGGGCCCTGCACCCGCATGGGAGACCAGGAGAAGCACCTGGCTCCGGGCTTCAGATCAGCGCAATATGCCGGCCGCAGCACGCCAGCCGCATTGGCCATTGGAGGGTGAACCAATGGCAAAAAGGAAGACCTTTCTCTCTTCTCTCTGTCTCTCTCTCTCACTGTCCACTCTGCCTGTCAAAAAAAAAAAAAAAAAATGGAAAACCACATTAGATTTCCTTTGAGTATTATTATTATTTGTGGGGAATCCCACAGGAGTCCCAAAAGAATTACAGAGCACCACTAACCCAAAAAGAAAAAGCAAAACCAAAATGGAGTTACTTTGGCCACAACTGGAAGACCCTCAACACACCATTGGTCACACCCAGACACCAACATCTGGTTGGTGACACCCAAAAAGATGAGTCTGTGATTGGTGATGCCCTAGAACACACTCACTGCCCACCTACCCCAGAGTGGGGATAAAAAGGCAAGCCTCACCACTGCTCTTCATCCCCTCGGGGACCATGGCTCAGTGCGAGTGAAACTCTGCCCGAGTCTCCACTGACTGAAGCTCTGCTTGCCGCTCTGCTGGAGCCAACCTCGCCTGGACATCCCAGTGGCAGCCGGAGCTGACACTGACTTCTCATCAGGTGACCTCTCTAACCCTTCACCTTGCCGTCTGCCTCAGAACTCCGAGCCTACTTCCCAGAGTGGCAGTCATCCCACAACTCGTGCCCGTAAGTAACTGTTCTGAGATCTGGAGACTTTGGACTCTGGACTTTGGACTTTGACTTTTCATGACCGTGATGTGAATCTTGAGAACACAGTATTCATATTACATCCTTAGCCGTGAGTGTTTAGATTGATTATGCCTTTATGCTTTGTATATGTTATACTTATTACTGTTGCTGGATATTTCTAGAGGTTGTCTTACTCCTAAATGTGTGTTATGACCTCTGGACTAATGACATATTGAGTGGTATTGACCTTTAGATGTGCACATTGAATATATACATTGAGTGGTATGAATATTGAATAATAAATCATTGAAAAGCCTATCACAATTCTGTGTGATTCTTCCCCATGCCCCAAACATCGCATTAGCCTTGTCAAGCTGTGTGACAAGTGGCACTCATGACATTATTGCAGAAAGAGAAAGAGAATAATGGAAAGTCAGACAGAACTCCCACCTGCCGGTTCACTCCCTCAAATGCCCTAACCAGCCCAGGCTGAGCCAAGCTGAAGCCAGGAGCCAGGAACTCAATCCAGGGACCCAACAACTTGAGCCATTGTTGGCTGCCTCCCAGGGTACACATTAGCAGGAAGCTGAAACTCAAACCAGGCACGCCAACATGGGATGTGAGCAACCCAAATGGTGTCTTTTTTTTTTTTTTTTCAAATATTTATTTATTTATTTGAAAGAGTTACATACCAAGAGAAGGAGAGGCAGAGATGGAGAGAGGTCTTCCATTGCTGGTTCACTTCCCAACTGGCCACAATGGCTGGAGCTGTGTCGATCCGAAGACAGGAGCCAGGAGCTTCTTCCAGGTCTTCCACGCAGGGGCAGGGGCCCAAGGACTTGGGCCATCATCTACTGCTTTCTCGGGCCATAGCAGAGAGCTGGATGGGAAGTGGAGCTGCTGGGACTCTAAGCGGCACCTACATGGGATACTGGCACTGCAGGCAGCAGCTTTACCCACTATACCACAGCTCCAGCCCCCCAAATGGTGACATAACAGCAAGGCTAAATCCTTTCCACCACATCTTTGACTATTTTAGTAAATGAACTTATTATTTTTAAAATTGGTAAACAAAGAAACAAGGCGCCGGCGCTGTGGCATAGCAGATTAAGCCACGGCCTGCAGCACCAGAAACCCATATGGGCACCAGTTTGAGTCCTAGCTGGCCCACTTCAGATCCAGCTCCCACTAATGGCCTGGGAAAGCAGTAGAAGATGGCCCAACTATTTGGGCCCCTGCACCCACATGGGAGACCTGGAAGAAGTTCCTGGTACCTGGCTTCGGCCAAGCCCCGTCCAGGCTGTTACAGACATTTGAGGAGTGAACCAGCTGATGGAAGACCTTTCTCTCTTTGTCTCTCCCTCTCTATATATAATTTGGCCTCTCAAATAAAAATAAATCTGAAAAAAATAATCAAGCATTTTCCTAGGCAAACTGTATTTGCTGTAACCAAATAAATGGTTAGAAGAAGGTCCTCTTTATTAAATATTTCAGCTAATAAATGAGAAAAAGCTAAAAAGAATTAGAATTTTACTTTTTGTATTTTATAGCCTTTAGTGAAACAATGCATCTAAGTCATAAACCCCAATGCTTAGGAATTATACAGAGTGAGAAACACATAGAAGGAATGCACCTCCAGGTAGAAGCATTCACAGCTTGCTAAAGGCATTTAACTTGACTCCATTAGGATACTAGGTACATGAAATAGAGGGGTAGGAGATTATGTGAACATACGCCACAGGGATGCAATCAGCAAAACCCAGAACGCAGGAAACTAAAAAACACATATCTTATTCCTGTCAGCAAATAAACAAAAGACAGAGAAAGGGAGAATCTCTCCAAATCCTGCCTACTGCACTTCAAAGAGAGAGAGAGAGAGAGAGAAATGTGGGCCTTGTTTGGATTCTCATTTATACAAACACATTACAGTTTTTTTCAATTATGCAACAATGGGACATTTGAACACTGATTATATGTTTGATAAAAATAAGAATTCGTTGTTGAGTTTTCTAGGTGTAATAATGGTATTGTGGTCATGTTTAAATTTCTTATTTGGAGGACATACAGAACCATTTACAGATGAAATGATATGATGTTTGAAATGTGCAGTGAAATAATACGGGAGAAGAGGTAGATAGGTGGCTAAATAAAGAAGTAAGTATTCCTTCACTTCTGTATGTACTTAAATTTGCTGTAATAAAAAGTTCAGCATGAGCTGGTTTCATTCTTTCTGCATTTCTGTTGTGAAAACCACTTCTAAAATCAAAGGCACTAGTTTGAACCTGAGGAAAGTAATGGAACAAAAAAGGAAATGCATTGCTTCATACCTCAGATGAGGTTTTTTAGTTTCTATTTTATTTTTAAAATTTATTTGAAAGAGAGAGATCTTCTGTCTGCTGTTTCATTCCCCAAATACCCACAACAGCCAGGATCCCAGGTTTCAGTGCTGCTCTCCCCTATGGGTGGCAGGGAACCAACTAGCTGAGCCATCATCTGATGCCTCCCATGGTGCACATTAGTAGGAAGGTAGATTCATAATCAGAGCTGGCACTGGAACCCAAGAACTCCACTGCACTGAAGTTCCACCCCATGATGTTTTGTTTTGTTTTTTAAAGATTTATTTATTTTATTTGAAAGGCAGAGTTACGCAGAGAGAAGGAGAGATAGAGAGAGAGAGAGAGAGACAGAGAGAGACAGAGAGACAGAACTTCCATCTGCTAGTTCACTTCCCAAATGGCCACAACAGCCAGAGCTGAGCTAGATGGAAGGCAGGGGCCAGTAACTTCATCCAGGTCTCCCACGTGGGTGCAGGGGCCCAAGCACTTGGGTTATCTTCCATTGCTTTTCCAGGTGCATTAGCAGAGAGCTGGACTGAAAGTGGAGCAGCTGAGACTTGAACCAGCACCCATATGGGATGCTGGCGCTGCAGGTGGCAGCTTTACCCATTATGTCTCACCACTACCTGCTCCCCCCACCGCCACCCCAATGTTTTTAATTGAGGTGAAAACACCACGCAAAAAGTGTGGCCTTGTGAGGTAGGAGTTGAGCAGCTGCCCAAAATGATAGCATCTCATATCACAGTGCCTGTTCAAGTTCTGGCTGCTCCACTTCCTATCCAGCTCCCTGCTAATATGTCCTAAAAGCAGTGAAGCATGGCCCTACTGCTTGGGTCCCTACCACGCATCTGGGAGACCCAGATGGCTTTGCTGGCTCCTGCCTTCTGCCTGGTTAAACCCTGACAATTGCAGCTATTAGGGAGTGAACCAGCAGATGAAAGATCTTTCTCTCTCTCTCTCTTCCTTCTCCCCCCATATACACCTTGTCTCTGTCACTCAGCCTTCTAAATAAACAAATCTTAAAAAAAAAAAAAAAGTCACTCCTTGTTCTCCTGTTCTCCTTTCCCCAGTCCCTAGCTTTCTGTTCCTGATTTTATCAATTTTGGTCATTTCATATAGATAGAATCATAAAATATGTGAACTTATATTTCCAACCACACATGTACCAGGCACTAACCAAGTGCTAGAGGTTGAGATGAAGAAGATAGACACGAACCCTGACTTCATGGGGCTTGATAGACAGGCATTATTCAAATAAATGCATATAATTAATACCTAGTTACAAATGTGCAAAAGCTACAGCGTTGAAAAAGAGAATCCACAGAGAAGGGAAAATATCGGGCCTGGTATAGTTTGGGGAAGGAGGAAAGGCCTCTCTGAAGAGGTGACATATAAGCTGAACCCTAAAAAATGAGTAGGATAAGCCTGGAAGAAGGAGGGAAAAACCTTTCAGGCCAGGGGCACTAAGGGATATAAATAGAGGAGTCTGGGAGCTTGATGCGGAAGTGTTTGTTTTAGGAAAATTTTTGGTATTGACTCAAGTCCATCGTTTTCACTAAGGTTCACTCTTGGTGGTGTACAGTGCCCTGAATTTTTAAAAATGTGTAATGAAACAAACTCGTCACTACAGTATCATACAGAATGGTTTCACTGCCCTAAAAATACCGTGTGTTTCACCCTCCCACCCGTCCCTGCTCACCACCCCTCCCCAGCTGCTGGCAGCCACTGATCTCTGTCCTGTCCTCTACAGTTTTGCCTTTTCCAGAATGTCATATAATTGAAATCATACAGTAGCCTTCTCAAAGTGGTTTTTTCCACTCAGCAATATGCATTTAAGGTTCCTCCCTGCCTTTCTGTGGTTTGATAACTCATTCCTTTTGTGTGTGTCTATGTGTAGTAAAATATACCTTACATAAAATTTACCATTTGGGCCATTTAAAAATGTACAATGCAGCAGAATTAAATATATTCACGTTATGCAACCATCACCACCATCCATCTGAAAACTTAGTCCATTCTTTTAAAATCATTGAACAATACCCCCAGTATATGGATGTACCAGCACTTGTTTGCCTTCATCAGTTGATAGGTGATTTATTTATTTTTTTAAATAAATTTTGGTTTTCTTCTTTAACATTTTTAAAAGATTTTATTTATTTATTTATTTGACAGGTAGAGTTATAGACAGAGGGAGAGACAGAGAGAATGGTCTTCCATCCACTGGTTCACTCCCCAAGTGGCCGCAACAGCCAGAGCTGGGCCAACCCAAAACCAGGAGCCAGGAGCTTCTTCTGGGTCTCCCACATGGGTGCAGGGGCCCAATCACTTGGGCCATCTTCCACTGCTTTCCCAGGTGCATTAGCAGGAAGCTGGATCAGAACAGAAGCAGCCATGACTTTAACCAGCACCAATATGGGATGCTGGCACTGTGGGCAGAGGCTTAGCCCACTGTGCCACAGCACTGGCCCGGGGGTGATTTATTTTTTAACAAGACCATGGGCTGGCATGCTGAGGACTGATCAGAGGGAGGTTATGAAAGAAGGAAGGAAAGCTAGGGAGGTGGCTACTGCTGTGGTCCAGGTGAGAGATGACAGTGGCTTCAACTGAAGTGGAGAGAAGAGGGCAAATGTAAGAATGAACAGGGTGGCATTGGCAGGATTTGAGGACACATTGGATGTGGGGTTAAGGGATAGGGAGGAGCTAAGAATGGATATGGCTTTCTGACTTGGGTGACTGGGTAGATAGATGGGTGTCATTGACTGGAATGGGGAAACAAAAAACAGAGCAGATTTGAGAGAAGACTATGAGTTCTACTTTGGATGTGACGTTTGAGTCTGAAGCATCCAAGAGATGTCCAAGTGGAAATGTGTTGAATATATGGGTCCTCTTCCCTCTCACTCACCAAACACTCCAGCCCATAGCCTTATGTCTATTTCCGAACAGGCCAAGTTTTATCTAGACCCGAGACCATGGAATGGCTGTTCCCCTGCCTAGACCTTTCTCTGCCAGCTGGTCACATGACTAACCCCTTCTAAACATTCAGATCTCAGCTCAGATACTACCTAATCCAAGTCCTTTTCAAGACCCAAGCTAACGTCAGTGGAAGTTGTAAGCTAATGATCCACATTAGTGAGGTTTTGCTGTAATGCTGAAAAAGTTGCTAAGAAACAACTTTCAAGGGGAAGGAGGAGGAGGGACAGAAAGAGGTACAAAACTACAGTTAGAAAGGAGAACCAAGATCCAGTGTTCTAGAGCCTCGTAGGATGACTATAGTTAACAATGACTATTACATTTCAAAATAGCTAAAAGAGAGGATTTTGAATATTCTTGCCACAAAGATAAATGTTTGAGCTGATCAATGGACTAACTCTCCTGGCTTGATCACTACACATTGTATACATGTATTGAAATATCACACTGTGCCCATTAATGTGTACAGTTATCATGGTGGGCTAAAATCAAAAAAAAAAAAAAACTTCCAGAAACTCAGTGCCCTGTGGGTCAGCTGGGGCTCTGCAGGCCTCTCCTGGGCCAGGCTGAGCTCCAGGCTGTGCGCTGTGCAAGGCTGCTTCCTGTGAGTCGGAGTCCAGCCTGAAGGACCTCCACTCCCAACCCTTCCTCTCCCCACCCTCTCATTCCCCCCACTCCTCCCCCGTCTGAGTTTTCAAGGCCAAGGAGAGTTGCTCAAGGGAGGTGGGGGGAGGGGGAAATACTCAGTGCCTTGGAGCTGGCCCTCGTCACTTCACACACATTCTTTTAACCAAAGCAAGTCACATGGCCAAGCCTAATATCAACAGGGTGAGGAAGTGTGCTCCTCCCACGGTAGGGAGGGCTGCGGGAAGTAAATATTTGCTGGACCTACCAGATGACCCAGCTCTATTTTTCCTAGACTGCCCTGTTTATTGAGTGATTCCACCGTACTCTAATGAAATATCTTTTGTGAACGAGTGATTGATTGGTTGAATGCCTTTCAAGGCGGGAAGACACTCCCAACTCTTCAAATGAGGATTTGCGCCAAGTCAAAAAAACCAACTCTGATAAGACCAGCCTGCTAGCTCCATCAGCTCAGTTCCATTCCAAAATGAATAACCTGGGAAGATGCTGTTTTCTGCGTGGCGAGGCCTCATCTCTGATTTTACTCTCTCGTTGAAGCTTGGTGGACAGTAATCAGGGAACTACAAAAGCAGAGGGTCTCCTTGCTGATTTGATCTCAGGTCTGTCTTCAAAGCCAGGTAGGGCTTTGATTCATCGTTTCCCAGGCCCTGAGCCCTGCATAATGCGTGTGTGTTGGGCGAGTGAGTCATTGGTATCGTGGTAGTTTTGATTGATGATTAAGTGTTCCAGGAAAGTCTCTCTCCTCACCCAACTGTGCCTGCCCCTAAGGTACAGTCTTCCTTACTTCTGCGGGAACCTACAGTGTCTAACAGAGAGGGTGCACACAGTGGAGCTCAAAAATGAGATATAGGCTCAGGAAAAGCCTGCAAGGATATGACTCAGAAAAATCGTAGGCACCTTTGTAAGTAGCATTGCTTAGCACGCTAACTCTCTGGTGTAACTTTTAAAGTTCATAACAGGTAGAGTTAGCTTATATAGCTATGAGACTACATATGCTTCTGATTGTACAGGTTGCAATCAAAGAGAAAACTCCAGTCTGGAACTATTTTAAAGTTCTTACTAGCGTGCAAAAATAATTACTTGCTGGTTGGTTGGGAAACTCCTGAAAATCATCTCCCTCCAGAATCCTACTCCCACGCATTGTCAGAAGGCTGTTTTCAGAAATACTGAGTCAATTCCCAACCACTCCTTCAGTGTGCATCTACCAATGCCAAGTGCTGAGTGAGCCACCAAGATGATGGGTGACAGGCTGGGAAACAGGTGATAGCCAGAGTCAGCAAAGCCTGCATTCATACCATAGCACACACAGATGGAGCCAGACCATGGGCCAGACACTGTGCTAAGTGCTCCCTAGGGATTATCGCGTTTAATCCACACAACGAGTTGATGAGGTAGAAGCTATTATTGTGCTGTTATACAGCTGGGGATACTGAAGTGCAGACAGGCAAAGGAACTTGCCCAAGGTCACAGAACCGGCGGATGGTGGAACTGACATTTGATTCCCGGGCCTGTGCTCTTAGCTGCTACCCCACACTGCTGTCCACTCAGAACTTGCCCAGATTCCACAGGGAGTAAGTGGCACAGTCAAAATGCTAACCAAGAAAGGTTCATTGGCCACCAAAGAATATGCCCCAAATTCAGAGCCATCCTTCTCCCTTCCAATCCTCCCCCTCCCTGGAGCCAATACCAAGATGTTGGCTGACCTTGGGTAGCCTAACTGGGCCTATTTTCATGGCTGCAAAATAGAAGAACACTGCTTACCCTCAAGAGCTGGAGGGAGGCTCCTTTGAGAAGAGAATTCCTCCCATGGAACCGGCTGGGTGCTCAGTTAAGATTCATCCGTGTGCTTCTTGCTTTTCAGGAGTTTGGTGCTGTCGGCCAAGTGGACCCAGGAGCAAGCCTATCTGATGAGCTCTTTAACTAAGGATGCAGTAAGTGCAGTGGAGTTTCTGGAGGTTGGGCCCAGGATGCAAAGTCCAGGGCTGCTGTGTACTCAGAAAACTCAGTTGAGGGAGCCCTGAAACCAGCAACGCCAGAAGGAGGGAAATTTCATGCGTCATCTTTCCTGTTTTCCCAGACCTGGCCCACTCCCAAAACCTCTTCTTAGTCTTGTCGGGATTTTGGCGCTCTGCCCCAGGAAGGAGCTGCCAGGAGGCTCAAAGAGAGCCAAGACTTCAAGGAAGTGATGTTTTCTGTGGGTCAAGAGAAGGCAAAAGGCTTCCTGGGAAAGAGAAGGAGGCAAAGGTAGAAACAGAGACAGACCTAAGAAGCACACCCCTCCCGGAACCAGTAGAGAAACTGAGGCTTAGAACCGAGCAAGATTTGCTAATTGTGGTGGCAGCTGGGTTGGGGCAAGCAGTTTGTATCCCTCCTTCCCAGAACAGAGTTCTCCCCATTGTGTACCCCAACTGCTCAGCCCTCTTCCTGCTCTAGGATGGAGCTGCCTTCACTACCTCTTTTCCACAACTGCTTCTAGCAGCATCTTCCCACCACTGCACTGGGGACATTGGAAGCACAGATGTGGGTCTTGCCAGTACTAGAGGAAGAAATAGCAGCTGCAAAGACGTTGGTGGGTTTGACCACGTGGGAACTCATGGGTGGAACCTGCTGAAAGAATCAGTGCTTCCTGAGCACCTGCTGTGTGTCTGCACGGAGCCAGGCACACTCAACACGTTACATCATCTAATCATCACAGTAGCTCGAGGAAAGAGATTGCATCCCCATTTTGCAGATCACGAACCTGAGGCTCATGGATATTTCCTGCCCACCTTTATCTCCAGCTCATAACTCTCTTCTAACCTCCAGATCTGGCTCTCCATTTCTTTGTAGGCATCGCCTTTTATATAGCCCAGGTGCTTTTCAAACTCAACTTGAATAATTCTGAAGTCATCATCTTCCCCTCCCACAGAATCCTGCTTTCTCATCCCAGTCTCACTATTCAGAAACCAGGATAGTATCAGCCTTAACTTAACTCCACTTCCCCTTCCCATCTCTAATGGGTAGTCCGGATCTGTGGTCTTTTCTCTGACTTTGTATCCCAGGCACTGTCTTTCCTCAGTTCCAGTGTTTGGAGCATAGTCTGGAATTTATTACCCCACCCCTGGGTGATTCAAATAGTTCTTTTTAAAAGAAAAATTGTTTAAATTAACTTGCATCTGACATTGAGGTATAGTGTGTTAAGTCATCACTTTGGAATCTGCATCCCATGTTGAAGTTCCAGTTTGGGTCCTGACCACTCTGTTTCCAATCCAGCTCCCTGATGATGTGTGTGGGAGGAAGCACATGATGGCTAGAGGGCTTGTGTCCCTGATACCCGGCTGTTGCAGTCATCTGGGAAGTCACCAGTTAATGGACAATTTCAATCTCTCTCTCTCCCTCATCTCTTCTGCTCTCACTCTGGTGTGTCTCTTTTGCTCACACACTCGTGTGTGTGTCTCCCCCTCTGTCACACTGCCTTTCAAATATATAAGTCTTTAGAAAATTTTATTTGAAAGGCAATGGGACAGAGAGAAAGAGAGAGAGCTTCCATCCTCTGGTTCACTCCCAAATGCCTGGAATGGCCAGAGCTGGGCCAGGCCAAAACCAGGAGCTAGGAACTCCATTTTGGGTCTCCCAAATGAGTGGCAGGGACTCAACTACTTGAGCCATCACCTGCTGCCTCCCAGGGTGTGCATAGGCAGGAAGCTGGAGTTGGGAGCTGCAGCCTGGACTTGAACCCAGGCACTCCAATATGGAATGTGGGTGTCCTAACTGGAAGTTTAATTGCTAGGCCAGATGTCTTTCCCTCTACCAGCTTCTAAATAGGCCATTCTGCCTCCAGTTAATCTCTCCTGTCCACACCCCACCTGAATATCAGAGTAATCTTTCCAAAATGCAAATCTGCCTAGTCTCACCCAACTGAAACCCTTCAGTGGCTTCTCAGTACCCTGAAGATAAACACTTTAGCGGGGTTTACCAGGCCTCCAAAATCTTGGCCCCTGCTGCCATCTCTGGTGTCATGTCGGGTCACTCCGCACCCTCTGGCCCCCAAGCCTCAGATATCCTGGAATACTCGCTGTTCCTCTTTCACTTCAAGGCCTTGGCACGTGCTCTTTTCTCTGCCTTTGCCTGGCTAACTCCGGCTCATCTTTCAGATCTCAGCTTAGTCACCACTTCCTGACCTCCCCACTGCGCTCCTCCCCCCTTTAACTTTAACTCCATGAGCTGCCCCTCCAGTGAATTCCACCGTTCCTAGACTTCCTGTACTGAGCTTCCTATCCCCTCCCTTTCACATGCCCCTGGACTGGCTGACAAAGCTTTCATCACTGTCACAGAATGTTGGAGCAGCATTCTCCAGTGGAAACATAAAGGTGCTTGGAAAAGCTCATGGAAAACAAAATTAAAAATGTTTATTTTGCTGCAAAAGTTTTTTGAAATCCATATGTAATTTTTTCAGAATATGCATTTTCCATCAATTTTTTTATTTAAAAAATTGCATGGCTTTCAAAAATTTTGTACCAAAATAAATATTTTACTTCCTTTTTTATGAACTTCTTTTTTTAAAGGTGAATTTTTTTAAAGATTTATTTATTTATTTGAAAGTCAGAGTTACAGAGAGAGAGGAGAGGCAGAGAGAGAGAGAGAGGTCTTCCATCCACAGGTTCACTCCCCAAATGGCTGCAACAGCCAGAGCCGCACCAATCCAAAGCCAGGAGCCAGGAGCTTCTTCCAGGTCTCCCATGCGGGTGCAGGGGCCCAAGGACTTGGGCCATTTTCTACTGCTTTCCCAGGCCATAGCAAAGAGCTGGATCAGAAGAGGAGCGGCAGTCTCGAACTGGCGCCCATATGGGATGCCAGCACTTCAGGCCAGGGCATTAACCCATTGTGCCACATTGCTGGCCCCTAAAGGTGAATTTTTTTAAAAATATTTTTATTTATTTATTTGGAAGGTAGATTTACAGAGAGAGACGGAAAGACAGAGATCTTCCATCTGGTAGTTTACTCCCCAGATAGCTGCAATGGCCAGAGTTGAGCCAGGCCAAAACCAGGAGTTTCATCTGGGTTTCCCATGTGGGTGACAAGGGCCCAAGCACTTGGACCATCCTCTGCTGCTTTTCCTAGGCCATTGTAGGGAGCTGGATTTGAGGTGGAGCATCAGGGACACAAACCAGTATCAATATAGTATGCTGGTGTCACAGGCGACAATTTTACACGCTATGCCACAACGCTGGTCTCCATGAACAGGTTTTGTATTTTTTTTTTTCAACTTATTTATTTAAAAGCAGAGGACAGAGATAGAAGGAGAGACAGAGATGGCCACAACAGCCAGGTCTAGGCCAGGAGAAAGCCAGGAGCCAGGAATTCCAGCCTGGTCTCCCACGTGGGTGACAGCAGCCTAATACTTGGACCACCCTCTGCTACTTTCCCAGGCACAGTAGCAGGGAGCTACATTAGAAGCAGAGCAGCTGGGACTGAAACTGCCACTCCAATATAGGATGCCAGCCTCATAGGCAGTGGATTGATCCACTGAGTGACAACCCTGGATATTCACGAACCCTTTAAAATATCTTTGTGTGGCAGGCATTTAGCTTAGTGGTTAAGATGCCTGTGTTCCACATGGAGCACCTGGATTCCATACCTCGCTCATGTTCCGACTTCAGCTTCCTGCTAATGCAGCCTCTGGGGGCAGTGGTGTCAGCTCAAGTAATTGGGATCCTGCCACCAATACAGGAGACCTGAATGGAGTTTCCAGCTCCTGGGTTTAACCTGGCTGCTGTAGGCATTTGGGGCGTGAACCAGCAGATAGTTCTCTGTTTCTTTTTGCCTCTCAAATAAATAAATAAATAAATGTTAACTTAAAAAAAAAAAAACCTGCTACCCCACAACACCTGAGCTGGTTTTGTGGTATTCTGGGTAAAGGCCCTGCCTACAATGCTGGTATCCCATAGGGGTGCCAGTTCAGGTCCCACATGCTCCACTTCTGATCCAGCTCCCTGCTTATGGCCTGGGAAAAGCAGCAGCAGATGACCCATGTCTCCCATGTGGGAGACCCGGATGAAACTCTTGGCTCCTGGCTTCAACCTGGCCCAGAAAACTTCTATGACCAACTGTGGAGTGAACCAGCAGAGAGAAATAAAATCAGCAGAGAAAGTGGAGATATAGAATGAGGAAGAGACCTTCTATCCCACCAGTTCACTCCCCCAAATGGCTGCAACAGCTGGGACTGGGCCAGGCCAACGTCAGGAGCCTAGAACTCCATCTGGGTCTCCCATGTGGATTGCAGAGGCCCAAGCAGTTGGGCCATCTTCCACTGTTTTCCCAGGTGCGTTAGCAAGGCACTAGATGGGAAGTGGAGCAGCTGGGACTCCAATTGGCACTCATATGAGCTGCAAGCATGGTTAGAAGCTTAACCCACTGCGCCACAAACTGGCCTCTGAAATTGCTTTTATAACATTTTAACATAGGATTTAAAAAATTGTATTATCTAAACATGTAATCAATATAAAAATTACTAATAGTTTATCTTACTTTTGTGTTATCTTACTTTTGAGTTACAGAGAGAGTGATCTTCCATCTGCTGGTTCACTCCCCAAAGAGCTGCAATGGCCAGAGCTGGGCCAGTCTGAAGCCAAGAGCCAGGAGTTTCTTCCAGTCTCCCACATGGGTGCAGGGGTCCAAGCACTTGGGTCATCTTGCATTACTTTCCCAGGTCATAAGCAGAGAGCTGAATTGGAAGAGCAGCATCCATATGGGATGCCGGCACCACAGGCAGAGGCTTAACCTACTACGTTATACCACAGCGCCAGCGCCCAGATCTCACTTTTCACAGAGCATTTCTGGAGTTTAGTGTCCAGTGGGATATTCTTTGGCAAATATTAGTTAGCCAGATCCTTGACTCAATAGATCTCAGGATTCCCACAGGAAGAAGAAGGGGTTCAGGGAACCCACCCCAAGTGCCTCTGCATACAAAACCTGATTACTGGATTGACCAACTCTGAGAGGCTGCAGAGGCTAGGAATAGTGTCAGTGAGCAAAAGCTGCAGCATTGAGCTCAAACAGGTGTTTTTTTTTTATTACATATGTGTGAATGTGTGTTTAAACTGTGTAACACCAGGTTTCCTGATCTGTCTGGAAAATGTAATAGATAGCCTTGCAAAATGATGGTTTCTCTGGACTAGGTGTCATCAAGGTGGAGGCTGGTGTCGATGGGAGGCCCCTGCCCTGAGTCTCTAATTTCCCTTTCTCAGAACTTAAAAAAATAAAATAAAAACAGTAGTGGGCATCAGAGGAAGTGATGAGACTTGCTCTGGGCCCTTTATTAAGAACACCCTTTGGGATTCTGGATGTCCTAGTGGAGGATCAGTAGCCAGCCAAAACCAACTACACTTGGAGGCTACATTTTCTTGATTCAATTCAGAAGATTCTTGATTCATTTTATACAAAGTCAACATCTGATGACTGATTTATCAAATCAGTCAATCATAGATCAACCAAAATTTGTGCCTGAGTCATAGACAAGAGGAAGGCCTGTTTCCTTTTTTTTTTTTTTTTTAAGATTTATTTATTTACTTGAAAGTCAGAGTTATACAGAGAGAGAAAGAGAGTCAGAGAGAAAGAGAGAGAGAGGAAGTCCTACATCCGCTGATTCACTCCCAAGTTGGCCGCAATAGCTGGAGCTGTGACAATCCGGAGCCAGGAGCCAGGAGCTTCTTCCGGGTCTCCCATGAGGGTGCAGGGGCCCAAGGACTCTCTACTGCTATCTCAGGCCATAGCAGAGAGCTGGATTGGAAGTGGAGCAGCTAGGACTTGAACTGACGCCCAAATGGGATGACAGCACTGCAGGCGGCGGCTTTACCCACTTCGCCACCATGCCAGCCCCAGCCTGTTTCTTTTAAAATTGCTTTAGTGGGACAAAGAGGCTTGGCCAATCTATGCTGTTAAAGGTCATCAGGGTAGTGGTTACCTTTAGGGTGATGACTGGAAGAAACCACAGGGAGGTTTCAGGGTGCTGGCAAAGTTCTGCCTATTACACAGGTGTGTTTACTTTGTGAAAATTCATCAAGCTGCACATTTTCAATTTATTTTATTTTTAAAGATTTATTTATTTATTTATTTATTTGAAATTTGATAGAAAGAAAGGGAGAGAGAAATCTTTTATTCACTGATTCACTCTTCAAATGGTCATAATGGCCAGGACTGGGTCAGGCTGAAACCAGGAGCCAGAAACTCCATCCTGGTCTCCTATGAGATTGGCAGGACCCCAAATACTTGGGTCATCTTCTGCTGTCTTCCCAGGTGCATTAGCAGGGATCTGGATTGGAAGCAGAGCAGCCTATACTTCAACTGGCACTCAGATATGGGATCACAGGTGGCAACTTAGCACACTATACCAAAATACTGGGCCATAATTATTTTTATTTTAGATGCAGAGAGATAGGGAAAGCATGCTCTCAAGCCAGCTGATTCATTCTTTAAATTCCCACAACCACTGGGGTTGGGCTGGGCTGGGCTGGACTGAACCAGGCTAGGCCAAAGCCAGGAATGGGAAATCAATCCAGATCTCCCAAGTGGGTGGCAGAGATTCAACTGCTTGAGCCATCAATGCTGCCCCCCAGGGTTTGCATTAGCAGGAAACTGAAATTGGGAGCTGGAGTCTGAATTCAAACCAGGCACTCAGGTATGGGATACCAACATCCTAAGTGGTAGTTTAATTGCCAGCCCAATCATCTGTCCCAGGCTGTATGTTTTTGATATGTAATATATATATTACACTTTTATTTTAAAAACACTTTTAGAAAGTGTGACTATGAGGCTGGCGCCATGGCTCAATAGGTTAATCCTCCGCCTGCGGTGCCGGCACACTGGGTTCTAGTCCCGGTCGGGGCGCCGGATTCTGTCCCGGTTGCTCCTCTTCCAGTCCAGCTCTCTGCTGTGGCCCGGGAGTGCAGTGGAGGATGGCTCAAGTGCTTGGGCCCTGCACCTGCATGGGAGACCAGGAGAAGTACCTGGCTCCTGCCTTCGGATCAGCACAGTGCGCCGGCCGCAGCACGCCAGCCGTGGCGTCCATTGGAGGGTGAACCAACGGCAAAAGAAGACCTTTCTCTCTGTCCCTCTCACTGTCCACTCTGCCTGTCAAAAACTAAAATAAAAAAAAATTTAAAAAGGTGTGACTGTGATTAATCCAACTAAAATTATTAGCTTGGCCTGAGATTTGAGCTAAAGAGGAAGAGGTTAACCATTAGCAGGTGTTTTTCTCATGCAGGATCTCGGCAGCATTTTTGATAGCTAAGACAGCAACTAAAGGGTAGTTGTGTTGCAGAGATGCCCTTAACTGTCCACAGTGCAATAGCAGATGGAATCAGACTAATCATTTTATAGCTTCCTGGTGCCTGTCAGTAGGATACATCCCATAACAATTCTGGCTCAAGCTCCACTTCTGATCCAGCTCCCTGCCAATGTGCCTGGGAAAGTAGTGAAAGATGGCCTAAGTGATTGGGCCTCTACATCCACATGGGAGATCCAGGTGGAATTCCAGACTCCTGGCTTCAACCTGGCCCAGCCTCAGCCATTGTGGCCATTTGGAGAGTGAACCAGCAGATGGAAGACCTCTCTCTGTAACTCTGTGTTCCAAATAAATTTTTTAAAAAAAAGTTGGATTCTCTGTCCCATGTCAAGCACAGGGCCTAGTACAAAGTAGGTACTCAACTAAATGCCTCCTTTCTTCTTCTTAACCTGGAATTCAGGTGTGGCAGTCCCACAAGTGCTGAGGCCTGTTGTGAAGAGGGATTGGAGTGCCCCATTTAGGGCCAGCAAGGATCACAAAGGCAGACACAGCTGGGCTAAGAATGGAAGGGGAAATGAAACCCTTGCACAGCCCACATGAGCTCAAGCAACTACAAAGAAGCCACCTGTGGTCAGTTGAAGGGTGGATGGGGGAGAAAGAAGGAGCTTCAGAGGAGTGGGGGTGGTAGTGAAGGGTGGGTTTCAGATGGTAGAGATGGGGGAGGTCAAAGAAAAAGGCAGTTAAGAGAAACAGGCAAGGTTTCAGGAGGTGGCTATGGGGTAGGTAAACTAAAACAGCAGTTGGTAATAGGAAGCACACCATTGTGAGAGGAGAGAACTCCTGGATTTAGAGCTATGTGATGTTGGCAAAATACACGATCAACAGTTCTCTAATCTGTAAAAATGAGACAATAATAGTTGCTTCCTCTTGAGGTTGTTGAGAGGATGAAATCAGCTGATGCATGAAAAATGTTGTACAATCTTGTGGTTGTTATTCATAATAATGGCACTGATAATATGTTAGGGAGAAGATTGTACTTCCAAAAGGAACCCAGGTGGAATGGTTTGGGAGCCAACAACCAGAAATCTAGAAGGGAGTGGAGAAAGAAGAGAGGGCACCCAGAGGAGAGTTTTTTCTTTATTTTTTTATTTTTATTTTTTTATTTTATTTTTTGACAGGCAGAGTGGACAGTGAGAGAGAGAGACAGAGAGAAAGGTCTTCCTTTGCCGTTGGTTCACCCTCCAATGGCCGCCGCGGCCGGCGCGCTGCGGCCGGCGCACCGCGCTGATCCAATGGCAGGAGCCAGGTGCTTCTCCTGGTCTCCCATGGGGTGCAGGACCCAAGCACTTGGGCCATCCTCCACTGCCTTCCCGGGCCACAGCAGAGAGCTGGCCTGGAAGAGGGGCAACCGGGACAGAATCCGGCGCCCCGACCGGGACTAGAACCCGGTGTGCCGGCGCCGCTAGGCAGAGGATTAGCCTAGTGAGCTGCGGCTCCGGCTGAGAGTTTTTTTCTTAATCTGAATGTCTTTGAACTTCTACGCAAACTGTTGTGTACATGGATTTTTTTTTTAAGGGAGAGGGTCTATGGCCCATATCAGCTCCTCATGGCATTCATACACACACACACACACACACACACACACACACTCCTAATAGCTTAAGGGTTACTGACTAAGAGAAATGAAAAGGCCAAGAGGAGGAAGCAAATGAAGCAGGAGACCTACAATTATCCACAGATGGAGCCAGCCATCTCTATAAACCTAAGACATGGGATTGGGGAATATAAAGAAAAGAGGCAAAGGAGAGAAAGTTCATTGGGACAAAGAGTTATAGGACAAAGCCAACTCACAGTGAGGGGTTAGCTCAGCTCTCATGTGGCCCAGAGAAGTCTCACTGAAGCTGTTGGTTGAAGACTGAGTGAGTGGATAGATGGGCAGACAGCCTGACCCAGCAGCTGAGGGTTGGGGAAACTAGAGAGGCGGACTGCAGATCGGCAGGGATGGAATAAGAGACCTTGACTGTGTGTCTGGAAACAATGGAAGGACTGAGTGGAGAAATTTTTTCCATTTGCCTGCTGCGATTGGAAAGAACTGCCACTCAGAATACAGTTCTCCTATGAAACGCTTCTGACTCTGTGGGTAAGAATTTGCTACAAGGCTCTCTGCCAGGGGAGAGACTTTCTTTTTAAATATTTATTTATTCATTTTTATATCTTTCAAAGGCAGAGCAACAGTTACAGAGGGAGTGAGAATGCTCTTTCAAGTGCAGATTCACTCTCAAATGCCCACAACAGCCTGGTTCAGGCCAGCCTGAAGCCAGGAGCCCCGAACAACTGGGTTTCCCATGTGGGTGGTATGGACTCAAGTATTTGAGCCATCATTTGCTGCTTTCCAGGCACATTAGCAGAAAACTGGACTGGAAGTGGAGCATCCAGGACATTAACCAGGTGATTCTATATGGGATGCAGCGGTCCCAGACAGTGGCTTAACCCCTTGTGCCACAACATCTACCTCAGGGGAGAGACTCTTAGCTGCTGGCTCTGTATCTTAGGAGCACCCCTGGGCCAAGTAGGTTGGGCAGAAACTTTGCTACCTGACAGCTGGGAGTTTGTATATTGTCTTGGCCATTTCATTCATCCATTCATTCATTCACCCAGGCAATAAATATTTCCTAAGTGCCTACTCCATAGTAGCTTTATACTAATACTGGAGCTGCAAAAACAAGTACAAGATGATCCTGAGCTCAACAATCTTACAGCGAGGCGTGGCTTACTGGCACAGTGGTTGAGATGCCATTTGGGATGCATGCATCCTATTTTGTGCCTAGGTTGGAGTCCTGCCTCCAGTTCCAGCTTCCTGCTAATGCATACCCTGGCTACAGCAGGTCATGACTCAAGTAGTTGGGTACCTGCCACCCGTGTGAGAGACCCAGGTTGATTTCTAGGCTCCTGGCTTCCACTTGGCCCAGTATCAGCTGTTGACCACTTTTGAGGAGTGATCTAGTAGATGGAAGATCTGTTTGTGTCTGTATCTCTCTCTGTCTCTCTGCCTTTCAAATAAAATGAAAATAAGTATGTTTTTAAAATCTCATGTGTAGTTGTGTAAATGGACAATGATGGTGCCGTGTGAAAGGTGCTGGGACCAAGGCCAGGCACAGGTTACAATGGCACAGAAAGGAAGGGCACTCATACTTCCCCAAGCCTGTCTCCTTATGTGAAAAAGGAGAATCATATCATTAACTACTAGAAGTTTCCTGGCCAGCGCTGCGGCGCCGGCACCCCAGGTTCTAGTCCCAGTTGGGGCGCCAGATTCTGTCCCGGTTGCTCCTCTTCCTGTCCAGCTCTCTGCTGTGGCCTGGGAAGGCAGTGGAGGATGGCCCAAGTGCTTGGGCCCTGCATCCACATGGGAGACCAGGAGGAAGCACCTGGCTCCTGGCTTCAGATCGGCGCAGTGCACTGGCCGTAGCAGCCATTTGGGGGGTGAACCAACGGCAAAGGAAGACCTTTCTCTCTCTCTCTCTCTCTCACTGTCTAACTCTGCCTGTCAAAAAAAAAAAAAAAAAAAAAAAGGCCGGCGCCGCGGCTCAATAGGCTAATCCTCCGCCTAGCGGCGCCGGCACACCGGGTTCTAGTCCCGGTCGGGGCGCCGGATTCTGTCCCGGTTGCCCCTCTTCCAGGCCAGCCTCTGCTGTGGTCAGGGAGTGCAGTGGAGGATGGCCCAGGTGCTTGGGCCCTGCACCCCATGGGAGACCAGGAAAAGCACCTGGCTCCTGGCTCCTGCCATCGGATCAGCGCGGTGCGCCGGCCGCAGCGCGCCGGCCGCGGCGGCCATTGGAGGGTGAACCAACGGCAAAAGGAAGACCTTTCTCTCTGTCTCTCTCTCTCTCACTGTCCACTCTGCCTGTCAAAAAAAAAAAAAATCCCCCCCCCCAAAAAAAAAGTTTCCTAATTACATGTCAGGCCCTTGCTTGACATGTGTATCCCATAATTGATTCATTTATTCAAGAAATGTTAACTAAGCACCCTACTAAGCATCCAGGTTCCACTGTGGATGATAGAAATTTAGCATTACAATAAACAGATAGAAACCCATGCCTTCATCAAGACTGTCGCTCCCCCTCTTCGTGGAGGAACGACACTAAACCCTGCCTAGGCTTCATATCCGAGTCACGGCACCATTATGTCACTCCCCCTCTTCGTGGAAGAACGACACAGGACCCTGCGCTGTTCTTTCGTCTGCTCGGCCCTCCCCGGGTTTGCTGCTGGTTCTTCCCGGGTTGGCTACTATCCCTTCCACCTCCGTGGAAGGGCGGTTCCCCCTGCCACATTCCCCACTTCCGCAGGGGAGCGGCACACCGCCGGCCGGCTTTCTCGGGGGCTGCACGGGTTCCCTTAGATGTTCCCCATAGATGTTCCTGGTGCATGTTGTCTCTCTCCTCCTTTATAGTCCTCCTCCGCCAATCCCAACTCGGCTGCCCACACGCCGAGTACGCTGCTCTCCTCCAATCAGGAGCAAGTCCTACAGTTTATTAGTTGAACTGGAGGCAGCTGTGCGGAAGCTGTTTACTTCTCTCCCAGCGCCATATTGTGGGAGAGCAGATGCATAGAATAAGTCTTAATTCCAGTAACTTAGTCCAGTCCGGATTGCTCCCCACAAAGACTATAATAGAAAGGAAACAATTAAGTAAAATATTTAGTAGACTAAATAGTGACAAGTCCCTGGATGCAAAGCCCAGGATGGAAGATGGGAAGAGCAGAGGGCAGGGGGTTGTAATTTTAAGTAGAGTGGTCAGGAAACGTCTCACTGAAAGGGGGCTATTTCAGCAAGGATCTGAAAGAGAAAGACTTGGTCATGGAGATATTTGGGGAAAGGATTTTCCAGGTAGGAAGACCCACAGATGAGAAGAGCTGAGGCAGAAGGGGGAGTGGTGAGCCATAGGCAACATGCAGAGACCAGCGTGGCTAGAAAGAGATGATCATGATGAATAGCACCAGCATATGAAGTTAAGGGAGGCTCAAGGGGGAGCAGGTAGAGTAAGGGCCCTTAGAGTCATTGTAGGGACTGTGACCTTCCCCTGAGACGGGAGTCACTGGGGAGTTTTGAGCAGAAGAGTGACAGGCTCTCACATTTTAAAAGGACCACTCTGGGGGCTGGTATTGTGGTGCAGCTGCTAAGCCACTGCTTAGGACACCAGCAGCCCATAGCAGGGTGCTGGCAGAGTCCCACTGCTCCACTTCTGATCCAGGTTCTTGCTAATGTGCTTTGGCAGTGGAAGGCAGTGGAAGATAACTCAAGTACTTGAGCCCCAGTCAACCATGTGGGAGATCAGGGTGGAGATCCTGGCTCCTGGCTTTGGCCTGGCCTAGACCTGGCTGTTGAGGGCATTTGAGTGAACCAGTGAGTAGAATATCTTTCTGTCTGTCTTTCCCTCTCTGTCACTCTGCCTTACAAATAATAAATAAATAAATAAATAAATCTTTTCTGCCTGGCCCAGCCCCTGCCATTACAACCATTTGGGGAGTGAACAAGCAGATGGAAGGTATATATAACTCTTCGTCTCTCCCTGTCTCTGTAACTCTGCCTTTTAAATAAATAAATAATATTTTTTTTAAAAAGTTTTGGTCTGAGCCTTTAACTATGACTGAGGAGACCAAGGGAGAATAAGGTTTAGGAGGAAAGACAGAAGTTTTATTTTACAATAAATTATGTTTAAGAAACCCATTGCAAACCCAAATAGGGATGTTGAGTAGGCAGCTGGAAATACCAGTCTGAGATCTGAGGGCAAGGTTCTGATTATATATAGACAAGAAGTATGCTGGTATAATATACTCATATATTACTCATATAATGCTTGCATAATTGGTATTTAAAGCTGTAAGAGTGGATTAGAGGGGCCAGCGCTGTGGTGTAGCAGGTAAAGCCACCGCCTGCAGTGCTAGCATCCCATATGGGCACTGGTTCCAGTCCCAGCTGCTCCACTTCTGATCCAGCTCCCTGCTATGGTCTGGGACAACAGTAGAAGATGGCCCAAGTCCTTGGGCCCCTTCATGTGCATGGGAGACCAGAAGAAGCTTCTGGCTCCTGGCTTCAGATTGGCCCAGCTCCAGCCATTGCGACCATCTGGGGAGTAAACCATCAGATGAAAGACAGACTTCTATTTCTCTGCCTCTGCCTCTCTGTAACTCTGCCTTTCAAATAAATAAATCTTTAAAAAGAAAAAAGAGTGGATAAGATAGTGAATGAAGAAAACAAAGAGAAGAGGTCTAGGAATTGAGTCCAGGTGTTCTCCAAACATCCAACAATGGTGGCCTCATCTGCTTTTAATGGGGTTCCAAGGCTAGATGTGAATGTTCTTCAAGGTATCTTGCAAATATTTTCCCAATGTTCTGTCTCCCAATTCTGAACACAAATGCTTGCCAGGAAAGAAAAAGTTTGCAGGAGAAAAAAAAATCAACTTAAAACATTTAATATTGTTATTTCATCCCAAATAGCAGGAGAGTCCAGTTCTGGGTCATTGGGAAGATTTGAAGACTTCAGTACTGTCTTACTATTATCAAATCCTTGAGGCTAAGCTCCCCTGGAAAAGTCTTTCTGGATTCCCAGCCCTGAGTACTCTCTCACAAGGTCCTAGAACTCTGTATTCTAATTGATAGATACCTTGCCTATCTCCTCCACCAGACTATGGTCTCCTTGAGGCATCACAGCCCTATTAGCAGGGCCTGTCACCAAATTGGCATTAGGAAATGTTATGGTGTTGCAGGACCTGGTGAAGAACATCTATCTTCCTGGGTCCTGAGTGTCTTTCTCTAGTTCCACTACCCAAGCATGGTGTCTCTTCTGCCAGACCCTTTTGCTGGGAAGGTGGAGAAGACCCTGCAGGCCTGGACTCTTGGTTTAGGAGTAGAATATCCTGAGGAGCCTGGATAAACCATCCAGAAAAACCAGTTCTCTGAGTCAGTCTTCAAATGAGTTCCTGTGGGAAAGGACAGAAAACCCCGGAAGTGAGGTTGGAAGCAGCTTGTGGCATCTTAGAGGCAAAGAGGGGTGTCTTCTTCCGAAGGAACCTGTCTCCTTACCTGACCCAGAATTCCTGGCATATCAACTATGCTAACACATAGGGGACTATGATAATCCAAAAGGCCCTGAACTAGAAATCAGCAGAGCTTCTTATTAGTCTCGAGTGCTGTGGCCTTATCCATCAAAACAAATAAAACCCCTCTCTTAACCTCAGTGTACTTCAATTACTGCATTGCATTCCTCTTGAACAACTTGCCTCAACTTGCTATCTCCACTTCTTCGCCTTCTATTTACTTCCTAACTCAGGCCCATCCCTAAAATAAGGCTGTCCTTCCAGGTCCTCCCAAATGACCTCACCTCATCCAATTACTTTAGGTACCACCTTAATGCTGACAACTTTTGGTCTCTCTCCTGAAATTCAACCCTATATATCCAACTGCCTACTAGACATTTTCCCCTTTTTATTTATTTATTTAGTTAGAGAGGAGAGAGGAGAGAGGGAGAGGGAGAAGGGGAGAGAGAGAGAGAGAACAAAAGTGAGCTGCTACCCACTGGTTTACTCCTCAAATGTCTACAGTGGCTGGTGTTAGGCCACACTGAAGCTGGGAGCTGAGAACTCAATCCGAGTCTCTCATGCAGATGGCAGGAACCCAACTATTTGAATCATCACCTGCACATTATTGGGAAGCTGAAATTGGGTTTGGAGCAAGTACTTGAAACCAGGTGGTCTGTATGGCATGGGGGATACCACATGGCAGGCAGAAGGCATCTGGGTAAACATATCTGCAACTCTTAAAAGAAGACTGGAGAGGCCGGCGCCGCGGCTCACTAGGCTAATCCTCCGCCTAGCGGCGCCGGCACACCGGGTTCTAGTCCCGGTCGGGGCGCCGGATTCTGTCCCGGTTGCCCCTCTTCCAGGCCAGCCCTCTGCTGTGGCCAGGGAGTGCAGTGGAGGATGGCCCAGGTGCTTGGGCCCTGCACCCCATGGGAGACCAGGAAAAGCACCTGGCTCCTGGCTCCTGCCATCGGATCAGCGCGGTGCGCCGGCCGCAGCGCGCCGGCCGCGGCGGCCATTGGAGGGTGAACCAACGGCAAAGGAAGACCTTTCTCTCTGTCTCTCTCTCTCACTGTCCACTCTGCCTGTCAAAAAAAAAAAAAAAAAAAAAAAGACTGGAGAGATCCATTTGAGAGACTACTACAGAACTTAATATGGAATTCACAAATCTTTCAAGAGGAGTATATACAAGGGTACTTCAAAGTCTGTGGGAAAATGGAATTAAATGACAAGTTTATTTTGGTGCAAAATTTTTTGCAGCCCATATCTATTTTTTTAAAAGGTTTATTTAGTTATTTGAAGTCAGAATTACAGAGAGAGAGGGAGAGACAGAAAGAGAGAGAGATCTTCCATCCATTGGTTCATTCCTCAGATGACTGCAATAGCCAGGGCTGAGCCAAGCTGAAACCAGGAGTTTCTTCCAGGTCTCCCACATGGGTAGCGAAGTCCCAAACACTTGGGCCATATTCCACTGCTTTTCCCAGGCCATTAACAGGGAGCTGGATTGGAAGTACAGCTGCCAGGACATGAACCGATGCCCATATGGGGTGCTGGCATCATAGACAGCGGCTTTACCTGCTATGCCACAACACTGGCTCCCATACCTTTTTTTCCCCCCACAATATGTATTTCATGAATTTTGAAGTTCCATCATAAATAGAGAAAAGAAGGTTGATGACAGAACATTTCAAAATACTGAAATTGTGCTAAGAGAAGAGGAGGAGACAGGGAAATGGCATTTGGAGAGGCAGGAGGAAGACCAGGAGGATTTACTGTCATTGGTGTGCAATGCAAAGGCCCCATCACTGAGTACTGCAGGAGCATAGAGGAGAATAGGGCTACTTTCCTCGGGGACTAGGAAGTCCCTGATGGGAATATACACTCAATCAACAGTTTAAGGGATGAGAAATAAAGCAGAAAAGGCAGCAAGCATAGATTGCTTTTTCTAAATATTTCAAAGAGTGAAGAAAACAGGGACGTAAGGACAAATCTGGAGGCAGGCTAAGCGTTCAGGAACTGGGCTCCCTGGTCAAACTATAGCCCCACCACTTAATAGCCTTGTGACTATATTTAACTTTCCTATGCCTTAACTTTCCTTGCCTATAAAATAGTAGAACTAGTAGCGCCTGTTTCAAATGGTTATTGAGAGGATTAAATGTGATAAATGTACATGAAGCACTTAGCACAGGGTGGAGCACATAGTAAGTAACCAATTAATGTGAAATATTTTTAAAAAGGTCAAGGAAAGAAACAGAAGAGCAGGTGGAGAAGTTGCCATGTACAAAAAAGAGAGGATTGCTTGAGTGAGCCAGCTCTGGAGAGCTTGAGAGGGCTTGTTGGGTGGAGATAGAGAAGTAGATATCTTCTTTTCTTTTATTTTTTAAAGATTTATTTATTTATTTGAGAGGCAGAGTTACAGACAGACAGAAGGAGAGACAGAGAGGTCTTCCATCTGCTGGTTCACTCCCCAAATGGCTGCAATGGCCAGAGCTGGGCTGATTTGAAGCCAGGAGCCAAGAGCTTCTTCGGGTCTCCCATGTGGGTGTAGAGGCCTAAGCAGTTGGGCCATCTTCCACTGCCTTCTCAGGAACATTAGCAGGGAGCTCAACCAGAAGTGGAGCAGCCGGGACTTGAACCGGCACCCATATGGGATGCCAGCATTGCAGGCAGAGGCTTAACCTACTATGTCACAGGGCTGGCCCCAAGTAGATCTATCTTCCTTCCTTCCTTCTTTCCTCCCTCCATCCCTTCCTTCCTTCCTTCCTTCCTTCCTTCCTTCCTTCCTTCCTTCCTTCCTTCGATTTTATTTATTTATTTGAAAGGCAGAGTTACAGAGAGGCAGAGTTAGAGGCAGAGAGAGAAGCCTTCCCTGTGCTGGTTCACTCCCCAAATGGCCGCAATTGTTGGGAGCAACCCGGACTGGACTGAGTTACTGGAATTAAGACTTATTCTATGCATCTGCTCTCCCACAATATGGCGCTGGGAGAGGAGGAAACAGCTTCTACCCAGCTGCCTCTCACCAACTTGACAAGCTGCAGGACCTGCTCCTGATTGGAGGAGAGCAGCGTACTTGGCGTGTGGGCAGCCGAGTTAGGATTGGCGGAGGAGGACTATAAAGGAGGAGAGAGACGGCATGCACCAGGAACATCTAAGGGGAACACCTGTGCAGCCCCCGAGAGAGCCGGCCGGCGGTGTGCCGCTCCCCCGCGGAAGTGGGGAATGTGGCAGGGGGAACCGCCCTTCCACGGAGGTGGAAGGGATGGTAGCCAACCCGGGAAGGACCAGCAGCCAACCCGGGAAGGACCAGCAGCCAACCCGGGAAGAACCAGCAGCAAACCCGGGGAGGGCCGAGCAGACAGAAGAACAGCGCAGGGTCCTGTGTCGTTCCTCCACGAAGACGGGGAGCGACATAATGGTGCCGTGACTCGGACATGAAGCCTAGGCAGGGTTTAGTGTCGTTCCTCCATGAAGAGGGGGAGCGACAGCAATGGCCAGAGCTGGAGCAAACTGAAGCTAGGAGCCAGGATCTTCTTCCAGGTACAGGAGCCCAAGGACTTGGGCCATCTTCTACTGCTTTCCCAGGCCATAGCAGAGAGCAGGATTAGAAGTGAAGCAGCCGGAACTCAAACTGGCACCCATATAGGATGCACCGCAGGCAGTGACTTTTTACCCACCAAGCCATAGGACCAGCCCCTAGGTATTTTCAAAACCTAACCATGGCCTAATCATTGACTGCTGGTTATTGAATGAGACAGACACTTCTGTTCCATTTTCTTGGAGAGCCATTCTGAGTTGACTGGGGGGGGGGGTGTTTTCTTATTCTTGGAATCTTCTGGTGTTTTCTGGAGCCCTAGTTCCTGCCTCTCTGTCTCCCAGTGCCCACTGGTTCTCAAACTGGAGACAGCTAAACCTGAACCGTAGCAGAATGTCCCAGAGGCACACACTGGGAGAGGGAGGTCAGAGATAGCTGCCAGCATAGCTTCTTCTTGGGCTGTACCCTGGACACAGGCCATAATCTTGCTGTCTCTTTCACAATTTGCATCCTCACAGTCATTCCAAATAACCTGCCATGGACATCAATTCTTCTGAAACAATTGGAATGGTCTTCGTGGGATTCCCAGCTAATCAGCCTCAGTGTCAGTGCCACCAAATTGTTCTCACTTTGCTGCCTATGGATACCCTCAAAGCTGTTCAAAATGCTGTCAAAGGTCACCCCACAGTAGCTCCAATGCCTTCTAAGCCTTGTGCTCAGTTATATCTTCACATTTACCCTCTGTCCCATCCTAACCAAAGGCATTCAGCCCATAATTCTCTGCCTCTGCACTTGTTCCTTCTCTTGCTGCAACATCTTCCCTTCTCATCTCTCCCTTTTTATCTTCTAAGAATGGCATCCAACTGCTAACCTCTTCTGACACCCCCCTACTCCTCCCCGCTGCTACTACCACTGGCGCATTGGATCTGCTTCTCCTATCCCAGAGTTCCCATAGCAACTGGTGGCTGGCCACTTCCTCCCTATTTTTCCTTGTACCTTAGAGTTACCATTGGGGAATATGTCTGCCTCATTAAGAGACCAGGAACTACTTCAAAATGAGGACTACGTCTTATTAACAGGTGTACCTCCAGAGCTTAGCATGGGACCTAACTACTTCACAGTGGCTATGATATCCTCATTCTTTCAGGAATATAGGTTTAATGAACAAATGTCCTCATCACAGAAAGGATGTCTTCTGGCAGGAAGACAAAGTACATGAAAGCGGATTCTCCTCCTCGCCCCGAGCCACATGGCCAAGTTCCTACATCCTGGCTGCCTGACCTCCTCTCATTCCATGATTCAAGGGTTGTTCTTTTTGTTCCACAGATTTCAACTTTCGCTGAGCTGTTTCATTGCCAGCAAGCGAAGGGGATTGCCTGCCTGAATCTCCTTTCTGGTACACCAAGCAGGTTCTTTTCTGAGGGTATCCAAATATTGAAAGGGCAGTAGATCCTTAGACCAAGCACCACAGACACGGAGAACTGCTAAAAGGCACCATGGTTAGAGTTGGCAAAATCAAGAACATGCCAGTATCCAAGTGTCAAAATGTCAGGAGGGGCATCCAGGTCCCATAACATGAGCGGCCCAGAGTGGGGACCAAAAGGACAGCAGAGGCCTTAAGAGTGGCCAGGAGGGCTGGCGCTATGGCACAGTGAGTTAATGCTCTGGCCTGAAGCGCCGGCATCCCATATGGGCGTTGGTTTGAGACCTGGCTGCTCCACTTCCAATCTAGCTCTCTGCTATGGCCTGAGAAAGCAGTAGAAGATGGCCCAAGTCCTTGGGCCCCTGCACTGGCATGGGAGACCTGGAAGAAGCTCCTGGCTCCTGGCTCTTGGCTTTGGATTGGCGCAGCTCTGGCCATTGCAGCCATCTGGAGAGTGAACCAGTGGATGGAAGATCTCTCTCTCTCTCTCTTTCTCTCTCTCTGCCTCTCCTCTCTCTGTGTAACTCTGACTTTCGAATAAATAAATAAATCTTAAAAAAAAAAAAAAAAGAGTGGCCAGGAATCAAGAGGAGATTTGGACCAAGTACTTCTCAGAGCTCTTGGTTTTCAGTAACCCATCAGAGCTTGATTGAGCAAAAGCAGGAATTTATTGAAAGCTACCAAAAGGCAACAGGTCTTCAGGAGAGTAGGAACCAGGACACTGAACTTCATCAGGGCCTTCTAGCCAATCTCTGATCTCATCCTTTTCCCCTCCCTGTTCCTCCCTGCCCCTCCCCTCTCCCCTGCTTTCTCCTCCTTCTCTTCATCTCTCTGTCTCTCTCTTTCAGCTTTCTTCCTCTTGCTCTTGTGGCAGAAAATCCTGCCAGTAGCAGCTGCCTAATTTACTAATATAACATAGTTCTATGCACAAGAAGAGAGACCAAACCACTCTCTTCTCAATTCTAAAGTCTCAAGGAAGTTAATCTGAGTGGCTCATCTTGGGCCAAGTGCCCATCCTGATCCACACAACCGTAGCCCGAGGGACAGCAGCACATTTGTACATTTGTGTACACTGTTCCTCCATGACCTTCCAAGTCCGGGGAAAAGTTTAGACAACCATACAGGTGTTCAGTTCAGTGAGACAAGAGTTGGGCCAGGCTGATTAAAAAGCAAGCCCAAGAAAATCTTTAAAACAAAGAAAAAAAAAAACCCAAACAGATGATGAGTGGATCTTGGGCAACCATCGAGATTCAATGCTCTGAGTTCAGTCATTCCAGGTTTCTGGGCTCTCATATGAATCTATTCTGGAGATGTAGCAAACAATATTTCTCTTTTCAAGAGTTGTAAGTATTGGCATATTGATGACACTGTGAAATCCTTTGGGAAAAGATCTGTTTAAATTATGAAGATGTATGCATGGAGCTATTTTAGTGGAATACCTGCACACTGTCCACCTTTCACAATGCATACTTTGGAGATGGTCCCATACCATCAACTCTCATCCGCTGGTTCTTTTTACAGGGGCTAGGATGTTCCACAAGTGAGCAGTCTTGATTAAAACAGTGCTTCCTGGGGCTGGTGCCGTGGATCACTTGGTTAATCCTCTGCCTGCAGCGCTGGCATCCCATATGGGCGCTGGGTTCTAGTCCTAGTTGCTCTTCCTCCAGTCCAGCTCTCTGCTGTGGCTGGGAGGGCAGTGGAGGATGGCCCAAGTGCTCGGGTCCCTGCACCCACATGGGAGACCAGGAGGAAGCACCTGGCTCCTGGCTTCAGATTGGCATAGCGCTGGCCGTAGTGGCCACTTGGGGGGTGAACCAACAGAAGGAAGACCTTTCTCTCTGTCTCTCTCTCTCTCACTGTCTATAACTCTACCTGTCAAATAAAATATTTTTTTAAAAAAGTGTTTCCCAACCCTTATTTATTTGCTTCTTACCTTCCTGGAATTTGTCTTCTATGTTCCTTCTGTTATTTGTGGATATTTGTGGATATTTTTATATAAATTGATCAACTTTTTTAAGCCTCATTATAAATAGCTCTATCTTCAAAACTGTGGATTTGATATGGTGGTTATGCATTGAAATGGATACATAACTATTAAAATGAAACAGTGTGTCCATGCATTACCAATAATCTCAAGCACTAGGTACCATATTATGGGGATACTGGCTTCAAGTGTCAGGACTAGGAAGGTGGCCATGGGGGCTGGGTAAGCCAGTCAGCCTCCACGCTCTCACTGCCAGCCACTCATGCTGGCAGAGAAGTCAGCTCATGATAAGACTACCCAGACACTTGCATGTCTGTTTCCTGGCGAACATCCTTGATAAGCCATTCTGGAGTGTGTGCTCTGTTTTTATGCCCACCCCCTCTTCCTTGGAAGGACCTGGAAAGCAAATGCAGATTCTCCCTGGGAACTGGGGGATGGGGGTTGGAGTAGTGGTAGGTGGCACGGTGATTCCTTAAGGAAGTCCTCAAATTAACTTGGCCTGACTGCAGCAAGCAGTTGGCAGCCAGATGCCTTCCTGGCTGATTTGGGATTCAGCCCCAAATGGGAAGACTATAGGAAGAGACAACAAGAGCAAGGTGAAATTGGCTCTGGCAGCTTCTTTCAGAGAAAGAGCATAGCTTTGGAGTCAGGCAGACCTGAATTTGAATCCAAGACTAACCAATTACGAGCTGCGTACCATGAAACAACTATGCCTTTTGATAGCATATTTTTGTAAAAGATTTATTTATTTATTTGAAAGGCAGAGTTACAGAAAGCAGAGGCTGAGAGAGGGAGAGAGAGAGAAAGGTATTCCATCTGCTGGTTCACTCCCCAAATGGCTGCAACAGCTGGAGCTGAAGTGAGCAGAAGCCAAGATCTAGGAGTTTCGTCCGGGTGCAGGGGCCCAAGGACTTGGGCCATCTTCTGCTGCTTTCCCAGGCCATAGCAGAGAGCTGGATCAGAAGTGGAGCAGTTGGGACTCGAACTGGTGCCCATATGGGATTCCGGCCCTAGACACTGGGGCTTTAACCCGCTGTACCACAGCGCTGGCCCCGATATTGTATTAAATGCTCACAGTTACTACCATTGCCCAGATGAGGAACCTGGCCTCAGAGAAGTTAAGCAACTTGCCTGAGGTTACACAGCTAAGAAGCAGAGAAGAATTCGGACATCAGTTGGTTGATTTCCAAGAGTGTGCTCCTAATTCCCACTGCTACCCTATTTTTGTTTACTCTTTGACTTTGTACCACTTCTGTAGGAGGATGTGTGGCTGAGAGCTGGGGGCTGAACCCAAAGCAAGACCGACAAGGTTCTTGCCTTCACAGACCTCATATTCCATAGAGGAGCAAGACATGAAATCATAAATTACCCCCATTAATAAGTGAATAACAACTGTAACAAATATTTAAAAGGTTAAGGACACTCTATAAGCAGCAAGTGATCTGCATTTGGAAGCAGAGTTAAGGAGTTTGCATACTGGGAGTGAGGGTCACTTTGAGAAACTGATATTTAGGTTGAGTTTTGAAGCATTTACAAGAATTTTTTTAAAGCTTTTATTTAATGAGCGCAAATTTCATACATACAAATTTAGGAATATAGAGGTTGTTCCCCCCATACCCACCCTCCCACCCACACTCCCATTCCACATTCTACTACTCTCCTGTCCCATTCTTCATTAAGATCCATTTTTAATTACCTTTATATACAGAAGACCAACTCTATAGTAATGATTTCAACAGTTTGCACCCACACACATAAATAACATATAAAGTACTGTTTGAAGACAAGTTTTGCAGTTAATTCTTATAGTACAACTCATTAAGGACAGAGGTTCTAGGTGGGGAGCAAGTGCATAGTGACTCCTGTTGTTGATTTAACAATTGACACTCTTATGTATACTGTCAGTGATCATTCAAGGCTCTTGCCATGAGCTGCCAAGGCTATGGAAGCCTTTTGAGACAACGAACTCTGTCAGTATTTAAACAGGGCCATAAGCAAAGTGGAAGTTCTCTCCTCCCTTCAGAGAAAAGTACATCCTTTTTTGGTGGCCCCTTCTTTCCGCTGGGTACTCACTCACAGAGATCCTTCGTGTAGATAATTTTTTTGCCACAGTGTCTTGGCTTTCCATGCCTGAGATGCTCTCATGGACTTTTTAGCCAGATCCAAATGCCTTAAGGGCCAATTCTGAGGCCAGAGTGCTGTTTAGGGTGTTTGTCATTCTATGAGTCTGCTGTGTGGACTGCTTTTCATGTTGGAACATTCTCTCCTTTTTAATTCTATCTATTGTTATTACCAAATACTGGTCTCATTTATGTGATGCCTTTGACACTTAATCCTTTCTATATGATAAATTACACACTTAATGTGATCACTTTAGCACTTAAGATGGTATTAGTACCACCCAGCTTAATGGGATTTGGAGTCCCACGGTAAGTTTTTAGCTTTACCCTCAGGGGTAAGTCCGGCATTCACAAGAATTTACCCCCAAGGTGATTGCTAGATGTGATAGGGATGTTTTTATTTATCTACTTATTTATTTTGACAGGCAGAGTGGACAGTGAGAGAGACAGAGAGAAAGGTCTTCCTTCTGTTGGTTCACCCTCTGATGGCGCTGCGGCCGGCGCACAACGCTGATCCGAAGCCAGGAGCCAGGTGCTTCTCCTGGTCTCCCATGTGGGTGCAGGGTCCAAGGACTTGGGCCATCCTCCACTGCACTCCCTGGCCACAGCAGAGAGCTGGACAGGAAGAGGAACGACCGGGACAGAATCCGGCGCCCGACTGGGACTAGAACCTGGTGTGCCGGCGCCGCAGGCGGAGGATTAGCCTATTGAGCCGCGGTGCCGGCCGATAGGGATGGTTTTATGGTCCATGGATGAACATTTTTGGTATTTACTTTTAAACGATTATTTCATAGATGTTATTAGGATGAAGCTAAATAAGGGGAATTAATTAAAATATTAATAATAGCATAAGTGGTGATACATTTTGCAAAGTTCACAAAGGAGATAATGGTTAGATTGGCAGGTTCTAAAGATCACTTTGGCAGCTATTAAAGAACTGTTGTGGGGAGAGAGGCAGAATGGAAGCAAAGATCTCAAGCAGGAGGTAACACAGATTCACCTGATGAGAGGTACAACCAGCTGGACTAATGAGCAATGCGGCGTGGAAGATGCCAGGTGGCCATTTCCTGGGTGACGAGTGCAGCCATGGAGAAGTTTGTGAAGCACCCAAGCGTGGATGTCAGCAAGGCTGTAGGTCACTTACCTCTAATAAGAGTTTGACATTTGTAAAATGGGCGAGCTCAGGAGGTACTGGGGGAATTCAGAGCCAGGTACACAATAATTGTTTCATAAACGGTAGCTCCTTTTCCCGTCTTTTCTCCCCATCCATGGCAGGCCAGGGATTCAGCTGCGTTAGAGGCAGATCGTGTTTATCAGGAATTTGGGTTCCCTTTGGTTCTTTGCATCATCCCTGCCCTCACAATTCCTGGCTCACAATAGACGCTCAATAAATATTTGCGGCGTGAACGAATGTCAGGGACACAAGGAATCCCTTGGCCTGGCGTGTTGCTATCAGCGAGTTTTGACTTATTTGGGACAAGTGAAAACCGTGGGAAGGTACAGTCTCTAAAGAGAGTGCCTCCAGTAGAAACAGTTTGCTAGAGCTTTTACAGCGAGGGTTAGGGGGAGTGTCCAGCACGTGGAAAAGGGGCAGCTGGAAGGCACTTCCTGTCCAAGCAACATAGACCTTTATACATTCTATGTTCAAAAAAATCCAACTCAGCCTGGTTTCTCGCAGCCTGCTTTGTTTGTGGTGGTCTGGCCCCTTCTGAACACAATGTTGCAAGATCAGCTTTCCTGGAACAAACTCTGAAAAACAAGCCCAAGCAAGTAAATTGTTTCAGATTCTCTGCCTGGGTCTCTGTGCCGGGCCTCTCGCCTAAATCCCACCCAGGGTTACAACATCAGGCGCCTTGTGACCAAGCGCTACATGGACGCTGCAGGAAACGAGCTGGGCCGAATCCTGGGTTAGCCGAAGAATTCAAATAATTTCTTAGAGTGTGAAACAAGGCAGAAGCTGCTGGGCCCTGCGGAAGGCTGGGGAAGGGGCTCCTGTCTCCAGTCTCAGGGTTGGGTCAGCAACTGAGGCGGCGCTGGTGAGAGCTCTGGGGTCCCATCAGCCATAGTTATTTGCAGTTCGCTGTTTCCTCCGTACCCAAGAGATGCCTCCACCCCAGCAGCCTGTCTGGGTCCCGCCGCGGCCTTTAAAGGCCCACCACGTGGCCCCGCCGGCTCCCCGGGTCCGGAGGTGGTGTCCAGGCTGCGCCTGCGCACTGCCTAGCGCAGGGGTTCCGGGTTCCTAGAAAAGGCGCCGGGAGAGGAAAAGAAGATTGCTGGGGGTTGGGGGCCGAGGGGCGGAGTCGGCTCCTTATGCAAATCGCAGCGGCGCGCGCGGGCCAGGGGTGGGGCTTAAGATGCGAAACCAGGTCCGCCTTTCGAACCGTGAGGGGGTGGGCCGCAACCCTCGGCCTCGTTCCGCGAGCTCTGACGTCGCTGACGTCCTGTTTAAAAGCGGCCGCGCAGGCGCAGTGAGCCGAAATGCGAACTTAGGCTGTTACACAACTGCTGGGGTCTGTTCTCGCCGCCCGCCGGGCAGTCTGTCAGCGTCGCCGCCGCTGTCGCCGCCTCAGCCGTTCCAGGAATCTGTGGCCTGCCGCCGCCGCAGCTTCCCCTCGCCTCTGCGAGCCTCCGGGAACCCCATCCGTCCACACAGGCCGGCCCGACGGTCCGCGTCTCCCCCGCGCCACCTCGCAGCCCGCCGCACTCGCCGCTCCGGCCGACATGAGTGGGGACCATCTCCACAACGATTCCCAGGTACGGCCCGGCTCGCTCCCCGGCGGCCCCCGGACTCCGCCCTGGCCCTCCCGCGACCCCCCGGCGCAGGCCCCGGTCCGGCCTCTTTGACAGGCCGGAGTCCCCCACGAGGAGCCGCCCGCTTGAGGAGAGATGGGCTCGCCAGGCCGCGGGCGAAAACCGACAAGTTAGAATTTGGGGGGCTGGCTGCCCTTGGAAGCCCTTCCCGGGGCCCCCTCCTCTCTGGGGGCACAGGGTGGGACAGGGCCCCGGCCGCGCGCGCTCCCCCGCCCGCCTGGGGGGCTAATTTGCCCGTTGTTTCATATTCTTTTCTTTCCTTCCTCTAGATCGAAGCGGATTTCCGATTGAATGGTGAGTGTGCCCCCCGCCCCGGCCCTGGGCCCCCCAGCCGCCGGTCGCCTCCCCCGCGGCCGGCCGGAGCCGGGCAGAGGACAGACATGGCGTCCCAGAGACTAAGTCCCGGCTCCTCGCTCACCGGCCCCATTGTTCCCATCGGGCCGCCTCTAGACCCCCTTTCCGGGGACCCCAGCTTCCCCAGATCGCCGCCCTCCCAAGAGGGGGCAACGGAGACCCTGAGTCGCCCGCCGCCGGGCCTCGGGCAGCCTTTCCCGGCCAGGATTCCTCCCGGGAAAGTCGCCTTGTCGACGGTCGGGACTTAGTCTCTGCGCCATTTTCTTTTTCTCTTTCCTCTCCTTTCTGTGCCTGTCTCTTTCTCTCCCTCTCTCGGCTCCTTTCTTGAGCTGCCCAGAAAGAGCTTTCAGCAGAGCAAAGCCCTGGAAATCACACCCCTCACCAGAGAAGAAGGACGGGGAGAATGAATTATTATAGTTTTTCCGAAATAGAACTTTATTTTGGGGGCTGTTTTCGCTCTGCTTCATGTTTGTTTCTTTTTCTGTGTCCCCAATGAAGGATTCTCTTAAGCAACTGTTGAATTTTTTTGGTGGAGGAAGTAGATGCCTATGAGTTACAAATTATGGCCTTAAAAACTAAAGCCACTGGAGTTCCTCACATTTGGAGGTTATTTTCCCTAAGTTGTGTTCTTTGCAAGGGTAGTAGTATCTCGCTTCAGAAAGTTTGCAAGTTCTCTGTGTGTCACCCAGTGTAACAGTTGGACTTGGAGGTATTGGCCTTTTAAAAATTAAAGTATGTTAACTAGAACTTCTCATTGGGGCCTGGGTTCTCAAGGCAGTGTTTCCCTTTTATTTTATTTTTTGGAAACAGTTTAGAGTGTACTTGGAGTTGAGCATTTCATCTGGTTCTGGTGTGTTAGCTCTTTTTTTTGGGCTTAGGGGGATGGTGAGAAGAATTTTGTTTATTGAAACGGAGGGACCAGCACCCACCCCTGCTTCCTGTTCATTCTTTTTCAGAACCACAGTTTTTTAGGAATCAAGAATTAGCTTGTTTTTCCCACTTCTTTGTTTTTGAACCTTTTAGCCAAATCAAGGTGTTTATTTTAGTATTTACACCTTAGTTACCCACAGAAGATTTCCCCAGTAGAATGCTTGTCCCTGCAAGTTTTCCAACAATCCAGTTGAAGGAGAAGGCACTTTGAGTGTGCTGGGAATTCCCACTGATTTCTGATGGTACATAGTCCTGTTCAATTGAATTTAGGTTCCGGGAACTTCTCCAATAGGAGAAGCTGATGAGTAGGTTTTCTGATGTTGTAATCAGCAACCCATCATGCTAGCCTGCTCTAGTGAAAACAGCCTTATGTTCAGATTTTGAAATGGGACATCCAGCAAGAGATGATAGTCAGGAGAAAACCTGGTTGAAGGGTAGCATTTCTTGAGCACCTAGTAGTGTGTGACAGGCGCTATGTTTAATGCACAACAGGACTCTCACTCTCAGTTTCATCTATTGGAGGACACATAATTAGTTACGATTAGATGCTGGGGCACATGTGTACTCTAAAAGCTTTGGGAGCATAGAGGGTTTACGCTTGTCTGAAGATGGAGAGATTTCTCAGGGGAGGTGACTTAGGAGCAGTGTTGTGCAGTACCAGGCACTGAGAATTGTTGAGTTGGAGAATTTGTTTCTCAGGTACCCTTAGTTAGCCTACTGGCCTTTTTAAAAAAGGAGGAGATGATGCCTCTGCAGCTCAGGAAACCACAGATTAGAGATACGTTTCTTTGTATATGGGGGCAAAAAGATGTGGCAGGTAGATATGTAAAGATGTCTTCTTGACTTCTCTGGAGGAAGGTAGGATGTTAATAAAGAAGAGTTCTTTTGTCTTTAAGGCTGGACTCAGTAGGCCTTGTATATAGGTACAAAACAAAATTTAGCGCTTTCTCCTTTAAGAAAGTTAACTTCTCACAGTTTATACAAAAGAATTGTTGAATATGTGAATGATGTGGGCAGAGTACGTTACTGATCTGTACTGCCATTTTTGTAGATACTAAAGTGAATTGTTAACTTTAAAAATGTTTTGGCCACATTTTCCAGGAATAATATAACAAGTATTTATTGAATTTGTACTAACTGCCAGGCATGAATCTCAGCTGTTTCCATAGACCATCAAATTTAACTTAATTGATTAGAAGGACCCTTCTGAGTTAGGCCCTATTATCTCTGTTTCATAGGTGAGGAAGTTGAGGCTTTGGGATGTTTACTAGTTTGTCCAAGGACAGTGAGTTGTGTACTCCAAAGCCCACGAGCTTAGGAGTACATTCCTATAGCCCATTAAGCTATAGGAATGATACTAGTATGGAGAAATTAAAAGCTCCATATCTCTACTTTGTTGTGGAGCTGAAAGAGGAGAGAAGATTTGATAGTTTGTCATTCCCTCTTTATCAAAACCTCCTTCAAGAGAAAGCACTTTTAACTTTCTCCTTAGCACCATGAAGGACCTAACATCTTTGTGAATATTGTCTGGAAGATGGGTGATGTTAGTGACTATTAGTTCTATCAAGCAATACACTCTTAACCAGTGATTGAATTATGTAACTCATTCTTTACAGTATTTAAAATTGTGGCTGTTTTGAATTTAAAACATCCTAATTCATATTCAACTGCTGGGAAAATCTTTGATTTGTGAAATACATTTATATTTAAAATATTGACAGTGTACTAGGAATTCTAGGAGCATAAACCATAACTTCTCTTTTACCTAAGTGAAAAGATTTCCTAAGTGTTGGTAGCACTAACTATAGTGAGGCTGAGTCATTATTACAATACTGTATGGGCTGCCTTGCTATCCACATAATTGATAGTGATAACATCAGGTTGGGGGTGGGTAAGTGACTGTTTTGCTCTTTCAAAGACTTGGATGAAGTTTTTTCTTGTCTTCTGTGGAGCTAGTAAATTCTTTTCAGTCTCCTCCCTTTGGTGAGGTTAAGACTTGACTCCATCAGTGTTATATTCTAAGAAATAGGATTTGACCACCATCATGTGTGATTCTGATTAGTTTACTGTGTTCAAATTGTCTGAGAACAATTAAATATGAATTGTTTCTGATGCTGCTGAATAGGTGTACTTTTGGGCTGTTGGGGTGTATGGTGGAAAGGCTAATGATGTGGTTACCTGAAAACTTGCATCATATTTTAAAAACTGAAAACTCATGGCACCTCCAAATGAAATCTGGAAATTCAGACTCAATCCAGAAATAACTTAAACACTGGCCTCCAGTGTTCTGTTTCCTCCTTTTTAGAGTTAGTGAGCTGTTAGAATCTTCATACTCCATTTTGATGTGAAACAAAGTTGCTTGTCTACATGTGCTTTTTATTTTATTTATTTATTTATTTATTTTTAAAAATATATTTATTTGAGAGGCAAAGTTACAGACAGGGAGAGACTGAGAGGTCTTCCATCTGCTGGTTCACTCCCCAAATGGCTGCAGTGGCCAAGGTTGGGCTGATCAGGAGCCAGGATCTTCCTGGTCTCTCACATGGGTGCAGAGGCCCAAGCACTTGGGCCATTTTTTACTGCTTTTTCAGGCCATTATCAGGGAGCTGATCCAAAGTGAAGCAACCAGGGCTCAAACCGACGCCCATGTGGGATGCTAGGGCCACAGACTGAGGCTTAACCTACTATACTACACCACATCGCTGGCCCCTATTTTACTTATTTTTTAAATGTGCATTCTGAATTACCAGCGATTCAGACATCCCAAATTTTAGGCTCCAGTGTTCCTTGTAAAATAAGGAATGATAAATACCTTATGGTTTGAAATGTGGTAGTTAAATAATGTGTCAACCTCACCAACTCCTTTTCTTTAGAAATTAGGTAGAGTGAGCCGCCGCCGTGGCTCAATAGGCTAATCCTCCACCTTGCGGCGCCGGCACACCGGGTTCTAGTCCCGGTTGGGGCGCCGGATTCTGTCCCGGTTGCCCCTCTTCCAGGCCAGCTCTCTGCTATGGCCAGGGAGTGCAGTGGAGGATGGCCCAGGTGCTTGGGCCCTGCACCCCATGGGAGACCAGGAAAAGCACCTGGATCCTGGCTCCTGCCATCGGATCAGTGCGGTGCGCCGGCTGCAGCGGCGGCCATTGGAGGGTGAACCAACGGCAAAGGAAGACCTTTCCCTCTCTGTCTCTCTCTCTCACTGTCCACTCTGCCTGTCAAAAATAAAAAAAAAAAAAAAAGAAAGAAAGAAATTAGGTAGAGTAAAAAGGAAAGAACCCAGGGTCAGCCCTCAAATTTCATCTTGTCCAGCAACAGCAAAATGAGTTGGTCTGTTTCCTTGTGGTCAGCTTAAAAATGTGGAATTATAAGAGTTTGACAGAGATACTCCAATTTGTTCTGGAACATAGTGAATTAGTACCAATTTATATTGAGTGTCAGGGATTATAAAATTAAGCTGTGAAGTTTTTTTTTTTAATGTGTGTGTATAAAAAATGACCATCTTTTGAGTCTGTAAAAAAGTTAGAAAAATGTTCTGCTAATGGTGTCCGAAATTATTGTGTTGTATTTTCTGGATGTATATCATTTTAGGAGACTTAAGATTTGGTTATTTCACATTGGGCATAAATGCATGTGTACATTACAAATCTTTAACAGCTTTTGCCATAATTTTAGTGTAGCAATGAAACTGATTTTCTTCAAGCCTAAAGTCATTCCCCCAGAAGTGTTTTGTGAGGAATCCTATCCTTATAAAATTATATTGAGCACCAATAAAGTTATAGGTTCACATGGAAGAATGGATTCAAATGTAGTTGCTTTAAATGAGGCTATGAAATTGTTTGATATGAGTATTTGATGAAGGATCCAGAGGGTTTTTTTAACTACTCTTGAAATACAGTAAATCATAGACAGTTCATTGTTTGTGGAGGTGAGTCAGTTGAATGAATTTTCTGTGTCTTAATGGTTTAGATGATCTGATTGTCCCTTAATTATTTTTCAAACATTAGCTTTGCATTATAAGGTTATTTTGAATAAACAATAGAGAATTAGGCTTAAGGTAAAAAGTTTAGGGTGGAAGAAATTCCAAAGTGGCCTTTAAGAAGTGAATCATGTACTGTGTTAAAAGGAAGCTTTCAGATTGTATTTAAACTTTCAGTAGTAGTTTTTGGGAACAAGTCTTTTTTTATTTCCTTTCCTTGTAAATCTGTACTTTGAGAAGCAGCTTTCCATACCCATGGCTCCAGGCCAACAGCTGAAATAGGAAATATAAAATAGGGCTTGGAATAATTAGCATTTTGCCAATCAGCCTCCACCCTCCCTACCACCTGCCTATCTGGATGCTTGCAATGTGCATTGTGTTGATAGCATAGGGCCTAGGCAACCGTGGAGGGGGGTGGGGTTTGAAGATAAGTGGAAGGTAGCAGGGTGGCCAAGTCTTGATTAGGTGGGAAAAGGCTTACGGCAGAGTATCTTTAGATATTAATGGTATTAAACATATAATGGTAAAGGAAATGGCTAATAGTTTGCTTAACTGATTTATAGCAAATATTGTCAAACATGATTTTTATTTTATATATGTAAGATTTTTTTAAGCTGCAAAGATCTGATGTAGTTAATACTCAGGTGTATCTCTAGGGTATGTAGAGACTGACCATATCAAAGTATGTATTAAGTATCAATATATTTGTCATTTATGTCTCTAAATTTTTGTTTAAGAAAGAAACTCCCTGAGAGGTAGAAACTTGTTTTAAATTTTTTAAAAGATTTGTTTATTTACTTGAGAGAGTTAACAGAGAGAGGGAGAGACAAACAGAGGTCTTCCAAACACTGGTTCATTCTCTAAACTGCCTGGACTGCTGTGGTTGGCCAGGCTCAAACCAGTAGCTTTGTTCTGGTCTCCCATGTCAGTGGCAAGGGCCCAAGTACTTGGACCATTTTCTGCTGCCCCTCTCAGGCCATTACAAGGGAACTGGATCAGAAGTGGAGCAAGCGTGTCAAGTGTCAACTTTATCCACTATACCACAATGCCAGCCCCTTAATTTCTTTTTTTGTATGTATTTTTATTTGTTAGCCTAAGTTTTTAGTTCAGACTTAACCTCTATGTAGTGTACTTGAGGATTTTTCTGGACGGTATTATTGTTTACATCTCCCTTCTGTCCTTCCCATCAGATTTGGTGTAGGGATGCATCTACCAGGCCATTAATTTCCCTCTTAGCATTTGATGTTAACATTTTGTTTCTGTGGATTTAAGAAACCTAAGAACTGAGATTCATTAGCATTCCTGAGACACACCTAGACAAGCTCCTACAAAGGTGTTAAAGAGCAAACAGCACTATCAGAGATTTCAGATCTCCTGTCTTGTAGATTAAAGATTGTTGAAACAAATTTAAATGACAAATCCATGGGTATTCTGATATCTTAGTGTATGTGTAGGATTTGAAAGGTACGGTTACATAGAGGGAGGTAGAGATCCGCCATCTGCTTGTTCACTTCCCAGATGACCACAAAGCCAGGAGCCTGGATATATATCTGGGTCTTCCAGGTGGGTGACAGGGGCCCAAGTACCTGGGACGTCTTCTTTCCCAGGCACATTAGCAGGGAGTTGGATGGGAAGTGGAGAAACTGGAACTTAAACTGCCATCCACAGGAGATGCTGGCATTGCAGGAGGAGACTTAACCAGCTGTGCCTCAATGCCAGTCCCATATCTTCCAATGTTTTAAGAACAAAAACCAGCCAATCCTTAGTCCTAGCCTGCTTTGTTTCGTCTGTCTCATCTTTCTTCTTTTCAAAGATGTACTTTATTTGTTTGAAAATCAGTGCTGCAGAGAGAGGAGTCTTCCATCCACTAGTTTGCTTCCCAAGTAGACATAATGGCCAGGGTCAGCCTGGAGCCATGACCTTCATTGTGGTCTGCCGCATGGGTGACAGGGACCTAGGTACAAAGAGATCGTCCATCCACTGGTTCACCCACCCATGTAGCTCAACAACTAGAGCTGAGCCAAGCTGAAATTAAGAGTTTCATCAAGGTCTCCCATGTGGGTGGCAGGGACCCAGATACATGTGCCACTTTCTGTTGCTGTTGCCACAGCAAACTAGTTTTGGAAGTTTACTAGACACCATGTTTTTGTTAAATTTGAATTGAGGGACTGGTGCTATGGTGTAGTGAGTAAGGCTGCTGCCTGCAGTGCTGGCATTCCCATTATGGGCATTCAAGTTCTGGCGTTCCACTTCCAGTCCAGCTCTCTTCTGTGACCTGGGAAAGCAAAAGATGGCCCAAGTCCTTGGGTCCCAGCACCCGCCTGGGAGACCTGAAAGAAGCTCCTGGCTTTGGATTGGTACAGCTCTGGCTGTTGTGGCCATTTGGGGATTGAACCAGCAGATGGAAGACCTCTCTCTCTCTCTCTCTGCTTTTCTGTAACTCTGCCTTTCAAATAAATGAATCTTTAAAAAAAATTTTTTTTGAGCTGAATGGGGATAGCACAGATTGGATAGGTATATTGGGCAAACCAGAGACTAGGAAGGGAAATTTTTCTTTTTACCCCTTCTTACATCCTCAGTCTGTTAGTATACTACCTTGGTCCAAATTACAAAAACCCTACTTAAGCTGTAATTAATAAGCCTCTAGTACAGATGCATTGGCTTGCTCTTTATTATCTGCTGTTAGAGATAGCCGGGACTCCTTGTACCTAGAATGTTAGGACTTAAGAGATACTTTGGTATTAAGGGTGGAACCAGATTGATACTGAAGGGTGCAGGAGTAAAAAGGGAGGTTGTGAGGAGATAAGCTCTGGAGTAGCTGCAGTAAAATGAGTAGAATTCAGGAAAACCTTAGATACATCTTTTTTTTTTTTTTTTTTAATAATTTTTATTTATTTGAAAGGCAGAATTACATAGAGGCAGAGAGAATGAGGTCTTCCATCTGCTGGGTCACTTCCCAAATGGCTGCAATGGCCAGAGCTGGGCCAACCCTAAGCCAGGAGCCAGGAGCTTCTTCCAGATCTTCCACACAGGTGCAGGGGCCCAAGGACTTGGTCCATCTTCTCCTTTCTCAGGCCATCACAGAGAGCTGGCTCCGAAGTGGAGCAGCTGGAACTTGAATGGCTGCGCATATGGGATGCCAACACTTCAGGCTGCAGCTTTACCCACCTTGTCATAGCACAGACCCCAGTAAATCTTTATTCCTACTATTAAACTTTTCCTGACCACCGAAACTTGTTTTCACATCTATAAAGAAGGATGCTGTTTCTTTGGTTCACAGGCTATTGAAAATTAAATGAGTATATGAATAAATTTAAATGTTCTGAAATGGGTATTTATTTTCTTATTTTAAAAATTTTATTCATTTATTTGAAAGGGAGATAGAAAGAGATAGCTCATATCTGCTGGTTCACTCCCCAGGTGTCCTCAATGGCCGGGGCTGGGCCAGGTCAAAGCTGGAAGCCAGGAGCTTCATCCTGGTCTCCCATATAGGTGGCAGGGGCCCAAACACTTGGGCTATCTTCCACTGTTTTTCCCAGGCCATTAGCAGGAAACTGTATGGAAAACGGAGCAGCCGGGACCTGAATCAGCACCCATATGGTTGCTGGCGCCACAGTCCACAGTGCCAGCCCTAGAAGAAAATTTTTTAGTTCTTTGCCAATCCTTAAAAAATAAGTAAAATAAACCCTAAACACCTTTTTTTGAGTTTGCTTTTTATTTATTTATTTTTTGTACAAAGGGAAGGTCTTTAATTTCTTTAAAACTTGAGTGTATCTCTTGTGAGATTTGCTAGAGGGGTCACTAGGCAGCCTTGGGTGTGATACAATTTCTGTGAATTGTAACAGACTGGCTCAGAGCATTATTGATTTGCCTTGACTTTGTTGCAGCTTCAGTTGGCCTAGTGGCAAGCACTCACTGTGTACAAACCACTTTGTTTCTCATACCTTAAATTTTAGGTTAAGAGTCTTGGACAGTAAGTAACATTCTCCACTTTGGACTTGGGATGGTACAATATTTAGAAATCTACTTAGGACACTGAAAATTTCATGTTTATAAGTAGAAAATGTTAAGTTGCCATATTAATTCATGTGAAATTCAAAAAGTATCTGTAACTACTAGAGACAGATGAACAAAATAGAACTCTTAGAATGAACACTTTGAAGCTGGTAAGTTGTATATGTACATTCACTTCCTCTGTCGAGATTTTTCATTGGATCTCAGTACAGAGACTCCTGTCGTATCAAGGTGAATGGAAACTGCAAGTACTTTCTGGCAGTTAATGTTTCACTGTTAGTGCAAGAGAATGACATCTCCTTTTTTTCCCAGTCTTGAGAGAGAGAGAGAAAGAGAGGAGTGTGTGTGTGTGTTTAAGAAATTGATTAAGACAAATTTCCAAAATTATTCAAATGCTTATAACTGTTAACAGAAAATGATTTTTTAGTGTAAATGTGCTCATTGAACCTTGGTTCTATGTACCTGTTTGCCATTACCTCTTTTTTTTTCAAACAGTTATAGACAGAAAGGTCTTCCTTCCATTGGTTCACTCCCCTAATGGCCGCCACGGCCGTTACTGTGCCAATCCAAAGCCAGAAGCCAGGTGCTTCTTCCCATGCGGGTGCAGGGGCCCAAGCACTTGGGCCATCCTCCACTGCCCTTCCAGGCCACAGCAGAGAGCTGGACCGGAAGAGGAGCAACCGGGACTAGAACCCGGTGCCCATATGGGATGCCGGCGCCACAGGCAGAGGATTAACCAAGTGAGCCACAGCGCCGGCCCCTGCCATTACCTCTTAAACAATTGTATTGCATGAATTTTAGAAGTATGACTCAGGATTCTCCTAACAGGTAGATTGTCTAACAGTGTCTAGAAATGCTTACATTTCTGTGTGTGACATCCATATGACAATAGCTAATCAAATAAATCCTTAAATTGAATTCCCTGAAATAAAGAATTTGAAATTGCCTTCTTCACAAGTTTGAAGAACTGAAATCTTAGTGATTAGACTGAGTACTTACAGCCTTAGGGAACTTAATTTTTATTTATTTGAAAGGCAGAGTTACAGAGAGGTAGAGGCAGAGAGAGGAGTCTTCCATCCGCTGGCTCACTCCCAAGATGTCTGCAACTGCCAGAGCTGGGCCAATCCGAAGCCAGGAGCAAGGAGCTTCTTCTGGGTCTCCCACAAGTCCTTGGGCCATCTTCTACTGCTTTCCCAGGCTGTAACAGAGAGCTGGATTAAAAGGAGAGCAGCCAGGACTTGAATTGGCACCCATATGGAATGCTAGCACTGCAGGCAGCGACTTTACACACTATGCCACAGCGCTGTCCCCAAAACTTAATTTTATGAAAGTTTGACTATATCTGTTGTTAACGCTTCATAATGAATGAAGTATCTTGAAATAGGAATATGTGAAAGCTTTAAACTGCTCAGAGGAACGTGCACAGTACACAGTGGTCTGTACAGTAGTCTCTCCTTATCCATAATGAAAAAATTTTATTTGAGAGGCAGAGAGAGCATTTTGAAAGCTCTTTCATTTGCTGGTTCACTCTTCAAATGCCCACAATGAATGGTTGAGGATGCTAAAGAAAAGAAAGCCAGGAGCTGGGAACTCAGTCCCAGTCTTCCAGATGAGTGGGAGGAACCCAATTACTTGAACATCACAGCTATCTCCCAGGGTGTGCATTAGTTCAGGAACTTGATCTGGGAATAGAACTCAGGTACTTCTATGTCGGATGAAAGTGTCCTAACCATGGTTTAACTGCTAGGCCTACTGCCCGTCCCATCCTCAGTTTTTATTTCTGTGATGTAGTTACCTGGGGTCAGCCAGGGTCCAAAAACAGTAAGTGAAAAATTCTAGAAATATACAGTTTTTTTTTTTTTTAAAGATTTATTTACTTGAAAGAGTTACACAAAGGAGGAGAGGCAGAGAGAGAGAAGAAGTCTTGCATGCGATGGTTCACTCTCCAGATGGCCATAATGGCCGGAGCTGCGCCAATCAGGAGCCAGGAGCTTCTTCGTGTCCCCCATGCGGGTACAGGGGCCCAAGGACTTGTGCTGTCTTCTGCTTTCCCAGGCCCAGCAGAGAGCTGGATCAGAAGTGGAGTAGCTGGGACTTGAACCGGCACCCACATGTGATGCTGGCACTACAGGCAGCGGCTTTACCTGCTACGCCACAGTGCCGGCCCTGAAATACACAATTCTTAAGTTTTTAAATAACTTTTATGGTATATTATAATTTTTCTGTTTTATGTTTATTAATCTCTTACTATCCCTAATTTAGAAATTTAGGTATGCTTAGGCATTCAAGGAATGTTATGGACTGTATCCCCTGCAGATGAGGGTGGGGGGATTTCTGTACATGGAATGATTTGAATACTGGAAAAATGATCAAGAGTAAATGTTGGCTGGCGCCGCAGCTCACTAGGCTAATCCTCCTTTTGCGGTGTTGGCACACCGGATTCTAGTCCCGGTCGGGGCGCCGGATTCTGTCCCGGTTGCCCCTCTTCCAGGCCAGCTCTCTGCTGTGGCCAGGGAGTGCAGTGGAGGATGGCCCAAGTGCTTGGGCCCTGCACCCCATGGGAAACCAGGAGAAGTACCTGGCTCCTGCCATCGGATCAGCGTGGTGCGCCGGCTGCAGCACGGCGGCCATTGGAGGGTGAACCAACGGCAAAGGGAAGACCTTTCTCTCTGTGTCTCTCTCACTGTCCACTCTGCCTGTCAAAAAAAAAAAAAGTAAATGTTAAGACTTATTCTTAGTATGCCTTATTCATACAATTAGTGCATTTTTTGCAGGGATGGGTGCGTTGTCAGTAATTTTTGCTATTTACATCAGAAATGAAGAATTATGAGAATCTTAGGGAATTGATCATACTTCAGCGTCCCTTAATTTTTCATGCTTCAGCTGTGCTAGAAGAGGAAATAAGGGGGAAAGAAGGAACACAAATTGGCTAGTCTTTGTAACTGCTGGCTTGTTACACTTGATTTTTCAACCCAAAACTCTACAAGGCCAGACATTTAACTCTAAAAGTATGAAGTACTTCCAGAAGTTCATGGAAAATTGATTTGAAAGATAAATTGAGGGGCAAGTGTTTGGCCCACTGGTTAAGACACCACTTGGAACCTCTGTGTCCCATATTGAGGTATCTGGTTCAAGTCTTGACTCTACTTCTGATCCAGCTTCCTGCTGATGTATACCCTAGGAGGCAGCTGATGATGACTCAGGTACTACATCTGGCTTCCACCTGGTCCAGTCCCAGTTCCTATGGACATTTGGGGAGTGAACCCAGAGATGAAGATCTCTGTTTCTTTCTGCCTTTCAAGTACACATAAATAAATACAGTAAAAGATAAGTTTATGCTACAAACTTTGAAATATGTGCATATTTGGTGTCTTCAAAAAGTTCATGGAAATGCATATTGTGAAAAAATTATTTAAGATTGTTTTGCACCAACATAAATTTACCTTTTAATTGCATATTTATTGAAATTTTAACTTTTATAAAAAAAAAAAACCTCCTGTAGCAATCCTCTTTGCTAGAAATAAAATTGAGTGCAATGTGCACTAACTAATGTTAGGTCCTGTTCAAACAGTCCTTTTACCCTGGAGTGCCTCTTAGTGTTTAAAATCTGGTAAGAATTAGATAGATCTACCTTGTACTTCCTCATTTTACTACCTGTTTTTAAGAAGACACTAAGCATTAGGCGCTCCTTGAGAGCTCTAAACATCTTAGAGCCTGTTTTGTTTTAGTATTGAGGATACAGTCTTAGACATTCCATTTCCTTTCCAGGGACTTGCCTCTGCAATCACCACCTAACCCCAAGTCAGAATAACCTCTTTTCTCTGACTTTGAGCTTTTGTACTCCTCTTCCAATTTTTTGTTCTGACCTGTATATGCTTTGCTTAGTTAGAAGTTAAGATAGTCAATATATTGAGTAAATGTGTAAACTGTGAAATGGAAGCCTCTTTACCCTGAGCTTAGGAGCTAGCTGGTTGAAGATCAAGTGAGTTGTTCTTTTTTTCTTTTCTTTTTTTTTTTTTTTAACTTGAGAAGCAGAGCGAGTGCAAGTGAAACAGAGAGAGGTCCTAGAGTGCTCCCATCTGCTTTATCATTCCCCAAATTCTTGTAGTAGACCCCAACTGAGACTGAAGCTGGGAACAAGGATCTCCCATGTGGTGACAGAAACTCAGTCACTGAGACATCACCATTATCTCAATCTGCATTAGCAGCACATTGTAGTCAAGAGGTAGAGGCAGGTACTGAGCTCAGGCACTCTGTTAAGGATACTTGGGTGTCCTAACTAGCATCTTAACCACTAGACCAAATGCCTGTTCTAAATGAAGGCTTCACAATGTTTTAATTGTTCCCTAGGTAATGTGCATAAAAATTACCCAGGAGCCTTGGTAAAAACATGTATTTCTAGTACTCTATAGAAGTTGATTACATAGTAGAGGTGCTGAAAATTTTGGATTTTAAATGTATCTTCAGTAATCCCATATGATTCTGATTAATGCTATTGACCCATAAACCACCTTTGGAGAGACTGATAGCTTTATCTTGAGTTGTCTATCTTATTTGACTAAGATGTGTATTTTGCTTCATTTGTTCCGTTGGTCAAGCTATAAAGCTTTTCAATACATGCTTAGGAAAGCTTGATGTTTATCCACTCGAAAATAAGCTAGTTTCTACCTTCCAGTAAGTATTTAACCTAAATAGTAACAGCCTTTGCAACTGTTTTGCTGTATTTTGTCAGAATCCTAATCCTTCCCCCAACCTTAACAATTTGATCCTGATGTCATCCTCTTTGGTTGGGTGATTAAGTGGAGCACAAAGAACAAGAGGTTGTTTCCCTACTAATATTCCTAGAATAGTTAAGGCAGGGCTCAATATAGTTGAGTAGCATACTACAGATCCAGTATTGGGCCGGCATCATGGCGTAGCGGATAAAACCGCTGCCTGCAGTGCCAGCATCCCATATGGGCACTAGTTCAAGTCCTGGCTGCTCTATTTCTGATCCAGCTCTCTGCTGGCCTGGGAAAGCTGTAGAAGATGGCCCAAGTACTTGGGCCCCAGCACCCATGTGGGAGACCTGGAACAAACTCCTGGCTCCTGGCTTTGGATCGGGCCAGCTCCAAGCATTGTGACCAGTTGGGGAATGAACCAGTGGATGGAAGACCTCTCTCTCTCTTTCTCTCTCTCTGCCTCTCCTTCTCTCTCTGTGTAACTCTGACTTTCAAATAAATACAATTAAAAAAAAAAAAGTTCCAATATCTATGGAGGATCACTACCTTTAGACTAAATTAGTTGGGGGTCTTCAGCTACTGATGGCAGTGATTAAAATGGAAAGATGAGAATGGAACAATAGTAGTTCTCAATGTAGTTTCCTCATCCAGTATGAACATTAAGAACTTGCTGGAAATGAAAATTCTTGGACCTTGCAGACCTATTTACTCAAAAAAACTCTGGGAGTGGAAGGCTCAGCCATCTGGATTTTAACAGGTTCTCAAGTTGATTGGATTCAGAGGCCACCACAACACACACCCAACACTGAAGTAAGGGAGAAGGTTTATTGTTGGGTGGGGAAACCCAACAAGCTGCTTCCCTGTGCACGATAGAACAATAGCCTGTATTAGAACAGGTCTTATTTAGCTTTGCAGAGGTAAGGAAGTAGGAGCAGCAAACTCTGTTAGGGTGGGGGATGGGGCTGACGCTTGTGATTGGGCCATTTGGTCACCTGACTTTAGTAAGCCAGGCTGGGCTTAGGAAGATGGTACCATTTTACTGAGATGAATGATCACTAAACTTTCAGAACCAATGGAATAGAGCCAAGATTTGAGGTTCAGCTTATGTTGAGCCTAATATTTTTAGGAAAAATGAGACAGTTGATTAAGTCCATGAGCTCATCAGTGAAATACAGACCTCGGAGTTAGATTAACTTTTGAGTTCAACTCTTATAAGCTAGGTGGTCTTAAGTAAGTCACAAGTCTAAATGGCAATTTTCTCATCTGTAAAGTTAGGGATAATAGCTGCTACCTCACAGTCATAAGGGGACACTTAATGATACCTGGTACTACTATATCTGTAAAGTCAAATAGTTGATAAGAATGAGATAAATTGGCCGGCACTGCGGCACACTAGGCTAATCCTCCGCCTTGAGGCACTGGCACACTGGGTTCTAGTCCTGGTCGGGGCGCTGGATTCTGTCCCGGTTGCCCCTCTTCCAGGCCAGCTCTCTGCTGTGGCCCGGGAGTGCAGTGGAGGATGGCCCAAGTGCTTGGGCCCTGCACCCCATGGGAGACCAGGATAAGTACCTGGCTCCTGCCATCGGATCAGCGCGGTGCGCTGGCTGCAGCGCGCCGGCCGCGGCGGCCATTGGAGGGTGAACCAACGGCAAAGGAAGACCTTTCTCTCTGTCTCTCTCACTGTGCACTCTGCCTGTCAAAATTAAAAAAAAAAAAAGATAAATTGATCAAAACAAGCTTCTGATCAAATTCTATGGCCCTGATAATTCTGTGAAGCCTAAAACTAGTTTTATAGTGATTTGATCTCTTCATCAGTGTTCCTTATTTTATAAGACTTAGAGCTGAGGCCCTTTATTTGTGCTTCTTTACAGTTATGAAGTTAAAGTAATGGAATGGGTTCCTTTGGAGCATAAAAATCTTTAAGGAGCCAGTAATAGGATTCAACACTAGAAAGACCTCTTGTACTTCTAAAGAATATATAGTAGCTGAGTAAGAGAGGTATGTTCAAGCTTATTCTTTTCTACAGTTAGTTGCTTTAGAATAGCCCATGCATTTCAGGCACAAAGAAGGGCTCTTGGTTGTCTTTGTAATAAGATATGTGACAATGCATCAACACACTTGACACGTTTATGGACAGACAACGTGTAGACTCGGAGGCACTTCAAGGGCCCTGGCTATTAGAAACAAAGGTGATTGATGCTGAGGTGTGGAATCTATGTAGTGCAGGCAGAATTTTTGTAACTCTGGCTACTTGCTGTGCATTAAGAGCTCACTTAATAGAAGAAAGGAGGACAGACCTACAGGAATGGGCCTGCCCTAATTGGACTGGCCTGAGAAGGTACATTTTCAGGTCAGACAAGTTCCTTTTCCCTTTTAAGTTCTGCCTCCTGGGAAAGGAGAAGCATTGCAATGCAGGGATGTCCTTGTGAAAATGTGATTCACTACAGAGAATTATATGAAATGCAAGTGTTTGTCTTAATTACTTCTGAAGGCAAGAGTAAAAAATTCCAACTCTTAAGTTTTGTATTTAGGAAACAAAGAAGAGTTAGTAAAAATGGGATTTGCTGTACAACTGAAGCTTAAAATAATTGCTCTGTATAGGTTTGTCTTACACCTCTGTGACTAATGTTTCAGGTGAAATGTTCTCTGAGCTTGTACTTGTTGAGGCTCTGATTGTCCAGTGGCTCTGTAGAAGCAGTCAGCTTAATCAGGCATACTTCTGCCTAGCTTTAAGGAACAATACAGCATATTGCAATGCCATTTAGGAAAAAGGCCCTTCACTGATCCAGCAGGTGAAACAGACGGTGGTAGGCAGAGAATCAGGACAAAGGAAGTCTCAACCCCAATTTTGTCACCTCTGACCAGAGGAGGTCCCACAGTATGATGCTTCAGAATCCTTGCCAATAAAAAAGAGGATGTTGTTCTGGATCAGTGCTATCTGATATAGAACTTTCAGTCATGATGGGGAATGTTCTATATCTGTGCTAATATGATAGATTAATCACATGAGGGTTTTGAGCCCTTGAAATATGGTTAGTGTGACTAAAGAATTTAAATATTTTACTTAATTTAAACTTAATATAGTGACATGGCTAACAGCTATTATATTGGACAACACAGTTACAGATTAGATTTATGTACATCACAACAGATTTGGGTAAAATGTGAAACAAAAACAAGGTGAAGGGGAGCCTGGATTACTTCTAGGAATTCTTGATTTGGGACAGATCTTTAACAGACTAATATCAGGCTCTGCCATATTTCACATTAATGTGTATTCCTCCCCTTATTAAGGAAAACTTGCCTATCTATGCAGCAAGGACCCTGTTGTTTATTAGAGTTTCAGCTTGTGCTTGGAGCCAGTTATTCCAGAAATCAGTAAAAACTACATATCTGAATATTTAAGAAAAAGGAACTTTTTAAAACTAAAGAATAGCTAGAAACCTCCTTGTTTAATAAAAAGATCCCTGAAGTTTGCTTATTTGCTAAGAAATTCCATCAGAGGAGGTTATCATTGTATGAACAAGTATGATGTTGTTTCAACTTCAAGGGAGATAAATAACAAATTTAACTAACCTGGTGCTTAAGAATGAACAGTGGGTCCAACAATGACCTACCTTCAAAGTTTTCTCATTTTGATTTTTGTCTAGGTTTCCAGAGCTGCTAGAATTTTAACCACTTTCAAATAAAGTTGATACATGGCTGACATTCATGGTCTGTTTGAAGGAAAAAGAAGGGAAGGTAGCTTAGCATGGATATTGTTTAGAAAAAAGTTTAAAGAGGAGTTGTAGATAAGAGCGAATATTTTTGGGGGGCCGATTGATGTAGCAGGTTAAGCTACTGCCTGCGAAGCTGGCATCCCATGAGTCTGCGTTTGTGTCGTGGCTGTTCCACTTGGCAATCCAGGTCCCTGGAAATGTGCCTGGGAAAGCTACGGAAGATGACCCAAGTACTAGGGCCCCTGCGTTCACGTGGGAGACCCTGATAAAGCTCCTGGCTTCTACCTGGCTCAGTCCTGATTGTTGGAGCTATTTGGGGAGTGACCCAGCAGATGGAAGATGTCTCTGTCTCCCCCTGCCACATACACACACTCCCTCTCTTTCTGTAACTCTGACTTTCAAATAATTATTTATTTATTTATTTAGAGAGGTCTTCCATCCACTGGTTCATTCCCCAAATGGCCACAACAGCTGGAGCTGGGCCCATCCGAAGCCAGGGGCCTAGAGTTTCTTCCAGATCTCCCCAGGTGGGTGCAGGGGCCCAAGCACTTGCGCCATCTTCCACTGTTTTCCCAGGCCATTAGAAGAGAGCTGGATTGGAAGAGGAGCAGCTGGGACACGAACCAGCACCCATATGGGATGCTGGAGCTGCAGGCTCAGATAAGTAAATAAATAATGAATAAATAAATTCAATAATAAATAAATTCAGATAAATAAATCTTTAAAAAGGGAGGGGGTGTTTTTTTTTTTTTTTTATTTACATAGTGCTTTTGAGAAAAGCAGCATTTTTTCAGGAGTCATTGGGAGTAGTTTCTAGTCACTACTAGCTTACTATTGTGTAAACGATAGCTGGTTTTATATGGCCTGCAGAGAATGGTGTTTACTTTACTTAATAATTGGTGAAAAAGAATTGGGAGAGTATTATTTCAGTGATACAGGAATACTATAAAATGCAAATTCCACTGTCCATATTGGAACATAGCCATGCTTACTCATTTGCGTATGATATGTGGCTGCTTTTGTGTTACAGTGGCTGGCCTGAGTGCTTAGAATAGATGGAATGGGCCTCAAGGCTTAAACTATTTGCTAGCCCTTTACAGAAAAGCTTCGCTGACCTAAGTGTGTTTTTGTGTATCGCAGGAAGCTGCTGGTACTCTTGTCATGGTAGTTGGTAGCTTCTGGTTGCTGGTGGACACCATAAGCCAAGTGTCAAGAACTTACTCTGAGTTTGTAGCTGTATTAAGTCTTCATCTTTTTTTTAAAGGTGTTACATTAACTGAGTCCCAACAGCAAATTACCTGTCTTTCTCTAAGCACGGCTGAAGAAAATTTCTATATTTTTTAAAGATTTATTTGAAAGTCAGAGCTACACAGAGAGAGGAGAGGCAGAGAGAGAGAGAGAGAGATCTTCCATCCGATGGTTCATTCCCCAGTTGGCTGCAACGGCCGGAGCTGCGCTGATCCAAAGCTAGGAGCCAGGAGCTTCCTCCCGGTCTTTCACACTGGTGCAGGGGCCCAAGGACTTGGGCCATCCTCTACTGCTTTCCCAGGCCATAGCAGAGAGCTGGATTGGAAGTGGAGCAGTCAGGTCTCAAACCAGCGCCCATATGGGATGCTGGCACTGCAGGTGGCGGCTTTACCTGCTACACCATAGTGCCGGCCCTCAGATTATTTGACAGAAATTTTATTGTGAGTATCCTTTGGCAGAAGGTAACTTTTGATTGTACATATTGTTGGTGCTAGACTGCCAAGGCTGCCTGGTACCCAGGTTCTTGAAAGAATTCAGGAGGGAATCAGAATAGTGAATCACAAGCAACAAACATTTTACTGAGAAAGCAAAGATACACACTCCACAGACACAGTGGGGCCTACTAGAAGCAGAATTGTGAACTGTGTTTAATATTTGGGTTATTGAGTGAAAGAGAAGGTATATTCTAGTAAAGCGGAGGAATATTGATTCTTCTGGGAAGTAAAAACCCCTCTCCCCCAGTCTAGAACTCTTTTCCTTCCTGATATTATCTGCTGTTTCCTGTCACAGCAGCTGGTTGGTGTGTTGTTTAGAATGCTCTTATATTAAAATAAGCTTATAAGGACTATAGGTCAATCTAGGTCAGCCTTGGCTCCCTAAGCTGGTAAGAGCCTGGTCCAGGCAAGGGGTCTGTTTATTTTAAGCAAGGGTTACCAAATTCATATCCTGTGGGGTCTTGAGATAATACGCTTGCAGGTGGCTTAACTGCTCCCTTGGTTCCCTGTCTCATTATTACTCTTTCCCAGTTTCCTCCCGACATGCTTGAGTTGATTACTGTTTTTGAAGGAGGAGCCCGTCATATTTTATGGTTGTTTTAATCCTAAAAAACTGATAATCAATAGTGTAAAGGAATCTGGCTTAAAACATCATAAAGATCCCTCTTTATACCAGAAAGCTCTCTGCTTTTTGTTTATGAGAAATTAAAGAACTCTTTTTTCTCTTCCCTGATTTGACTGCCCTAAAAGCTTTTAAGATCATGAAATGGTTGATAAAAGGATCATATTCTTTGCTGATGACTTAGCCTTTTCTCCAAGAAAATGTAAATGCTTATGCTTGGATTGAGTGTGACTGCTTTAGAGATCCTAGATGAATAAAATAAGATTGGCAACGCTATTAGCCACCTACTGACTGCAGCTAAACTAATACAGCTATGCTTTTGCATAAGGAATGTTAACTGGTGATGTAAGTCCATCCCCTAAAAAACTTTTTAAGTACAGAGCTGTTAAGAATATGCGAGTTTTGGCTGGCGCCGCAGCTCAATAGGCTAATCCTCCGCCTTGTGGCGCCGGCACACTGGGTTCTAGTCCCGGTCGGGGCACCAGATTCTGTCCCGGTTGCCCCTCTTCCAGGCCAGCTCTCTGCTGTGGCCAGGGAGTGCAGTGAAGGATGGCCCAAGTGCTTGGGCCCTGCACCCGCATGGGAGACCAGGAGAAGCACCTGGCTCCTGGCTTTGGATCAGCACGGTGTGCCGGCCGCAGCGGCCATTGGAGGGTGAACCAACGGCAATGGAAGACCTTTCTCTCTGTCTCTCTCTCTCACTGTCCACTCTGCCTGTCAAAAAAAAAAAAAAAAAAAAAAAAAAAAAAAGCAAGTTTTACCTCTTTTTTCTTCTTTTTTTTTTTTTAAAGATTTATTTTATTTGAAAGAGTTACAGAGAGGTAGAGACAGACAGATAAGTCTTCCATCCACTGGTTCACTCCCCAGATGGCCGCAATGGCCAGAGCTGCGCCGGTCCAATGCCAGGAGCCAAGAGCTTCTTCCAGGTCTCCCACATGGATGCAGGGACCCAAGGACTTGGACTTGGGATCATCTACTATCCCAGGCCATAGCAGAGAGCTGGATTGGAAGAGGAGCAGCCAGGACTAGAACCGGCGCCCATATGGGATGCGCCACAGTGCCGGCCTCTTTACCTCTTTTTTCATAAGTGCTTTTCTATTCTGGATCTGAGGACAGGAAAGAAAATGAGACAAGCTTTTATGTGTTGTTGGCTGGTTGGGCAGGGTGATTGGGACTGGCTGTTACTTCATAGAAAGTGAATTCTTTGTTGTATGAAATGATTGGATAGTTCAGTTTATGTAAGTTAATCACAAGGGAGGATTGTAACCTCATTGACAGTTGTCCACATGTTTACAATTTCTTGTAGATTAATTCAGTTACAGCTATTCATGAATTAAAATGCTTCGGGATCACTTAACTTTTATGGACCCCAATTATTTCATCTATAAAAGATGAATTTACCCAAGATTATGGGTATATGGCACATGATGACTGAGATTTTAAAGTTCTTAACCACCAATTTATGCTACCTTCTTAAAGATCTGAATTAAGTGACTCGTACCCAGGGTCATACACTAAGTGGTAGAGCAGGAATTTGAATCAGACCTTTTCTCCAGCTTCCTTCATAGGTTCCCTCCATTCTGTGTTGCTCTATGATATCTGTAATCACGTTAGTCTTTGCCAGTGATCTTTTGTGCTCTACCTTATTTTAAAATGTTCAACCAAGCATTTTATAGATTTGACGTCCTTTTTCTTGTACTTTGTGTATGTCTGACTTCCCTATGGAGAATGAACTCTTATGTAAGAGTTGGAGCAGATGCTATACTTGTTTTCCAAACGTGTAACTTCATTGTTATTCTGGTATTAGGCCAGCTTTAATGGTTGGATCAGAATTTCCTGGACTTAATACTGAAGTGTCTTATTCCTAGGTGTTTTGCTTCTCTTTCTATCTAAGCAGAAGAATGTGATGAGCTAAAAGAAGTAAGAATATGTAACTTTAAAAAATTGTTTTTATTTGAAAGAGTGACTGAGAGGTGAGAGATACCGTCCATCCAGTGGTTCCCTTCCAAAATGGCCTTGATGGTCAAGGCAGAGCCAGGCTGAAGCCAGGAGCCAGGATTCGCACCCTGGTCTCCCACACGAATGGCAGGGGCCAAGTGCTTGGACATCTTCTGCAGCTTTCTGAAGGCATGTTAGCCGGGAGCTGGATCAGAAGCAGAGCAGCTGGGACTTCGAACAAGTATGGGATATGGGATGTGGGTGTCACAGGCAGTGGCTTACCCCATTGTGCCACAACGGCAACCTCTATGACAGATATTGTTACTACCTCTTACAGAATACATGCTTACTGATGGATAGCTGTTATTTTTAGTTAAAGGGAGATCTTTTCTTTTTTAAAAATATTTTATTTATTTGAGAGGTAGAGTTACAGAGAGAAAGGTCTTCCATCTGCTAGTTCTGTCCCCAAATGACCACAATGACTGGAACTGGGCCAATCCAAAACCGGGAGCCAGGAGCTTCTTCTTGGTCTTCCACGTGGTTACAGGGGCCCAAGCACTTGGCATTTTCTACTGCTTTCCCAGGCTATAAGCAGAGAGCTAGATCAGAAGAGGAGCAGCCTGGACATGAACCAGCGCCCATATGAGATGAGGGCACAGCAGGTGGAGGCTTAGCCTTCTACCTCGCTGCTCTGGATCCCCCCCACCCCCACCCTTTTTTTTTTTAAGATTTATTTATTTGACAGACAGTGACAGAAAGGGAGACAGAGCTCTTCCACCTGCTGGTTCATACCCAAATGGCCTCAATGGCCTGGGCTGATATAGAAACCTGGAACTCCATCCAGGTTTCCCACATGGGTACAAGGGCCCAAGCACTTGGTCCATTCTCAGCTGCTTTCTCAGGTGCATTAGTAGGGAGCTGGATTTTAACCAGAGCATCTGGAACTTGAACTAGCACTTTCATAATGTAATGCCAGTGATCTGCTATGCTATAATGCTGGGTCCTCCATTTCTTCAGTCTTTAATATTTATTGTCTTGCCAAGGCCCAAAGTCACCCAATTATTTGGATCCAAAGACTTTCGGCAGTGCATTGCTGGAACTGGGTTCTATTTCTGTTTTTCGGACTCAAATTTACCTTTTTTTTTTCTTCCTTAATCCTTTGCTATCACTTTTCTCTAGATTGCTTCAAAAATTTATACCGATTTTGTCTTTTTATTTTTTTAACCCTTTTACACATATTGCCCTTTAATTAACCTTACATATGACTTATTTTTGTTCCTTCCTTTTCTGTTTCAAGTAGCTCACTATCATCGTTAGGGCAGAACATCCTGACTTGTAAGTTTAATTTTATCTGTTAAACTGTTTCTTGCTGTTCTTTAACACAAATCTCTTTTAGCTAGGCTTGTCATCTTGTACCCTTATGAATACAGTAACAACTTAAAGAACTAGAAAGGATGAAATTTAGAGATAATCTTTAACTTATTCAAAGTCTCAAGTATACAGATAGAGTAGAATAATGAACTCCCCCATGTATCTGTCAACTAACTTCAGTAACTAGCAAGCAACCTATTTACTAATTTTTCCCTATGTCTCTCAGCCTCCCCTTCTCCCCTCTCCTTGCTCCATATATTTCAGCAAATCTTAGGCAACATTTACTTGCAAGTATTTCTTTATGTGTCTTTAGAGGTTATTTAGCCTATTTATCTTTCAATGTGCAGATCATTACTACAGTTTACTATCAGTTGGTTATTAAATGCTTTGGCATTCAGAAGGTCCCACATTCTGTTTGTGGGTAGTTCTACTTTTGTACTGACCCACATTTACTTCCCAGTCATTTATCCTCAGAATTCCCAGTCTGCCACACGAGCTATACTAAGTAAATTTATGTAATAGCTATTCATATATAATTGAAGAAGTTGCCATATATTGTACTTTTTGGTACTTGTCACAGCGTGCATAATATAATTTGAGCCTGTTGTAGACATACTATTTCTTTATAAAATAGGGATACTAGCCGGTGCCACAGCTCACTAGGCTAATCCTCTGCCTTGCGGCGCTGGCACACCGGGTTCTAGTCCTGGTCGGGGCGCTGGATTCTGTCCCGGTTGCCCCTCTTCCAGGCCAGCTCTCTGCTGTGGCCCGGGAGTGCAGTGGAGGATGGCCCAAGTGCTTGGGCCCTGCACCCCATGGGAGACCAGGATAAGTACCTGGCTCCTGCCATCGGATCAGCATGGTGCGCCAGCCGCAGCGCGCCGGCCGCGGCGTCCATTGGAGGGTGAACCAATGGCAAAGGAAGACCTTTCTCTCTGTCTCTCTCACTGTGCACTCTGTCTGTCAAAAAAAAGGGGGGGGGATACTTGGGGTTTCCCTAAGTTGTATTAGTGTGATAAGGGCTATGGCTAAATGTCTCACCAGACATTTAGATTTTGCATTTTTGGTTAGCAGTTGCTTTAAAAAACTTGCGGATCTCACTTTAAAATCAGATTTGAATATTTGTACTTTGGACAAGATAATGTTTTTGGTGGACTGTACTGTTATTGATATACTAGTGATCTGAAACTGACTGGAATTAACTTTTTAAAAAAAATTTATTTATTTGAAAGGCAGAGTTGCAGAGAGGCAGAGGCAAAAAGAGAGAGGTCTTTCATCCACTGGTTCACTCCCCAAGGGCCACAACAGTGGAGCTGGGCTGATCTGAAGCCAGGAAATTCTTCCAGGTCTCCCACATGGGTGCAGGGACTCAAGGACTTGGGCCATCTTCTACTGCTTTCCTAGGCCGTATTAGAGAGCTGGATCGGAAGCTAAGCAGCCAGGGAACTGGTGCCCTTATGGGATGCCTGCACTCAGGCAGTGGCTTTACCCAGTATGCCACAGCACTAGTCTTTGGAATTAACATTTATCTTCCATTTAGTTTTATTTTTCTTTAAGAGTTTAATGCTTTATAGTGACTTGCTTTTCCTTTATGTACACCAGTACCTGTCAGAATAAAATTGTAATGCTTGGTAATCTTTAAAAATGAAAATTTTCATTATAAAAATGACTCATTTTTGAAATCTGAGAAAAGATGATGAAGTGAACACCAGATACCACAAGTTCAAAAACTCGTAAATCATATCCAATATGGCGCAACAGGTTAAGCTGCTGCCTGCAACATAGTATCCCACATGAGCTCCAGTTGAAGTCTCACTGCTGTACTTCTGATCCAGTTCCCTACAAATGTACCTGGGAAAGCAGTGAAGATGACCCAAGTTCTTGGTCCTCTGCCATCCACATGGGAGACCCAGATGGAGGTTTAGGCTCCTGGTTTTAGCCTAGCTCAATCCTGGCTGTTAAGGCCATTTTGGGAGTGAACCAGTGGATAGAAGATCTCTCTCTCCTTCCTTCCCTTGGTGTCTGTAACTATGCCTTTGAAAGAGGGTAAGAAAGAGACAGAGAGATTGAGATCTTTGATCTGCTGGTTCACTCCCCAAATGGCCCCAACAGCTGGAGCTGAACTGGTCTGAACTCAGGAACCAGGAACTTCTCAAGGTCTCCCACATGGATGCAGGGTCCCAAGCACTTGGGCTGTCTTCCACTGCTTTCCCAGGCATATTAGCAGGAGCTGGTTCAGAAGTGGAGCAGCTGGACCTCAAACCTATGACCATATGGATGCCAGTGCCATAGGCAACAGCTTTACCCACTACATCACAGCGCCAGCCCCTAAAATTTTTTTTAAAAAAACTCATAAATCTACTACCTACGATAACTACTTCTATTTTGACGTCTTCCAATTCTTGGTATATGTTTATGGATTTGTTGAATTATACCAGTGATTTTTTTTGTTTGTTTCTTAAATGTCTCTCTGTTATACCTTTGGGTATAACATAATAGCAAATCTTGATGTTCTGAAGCTTGTTTACTGCAACAGTCAAATGACACATTTTGTCTTAGGTTGTAGTATTGCTGCTTGCATTGTTATTGTGGCTTGAGGCAGAAGTTAGGGGAATTACCATCATCAAGTAAACAGAGGCTACCAACGTCGTTTTGTGTATTGACTCAGTGTTTTAGAATTGGGGACTTGAGATTTTTTAGAAGTTGGAGGGTTCTTTGTGCTGAATGGAAGATTGTGTTCAAATCCTTCTGACAATGTATAATTTGTATTTTTCCCATCTCTGTGAGGTTAGAATTTCTTATAACCATGGGTATTATGATCATGCAAATTTCATTTTTCAAGACCTGGCACAGAATAGATGCCCAATGGATTATGCCTGATATGGCTTCTTTTGCTATGAGCCAGAAATGGGATGAACATACACATTGCTTACACATTGTTACTTATCTATTGCTATGAAACACACACCTCAGAATTAGTAGCATAAGACACATACACACTTAATTTTTCATGTAGTTTTTGTGAGTCAGGAATCTAGGCTCAATCTAGCTGGGTGATTTTGACTGGGATTTTTCAGAAAAGTGCAGTTGGCATAATGACCAGTCTGTGGTCATCTGAAGGCTTAATTGAAACTGGAGGATGCACTTCAAAGATAGTTCATTCATGTGGTTGTTGGCAGGAAGGCATACAGGTCATTCTGTAGGGCTCTTGCATATACTAATATATGGTAGCTGGTTTTCTGAAGAACAAGGAGGAAGCTCTGATGCCTTTTACGACCTACTATTGAAAGTTGAATACTACCATTTTCACTTTATTTTTTTAAGAATGAGTCACTAAGTCCATTTGTGTATTCAAGAAGATGGGAGTTGGGCCATATCTCTTGAGAAATTTAATAATCCGTTGGAATACTCTTTAACAAATATTTTCTTTTTATTTAAAAGAGATACCTTCCATCTACTGATTTACTTCTCAAATGCCTGTAACAGCTGAGGCTGGGCCAGGGTAGAAACAGGAGGTAGGAACTCAGTTGGATCTCCTACGTGAATGGCAGAGATCCTGTGAACCTTTTACTTTCTAGGGTTTGCATTATTAGCAGGAATCTGGGATCAGAAGTGGAGCCAGGACTCATACCCCATCTACTCTGATATGAGATGTGAGCATCCATTGGGATGCCAAATACCTTCCCTCTGTTGGACGTACTTTAAGATCACCATACACTTGTTGGGTAATAATTGATAATAATTAATATTCAGCATTGGGGTGAACTGACTCAAATGAACTAACTTCCTTTTTTTTTTTTTTTTTTTTAAGATTTATTTTGAAAGAGTTACAGAGAGATAGAAATCTTCTTCCTCTAGTTTACTCCCAAGATGGCCACAATGGCAAGTGTTGGGCCAGGCTGAAGCCAGGAACCAGGAGCTTCATTTTCTTCTCCCATGTGGCTGGCAGAGGCCCAACGACTTGGACCATCTTCCACTGTTTTTCCCAGGCCATTAGCAGGGAGCCGGATCGGAAGCGGAGCAGCCAGGACTTTGCACCCCAGTGCTCACTCACATAGGATGACAGTGTTGCAGGTGGCGACTTTACTCATTATGCCACAACGAACTAATTTCATGTTGAATGGCCCTTTTGATACACACTTGAGTCACTGACCTAAATAAAATAAGTAGGGAGCTATACCCTGTTCATGGATCAGAAGGTACTTCTCTCCAGATTACCCTGTGAACACCAACCTCCAGCTGTTATTTTTTGTTAAAAAAAAAAATTGACAGGCTGTATCTAAAACTTAAGGAAATGCAGAAGACAGTATAACCAAAATAGTTTTTTAAAAAGAAAGCATACTTATATTTCCTGTTTAAAATATACTGTGAAGTTAGACTAGTGAAGACAGTGTGTTTATGTAGGGATCAAATAGGGGATCCAGAAATAGACCTGGATTAGGTTATATGGCTACTTCATTTGTAGTGAATAGGCCAAGACAATTTGATAGAGAAAAGGTCATCTTTTCAAAACTTGTGCTAGAGGTATCTGGACATGTCTTTAGATAAGAAAATAAATCTTAGTACTTAACCCATACAAAACTACTAGGTAGAATATAATAAAATTTATGTGACCTTTGGTAAGATTTCTTAGGGAATAGAACATAAACCATAAAATGAGGAATTGATTAAGTAGACTTGTTTACACTTTAAACTTTATTTACACTTTAAAACTCATATTCTTTGAAAGATACCATTAAGAAATTAAAGGCAAACCAATGACTGGGAGAAAATACTCATGATATTCATAATATAGGTGGCTAACAAGTCTGCAAACTTAAATATATTTTAAGAAGCTCTTATAAATCAATAGAGAGAGATAAATTTAATGGTAAGATTTAAACAGTTGCTTGCTTCAGAGGAGATGTGTGAGTGGTCAACAAGCACATGGAAAGATGCTTATCATTAAATATTTAATCATTGTGAGTAAGTGATGGGCATTGGGAGTAGTGGTCAAGATGCCACTTTGGATGCTTACATCTCACATCAGAGTGCTTGGATTCATGTCCTGGCTCTGCTCCCAATTCCAGCTTCCTGCTAATATGTACCCTCAGAGGCATCAGGTAATAATGGCCCAAGTAGTTGGGTCCCCTGACCCAGCCTTGGTTTGGGCATTTGGGTAGTGAGTGAGCTGATGGGAAATTTCTGTCTTTCAAATAAATAAAAAGTAAGTTTAAAAAGAGGAACATGAACTAAAACCATTGTGAGCTATCACAATACAGCTGCTAGAATAGCTAAAATTAAAGACAAAATATGAGATACTGGTGAAAATTAGTAGCATTTAGAATTCTTAATGAATTGATGATTGGGGTATATAATGGTATGGCCACTTGGGAATATAATTTGCTGATGTCCAATAAATTTAAAGCCACACTTATCATATGACACACCAATTTCATTTGTAAGTATTTAACCATGAGAAATGAAAGCACATCTGTAGAAAGACTTGTGTGGATGTTCAAAGAGCATATGTATAATAACAAATCCCTAGAAAGAACCCAGATGTCCATTAACAGGTGCATGGATAAATTGCAGTATATTGTATAATGAAACAACCATTCAGCAGTATGAGTGGATATCAAAAAATATGCTGAATGAAATAAACCCACAAGAATAAATCCTATATAATTTCATTCACAAGGAACTTGTAATCTAGACAGATCTAATGTGTAGTGCCATCAGAGAAGTATTTGCTTTAGGCTAGGGTGGTAGAAGTTAGGGATTGAATAAGAAGGGGCACAGAGGAGATCTCGGAGATAATTGAATTGTTTTAAATTTTGATTGGTAGGGACTGTACTTGTGTATATGTTTGTCTAAACTCATCTCACTATTTTTTTTTAAAGATTTATTTACTTATTTGAAAGAGTTACAGGGACAAAGGCAGAGAGAGAGGTCTTCCATCTGCTGGTTCACTCCCCAAATGGCCGCGGTGGCCGGAACTGGGCTGATCAGAAGACAGGAGCTTCTTCCAGGTCTCCCATGTAGGTGCAGAGACCCAAGCACTTGGGCCATCTTCCATTGTTTTCTTGGGCCACAGGCAGAGAGCAGGATTGGAAGTAGAGCAGCCAGGATTCGAACCAGCGCTCATATGGGATGCCGGCACTACAGGCAGTATCTTTACCCACTACCACACACTGCTGGCCCCGTCTCAGTTTTCTTGAGATGTGTGGATTTTATTATATAGAAATTATACCTCTGGGCTGGCGCCATGTCTCACTTGGTTAATCCTCTGCCTGCAGCACCTGCATCTTCCAGTCCAGCTCTCTGCTGTGGCCAGGGAAGGCAGTGGAGGATGGCCCAAGTGCTTGGGCCCTGCACCCCATGGGAGACCAGGAGAAGCACCTGGCTCCTGGCTTTGGATCAGCACGGTGCGCCGGCTGCAGTGCAGCGGCCATTAGGGGGTGAACCAACAGAAAAGGAAGACCTTTCTCTCTCTCTCTCTCTCTCTCTCTCTCTGTCCACTCTGCCTGTCAAAAAATAAATAAGTACACCAGGTCTAAGGGAGAAGAATGTCCCTTCATTTTCTAGTGGAGTTGGCTCCCCTCCCTTTTCTCCTCACATCTTAGTGTGATAAATTTCTTGGTATTAGTTGCAGGGTGCTGGGGTGCCTTTTTTGGACTTTTTTGTGAAATCTTTTCTTCTTGTGGAATATGCTGTGCTGTTACGGCTGCTGAATCATTGCTTCTTAACCAGGTTGTTAAGGTAAGAGAGTGAAGTTAGCTCCTGATTCCTTTTAACTGACTCACCTCTTATGGTTGCAGATTCTCATAAACATAAAGATAAACACAAAGATCGAGAACACCGACACAAAGAGCACAAGAAGGACAAAGACAAGGACCGGGAAAAGTCCAAGCATAGCAACAGGTAAGGATTGAATCAGCAAGTACCTACCTCATCATTTGGCAGTATATTGGCCATTGCTTGGTTTACTGGAATAGGCATTAAGTTGACTCATAGGTATAGCAGGTATAACAAAGTAAGCAGAGACTATATTTGATATTAATGTTGCTAAGAGGATGACCTCTACCCCATATGGCCACAAGGGCCGGAGCTGTGCCGATCCAAAGCCAGGAGCTTCTTCTGGGTCTTCCATTTGTGTGCAGGGGCCTAAGGACTTGGGCCATCTTCTGCTATCCCAGGCCACAGCAGAGAGCTGGATCAGAAGTGGAGCAGCCGGAACTCAAACCAGTGCCCATATGGGATGCTGGCACTGTAGGCGGCCCCAACATATGGTCTTTTAAGTCAGGTATGGGTTCATTGTAACACTTTGTGGTGTGTAGTCAAATGTCCAGATATTTGCCTCTGTAAAAGGTGACTGGTCTGGGGACCTGAGATCTTTTTTCCTTCCTTTCTATTATTTAAAGACTGTATTTTACAAATTCTTAACTTGGGCTTCCACAGTCTATGAAATTATATACAAAAAGTTGAATTTATGTGATGATCTAGAGTAGAATATTCCTAGTGTTCTGTCGCTCCCCGTCTTCGTGGAGGAACGACACAGGACCCTGCGCTGTTCTTTTGTCTGCTCGGCCCTCCCCGGGTTTGCTGCTGGTTCTTCCCGGGTTGGCTACTGTCCCTTCCACCTCCGTGGAAGGGCGGTTCCCCCTGTCACATTCCCCACTTCCGCAGGGGAGCGGCACACCGCCGGCCGGCTCTCTCGGGGGCTGCACAGGTGTTCGTTCAGATAGATGTTCCCCTTAGATGTTCCTGGTGCATGTTGTCTTTCTCCTCCTTTATAGTCCTCTTCCGCCAATCCCAACTCGGCTGCCCACACGCCGAGTACGCTGCTCTCCTCCAATCAGGAGCAGGATCAGCTCCTGGAGGTCATCACTCAAGTTGGCAAGAGGCAGCTGCGTAGAAGCTGTTTCCTCCTCTCCCAGCGCCATATTGTGGGAGAGCAGATGCATAGAATAAGTCTTAATTCCAGTAACTTAGTCTAGTCCGGGTTGCTCCCCACAGTGTTCATCAAGTTATCAGAGGGTTTCAGCTCCCCTGGCTCCCACAAAAACCAGTAACTACCAATACAGAAAGATGTTTTTCTTGTTCATTTTGCTGTTTCTTGATGTAGGAGGCAAGTGGTTAAACTCACTCATTGAAAATGAGATTTGTGCTTTGATTTTGATTTAAAGACAGTTGTGGGACAGGTGTGTGGCATGTAGTGTAGCAGTTAGATGCCCCTTGGCTATGTTGCCGATTCCAGCTTCCTTTTAATGTGCATTTTGGCAGGCAACAGGTGATGATGGCTCCAGTAGTTGGGTTCCTACCACACATGTGAGAGACTTGGATTGAATTTCTGGCTTAGACTTGTCCCAGTTCCAGCTATTGAAGATAGGAATGAACCGGTGAATAGAATGATTTCTCTCTTATCTGTGAAATAAGTATATTTTTAAAAAGTAACAGATGAGAAAGCCTTATGTGATACTACCATAGCGGCATGGGTTTTGTTGAAGGGGAATATAAAGATCCTTCATTGATTGTAAGACATGTTTCCATTCTAGAGTCCCTTAGAACTACTTCAGTAGTTTATCTTACTGGTGCGTGTTTGTGTGTGTGTGTGTTTGTTTGTATAAAGCACTTTATTTATTTGAAAATTTAGAGTTACACAGGGAGATAAGGAGAGGCAGAGAGGTCTTCCATTCACTGGTTCACTCCCCAGTTGGCAGCAACGGCTTGAGCTGCACTGATCCGATGCCAGGAGCCAGGAGCTTCTTCCAGGTCTCCCAAGTGGGTGCAGGGGCCTAAGGACTTCTATTTCTACCACGTCTTCTACTTTCTCTCTCTCTGTTTCCTCTCTGTGTAACTCTGACTTTCAAGTAAATAAATAAATCTTTAAAAAAATAATCATCTGTTACATCTGTGACCTTTTTTCCTCCACTTGATCTTCTTGGTTTCCATTTTCATTAATATAGTTTCAGAGATTTTACTACCTCTTTCACAAGTCATTAATACAAGTAGATAGAAAATCATTAATGATATGGAAAATATTAAGTGTCAACTAACTTCATATAATTGACATGAAAATTTTTTAAAAAGCTCATGGAAATAAATTAGATACCTGGCAGATAACTGGCATTTACTGGTATGAGTATGTATTGGATCAATGAGTAAGTGTTATATGAGTAGAACATTTCCTATCTTCCTTCCTTCCTCCCACCCCACCTCAAAGATTTATTTATTTCTCAAAGAGGGAGAAACAGAGAAATCTTCATCTACTTTTTACTCCCCAAATGGCTGCAGTGGCTAGGGCTGGGCCAGGCTGAAGCCAGGAGCCTGGAATTCCATCTGGTCTCCAGGATGGGTGGCAGGAACCCAAGAACCTGGGCATCATCCACTGCATTCCCAGGTGCATTAACAGAGAGCTGGATTGGAAGCAGCAGAGCAGCCAGGACTTGAACCAGTGCTGTCTGCATCTATTCTTTATTTTTATTAATCTTCTATAGGATAGCTACTATTTCCCTTTGGTTATCCCTTTTTCAAACAGCTTTTTGTGTGTTTGTGGCAAAATATGAATAACATAAAATGGACTTGTTTTAAGTGGCATTAAGTACATTCACAGTAGTGTGCAACCATCACCACTATCTATAACTTACCATTGCAATCTCTGAACCCACTAAACAATAACTCTCCAGTCTGTCTTACTCAATTCAATTTTTGGAATTATTTGGGAAACAGTGTTCCTGTCTGCTGGCTTATTTCACAAATGTCCACAAAGTCTGGGCTGAGCCTGGCTGAAGATGGGAGCTGGAACTCAAATCAAGTCTCCTACATAGGTGGTGCCAACCTAAATACGTGAGCCATCACCACTGCGTCCTAGGGTCTGCATTAAGAGGAATTTGGAGTCAGAAGCAAGAGATGGGTGTTGAACTCCAGTACTCTGCTATAGGATGCAGCTTTTTTTTTTTTTTTTAAGATTTATTTATATGAAAGAGCAAGATCTTCCATCACACCCCAAATGGCGAAAAGCCAGGGACCAGTACTTCCATGTGAGTCTCCCATTGGGTAACAACAGTTGCCCAAGTATTTGAGTTACCTTCTACTGTTTTCCCAGGTGCCTCAGCAGGAAACTGAATCAGAAATGGAGTAGCCAGGAGTCAAACCAGCATTCTGCTGTGGGATGCAAGTGTCAAATCCTATGGCTTAACCTACTGTACCACAGCACCAGCCACAGGATGTAGGCATCTTAGCATGAGGTCAAATGGCCCCCTCCACATAGATTTTTCATTCTACTTTCTGTCTCTGATCTCCCTATTATAGGTATCTCATATAAATGGAATCATCCAATACTTGTCTGATTTATTTGCCCTTAGGATGATTTTTTTTATCATCTATGCTGTCGCGTATCAGTTGCAGTAGAAATTTCTGAGAGTGAACCAATGGATATGAAAGCTTGCTTTTTCTTCCTCTGTGTGTCTGTCTTTCAAGCAAATTTTGTTGTTGTTTTTTTGTTATTTTAAAATATTATTGATTTACTTGAAAGCTAGAGCAACACAGAAAGCAACACAGAAGATACAAAGATATTTCATCTGTTGGTTTATTCCACAAGTGGTTATAATAGTCAGAACTAGGCCAGGTTGAAGCCAAGAGCCAGGAACTCTATCCTGGTGACGGGGACCAGGATTTGAACTCACGCTCTAATATGGGATGCTGGCATTGCATTGTAGCACCACAGTGCCGTTCCCCAGTGTGTGTGTGTGTGTGTGTGTGTGTGTGTGTTGATTATTTCAAAAACAAAATTTTTAAATACTGATCTCATGTTCTCTGGTCCATCTACTTCACTAGCTATAATTTATGATTGTGGTAGGAGAAAGATAGCTAAAGGGCTTTGGGATATAAGTTTGGCCAGATACCTGTGTTCATGTTCTGGCTCTACCCTCTATTCCAGCTTCCTGCTAATGAAGACCCTAGGTGGCAGCAGTGATGACTCAAGCAGTTAGAGTCCTGCCATCCATGTAGGAGACGTGACTTGAGCTGCTTGGCCGTTGAGGGCCTTTGTGGAATGAACCACTCAATAGGACCTTTCTCTTTAGAAATATTTAAAACTGATATGGTTTCAGTATAATTTTTCTTGAAAAATCTATAGTAACCTAATAGCTTCTATATAGAAGTCTTAATCCTGGCCCATTCATTTAGTTCTGTGATGTTTGATAGGTTTCCAAATGTTCCTCAACTCAACTTCTTTACATTAATACAATGGTTCAGAGGGGAATTAGAGGAGTCAACAAATATAGAGGCTCTTTGTGGACTCTTCTACAGATGTGAAGAGATGACATCTATTAAAAGCACACTTCTTCAAGATCATAGCATAGTCAAAATCAAGAGTTTGTTGAACATACTTTTGTGTCTCTGGGTATTTTCTTCATTTTAAAGCAGAATATTTAGGAATATAATGGCCTGTTAATCTTGGAAAAACCTTGCCTGAATTTCTGTATATCAGTATTAGCCCTGGGTTTCTATGTAAGTTTAAGACAGTTTAACCAAATGTGTTGTAAGTCTAAATACTTCCTGTTTTGACCTCTACTGACACAACCTCTTTGCAACAAAGCAAGTGTATGTTACAGTCCATTAAAACTGGTGCACTGTGTTCCTTATTAAGTCACTTAGAATTTACCTGGTAGTGATAGTTTTTTTCAGTTTTCTTCTGTAGCAGATTAAGAACACCTAGAGGATTGTTTAATCATTCCTGAAACCCAGAATAATTAACAATTATTGCATGTTCTATTCCACAGTACTTCTGTTTTTTCCAAATTTGCTAAGCAAGCCTGGCTAATTTTGTGGCCATTATTTTATGAGGAATCAGACATTGCTGTCTCCCTCCATTCCCTGTTGGATATTGGCATCCATCATTTATCTTCAGGTTGTACACAGTACCAAAGTCAAGGAGAGCTGTTACTCTGTAGCCAATAGCAGTACTTCAGACTTGGATTGTTAGCCAAGAGAGAGTAGCTGTTCTACTGGGACTGAATGGGGTATGGACCCACCTCCCAGCAAATCACATCTTCCTTATTTTATTTGATAACTCTATATTGTCCCCCCTCAAAGTGCAACATAAGGATAATACTAAGCATATATTAAAGTTCATTTCATCTTATTTTCTGTTTAAATGCACAGGAATCTGAGAGCATGTACCCAAAGTCACAGAGCAGCATGGTAGCAGAATAAGGATGAGAGACCAGGGTTCCCGAGTCTGCACTATAGTATTCCTTCAAGTTTAACAAAAAAAAAACTCCCCTAAGAAAGTTAATTGTGTAGCTAAGCTGTTGATTTAAGTACAAGCTCCTCTCTATCAAATGATGTCATAAGAAGCTCAAATTTTCAATTGTTAGGCCATTTTACACACTGCCTTTTTCTCTTCCAGCTCCAGATTTCTGGCATGGGAAATATTAACCTCATCCAATTTTGACCTTATGAAAACCCCATAGTTGGCACTGCGGCCGGTGTGCTGTGCTGATCCGAAGCCAGGAGCCAGGTGCTTTCTCCTGGTCTCCCATGCAGGTGCAGGGCCCAAGCACTTGAGCCATCCTCCACTGCCCTCCCTGGCCACAGCAGAGAGCTAGATTGGAAGAGAAGCAACCAGGACAGAATCCGGCGCCCCAACTGAGACTAGAACCCAGGGTACCGGCGCTGCAGGTAGAGGATTAGCCAAGTGAACTGCGGTGCCAGCCAAAATTTCATATCCTTTTTAAAAATACATAAATATTATCAAAAGAAGTAAAAGACTACTCTTATAGATAAACAAGGAATTACCAAACTCAAGGATATTACCAAGATAGTTCTCTTAAATTGCTTTCTTTAATACTAAGTCTTATATAAAAAATTAAAAGCAATTTGAAGGAAGTGTCTAATTTTTGAAAATAATATTCTAAGGTATGAAAAAATGACATGGGCTGGTGCTGTGGCTTACTTGGTTAATTCTCCACCTGCGGCACCGGTATCCCATATGGGCGCCGGGGTAGTCCCATTTGCTCCTCTTCAGTCCAGCTCTCTGATGTGACCCGGGAGGGCAGTGGAGGATGGCCCAAGTGCTTGGGCCCTGCACCCACATGGAAGACCAGGAAGAAGCTCCTGGCTTTGGATTGGCACAGTGCTGGCTGTGGTGGTCATTAGGGGAGTGAACCAACGGAAGGAAGACCTTTCTCTCTGTCTCTTTCTCTATCTCTAACTCTGTCAAATTAAAAAAAAAAATTACATTCTGGGGCTGCTGCTGTGGTGTAGCAAGGTATAGCTGCCACCTGTGATGCTGGCATCCCATGTGAGTGCCAGTTCTAGTCCCGGCTGTACCACTTCCAATCTAGCTCTCTGCTATGGCATGGGAAAGCAGTAGAAGATGGCTCAAGCCCTTGGGCCCTTGCACCTCCACCTCCTGGCTTCTGATTGGCCCAGCTTTAGCTGTTGTAGCCATTTGGGAAATGAACCAACAGTTGGAAGAGTTTTCTCTCTCTCTTCCTTTGCCTCTTCTGTAACTCTGCCTTTCAAATAAATAAATAAATCTTTAAAAAAAGGAAAGAAAAAAAAGACATGCCTCTTTTTTTTTAAAAACAGGGAGGTGGTGGTGATAGGAAGAACTCCCCTATGTATGTGCTGGTTTGTTCTCCAAATGCCTTTAACACCTGTGACCTGACCAAAGCTATTAGCTGGGAACCCATTCCCAGGCTTGTACATAGATAGCAGGAATGCCAACTACCTTATTTATCACAGCTGCCTCCCAGAGTCTGCATTAGCAGGAAGCTGGAGTCAGGAGCTGGAGCTGGATTCTAAACCCAGCTACTTTGATACGGGATGTGGGTATATTAACTTGCAGGCCCAATGCCTGCCCATAATTTTTGACTGTATCTCCGGCCAACTTTAAACCTGGCACTGAGACAGTACCACTTCCATTCACAACAGAGTCAGTGATGTATTGAAAAGTGCACTAACATAGAAGTCAGAAGGCCAAGTTCTATCATTTGCAAGCTATGAATTCTAATTCAAGCTGTTTAACTTATAGGTTTAATTTTTTACTTTGGTCAAGTGTTGATAACAACGCCTGCCTTGTCAGACTTTCAAGCTTGTCTGTTCTCTTGATAGCTCATTAAAAACTACAACATCCTAAATAATTGAGATAATGATGGTGATGATGGTGATAGTTATCACCATGCCTGATAGAATGTCATGCAGATAAATTTGGAGCTGTAAGTTTTGGTAGCTGAAACTAATTCAGTAGTTACTGATAGCATCTAATTAAGCTCCCTGATATTTTCAATTATATCAAGCCCTATTTTAATAAACTATAATTATCATTGGCAAGCTTTCATGGTGGAGACAGCATTTGAGGTAGCCATTGAATGATGATTAAGATCTTGACAAGGGAAGATAATGGCTAGAAAGAGGAGCATTCCAGGGAGTGAGAACCATAGAAGATGGAGATATTGTAGCATATGCTTTGTTTTGGGAGGAATCCAGGTATCTGGACACATGAATTACACAGAGTAGAATAGAAGAAAATGAGGCCTGAAATTGTAGCTTCAGATAGCTCAACACTGCTTCATGAACTTAGAACTTGATTTTGAAGGGAGCAAAAGCCATTGGAAATGACTGAGAAAGGAGAACATAGAATACAGAAAACAGGTTTCTGTCTTGGGTGGTGGGTTTATACTATTAATAGAGATAAGGAATTTAGAAAAGGAAGGCAGGGGAGTTCAGATTATGTATTGGTTTTGGAAACCTTGGGCATATTCCCTTTATCCTCCAGTCTGCAAACAGGATTAAATACTAAGATTTCGTTCAACTCAAAGTTTCAGTAGTTACAAAGAAGGTTCCTCCCACCCGACTCACACTTCTCTGTGGTTTCACCTCAAAGGTTTTAGCACCCACAGAGTACAAAAATATTAAATGGGGAATTCTGGAAGTAAACAATTTGTAGGTTTTAAATTGTGCATTCTTCTGAGCAGTGTGGTGAAATTTTGCGCTGTCCTGGTAGGGATGTGATTTCATCCCATTGTCTAGCATATGTACACTATATATGTGGTATGCTTGTGAGCTACTTGGTAGTCCTCTTGGTTGTCAGATTGACCATTGAAGTATCTTAGCGCTTGTTTTGAAATCACCCTGATTTTACTTAATAATGGCTGCCAAGTGCAAAAGTAGTGGCAATTTTGATATGTCAAGCTGTTAAGTGCTTCCCTTAAGTGAAAAGATAAAGCTCTTCTACTTAATCAGGAAAGGAAAGGGAAAAAATTGTATGCTAAGATTGCTAAAATCTGTGCTGAGTTAATGTTAATCTTAATGTGCTTAATTAATGAGTTCAGCTTTATCATGGGAGTATATTTATTTAGGCAAACACATAAATATAGGGCTTGGTATTATACTTTTTAGGCATCCCTTGGGGATCTTGGACCACCTCCCCCATGGGTAAGGAGGGGATACTCTAACAAAAACATTATAGTTTTTGTTGAGGAACATTAAGAAAACTTCATTTCTTAGAGCCTTATGGAAATGGTATACCACACTCTTTTTCCCAGAGACATCTTTTGAAGTCTGGAATTTTAAATTTATTTTTTTTTTATATTTTATTTATTCCCCCTCCCTTTGTGCCACCGCCTTTTATTTAACAAACATTATTTATGATTTAACTGTCTGCTTTGCTTGAAATGGCTTTTGAAACCTCAGCTCTTCACAGGAATCCCCTGTGATCTAATTGGTTGTGTCCTGTAGGAGTCTGCTACCTGAAGAAATGGGCAGCTAGTTGGGCCATTAGTGGCTAAGTCCTGTTCTCAGAAGACAAGGAGGCTCCTTCTACCTCTAACAGTGGTGCTTTCTTGCTTTGTTTGGGAAGTAATTGAGTGGTCAAGTGTCTGACTTTGGAGCCATACTTGGCATCAGTTTAAGTCCTGGTTCTTTCTCAATAGATTCACCTTCTTGGGTGTTACTTAATCCTGTTCTGTCTCACTTTCCACATCTATAAAATGACACCAATACTTCAGAGTTTTGGTATGGGGATTAAGTATGCTTAATGAGTGTCAGTTTTTGTCCCCAAAGAGACAGCAAATGCTTTTTCAGGGCAGAAGGGAAATATTTCCTTCCTGGCTACCTACTGCCATCTCCTTGTTTCTGCCTTTTCACTTGCACTCCTTCGCAAAGTGTCTTGGAGGAATGCTAGTCATACTTTTCTGTTATCTGCTTAATTTTTCAACAGAAGTCACAGAAAGGTCTTGCAATTAGCACTTTTATTTACTTTTATTTTTTAAAAAGATGTATTTATTTATTTGAAAGAGATAGGGAGCAACAGAGAGATCATCTATCCATTGGTTCACCCCCAGAAGGCTGCAATGGTTAGGGCTGGGCGAGGCCAAAACCAGGGACCAGAAGCTTCATCCAGGTCTCCCACATGGGTGGCAGGGGCCCAGATGCTTGGGTCATTTTCCGCTGCTTTTCTCAGGCCATCAGCGGGGAGCTGGATTGGAAGTAGAGCAACAAAGAGGTGAATTGGTGCCCATATAGGGTGTTGGCATTGCAGGCTGCGGCTTTACCTGCTACGCCACAACGCTGGCCCTGCCACCAGCACTTTATTTATTTATTTATTTTTTGACAGGCAGAGTGGACAGAGAGAGAGAGAGACAGAGAGAAAGGTCTTCCTTTTTTGCCGTTGGTTCACCCTCCAATGGCTGCCGCGGCCGGCGTGCTGCAGCCGGCGCACTGCGCTGATCCAAAGCCAGGAGCCAGGTGCTTCTCCTGGTCTCCCATGGGGTGCAGGGCCCAAGGACTTGGGCCATCCTCCACTGCCTTCCCGGGCCACAGCAGAGAGCTGGCCTGGAAGAGGGGCAACCGGGACAGAATCCGGCGCCCCAACTGGGACTAGAACCCGGTGTGCTGGCACTGCAAGGCAGAGGATTAGCCTATTGAGCCGCAGCGCCAGCGACCACCAGCACTTTAAAAAATAATTGTTTACCATTCCCCTGGATTATTATTATTAATGGAATTTAGCTAATTGAAGCAAAAGTGGGCATCAACATGCTGGAAAGGTAATTCAGTCGTTTCCATGTGTCCTTTAGCATTGACTTTCCTTGTCTGGACTGTGCTGATGTGGTAGAATCTTATGTCCGGATAGACACAAACCCTGAGTCAGAGAGCTAACATTTGTGTATAACAAATAATTGGGTGTTTTCTCTCAGAGTGTTTCATGCTTTCGAGGGTAAATTCATATTTCATCTTCAAGTATGACTATTACAAAGTTCTAGGAACAATACTGTGTATTTTGGCCTTCAGAGTATTCCAGATTAAACTTATTCTTAAAATGTGTGTGTTTGGAGCCAGCGTTGTGGTATAGTGGGTAAAGCTACCACCTGTAGTGTTGGCATCCCATATGGGTACAGGTTTGAGTCCCGGCTCCTCCACTTCCGATCCAGCTTGTTGTGGCTTGGGAAAGCAGTGGAAGATGGCCAGAGTCCTTGGGCCCTTGTACCTATGTGTAAGACCTGGAAAAAGCTCCTAGCTCCTGGCTTCGTATCGGTGCAGCTCTGGCCATTGCGCCATCTGGGGTGTGAACCAGCGGATGAAGACCTTTCTCTGCCTCTGCTTCACTCTTTCAAATAAATAAATAAATCTTAAAAAAAAAAAAAAAAAAAAAAAAAAAAAAAAAAAACTGGGTGTTTGTCTCACCTTTGAGTTACTTCTAGTGATTAGTGTTAAGCCTTCGACTTTAGTTTGCTTATTTAGCTGAAGTTTCTCTAGCCTCCAAACTGGTCAGTATTGTAGCCTTCAGTTGTTTTACAGCCCGTTTTGTGACTTTAACATACTGTATCTGTTGTGTATGGAAAAGTGGCAGAATTGTGTAAAATTAAGGGTAACATCACTTAAAACAGGTAGTCATCAATACATGAACTTAACTTTCACACTAGTAAAAAAATTTCCATCATCTCACTGTCATTGGAACGGTTCTGCCCTTAAACCATTGTAAAAGATGTTTTAAACCTTTTGGTAAGACATGTTAGAAGATCCCTAATGATGAGTCACCCTGACCGATCGCACATTGGTTCCATTTTCTGCCGCTGACCATATCCTGCTTCTGACTTACATGGCAGTGCTGTAAACATGTTTTGTATCTTAGGACTTTGACTTCTAGCCTACTGCCTGTGCTACTGCAGGTAATTACTTTGCTAGGTTCCTAGAAAAGACCAGCAGAGGGGCTTGCTATTTGTCAACATTCCTGCCAGTGTGTCATTAAGGATGAAGAATTGGACTCCTCTTCTCCCCTCATCTCTTCTCCTCTCTTTTCCCCTTTCTCCCCTTTTTTTTTAATTTATTTTTTGAGTCAGGATCAACACTTTACGAGTAGAGCTAATAATATTGTGTTCATAGGTGTTATGGTTGGGCCCTAAATCCAAATTTCTCTGTCACCAGTGGAATGCTACAAGCTTTCTTTACCCTGAAGCATCTGAGTTGAACTGGTTTAAAGATCCAAACCTCTTTTATATCTCAAACTGTTGAGCAAGCATCCTTTTATCCCATTCTGGTGTTGTGATTAGTTATACCTACAGCCTACAACAGGGCTTACTATTTTAGGAATAACTTTGAATTTCTTGTAGATTTCTATCTGGTTAGCAAACAGGAAGTATGTTTGATTTCCTGGAGTAGCCTAGAAACTGCTTCATTGCCTTGTCATTGTTGGTTCCTCTTCCCTAATCTCTGTTTGGCATGATAGCAGAAAACAAAGCTAAAAACTGGAGGGCTGTATGCTCACGCTATGGTTGCTAAAAGGTCAGAAAAACAGTTTTCCCTATTTTTTTGTTTTATTTATTTGAAAGGCTGAGTTATGATGTAGATAGGGGAGTGGTGTCTTCCATGTGCTTGTTCACTCACCAAATGATTGCAGTGGCCAGAGTTGGGCCAGGCCAAAGCCAGGAGCTTTATCTGGCTCTCTGATGTGGGTACAGGGGTCCAAGAACTTGGGCCATCCTCCACTGCCCTCCCAGGAGTATTAGCAGAGAGCTGGATCGGAAGTAGAGCAGCTGGGACTCAAACTGGTGCCCATATAGGATGCTAGTGTTGCAGATGGTGGCTTAATTTGCTACACTATAATGCCAGGCTCACAGAAAAGGAGTTTTCTATAAAAATAGACTAATATTCTAAGAATTGCTTTCATTGAGAAGGGGAACAAGGAAAGAAGGTAAAGGAAAATGGAGTATTTCTGAACTTAGATTCTTGAATCAGCCACAGATGGTTTTTAAGGAAAGGCGAAAAGAGAAGCAATCCCAACGGTTTAATCTTTTTAGGTATTTAAGTTCTGTTCTAGAAAGTTTCTACTTCATGGTAAAGTAATGATTTTAATATAGCAAATCTAAGACTTGTAATGCATTTGTCTCTAAAAAGCAGTCTGTTTTAAGTGGTAGATGTTGATTTAGTGGAAATGTAATGGTATCAATGTAGTAGGCATTGCTTTTAAGTCGGAAATGTTAATGCTAAGTTTAGATTCCATCTTGTTTCTCTCTAGCATTGTAACTTTTGGTAATGTCTTTCAGCCACTTTGTAAGTTAATATAAGGGATAATAAACCATACTTCACATGACTATTGTGGGGATTGAATGAAATAATTGTTGTGAGAACACCAAGAACAGTGGTTGCTTAGAGATTAAGGTTTTTTCCACATATTTTTGCAAGGGAGGTAAATATCCACCCATCAATATTATGGGTAGTTATCTCTATAAATTTTTTGCTTTTGGGCAAAAACTTGCAGAGATGATTGCTTAACAGCTGATGTTTCAAAAAACAAAATAGTGCTTTTTATAACAGAATAGTAAGCTCAGAACTTTCTGCTAGTATTATCACAGCAGTGTGCTTATGACTGTATGTGTGTAAGCTTTTGAAGAATTAATTCTGGGGCAGGTATTATGGTACAGCAGGTTAAGGTTCCATTTGGGATGCTCACATCCCATATTGGAATGCCTGGTTTGAGTATCAGCTATTCCATATTTTTGATCCGGCTTCTGCTACTCACATGGGAGACCTGGATGGAGTTCCTGGAGCTCTAGCTGTTGGAGGCATTTGTGATGTGAACTAGCGGATTAAAGATCTCCCTCTCTTTCTGTCACTCTGCCTTTTAAATAAAAATCTTTAAAAACAACAAAAACGCCCTTCGTGTGTTTGTGTGTGTATGTGTATGTATATATGCACACATATACATATATATATGAATATATAGTTATATAAATAAGTTCTAGGTTGAGTGACCCTCATTCTAAAGCTGGAAAAGTAAAGAAGAGGCCAGCGCCATGGCTTAGTAGGCTAATCCTCCACCTAGCAGTGCCGGCACACTGGATTCTAGTCCCACTCGGGGCGCCGGATTCTGTCCCGGTTACCCCTCTTCCAGGCCAGTTCTAAGCTGTGGCCTAGGAAGGCAGTGGAGGATGGCCCAAGTGCTTGGGCCCTGCACCCCATGGGAGACCAGGAGAAGCACCTGGCTCCTGCCTTCAGATCAGCACGGTGTGCCGGCCGCAGCACGCCGGCCGCGGCGGCCATTGGAGGGTGAACCAACAGCAAAGGAAGACCTTTCTCTCTGTCTCTCTCACTATCCACTCTGCCTGTCAAAAAAAAAAAAAAGTAAAGGAGAACTGGTAATAAGAATGTTAATATAATTGAGAACTCTTATCCTTCTCTCTCACACAACAAATAATGAGTTTTTTGATATAGCATTGCAGTTTGGTAAAACCACATTATGAGAACACATTGAAAAGTGATGGTCATACTGATGGTAAGAACAAACAGCATAGTGGGGAAACTTTGTCAAAATGTTTCTTTGAGTTAAAAGAAAAGTTTGCTTGAGCTTATGTGAATTTGTGGCACATATAAATAAATAACAGCCCGGTGAGAGCAATGTAGAGAAAGGAGTATCTAAACAAGAGAGAATATGGGCATTTTTTCAAAAATGTACAGATAGTCAAAAGGAGAGACAGGTCATCCGTCTGCTGGTTCACTCCCCAAATGGCCACAACAGCCGGAGCTGGACCGATCCAAAGCTGGGCCAGGAGCTTCTTCTGGGTCTCCCATGTGGGTACAGGGGCCCAAGTACCTGGGCCATCTTCCACTGCTTTCCCAGGCCGTAGCAGAGAGCTGGATCGGAAGAGGAATAGCTGGGAAACAAACTGGCGCCCATAGGGGATGCTGGTGCTACAGGCAGAGGCTTAGTCTAGTATGCCACAGCTCCGGGCCAAGGCTGTCCACCCATCTTCCCCCACATCTGTGCCAGTACTTGGTTCTTATTCTTGTTTCTACTTAGTTTCCATCTGTCTTTCTGGATATATTTAAGAGTTTCTGCTTGATTTTAGCCCAATATCTTTCTCGTGTTGTGACTACTTTTGTACACATCAGATGTACGCAGGTTATATGGATCTGCCTAACTGGATACCATTATTTTCGTCTGTGTAATCAAGTGTTCAGAATAAATGTCTTATAGAGTAAACTTCTTGGGATGAGCATTGCCTAATCAACTCATTGGTGGAAAAGTCTGTTTTTTCCTGTTTGAAGATGCTAAGTATGGGAAATACAGTATATGGTGGGAAAGGCATATAGACCTGACTCTTCTATCAACTTGGGGTGCTGCTTGCTCTCCAGTTCAGAGCACTTACCTTTGAGCTCTTTAACTTGTTGAATACATTAGTTGGTGAAATGAGCAAGGCTCCTTGACTGCCTGCCCTAATGGGCTGAAGAAAACAGTCATTCAGAGTCATCTGCCACCTTAAACTACAGCTTATGGTTTTTGCTTCCTGCCCCTTTAGTCTTTTACAGTATATATGTTTATACAGCTGCAATGATTTTATGTACTTTCTTTCATCTCTGGTAAACATTTTCCTTATATTTGTAATACAAATCATAGCATAAGAGCTATGTATTTTCATATATCACACTCTAGCTTCATTAATCATTTAACTTATATCCAGTTTCTTGGGGGATTTTTTTTTGTTTTGTTTTTCTTTTTTGTCATGGGAAGCACCAAAACAAGCATCTTTATATGTAATGCTATTTCCCTAGGAGAAATTCCAGGAACTAGATCCCAGCATAAACAGGTATGAACATTTTAATGGCTCTTGCCTTGTAATGTCATATTTGACTTCTCAAAGAGCAATACCTTTTTGTATTTTTTTAAAGATTTATTTATTCATTTGAAAGAGTAACACAGAGAGAGGAGAGGCAGAGAGGGAGGTCTTCCATTCGCTAGTTCACTCCCCAAGTGGCCGCAATGGCCGGGGCTGAGCTGATCTGAAGGCAGGAGCTAGGAGCTTCTTCCATGTCTCCCATGTGGGTGCGGGGGCCCAAGGACTTGGACCGTCTTCTACTGCTTTCCCAGGCCATAGCAGAGAGCTGGATGGGAAGTGGAACAGCTGGGACTAGAACCGGCGTCCATATGGGATGCTGGCGCTTCAGGCCAGAGCATTAACCCGCTGCGCCACAGCACTGTCCCCAGTGGCCCCACACATCTAGTGGGGCTTATTAACATTTAGCACAGAAACATGCCTTTTCTTTAACTGGAGTATTTTTTTATTGTGAGGAAACAAGGAAGATTTCAAAGTGCCATCTAGAAGTGAGTAGCCTTTCATAGTTATAGCCAGAAGGAACCTAGAGCTAAAAGGAACCATCCACAGTGTTGGTCTGCTTACCCCACAATGCCCTTACTTGGCTACATATGTAATATGTGTTGAGTCTGGCACAGAGCCATCAAATGCATTTTTGGTGAGTTGGTTTTAACTCTCTTATATCAAATATGAATAACTGGGTAGAGCTTTCCTTGTAGTTGTTAGATAGTAGAATGTTGTAGAAATAGATGGATCTTTCTATATAGTCTTTGTCATTTAAGAAAAAATGTCCTGTTATGTTCTTATTTGAATCCTTTGCTCCTTTGCAAAAATAAAAATAGTAAATGGAGACAAAGAAAGTCAAATGTATTCAAGAGCCTCTGCTTGAACTTTCGGTTAGGACTGTTTATGTAAACCATTATAAGTTTCAATGGTTCATGTTATCTTGGGATATCATGTGAGTTAATATTATGAAATGAACCCAAATGGTCCCTCTCTGGGCTAACTGTGCTTATTTTTTACAGTGAACATAAAGATTCTGAAAAGAAACACAAAGAGAAGGAGAAAACAAAACACAAAGATGGAAGCTCAGAAAAACATAAAGACAAACACAAAGACAGAGACAAGGAGAAACGAAAGGAAGAAAAGGTACAGTCTTGGCAGTGGAGGAGAAAGGGATGTGCAATATATTTTTGCTTTATTTACTTTTAAAACAGTAAAACTGTTTTATACCTTTGTTAAGCCAGTGGTTAAATATTATGCTACCATAGTTTTTTTTTTGTTTTTTCCCCTCTTAGGTTCATTTATTTATTTCAAGAGTTACAGAGGGAAAGAGGGAGAGATTGATTTTTCCATCTGCTGGTTCATTTCCCAGATGGCCACAACAGCTAGGGCTGGACCAGATAGAAGTCAAGAACTTTATCTGGGTCTTCCATGAGGGTGGCAAGGGCCTGAACACTCGGGCCGTGTTCCACTGCTTTTCCCAGGCCGTTAACAGGGAGCTGAATCAGAAGCTGAGCAATCAGGACTTGAACTGATGCCCATATGGGATGTCAGCATTGAAGTTTGCGGCTTCACCTATTATACCACAATGCTGGCCCCACTACTCTAGTTTTAATAATCTGTGATTACTTAAAAATTTATTGTATATCAGTGAAATTATCATTTTTCCATTCAGTTATTTTTTATAGTCATTGCTTATATTCCCACTAAACTTGGGTCTTTTTGATTTTCACTTGTTAAACTTAATTGGCAGCCGGCACTGCAGCTCAGTTGGCTGATCCTCCGCCTTGCGGTGACGGCACACCGGGTTCTAGTCCCGGTCGGGGCACCGGATTCTGTCCCGGTTGCCCCTCTTCCAGGCCAGCTCTCTGCTGTGGCCCGGGAGTGCAGTGGAGGATGGCCCAAGTGCTTAGGCCCTGCACCCGCATGGGAGACCAGGAGAAGCACCTGGCTCCTGCCTTCGGATCAGCACAGTGCGCCGGCCGCAGCAGCCATTGGGGGGTGAACCAACGGCAAAGGAAGACCTTTTTCTCTCTCTCTCACTGTCCACTCTGCCTGTCAAAAAAAAAAAAAAAAAACCAACAAAAAACTTAATTGGCATTAAGCCTTTGTAATGTAATGTAAATTAAAAATGTTATCTCAAAATCAAAAAAGGAAGAAGGAAAGAAAAGGGAGAGAGAAGGAGGGTGAGAGAGGGAGGAAGGGAATATCATATTCTTAGAATCATTAAAAAGTTTTTAAAAAAGAATTAAATAGCAGGATCCATTGGCCTTGAAGTGAAAAGGTCTCTATCAGATTTTCAAACCAATTTTAGACTTAAAACCATGAAAACCAAACTATTTACCAGTATGTAAACACTAAATCTATCCATTATATCTAACTTATTATATTACCAGTGGATTAATTGAAAGTATAGGATGTCTAGAAATTTCAGTTTTATTTGTTAGGGAAAATTCATTCTTTTTTTGAGAGACAACCTAATACCTTGTTGTTCTTCTGTTAATTGAAGAGTCATTCTTGGTGAAAATTTGGTAATGCCTGGTACCCTTTAGTATATGTGCTGCCGAAGCGAGCACAATGCTGATACCCTTTGTGACTTCTGGTCACAAAACCAGTGTATACCTTCTTCAGATGTCTAGGCTCATCTGGCTGGGAATGAATAGGACTGTGTAATTTAAAAAAAAAGATTATTTTTAAAAATTTAGTTTTTGAAAAAGTAATGTTGATGTTTGATAAATGTAGTCAGTTTGAAATAGGGACTACGGTGAAAAAGACAACTCCCTCTCACCCATGACTCCCTGTCCCCTATTTTTCATAGAGGCAGCCACTGTACTGATTATGTTCTGTGTCTTTCCAGAGACATTTTGTGTGTGTGTGTGTGTGTGTGTGTGTGTGTCTGTGTGTAGTAGAATATTCATTTTTGTTTTGGTTCTTGTCTGGTTTTGGGTTTTGTTTCCTCTGTACTGCTAATGGCAGATCCTTTGAGTAGTGGAAAATATTTATTGGGGAAAGGGAAGCTGCCATCACTTAGAGATAAAAGACTGCTGTTTTGAAAGGAAGCTTTTCTCAATAACTTGGACAGGTTCACCCAGAATTGTCAAAACAAGTCTTAGAAAAATATCAAGACCTTTAATCCATCGGTTTGGTTTTGTTATCAAGAAGAGCCAGTCTAGGATCAAGATGCTATAAGAGTTGGTGGCTTTTATTCTCAAATAAGAGGTTTCTTCAAATCTATCCTTTCAAGTTACTAATCAGTTACTGTTGTTTTGCTTTTCAGATGAAAGCCTCTGGGGATGCAAAAATAAAGAAGGAGAAGGAAAATGGCTTCTCCAGGTGAGTCTTCTGCTTTTGTGGCTCCATCTTGTCTGGGGACCCTGTAGGGCCAGATGTCCCCTGCTACTCATGTTGTATTGTCTGGGCTTAACCCAAACACAATAGTATAGCCACCCAAATGACTCCCAGGAAATCAGCAGTGAGAAGACTGGAGCATTTCTGAAGTGTCATTTAGTGAGACTGACCAGTGCTTTTTCCAGGTTATTTTGAATGGAGAAAGTTGACAGACACTTTAAAAACTATACAGTTTTGTCTCGTGTATTAATAAGACTGTGTAACCTCTTCACTGTCTAATTCCAAAATACTATATCACTCTAAAAAGAAATATCAGTTCAGTAGTAATTACCATGTTTCCTGAAAATCACCTATTCTGTGGATTCCTTATTAGTAATATTGCAAGTTTCATGGATAGATACTTACTTGACCTACGTTTAGCACTGGGTATAGATTTGGGTAGAAATTGAGTAACTTGTTTTCTAAAAGGAGAGGAAAATGTGTATAACCTAGAGGTCACTTTTCTTGAACTATTTTTTTACTCTATGATTCTGTTTTCCTCTTCAGCCTCAACTCCCTAAAATAAGTCTGAAATTCCCGTCTAGTTTTAAAAAATTGGACATTTATGATCATGTATCCTCACTGCATTAAGTGACAGAATAATTTTATTAGAAGTTCAAAGTTTTTTGCATTATTGACTTGGTTCAAGAGTTTTGGGAGTTTTGCTTCCTTGAAACTTTCAACTTTAATTTTCATTTGATTAACTTTTTTGAGAATTTTGCCATGAGCTCTGAATCCTTTAGACAAGGAGAAAAAAATACGTTCTTCAGACATGCTTTGTAACTGTTCTAGGAATGCAGAATAATAAAATCCAGGAAGCACTGGAGCTGCAAGCTACCCTAGGAATTCTGATTTCTTAGATAAGATGATCAAGGCACAGGGTAGCTAATCTCTGCCAAGAAACCGCCTAGAACGTTTACCAAATAATACTAAGCTATGAATAGAGCTCTTTGGACTTTTTGTGTGTGGTCATGGGCTCATTTTTAGATTTTTCTGGATTAAAAATTAGAAATACACCCTACTTTGAGGCAGTGGTCTCTGTGTTCACTTTGCTGTACTGCTTGCTAACTTGCATGTGTGTATTTGTGAAGAATCTAGATGCTTCACTGGAACATGATTTTCTGGTAAGTTTTAGGATTTCTTCCTTCAGGCCTAGTAACCCTTCCCACATGTTTTAAACTTCACTTGTGACAATCCTAGGATCTAGCAATTTCTTAAGTGGCTAAAAGGCAGTGTTTCCTTCTGAACCCTCGGGTGTCTAAGTGGTTGGGGGATGAACATAGCTCTAGAAATTGGCATTTGGGAAGTATACTTAGGAGAGCTAATGTCTTTGAACAGTATGTGCTGTTAAAAGCAAGGGAATCTAGCATGCTGTTAGGGCAGCAGGGGATGTATCTACTCTTTTTTTTTTTTTTTTCCTTAAAGATTTGTTTATTTATTTGAAAGAGTTACACAGAGAGAGGAGAGGCAGAGAGAGGGAGAGAGGTCTTCCATCTTCACTCCCCAATTGGCTGCAATGGCTGGAGCTGAACCAATCAGAAGCCAGGAGCTTCTTCTGGGTCTCCCACACGGGTGCAGGGGACCAAGGCCTTGGGCCATCTTCTACTGCTTTCCCAGGCCGTAGCAGAGAGCTGGATGGGAAGTGGAGCAGCTGGGACTAGAACCGGCGCCCATATGGGATGCTGGCACTTCAGGCCAGAACGTTAACCCGCTGCGCCACAGTGCTAGCCCCGCATCTACTTTTGAAATTCTGAATGTACTCTGCAGCTGAATCTGGATGTTTATTCCTTGAAGCCAGCTTGATAGCAGCTTCATGTAGGGAGGCCATTCCCTGTACTAAGTTAGAGTAGAAAAGTTCTGAAGAGATTTGTCCAGCCTGGAAACATTCCAAGGTGATAGTAATTGCTGGTCCCTATGGTTTTCGGTTTTGTTGTTTTTTACTTGTTCCTATCTCCTTTAGATAGTTGTCTAAGAGAATTATCTTGTTAAACTAAAAGTGTGCAAACACCAAAGGTGGTGAGGTACTCTTCTGTGAATGAAGTAAGCAGACTTCTAAGTATGAAACTGAACAACAAATAGATTTGATTAGAATGCTTAAGTTTGTTCTGGGCCACTCATCATGTGCTTTTCTTTTGTTTTTACTTTGTTAGCATAGTTATTTCCACATGTAATTGGATAAACATGTACATTATTGCCAAATTTTTAGAACTTTAAGGTACCAAATTTGAGAAAGATTTTTATTCTTTTTCTATAAAGCTACATTTTAGCCTTTGAATTACTAGAACTATCAGCTGAAATAATTTGTGGAAACAGAGTGATAGTAGATCCTTCATGTTAGGCAGGAAGACATGGTGGTTTGGGTCATTCTGCGAAGGTAGCTAAGATACAGTGGGAAAAAAATAGTGACCTGATCCTGAATCCTAATATTCCCTATTTATTTGTAAAATGAAGACCCTACTATGTACATCATAGGATTATAGTGAGAATTGAGGAAAAAATGATCATGGGAAATTTTGTAATACATGTTGTTATCCTTGAATTAACTTCTTTAAGTGAGATGATATATGTCTACTTTGTATTATTTAATATGTTTTAGTATTCAGTGACTAGCAAGTTTTTTTCTTCTGTAGTCCACCACGAATTAAGGATGAACCTGAAGATGATGGCTATTTTGCACCTCCTAAAGAGGATATAAAGCCATTAAAGAGACCTCGGGATGAGGATGAGTGAGTATTATTTCTTCATACTCTGGCTTTTTAAAATAAAAGAAGTTGTTCAAAGTAAATCTGTTATATATCCATAATACACAGAGAAACTGCATTAGTTGATTTTTACTCTTTTAGAATTTTTTTATTAAAGATTTATTTATTTGAAAGAGTTACACAGAGAGAGGAGGCGAGGCAGAGAATGAGAGGTCTTCCATCTGCTGGTTCATTCCCCAACTGGCTGCAATTGCTGGAGCTGCGCTGATCCAAAGCCAGGAGCCAGGAGCTTCTTCCAGGTCCCAAATGGGTGCAGGGGACCAAGGCCTTGGGCTGTCTTCTACTGCTATCCCAGGCCATAGCAGAGAGCTGGATTGGAAGTGGAGCAGCTGGGTCTTGAACTGGCCCCCATATGGGATGCCGGTGCTTCAGGCCAGGGCGTTAACCTGCTGTGCCATAGTGCTGGCCTCTCACTTTTTTTTTTTCAAGATTGATTTATTTATTTGAAAGAGCTATACAGAGAGAGGGAGACACACAGAGAGAGATCCATCTTCCATCTGCTGGCTCGCTCCCCAAATGGCTACAGCAATCACAGCTGGTCCCGACCAAAGCCAGGAGCTTATCTGGGTCTCCCATCTAGATGGCAGGGGCCGAAGCACTTGAGCCATCTTATGCTGCTTTCTCCAGGCCAGTTGCAGGGAGCTGGATAGAAATTGGAGCAGCTAGGACAGAAATGGTTGCTACACCACAATGGTATCCCCTGTTATGTGATGATAGAATACCCAGTTGCCTATTGTGATTCTGATAGTTTGAAGTCCCTAATCCTGTGGGTGAGAACTCTTGAGTCATAAATGTGTTAACTGCATATTATGTTCCACATTCTAGTGCTGATTATAAGCCCAAGAAAATTAAAACGGAAGACATCAAGAAGGAGAAGAAACGAAAACTAGAGGAAGAAGAGGTTAGTAAAGTCACTTAGACTCTTTGGATCCTGCGTTTAGAAGTGGGAGTTTTCTGTAAGACAGCTTTTGAAGGCAAGGAAGTATTAGGAATTTATTGGTCTGCTGCAATAATAACACTTGAAAAAAATGTTATGCACTATTGATGTCTATGGCACTATAAGTCTTAAGATCCCACTGAGCCCCTCAGTCTGTCATGTTAATCACAAGCAGCAGTGACTTTATACTGTTCACCTTGCTGTATGTCTAACTCTAGCTGCTGCCAACTGATATTCCAGAGAAATTGTTGTCCTCATACAGGGGAAGTATTAACAAGAAACCACATTTTGGTTTAATCCTAAAGAATTTTTTTTCCCAAGAAATTTTTTTTTTGACAGAGTTAGACAGTGAGAGAGAGAGAGACAGGGAGAAAGGTCTTCCTTCTGTTGGTTCATCCCCCAAATGGCCGCTACGGCCGGTGCACTGCACTGATCTGAAGCCAGGAGCCAAGTGCTTCTTCCTGATCTCCCATGTGGGTGCAGGGCCCAGCACTTGGGGACCATCCTCCACTGTCTTCCCAGGCCACAGCAGAAAGCTGGACTGGAAGAGGAGCAAACGGGACAGAATCTGGTGCCCCGACCGGGACTAGAACCTGGGGTGCTGGTGCCGCAGGCAGAGGATTAGCCTAGTGAGGCATGGCACCGGCCTCCTAAGAATTTTTTTGTGCTTACTTAAATCTAACAAAGTGTGCTTATCACTTTGAGTGACCATCTTAATTTAAAGACCTTTTAATGGGTGCACCTTTGGATGTAAGGTGAATTCCAACTCCTCTCAAACTGACGCCTGCATCCATACCTCTCTTCATCCTGTATTGCTTCTTGAACTCTCCTGTTAGAGCCACACTGGCTTCCTTGGTTTCTTTTCTATATTCTTAATTGCTTCAGAGCTTTATGTATATATACTTTTCCTCTTGTCTGGAATATGCATGCTCTTCCTTTCTTCCATTTATAACTTTCCTTAAAATCTCAGTTCAGTTCAAATACTTTACCAAGGGTTCTGTGTGATGCTTGTGGTAGATTTAAAATACGATAAGGTTCCTGTTTGTGACACTTTGAATTGCTTACACGAAAAAGTTCTAAGCAAATAATTCAAGAAAATATGTCAAATTCACAGAAGTCTTAACCTTGCCACTGTCTTAGGAGAAGTGCTTGAGTGAGTGCTTAGCTTTTACTCTGCATTTGAGGTATGCCATTATTGAGGGCAAAATGGGTTCACAAGTATAAAGTGGATATTTTGAAGTTCTGGTATAAAGATAATGATAGAGTGTTTAAGAGCATGATTTACCATAATAGTTGTAATAATGCTAATACTGCCAATAATGCTAATAATCACAGTGTAATTGGTGCTTACTTTGTGCCAGGTACTATACTACATGCTTTACTTAAGTATCATTTAATTTCACCCTTGTATCAACCTTAAAGAAATTTGTCTACTGTTATTTCAATTCTGCTGATACACAAACTGGGATACAGAAAATTTACTCACTCCCCTGAGGTCTCACAGCTACTGAGTGGTAAAGTCAAGATTTGATTACATGCATTTTGATCCCAAGGGGAGTGCAAAAGCTACCAACCTGTCCTGTCTCCTGTGAGACTTAGGTGATCTTTTAACTCCACAAGGTAGGAGAGAGGTCTTTAATGAAATCATATGAAGAAAATTAATGAGTAAGTGAGCCATAGAGAGATAATCAGAAAATTGTGCTTGGCAGAAGTTTAAGTTAATGAGAATTGGATCAGGGAATTAAGAGTGAAATGTTGAATGGTGATTGTGGCCTACTGTAATGTACATAATCTCAGATTAGCCAAGAACAAAATATAAAACTTTACCTCTCCTTGCATTCTCTTGCTCTGGGATTTATAAAAAATAACACCTTTTCTCCGAATTTGTTAAGCCATTTTGGTAAAAGAATGATTGGCTTCATTTTCTGTTTTTTTAGGAATTCTCCCCCTGGTGTGTGTGTGTGTGGGGGGGATATTTATGAATTAATATATAATCTTAGTATGGCAGGGAACTCAGATGACAGAAACTGGCATCAAGATTTATTTATCAGCTCTAGGTTGTTGTCCCCCCCACCCCCTCACTTCTGGGAATTGTTTCAGAGTTTCTCAGGACTGATTATGCCAATTGGAGGATTGAAAACATACACATAACTAGTAGTTTCCTGATGGGACCATCTGCATATCTGTTCAGAGAGTGTCTTACCCGAAGAACATTTCCCTTTCCTGTATTGTGTTTGAATCTAAATTGTAAACATTATCAGAATTAATGTGATCTTCTGCTGTCTTCTGCTCCCAAACATACTTATAAATTTATATTCTCTATTCCTATTTTCAAATGTGTGCTATTATAGTTTTCTCCTTCCTCCTATCTTAAAAGCTTATGAACTGTTTATTTTTGCTTGCCATCCTAACCTGTTTCAAGTTTTCCTTGATTGTTACTGGACAGGTCAAGCCAACTAATACAGTTCTTCCAATTCTGCAATTTTCTGATTGATTTTAAGATGACTCAAAGCCAGCTTTCATTGCTATATAAAACTTGTTGGATAAAGACTTAAATTATGTTAATGCAGATAGGACAAAAAAAAAAATTCCTCAAATGACTTTTGAGTTGGCCCTCCCCCTTTTAATATCACATTTTTAGTTGATTGTGTATATTTTGACATTTATCTCATTTGGTGAATTGCACTCTTTTAGGTTTGATGCTCTTTTATTGTACCAAAGCGATCAGCTTATTTGTGTTCACAGTTCAAAGAGCCATAAAGAAATACCACCAAAGGAATCGGTAGTCATTTTAGGACTTCCCAAATACTTGCTGGTTAGTAAGTTCATGTCTTTGTATAAACCTCAGTGATAGAAAGTATTCCACATTGAATGACTTGGTAACTTCCTTTCAGCTTTACTACTAAATTTCTAATGTGAAGCTTTCTATACCTATTGTTTGATTATATTAGGAAAGTTTAAAGACAACTGGATTTTTTTTTTTTTTTAATTTGATAGACAAATGTCCACAAAGGCACCAGGGCTGAAGCAAGCCAAAGTTAGGAGCCAGGAACTCAATTCAGGTCTCTCATGTGGGCATCAGGAACCCAATTTGTTGAACCATCACTCTTATTCTCAAGGTCTGAATTAGCAGGAAGCTGGAGTCAGGACCCGGAGGCAGGCATTAAACCCAGGGACGCCAGTCTGGGGCAAAAGGCTAAATGTCACTCTGAGATGAATAGATTTAAATCAAGTGTGAAGATATGTAAGTGGGGGTAAAACACTGATACACTGGGGCTATTGTCTGACAATGCTTTTCTAAACTACCCAGAGGTTAACAGATGGTTTCCCAGGCTCTTTCCATGGAGAATGTTTTTAACTATTTTCCTGGGTAATTATTTATCAAGGAGTGCTTGGGGAATAATGCTGTAGAGCAAAGTAACACATGAATTTTTATTCATCAGTTGGGTGAGAGGATTAGACCCAAGAATCTTTCCAGTTCTGATATTTTATAATTATAGTTATTCTTCTTAGTGATCCCTAAAAATTATCTCCAGAAGTGTGGTCAGTCCTTATTTAATTCTCTTAATGTTTCTTTGTAGGATGGTAAATTGAAAAAACCCAAGAATAAGGATAAAGATAAAAAAGTTCCTGAGCCAGATAACAAGAAAAAGAAGCCGAAGAAAGAGGAAGAACAGAAATGGAAATGGTAACATTTTAGCACTGGGTTAAAATGTCAGCTTTTTTATTGTACTATTTAATTATGGAAGGATATTGAGTTTTTAAAATCAGTAATCTGGTACTTGGGGAAGATTACCTAAAGTAATTTCTCCAGTATAACAATCTGAAGTAACTTTTCATGTCCTAGTGAAGTCATTAAGTCTAAAACTAGTAAGTCTCAAAATTAAGCCCCTCCCAGTCAACGTAATGGATTGTAGAAATAGACCTAAGTATTGATAAATTCAGTATGTGAAGAAAATGCAAATGCATTTAAAACAAAGGACTATAAATCATGTTACGAAAAGCACCTGTTAAACAATACAAAAGAAGTCCCCACAAGAAAACTTGAGCGAATATCTGTATAATTGTAGATTGGTGAAGATCTTTTGAAGCAAGACATGAAGCAAATTAAAAGTATGTTACTGTAAAAATTAAAAGAAGGAAAATGGAAGGAGGGGATATTGAGAGACTGAGCGAAGTATTGTTATCATCTTAGAATTCATCTATGAAATACATGTAGTTGGTTTTCTTAATCAAAATTTTATTTTTCTAAATGATTTATTTATTTGAAAAATTATACAGAGAAAGGAGAGGCAGAGAGAGAGAGGTCTTCCATCTGCTGGTTCACTCCTCAATTGGCCACATTGGCCGGAGCTGAGCCAATCTGGAGCCAGGAGCTTCTTCTGTGTCTCCCATGTGGGTGGGTGCAGGAGCCCAAGGACTCAGGCCATCTTTCTGCTGCTTTCCCAAGCCATAGCAGAGGGCTGGATTGGAAGTAGAACAGCCGGGACTCGAACCGGCTCCCATGTGGGATGTCGGCACTGTAGATTGTGGCTTCACCTGCTATGCCACAGCACCGGCCCCAATAAATATTTTAAAAAGGAACCATGACTATAAGGAAAGGATGTAGAAAATTGAATTTCTGTGTTGACAGAATTTTCTTGCCATGAAGAAAAATCCGCAGGAAAATATTTGCAGTTATTATAAATGGCTAATGTTTCTAACACTGGAAAAAAAATTCTTTAAAACAAATTAGCAGACTAATAGAAAAGTGAAGAACAGGAAGTTTATTAAAGAAAATAAATGGGGGCCGACTCTGTGGCACAGTAGGTTAATCCTCTGCCTGCAGTGCCGGCATCCCATATGGGTGCTGGTTCAAGTCCCAGTTGCTCCTCTTCGATCCAGCTGCTGTGGCCTGGGAAAGCAGTGGAAGATGGCCTAAGCTCTTAGACCCCAAAACCCAAGTGGGATACCCAAAAGAAGCCGCTGACTCCTGGCTTGGGAACAGCCTAGCTCCAGCCATTGTGGTCATTTGGGGATCGAAGCAGCGATGGGAGACCTCTGTGTCTCCCTCTCAATGTTTGTAACTCTAGCTCTCAAGTAAATGAAATCTTAAAAAAAAATAAAAAAGAAATGGTTAATAAACATTTTAAAATTTGATTATCGCCGGCGCCACGGCTCACTAGGCTAATCCTCTATCTTGTGGCGCTGGCACACCGGGTTCTAGTCCCGGTCGGGGCGCCGGATTCTGTCCCGGTTGCCCCTCTTCCAGGCCAGCTCTCTGCTGTGGCCCGGGAGTGCAGTGGAGGATGGCCCAAGTACTTGGGCCCTGCACCCCATGGGAGACCAGAAGCACCTGGCTCCTCCCTTCGGATCAGCGCAGTGCGCCGACTGCAGCGCGCCGGCCGTGGTGGCCATTGGAGAGTGAACCAACGGCAAAGGAAGACCTTTCTCTCTGTCTCTCTATCACTGTCCACTCTGCTGTCAAAAAAAAATTTTAAAAAAATTGATTACAAACACAAGTAATCAAAGATCTAAGGAAACATACCAAATTTTCCATCTTTTTGTTTAATGCCACTTAGATGGGGGAAAATAGGCTGTGAATATGAGAAGCAGGCATTCTTTTTTCATGTGAAAGTAAAAATTAAGGCAGTGTTTCTTGGTGCATAGTTTAGTAATAACAGAGTTACTTATAAAAACTATGTTTAGGTGAGAAATGTTTTTACTATTAGCATTCTTAAACATAATTTTCTTTGTAATTTTTGTTCATTTATTTTCATTTTTACTTGAAAGGCTAGAGATTGTTAGAAAACAAGTAGGCCAGGAACTCAATCCAGGTCTTCCTGAAATCAAAGCACTTCAGCCATTACCTACTACCTCCCGAGGTGGGTGCACATTATCAGGAAGCTGGATTGGAAATGAAGCTCAGGAATTGAACCCAGGCATTCTGATACAAGATGTAGCATTCCAAGCAGCATGTTAATATATTTTAACACCACAAGCCCACCACAACATAAATTTTTTAATACTTATTTTTCTTAAGATTTTGAATGATGTAACTATATTGATTTGTATTTTTGTTAGGAAATTTCACATAAACCAGAGGTTGATGATTTAGAAAAATGGAATTCTTTAATTTTCCCCCTCATTCCCATATTCCTTTCCATCCTTATGGTGACCAGTATTCATAGTTTGGTGGGTGACTTCCAGACCCAACTGTATGCATTTATTCTATGTGAGTTTTATCATTGAGAATAGTGATGTCTCCAGCACCCCTAAGGAAGGGGAAAGAGCAGTGGCAAAAGAGGTAGCTGTGATGGCAGAACCACAGGGGCAGAAACAGTCACAGCTGTGTGTACACCACTTGGTGTGACATTGTGGCTTAAAAGGGAAGTGGAGAAAAGGAAAATCAGAAAGCAGAAGAATCCTGGGCCTTTCTAGATGTCAGAGTCAGAAAACTAAAGGAAGATGTTGTTTTATTTTCCTCATTTTCATTTCATTTTTTTTCCTTTGGACCTAGTCAGAGGTTTTCAGTGATCTTTCAGTTTGTTTTTAAAGTGTTGAAAGGCTTCTGTGACCTCTAGTAGAATAATTTTTCTAAAATAAGACAACTGTACAAATTAGAGGTTATTATTGAGTCATGAGAATGGAGAGTTAGTAGTTTATCAGTCTCTAATGTGTCTCTAGTTTCTATCATTGGTGCTCACTAAGTGCTTATTTATTAACAAATAATTTAGTGGCAAATTATTTATATATTTATATAGTAACAAGTTAATTTCCTTGCCATTAGGAGCTCCTTCTTCCTTTTGAGCTTTGGCCCTATGCAGATGCTCATTCTTATAGTCCAATGGAAGGACTTATAGAAAAGAATTCTTATAGAACCAACTGAAGAAAGACCTTTCTCTCTCTCTCTCTCTCTCTCTCTCTCACTGTCTATAACTCTGTCAAATAAATAAATAAAAATCTTTAAAAAAATAAAAAAAGAAGTTGAGATTTGAACTAGGATTCCAGTATGGAATATGGGCATCTTTGTCTTAATCTGCTGAGCCATATACCTGCCTCAGTACATGCTTTTCTAGGTTTTCTTGGGAAATGATAGTACTAATGGCATTCCTAAAAGGCCAACACTGTGCTTTTATTCATGTAGTGTAATAGTTGTTACGTCAGTCTTGGCAACTTTATGGTAAGCTGACGTTATTGGAGAATATGTTCTTTCTGTTGAAACTGAGGTTTGGTGTCAAGTGATAAATTTGCTTAAATTGTAAAGAGGTTGCTGTAGGTCCTCAAGATAAACATGTTGAATTGTGAAATCAGTTTGGAGTTTTTATTTTATTTTTTATTTATTTTGGCAGGCAGAGTGGACAGTGAGAGAGAGACAGGGAAAAATGTCTTCCTTTGCCATTGGTTCACCCTCCAATGGCCGCCACACCGCGCTGATCCGATGGCAGGAGCCAGGTACTTCTCCTGGTCTCCCATGGGGTGCAGGGCCCAAGCACTTGGGCCATTCTCCACTGCACTCCCGGGCCACAGCAGAGAGCTGGCCTGGAAGAGGGGCAACCGGGACAGAATCTGGCACCCCGACCGGGACTAGAACCCAGTGTGCCGGCGCCACAAGACGGAGGATTAGCCTAGTGAGCCACAGCGCCGGCCTGGAGTTTTTAATTTAAAAACACTGTGGAGTTGATGAGAAGAATGGTGCCAAGTCCCAGGATAAAGGAAAATGAGGCATTTTGCATCAATAGTTACTTTATGATTGCTATAAATAGGCTCCTTAGAATCGCCTCACAAGTATACATACATAGGTATTTTTCTGATTTGGAGAATAAGAGGCTTTGAGGTTTGGTGGATCCCTGCATCTAGGCTGTCCTACACACACAAGGATTTCAAAATTTTGGAGTACTCTCATATTAACCAGTAGTTGAGATCCTGCCAATTTCCTATCTGTGAAGTAGCAGGTTGATTATAAATCTTTGAGGGGCCAGCGCTGTGGCGTGGTGGGTAAAGCCACCACCTGCAGTGCTGGCATCTCATATGGGCACTGGTTCAAGTCCTGGCTGCTCTGCTTGCAATCCAGCTCTCTGCTATGGCCCGGGAAAGTAGTGGAAGATGACCGAAGTCCTTGGTACTCTGTACCCACATGGGAGAACTGGAGGAAGCTCCTGGCCTCGGATTGGCGCAGCTTCTGCCATTGCTGCCATTTTGAGTGGAGCAGCGGATGGAAGACATTCTCTCTCTCTCTCTTTCTCCCTCTATCCTTGCCTCTGCCTCTCTCTTACTTTCAAATAAATAAATCTTTAAAAAAATTGTATGAAAAAAAGATCTTTGATAGCTCCTTATAGGTCTAAGATTTTATTAAATCTTGACTTTAAAAATTATTTTAATTGTGGCAAAATACATACTACATAAAATTTACCATCTTGGGCCTGTTGTTGTGGTATATAGCATGTTAAGCTGCCACCTGCCACTCCAACATCCTAAATGGGTACCTGAGTCCTAGATTCTCCACTTCTGATCCAGCTCCTGCTAATGGCCTGGGAAAAGAGCAGAAGATGACCCAAGTGTTTGGGTCCTTGACAGGCATGTGGGAGACCTGGAAGACACTCCTAGCTCCTGACTTCAGCCTGGCCCAACACTAGCTGTTGGCAGCCATCTGGGGAGTGAACCTGAAGATGGAAGATCAAGCTTCTTCCTTCCTCCCTCCTCCCCCTCCTTTCTTTCTCTTCCTCGCACCCTCCCTCCCTTCCTCCCTGTAACTCTTTCAAATAAATAAATAAATCTTTTTTTTTTTTTTTAATTTTACCATCTTAGCCATTTAAAAAGATTTGTCTTTGAAACCAGAGTGATTGGAGGGGAGAGAGAGTGAGCACTTGAGCACACTTGCATCTGTTGGCTCACTCCCCACATAACCACAAGCCAGGACTAGGCCAAGCTGACACCAGGAGCCAGGAAATCCATCCAGGTCTCTCACATGGTTTGCAGGGCCTCAAAGCACTTGGGCCATCATCTGCAGGCATGTTAGTAGGAAGCTGGGTCAGAAGCAGTGAGCAGACAGGAGCTAACCAGCACTCCATATGAAATGCTGACATCATAATCTGAGACTTAACCCACTGTGCCACAATGCCAGCCCCCATCTTAACCATTTCAAAGTGTAGTGGTATCGTGTACCCATGATGATCATTACCATCCACCCCCACAACTCCCTTCATCTTGGGGGAACTAAAAGTTCTACCCTTTAGACAATAACTCTATTCTGTTCTTTCTCCAGCCTCTGGTAAACTGCCATTCTACTTTCTGTCTCATGAGTTTGAGAGTCTAAGTACCTTATATAAGTGGGACTATACCATATTTGTTCTTTTTTGACTGCTTTATTTCACTTAGCAAAATATCCTCAAGGTTTATGCAGGTTGTAGCATGTGTCCGAATTTCCTTCTTTTCTAAGGTTGAATAATACTGCTTTGTATATTGCATTTTCTTTATCCATTCCTCTGTTGATGGATACTTGAATCATTCATACCTTTTGGCTGTTAAAGTATTGTTATGAACATCCATATACAAATGGTATTTGTTTGAAAAACTTTTCGATTCTTCTGTATAAATACCTAGGAATAGAATTTTCAGGGATGCTGTTTAACTTTTTTAGGAACCACCATATTGTTTCCCACAATTATGTCATTTTAAACTCCCATCATGAGGAATGTATGAAAGGTTCTAATTTCTTCTCTTCTTCCCCAATACTACTTCTGTTTAACTGCCATTCTGATGAGTGTAGTTGCATCTCATTGTGGCTTTTGATTTGCATTTCATAATGAGTAATGTGAGCATCTGTCTAGGTAGTTATTAATCATTTTGAATATTTTCTTTAGAGTAATACATTCAGTTTCTTGCCCCTTCCCCCCTTTTTAAGGATTTATTTATAGATTTGAAAGGCAGAGTTTACAGAGAGAGAGAATCTTCCATCTGCTGGTTTGTTCCTGAATGACCTCAGTAGCTCGAGCTGGTACTGCTGCTTCCCAGGCACATCCAGTCAGTGGATGTATTTGGAGCAGCCAAGACTTGAACTGGCACACGATTTGGGATGCCAGCATCACCAGCAGTGACGTCACCTACTACACCACAGCACTGGTCCATCTTAGCTCGTTTTTAAATTGGTTGTTATTGTTAAGTTGTAGGAGCTTTTCTTAAAAAAAATTTTATACATACTAGATAATTCTTATCAGATATACGATTCACAAATTTTCTGCCATTCTCTTTCACTCATTTAAATGTGTCCTTTGATGCATAGGAGGTTTTAATTTTGATGCAGTCTTATTTTTCTGTTGCCTGTGCTTTTGATAGTATGCAGGAAATCATTGCCAAATCCAATTTCATTAAGTTTTTGCCTTGTGCTATTTGTAAGAGTTTTGTAATTTTAGCTCTTTGCTCTATTTTGAGTTAATTTTTATACGTTATGTATGGTAAGGGCCCAATTTCATTCTTCTGCCAACTCCATTACTGTTCTTTCCCTGTTAAATAATTATAAGCAGTCTTTTTTTTTTTTTTAAAGATTTATTTTTTTGTTTATTTGGAAGAGTTCAGAGAGGTAGAAACAGAGAGAGAGGTCTTCCATCCACCAGTTCACTCCCTAAATGGCTGCAAATGTCGGAGCTGAGCCAGTCCGAAGTCAAGAGCCAGGAGCTTCTTCTGGGTCTCCCATGTGGGTGCAGGGACCCAAAGACTTGGGCCATCTTCTACTGCTTTTCCTGGCTGGATTGGAAGTGGAGCGTATGAAATGCCAGCACTTGAGGGCAGGGCCTTAATTCCTGCGCTACAGCGACGACCCCAAGTTGTAAGCAATTTCGTCAAAGATCTCTTAACCATATGTATTCACTTTGGTATTATAGTAATACCATTATAATGCAATTTGATGTATGTGCTTTTTTGGTTTTATAGATTTATTTTAGAGGCAGAGGTAAAGAGAGAAAGGGAGAGGAGACAGAGGAGTCTTCTATCTGCTTATTCACTACCCAAAGGGCTACAAAGGCCAGGCCAACAACCAGGAGCTTCTTCCGGGTCTCCCATGTGGATGCGGGGGCCCAAGCTATTGGGCCATCTTCCACTGTTTACCCAGGCCATTAGTAGGGCGCTGGATTGGAAATAGAGCAGCTGGGACTTCAACTGGCACCCATATGGGATGCTGGCACTGCAGGCAGAGGCTTAACTTATTACACCACTGTGATGGCCCTGATATGTGATTTTTATTTGATGTTTCTGTACTTTGAAAATTGGAGAGGTTATTTTCCAGAGAAAAACAGCCTTTGAGAAATATCCACCATTTGCAATATGTGATCCTTAATTGAATTTTGGTCTATAAAATGCTTTTTAGATATGATTGGGAAGTTTTTTTAACTTAGTTTGAGAGGCAAGTAGCGAGAGAGTGGGCATGTTCCCATCTGCTAAGTTACTTCCTCAAATTCTTGCAGTGGCTTATATCAACAATCTGGGTCTCCGATGTGGGTGGCAGGAACCTGACCGCTTGGGCCATTCTTACTTCCTCGCAGGGTCTGATGGAAGTATTAAAATATTAAATACTAGAATAATACTAGGAAATTATTTTTGTTAGATATGATAATAGTATTATAGTTATATGGAAAAAATAACTATATTTATTTGAGAGCGAGAGAGATAGCAACCTCCTGTCTCCTGGCTTTCTCTCCAAATGCCTGCAATAAACAGGGCTGAAGTCAGGAACTAGAAACAAGTGTCCCATATGGGTGACAAGAACCCATAAATCCAAGCCATCACCTGCTGCCTTCCAGGGTGCACATTAGCAGAAAGCGGAAATGGAGAGCAGAGCCAGTGAACCCAGGTACTGTGATACTTTAAAAAGTTTTAAAAACTTACTTGAAAGGCAGAGAGCCAGAGACAGAGATATTATAGTCACTGGTTCACTTCTCAGATACCTCCAACAGCTGGGACTTGTCCAGGCAAAAATTTTAAAAGCCTGATGTTCACTCCAGGTTTTCCACATTGTGGCAGGGACCTAAATACTTGGGTAATCACCTGCTGCCCCATTAGCAGGAAGCTTAAATAAGAAGCAGAGCCAGGACTTGAACCCAGGCACTCTAATCTGTGATGTCAGTGTTCCAAGTAGCGTCTTAACCATATGCCCAACACTTGCCTTACAGAGAGCTTGCTGAAATATTTAGTGTCAGATCTGTAATTAATTTTGAAGTGGTTCAGCCAAAACCAGAAATTTTGCAAAATAGTAAACTTTTTTTAACTGTAGGTGGTTGCTATGTTGTGCTTATTGTATTAATATTTTCCCATGTATTTAAGTCATTTTTAAAACTATAAAGTTTTCGGCTGGCGCCACGGCTCACTAGGCTAATCCTCCGCCTTGCGGCGCCGGCACACGGGGTTCTAGTCCCGGTCGGGGCGCCGGATTCTGTCCCGGTTGCCCCTCTTCCAGGCCAGCTCTCTGCTGTGGCCAGGGAGTGCAGTGGAGGATGGCCCGAGTCCTTGGGCCCTGCACCCCAAGGGAGACCAGGATAAGTACCTGGCTCCTGCCATCGGATCAGTGCGGTGCACTGGCCACAGCACACTGGCCGCGGCGGCCATTGGAGGGTGAACCAACGGCAAAAAAGGAAGACCTTTCTCTCTCTCTCTCACTGTCCACTCTGCCTGTCAAAAAAAAAAAAAAAAAAAAAACTATAAATTTTTCTACATGTTGTTGCCACCGAGTTTTAGATACCACTTCAAAAAAATTGTTTATTGAAAGGCAGAGTTACAGAGAGAGCGAGCCCGCATGTGATCTTTCTGCTGGTTCACTCCACAAATGGCTGTACAAATGGCTGGAGCTGCGCTATTCAGAAGCCAGGAGCTTTTTATGGGTCTTCCATGTGAGTGCAGGGGCCTTAGTACTTGGCCATGCTCTGCTGCTTTCCCAGGCACATATGGGATAATGGCAGCACAGGCGGCAGCTTTACTCTCTATGTCACAGTGTGGGTCCCTAGATAACACTTATCAGTGTCTACTAGTTCAAGATAACCCGTAATTCTCTGAACTCATTTTGCCCCGATGGACTATTCTGGTCTTACTTTGGTAATACACTTGCTCATAGGGTTATTTTCTCCTGTACTTTTTTTTTTTTTTTTTTTTTTGACAGAGAGAGACAGAGAAAGGTCTTCCTTCCGTTGGTTCACCCCCAAATGGCTGCCACAGCCGGCGCTTTACCAATCTGAAGCCAGGAGCCAGGTGCTTCTTCCTGGTCTCCCATGCGGGTGCAGGGGCCCAAGCACTTGGGCCATCCTCCACTGCCTTCCCAGGCCACAGAAGAGAGCTGGACTAGAAGAGGAGCAACCGAGATTAGAACCCAGTGTCCATATGAGATGCCGGCACTGTAGGTGGAGGATTAACCAAGTGAGCCACGGTGCCAGCCCTCCCCTGTATCTTTTCACATGGCATTTCCAATCTCCGGAGACCTTTTCATACATATCAGTAATACCTCCGTCGTTTATAACATTGTAGTATATTGTTAACGTCTTTGTGGTAATACAGCTGTTTCCGTTTCTGTATCCTCCACTTGTAGCTGAGTTTCTTGAGTAAAGATTTATCTCAATATCTGTAAACTGTTAAATGTATTTTTCCTCTGTTTACTTGAACATTCCATGTTACTTGTGAGTATTGGCTTTTTCAAAGTGAAAGACACTGTTGTATTTTTTTTAATTTATTGTCTTAGCCATTTGTTTATTTGTCAGTTAACAGTGAGATCTTCCATCCACTGGTTCACTCCCTAAATGGCTGCAGTAGCCAGAGCTGGGCTGATCTGAAGCCAGGAGCCAGGAGCTGCTTCTGGGTGTCCCATATGAGTACAGGAGCCCAAGCACTTGGGCCATCCTCTGCTGCTTTGCCAGGCCCCTGGGAACTGGGATTGGAAGTGGAACAGCCAGGACTCAAAGCATGGCCCATATAGGATGCCAACACTGCAGGCAGCCCCCGATACTGGTTATTTCAATATAGGCCTTGGTTGTGGAGGTGTCATTCCAGATCACCAATCTTTTGAGCAAATAATTAGTGGCATCTAATAGGCAATGATCTCTGTGTTAGGGAAAGTGATCACTAAATGAGGTTGTGCCTTGTCTTTGAAAGGTGGGAAGAAGAACGTTATCCTGAAGGCATTAAATGGAAATTCCTAGAACATAAAGGTCCTGTATTTGCTCCACCATATGAGCCTCTTCCAGAGAGTGTCAAGTTTTACTATGATGGTGAGTTACTGATTGTTAACCAAGAGTCTGCTTCTATTTCCTGATAGAAAATAAGGAAAGATTCAGTGCTGGATACTCTTTTTTTTTTTTCTCTTCTCATTGTTTTTTTGTGTGGTTTGGGGGAAAATCCAACATGTGTTACTACTTCTTAAAAGGCCACTTGGAACTGAAAAGTGCCACGAGAAAAATTCATACTCCAAAAATTGGTCTATCTACGTGGCTCACAGCACGTGGTCTGTAAGCTGAAGACTTTTATCTGAACTTCATTTCTAGTGAGCTAGTCTTTGGTGGAGAAGTTACTAGAAAAACCTTCCCTTGAATAGTAGTATTTTATTTACTGATGATAATACAAGTCAGAAAGTTATTTATCACTAGAAATAGTACTAGTGTTTGGTTGAGGATTAGTGGTATGCCATCAGCCTCCAAATAGGGCCAGTAGACATCTATTACTCATTTTACATTCTGCAACAGTGTGCCTTTGATAAACATGCAGAGGTCTGATGAGGTGCTCTTAAGAAATGTCTTGCCTGTGTCTTTTAGATCCCTTAGAATTGCCATTAACTATCAATGTTTCTGTTTTTCAGTTTCAGATTTGAGTATAGCTTTTGACACACTCTTCTTTTGATAATCTAGCACATAGTTGGTAATGCTTAGTTGATTTTCATCATTCAAAGAGTTCTTTCCAGAAATAGCTAGAAAGTTGTTAGTCAAACCCTTATGTGCCTAAGGTCACCACGGTTGCCCTGGGCCCATTTAATAGGTGTGGAGTATGATTGGTCTCCTGACCAAGCAAACTTTGACGAAACATTGGGCAGCTTAACTGCTAAAAAGCATCAGTGGCAAACACTTAGTGAATTTTGGTGCATCTCCCTGCCCACTCGCAGTGACTACAGGGCCACAGATAATTACAGGTCTAGGTAATAATTTATTCTAAAGAACTGAGTCTGCAGGGGAGAAGTGTCAATCTTTGGTAAACTGGAAATTGTTTTTTAAAACTATGTATTCATTGAATATGCCAATGACACCTAGATAACCCTTCTCCCCTAATGGATAGTGTTAATGACTTGCACCCTAGCAGAATCCCATTGTCTCAGTGGAAGATGCTTGACCTGTGTTGACCAGAGTACACAGGACAGAGTTTTAGTGTTTTTGATTGTTTTTTCCAGCCCTCATACTGAGTCGTTCCTAGAAACTCTTAAATATGACTTGAAACTAAAACTCCTGATGAAGAGAAAGGGCCTAGGACCTGGAAGAAAATTTGTTCTCTGTTCTCTTGCCCTAGTCTGTGGTCACCAAGAGCTTTAGAAAACTCAATAGGTAAAGCCTCACTTTGAGGTTCAAAGAGATTAGAGAGAAAGCTACATTCCTAATCTTGAGATTTTCTTCTCAAGATAGAAAGCCAAGGCCTGGACCAGTCTACTGACCACTATTGTCTCTTTCCTGTTTTTGTCTAACTCTCCATTATAGGTGCGCCAGTTCCAGGCCTGGCATTTTCTTGCTTTGTCTTCCCTCTGGAAATTCCTTTCCTTGACTATATAAACCCCCACTGTTCAGTAAGTCAAAAAGACGCCTTTGACTTAATAGTCTTAACTCAAATTGTAAGTCCTGCTTACTCTCTGGGGAGCAGAATTCTCAGACTCCGAAGCTTGCCAGGGAGGTGGGGCAAGGACTGACTGAAGCCGTGAATTGCTAAGGACAAGTTTACAGCTTTGACTCAGCAGTTTCCTTTTCCACAAAATGCTACCATTGCCAGGAACATTGCCAGGAACCTTCCCATCATCCTACTACTGCTGTGTTGCAGGGAATTGCCATTTCATCTTTGACAGATCATCTAAAACAGGAGTCATCACAGTTCCTCTATTAGGAAAAAATCTCAAATTTTTTCAAATATTGTTAATATTTAGTTCATACCAAATAGACCAGAAAACAGTTGTTTTTCTGCTTTTATTTAATTTATTTGATTCTTAATGCTTTCCTTTATATTGAAAGCATTGTACAGTTTTACTGCCAGCTGTGGTTCAGACCTGACTTGGGAAGTCAGCATTTCCTCCCCAAAGTGTCTTCTTTCATTCTTCCAAATCAGAAGATTCAAGGTTGAGCAGAGAAAACTATGCCACCTGTTGGCCTCTTACGTTAGGGCTTCTAGGCAGGTTTTGTCTTAATGCCACACTTCAATTTTGTGCTACAATTCCCTATATTCATATAATCAGGGATGATGACTTCCTAGGTATCACTACATGAGATGTCTTCTGAATTTTTAAATGATGGATTTCTGGTTAGTTTTTTATAATGAATGTGGAAACCATTGGTGAATTATTAATACCTGTGTAATAATAAGATACTAGAATTATATTTTAACTGAAAGTTTAACCAAATGCTATTATGACTGGATTAGTTCCAGATGGTGATGTAAAATTGGATTTTCAAGAGAAACTGGAAATTAATAGTACTAGGAGTACTATTACAGTACTCCATTTGAAAAGCATATTAAACTCTTCAAGTTTTCTTTTATTGCTTTATTAACTGATTAAGGTATATAAAACCCATATGTCCATTCATGTTTTCCTGACAGCAGCTTTCACTGTGAAATATTAAGATTCCTTTAGAACAGCTTTTTATAGAGACACTTGGATATTCCCAGGAATATCTGTTGCTGTGGATGAATCCCGTTTACTCAAAGAGGTAGCCTCATAGTACCTGTACGCCAGAGCACTGCTTTGCAAACTCTGCTGTATATCATTAAAATGCAGTTTCTGATTCAGTAGATATACAATGGAGCCCAAGTATATTTCTTCTTCTTTTTTTTTACACAGAGAGAGGAGAGGCAGTGAGATGTCTTCTGTCCACTGGTTCACTCCCTAGTTGGCTGCGATGACTGGTGTTGCACCAGTCCGAAGCCAGGAGCTTCCTACAGGTCTCCCAAGCAGGTGCAGGGGCCCAAGGACTTGGGTCATCTTCCACTGCCTTTCCAGTTCATAGGAGAAAGCTGGATCAAAAGTAGGGCAGCCGGCACTCAAACCGGCGCCCATATGGGATGCTGGCGGCAGTTCTACCCACTAAGCCACAGCACTGGCCCCAAGATTCTATATTTCTAAGAAAGTCTCATGTGATAGTGATACTGCTGCTGATCTGGGAACCACAGAGTGGCAAGGTTCTAAATGAAGAGTTTATTTTAGCTTTTTATATGGGAAGTCTGGGCTTTCCTGCTATGCATATTTAAATTCATATTCTACCCACCTAAGTTTGAAGAAGAAAGATGCCTATTTTCTCCACAATTCCTTTCTTCCTACCACTCCCTGCTTTATTTCTTCCTTCCCTTCTTGAACAAAGGCTACTTAGCTTAGAAGTGGCAGGAGTCTCTTTGAGGATTTGATTTTTAAAAACCATTGAAGAGGTATAAAGGACCTTGCTTGCTGAAAGCAAATGGAAGAGTAGCTGGGCCTTCCCCTAGGTCAACCCTGTACTGAGCAGGTACCTGGCAACAATTAAGTGGCAGAGAATGACACAGGTAACTATTTGTTGAAGGGAAGGATAATTTATACAAGTAGATATAAATTGGTACATTAGTGTTACTATACCCTGAGAAGGTGAACCATTACTTAAAAACAACAAAACAAAAACAAGTCTCCAGTGCTCAGTATTCATACTTTGAACACTTTTTGGAACCACTTTTCTTTCCAGGTAAAGTCGTGAAGCTGAGCCCCAAAGCAGAAGAAGTAGCTACGTTCTTTGCAAAAATGCTCGACCATGAATATACTACTAATGAAATATTTAGAAAAAATTTCTTTAAAGACTGGAGAAAGGTATTGTAGGTCTTATTTTAATATTCTAGAGTCCTAAAAATGTTGATCAAGTACTAAGCAATAAACTATAATATCTAATATCTAATAAAATATATCTAATATCTAATAAAATTTGAATTATGAATTTTATTATTAATTATTTTTTAAATGTCTTTTTTTATCTAGCAAGAATATATGTATTTTTTTCCCTCTGTCAGCCCTCACTTGACTACAGGTGTAGACCTTGCAGATTGGGCCAAAAATGAAACCTTGTCTTTAGTTTAGCAGAGGAATGTCTCTGTAAGACCACCTTCTGTCTACTTACTGTTGTGTAGAAATGTTAATGACGTCTCATTCTATCTGGAGTCTTGCTCATTTGTGTTAAATCCTCTCTGCTTTTGGAACCACACATTCCTTTTTTTGACAGGCAGAGTGGCTAGTGAGAGAGAGAGAAAGGTCTTCCTTTTGCCGTTGGTTCACCCTCCAATGGCTGCCATGGCTGGCGCGCTGCGGCCGGTGCACCGTGCTGATCCGAAGGCAGGAGCCAGGTACTTCTCCTGGTCTCCCATAGGGTGCAGGGCCCAAGCACTTGGGCCATCCTCCACTGCCTTCCCGGGCCACAGCAGAGAGCTGGCCTGGAAGAGGGGCAACCGGGAAAGAATCCGGTGCCCCGATCAGGACTAGAACCCGGTGTGCTGGTGCCGCTAGGTGGAGGATTAGCCTATTGAGCCCCGGCGCCGGCCTGGAACCACATATTCTGTGTCTGCCTCGATGCTTTCAAAAACTTCACTGGTCTCAATTTGGATGGTGTAGCCAGACTGAACTAAAGCTTATCTTCAGAAATTTAAGTTTCATAAGTGGACATTCTAGGAGTGATACCTCTAAGAGAAACAGTTGATCCATATTCATGTTTCTCAGACTGTTATTGATATGTGTGGGCATTTGTGGTAATATGCCAGTCAGTCCAGTACACTATATATAATAGTTTAATGTTATTCATAAATCCTTTAAACCATTTTTATATTAAATACACGTTTTATCATAGAATGTAAAATTATAGATTTTTTCCAAAGTTCACTAATATTGATCGGCTAACTCTTTAGACAGCTTTGACAGAAAAAATGGAGCTTTGCTGTAAATGGCAAAGAAACTTGCTAACTTACTAGTATATTTATATTCTTATTTTCTCTCTCCTTTTCTTTTGACTAGGAAATGACTAATGAAGAGAAGAATACTATCACCAACCTAAGCAAATGTGATTTTACGCACATGAGCCAATATTTCAAAGCCCAATCAGAAGCTCGAAAACAGCTGAGCAAGGAAGAGAAACAGGTATTACAGACTTTATCAAATCTGTAGAGAATTTTAGAATAGTGATAGTGACTGTTAGTTTGTCTAATTTTCTTCTTGGTTCTGTGATACAATCTTGACTTCAATAATTTTATATTATTCTATATTGAAGATTTGGAACACAACCTAGTAAAATTAACTTTTCTTAAGGTTTTGCTTAGACTGAAAATTATGAATAAACGTTTTGTTCAGTAGCAAAAAATAAGAACCTTGGTGTTCCACTGACCTAAAAATCAGTAACTCCACTAGTATAGTTTTTAAGGATGGGCAGACCTTTTCATCCAAGGCTATTGGGTGTTATGGGTTTAAAGTAGATGAGATGATATTGGCCATGTACCTCCCTGTTCTTTGTGTTTTAATCTGGAATCTAGCCACATTTGTTCATCTCTGCCTTCGGCCTTGGTCATCCTCAATGCTGGAGGATCTTTAAATATTACATCAAACTGACGTCTTTTTGTTCTATAGGCTGCTTGTTTTTGTAAATAAGTTTTATGAGAAAATGTGCATACCTGATTGTTTAAATGTTATCTGACTACTTATACAGTAGAAGTAGATGGTAGATGATAGAGATCAGTAGTTGGAATAGAAAATGTGTTGTAGCCCTCAAACCTAAAATATTTTCTGTCTAGAAAAATTTCCTGGGGCCAGCACTATGGCTTAGTAGGTTAATCCTCTGCTTGCAGTGCTAGCATCCCATATGGGCACAGGTTTGAGTCCTGGCTGCTCCACTTCCAAACTAGCTGCCTGCTGATAGCCTAGAAATCAGTGGAGGATGGCCCTAGTGCTTGGGCCCTTGCATTCATGTGGGAGACCTGGAAGAAGCTCCTGGCTGCAGATAGCCCAGCTCCCTCCATTGCAGCCATTTGGGGAGTGAACCAGCAAATGAAGACCTCTCTGTAATACTGCCTCCCAAATAAATAAATCTTTAAAAGAAAGAAAGAAATTTGCTAGCCCTTGGTCTTTTTTTTTTTTTTTTCCCTTGAATGATTTATTTTATTTATTTGAAAGGCAGAGTTGCAGAGAGAGAGATCTTCCATTTAGTGGTTCACTCTCCAAATGACTGCAACCCCTGGAGCTGGGCCAGGTAGAAGCCAGGATCCAAGAACTCCATATGGTCTCCCCACATGGGTGACAGAAACCAAGGCATTTAATATTTGGAGCATCTTTCACTGCTTTCCCAGACTCATTAGCTGGATCAGATGTGGAGTAGCTGGCATTTTAACCTGCTGTGCCATAATGCTGGCTTCTACCAGCCCCTAATCTTGAGGACTCTAGGAAAGAATTTCATTTTTCCTAATCAGATGTAGGAGTTAAAGATTTCAACAAATTCTTTGCACTTAAAAGCTTTATGTTTTGAATTTTTTAAAGGACTTTATATTATTTAGACTATTATTTAGACTTTTATTTATAACTCATCATTTTATCTTATTTAAAGTGAGATGCAAGATTACCTAGATAGAGGGCAGGTGTTTGGCACAGTAGTTGTTGATATCTGCGATGCTTGTATCTCATGGAGTGAGTGGCTGGTTGGAGTCCTGGCTATTCTACTTTTTTTTTTTTTTTTTTTTTTTAATTTTATTTATTTGTTTATTTGAAAGGCAGATTTACACAGAGAGGCAGTGGGAGAAGTCTTAGATCCACTGATTCACTCCCCAGGTGGCCTCAACAGCCGGAGCTGTGCTGGTCTGAAGCCAGGAGCTAGGAGCTTCTTCCGGGTTTCTTACATGGGTGCAGGGGCCTAAAGACTTGGGCCATCTTCTACTGCTTTCCCAGGCCATAGCAGAGAGCTGGATCAGAAGTGGAGCAGCTGGGACTTGAACTGGGGCCCATATGGGATGCTGGCACTGCAGGCAGCTGTTTTATCCACTACGCCAAAGCACCAGTCCCAGCTACTCCACTTCTGATCCAGCTTCCAGCTAGTGCACACCCTGGGAAGCAGTAGGCCAAGCATGGGGAACCTTTATTCTGCAACAGGACAGTTGGCTATTTATAACATCATTTGTGGGCTGCACAAAATTATCAACTTAAATTAGCCAGCTGTAGTTTTATTGAATTTCAAATCTTGCTTATGGTTGCCTTGGAAGGGCCAAAACTAATGATTTCACAGGCCTTATATGGCTTGTGGGCCAGATTTTCTCCATTCCTGCAGTAGGTAGCGGCTCATGTAGTTTGCTCCCTGCCACCCACATGGGAAACCCAGATTGAGTTATAGGCTCCTTGCTTCAACCTAACACAGCCCTGGCTGTTGGGGGCATTTGGGGAGTGTACTAGAAGGCAGGAAATCTGTTACTGTCTTTCAAATAAAATTCAAGGGGCCGATGCTGTGGCACAGCAGGTTAAGCTGCCATCTGCAGTGCAGGTATCCCACAGGGGCACTGGTTCGAGTCCTAGCTGCTCTGCTTCTGATCGAGCTCCCTGCTAATGCTTCTGGGAAAGTCGTGGAAAATGGCCCAGGTCTTTGGGCCCCTGCACCTGCACCTGAGAGACCTGGAAGAGGCTCCTGGCTCAGACTTGTGGCCATTTAGGGAGTGAACCAGTGGATGGAAGATCTTTTTGTCTCTCCCCTCTCTCTCATTCTGACTTTCAAAAAAATCTTATTGTAAAAAAAATAATAAAATGCAGATAAATCACAATTTACATTTAAAAATAAATACCCTGATAAAACTCATAACATCCTTTAAGATATGAGGATTGGAACTGGCGCTGTGGCGTAGTTGGTAAAGCCACTGCCTGCAGTGCCAGCATGCCATATGGGCGCCAGTTTGGGTTTTGGCTGCTCCATTTCCCATCTAGCTCTCTGCTATGGCCTGGGAAAGCAGTAGAAGATGGCCCCAAGTCCTTGAGCCCCATCATCCACATGGGAAGACCCAAAACCCAAAAGAAACCTAAGCTCCCGCAGGTTTTTTTTTTTTTTTTTTTAAAAGGTATGAGGATTGGGACCCATTGCTATGACATAGAAGGTTAAGCTTCCACCTGCAGTGCCAGCATCCCATATGGATGCCAGTTCAAGTCCCAGCTGCTCCACTTCTGATTCAGCTCCCTGCTAATGCAGTGGAAGATGGCCCAAGTGCTTGGGCCCCTGCACTCACATAGGAGACCCAGATGAAGCTCCTGGTTTCAGCCTGGTCCAGCCATGGCCATTGTGGCCATTTGGAGAGTGAACCATCAATTGGAAGACCTTTCTCTGTCCCTCCTTCCCGTAACTCTGCCTTTCAAATAAATAAAATAAATCTTAAAAACATGAGAGGATTGGTTTTGGATCTGTAAGTCAATCCTTACAGGTCAGTCTTTTGGCAGATTTTATTGGACACACTTAATGAAAATTCCACTGGAGTTTTTCCTTTATTTGAGCTCAATTTCTTAGTGATTTTTAGATTTTTCTCTACCTAGACCTGTTTTCTTGTAAGAGATAAAAATACTTGAATAGAGAATGCCAATTTGAATCATTTTTGGGTTCTTCCTTGTCTTTCAGAAAATCAAAGAGGAGAATGAAAAAGTACTTAAAGAATATGGCTTCTGTATTATGGATAACCACAGAGAGAGGATTGCCAACTTCAAGATTGAGCCTCCTGGGCTTTTCCGGGGGCGTGGCAACCATCCCAAGATGGGCATGCTGAAAAGGCGGATCATGCCAGAGGATATCATCATCAATTGTAGCAAGTGAGCACATAGTTCATCTTTTGGGCCAGATATGAGGTGGAAGGCTTCCTTTGTTGATGGTGGTTTGGAATATTTCCCACATTACAGAGAACTCTTTGGGAAATAGATACTTAAAAACATAGGTTTCTCCTGTACAGGTCTGCAAGTATTTTTCAGGTATTGACTTGCGAGGAGGAAAATTAGAAATGCTCAGTTTTGTCCTTCAGATTATGAAAGGTGAAATTGTCCCTCACTTCTCATTTCGTTGTCCTCCTGCTTTGTTTCTTTCTCATAGAGATTCCAAGGTTCCTTCTCCTCCTCCAGGACATAAGTGGAAAGAGGTCCGGCATGATAACAAAGTTACTTGGCTGGTCTCCTGGACACAGAACATCCAAGGTTCCATTAAATACATCATGCTGAACCCCAGTTCACGGATTAAGGTAAGGGGACAGTTAAGAGCTGCGTGATCTCTTTTTGTTGAAATGTGATATACTTGCCATCCTAGAGTCATTTTGACAAAATCCTTCCCTAAAAAAGAAGACAAGTATTTTCATGGTTAGCATTTTTAGCATTACCTGGTGACTTCCCTAAGATGTGTTGGTTTTTATGTCATACTGTAATCTTATTTTTTCATTCATAAATAAATACCTGTGGGAATCACAATATGTGCCACTCAATGGTGAATATGTGGTGATGGTAATTACATTGATAAACAAGACAGGTGGACTTCCTGCCTTCACATTGCTTACCATCTATGGGAAAAGGGAATTAAAAGATGAGTTTATTTTGGTGTACAAATGTTTTGAAAGCCATGTGTGGCTTTTTCTTTTTTTTATTTTATTTTATTTATGTATTTATTTATTTTTGACAGGCAGAGTTAGACAGTGAGAGAGAGACAGAGAAAGGTCTTCCTTTTTCCGTTGGTTCACTCCCCAAGTGGCCACTACAGCCAGCATGTTGTGGCCGGTGCGCTGCCCCAATCCAAGCCAAGAGCCAGGTGCTTCCTCCTGGTTTCCCATGTGGGTGCAGGGCCCAAGGACCTGGGCTGTCCTCCACTGCCTTCCCGGGCCACAGCAGAGAGCTGGACTGGAAGATGAGCAACCAGGACAGAATCCGGTGCCCCGACCGGGACTAGAACCCAGGGTGCTGGCGCCGCAGGCAGAGGATTAGCCTAGTGAACTGCGGCGCAGGCCGCATAGCTTTTTCATAATACGCCGTTCCCACAGACTTTGACAAGTACGTACCCTCGTGTATTGGCTTCTACAGCTGTCTTCCTCTTCACAGTTCTTGGCTGTAAGGAAGGGCGTGTCATTGGTCTGAATCCAGAAACAACTGTGTGTAGGTTCCAGGATCAAAAGGATGATGTATGTGAACACATACCGTAAGCTGATATGTATACTAATGTATTGTTATTTACTGATACAAACATAAATTCTCTTGAGAGAAATTAGATGTTCTCCAGTTCTAGCTATACCCTGTTCTGGAGAGTCCCCTGAACTTCCGCCCTCTGACATATTGTGGAAATGTAAACAGCAACCTCAAAGAGAGAGACTTCACAAAAAAACAGGCAAGAAATCAGGCCAGTGTAGATTGTGACTGTTACATGCAGGAGACTGAGACCCTGTCTTAATCCTGGCTTATAGGTATTTACCATATGTTAAGAGGTGAAAGCTACAGCTCAAAGAACTATGTAAATTCCCAACTGAAGTGTACATTTTCTTATTTATTCAAAAGGCAGAATTACAGAGTTAGAGAGACAGGGAGATTGATTTTCCATCCCCTGGGTCACTCTCCAAATGGCTGCAGTGGTTGGGGCCAGGCTGAAGCCAGAATCCTGAAACTTCATCCAGATTGCCCACATGGGTGCAGGGGCCCAAAGACTTGGGCAATCTGCTGCTGCCTTCCCAGGCACACTAGCAGGGAGCTAGATGAAAAGTGGAACAGCTGAGACTTGAACCGGTATCCATATGGAATGCTGGTGTTGAAAGCTCAACTTAAGCTCCTTCACCACAATACCAGCCCCAAATCAAATCATTTAAAGAAGCATGTATTACTGAGTCCAGCACTGTGGCGTAGCAGGTAAAGCCACTGCCTGCAGTGTCGGCATCCTGTGTGAGTGCCGGTTCAAGACCCAGCTGCTCCACTTCCCATCTAGCTCTCTGCTATGGCCTGGGAAAGCAGTAGAAGATGGCCCAAGTCCTTGAGCCCCTGGACCCGTGCGAGAGACCTGGAAGAAGCCCCTGGCTCCTGGCTTCGGATCTGTTGCTGCCAGTTGGAGAGTGAACCGGTGGATGGAAGACCTCTCTCTCTCTCTCTCTCCTTTGCCCTCTGTGTAACTCTGACTTTCAAATAAATCTTAAAAAAAAAAAAAAAGAAAAAAAAAAACCACACGCATATTTTCTGAAATGGTACAAAGCTATGCGAATACAAAGTGGATAAGCAATATTTTAGCCCACTTGGAGGGCGGTGGGTGAATCAGTTAAGAATTCAGTTGTATTAGAAGAAAAGTAAAAGTTAAATGAGGAATTGTTCCTAGCATATAGAGATAAAAAATTTTATAAAGAAAATTAGGTTAAAGGTAGATTTTAAGTATTCCAGAGGGCAGGCATTTGATAGTGATTAAAACACTGCTTTAGGGTGACTAGCATAGTGAATAAAGCTCCTGCCTGTGATGCCAGCATCCCATGTGAGCACCGGTTCAAGTCCTAGCTGCTCCAGTTCTAATCCAGCTCTCCGCTAATGTGCCTGGGCAAGCAGCAGAAGATGGTCCAAGTGCTTCAGCCCCTGCACCTACATGGGAGACCTGGAAAATCTCCTGGCTCCTGGCTTAGGTCTGGTCCAGCCTAGCTGTTTCAGCCATTTGTGGATTTAACCAGCTGTTGGAAGAAGATTCTCTCTCCCTCTACCCTCCCCTTGTCTCTCTTTCTCTGTAACTCTTGCCTTTCAAATAAATCTTAAAAAATAACACACTGCCGGAACACCTGCATTCCATCTTGGAGTGCCTGAGTTCAAGTCCCACCTCTGTTTCAGCTTCCTGCTAATGTATATCCTGGAGGGCAGCAGACTTATGCTCAGGTACTTAAGTTCCTGCCACTATATGGGAAACCTGGATTGAGTTCCAAGTTCCTGGCTTTAGCCTAGCCTAGCCCCAGCTGTTGTAGACATTTGGGGAATGAACCAGCAGATGGATTGTTCTCTGAAGTCCTTTTTTTTTTAACTGGTTTATATCACCATTATCATTTCTCTCTTCCCCTACAAATACAGTGTAGAAGTGTCTCTACTTTTGGGTTCCTGATCCACTAGAAAGTGTTTTTGCATACGATAGGAGGTTGAGATCTAATACATATTTTCCAAATGAACAACCAGTTGTTCTACAACTATTTAGCTGTGTTATTTATTCCCTTGTAACATATCAGAATTCTATATACAAGTAGACTGTTTCTAGGTCCCCTGTTCATTTTAATTTGTCAGTGTGTGTATTTCTGCATCAGTGGCATACCATCTTAACAGCTAGCTTTATAAAATCTAACAAATAGGACAAGTTTCTTTCAGCTTGTTTTATTTTATTTCTTTATTTGGAAGAGTTATGTCTTCCATAAGCTGGTTCATTCCCCAGGTGGTTGAGATGGTCAGTAATCACTAAGCCAGGCCAAAGCCAGGAATCAGAAGCACTTTCCAAGTATTCCACATAGATGCAAGGGCCCAGGCACTTGGACGGTCTTCTGCTGCTTTCCCAGGTCATTAACAGGAGCTGTGTCAGAAATGTGAGCAGCCAAGACACAAACCTCCACCTATGTGGGATGCCTGCGTTGCAGGTGGTGGCTTTACCCACCATGCCACAACACCAGCCCCTCCAGCTTGTTCTGCAAGATTGTGTTGGCTCTTCTAGGCCCTGATTACTTTTGAGATAAACTTGTCAAGTTCTGATGAAAATAGTTGAGAAGTCTGTTACTGCCTTGAATTTATAGACTAATAGGGGAAAGATACAGTGTGATCCTTTAAAAATTTTATTTCTTAGAGACCATGGTTTTCATTGCCATTGGGTACATGACATTTTCTATTACATTTTGTTGTTTTTTACTAGAATATTTTTTGTTTAAGTGTATCTCTTTGTATCCTGCACTTGTGCCCTTCAGAGCCAAAGTTACACTGCTGCAGACCTTATAGGTCACTAGAAAGGATTATGACTTTGAAAACCACAGTTAACACATATTCCAGATACAAAGAAGGTTATCCTGAACTCATTCCATCTTTTTATGCTCATTCTTGTTTGTTCTGTATTTCCTCCCACTGTTTCCATTATACAGACATCTTGTAAGAGTTTGCGTTGTCTGTCTCTCACCCTGTACCTGGTGCCCATAGGATCTGAAATAGCATTGAAATGACAGCCTTTTCAAATCTGTATTTTCAACCAAGAATTCTCTCCGATCTCAGATAGTTCATGTATTTATGGAAGAGCTGCTTACACCTACTCACTGATAAGTACAACCACCACTCTGCCAGTTTGGAAGCATTACTTGCTGCCATAATCTGGAAAGTATCAGTGAAATTGAGATTCTTAGGACTGATCTTTTTTTAAATTAATGACTACAATGTCAGAATAAGACAGACTTATTTTTAAAGATTTATTTTATTTATGTGAAAGGCAGAGTTAAAGAGAGAAGGAAAGATACAGAGATCATCCAACCACTGGTTCATTCTCAGTGGCTGCCATATCCAAGAGCCAGGAGCTTCTTCCGCATCTTCACATGGGTTCAGTAGCCCAATGCTCAGACCATCCTCTGCTGCTTTCCCACACACAAACAGCGGGGCGCTGGATTGGAATTGGAGCTGCCAGGGCTTGAACCAGCGCCTATATGAGTCTACAGTTTTAAAAATTAACTGCCAAATTCATAGTGTTGGGAATCTCTGGTTTTGGTGAATTTTATTGAGAAGACAAGATGATAGGGGCTGGCACTTGGTGTAGTGGCCTAGGCTTCTGCCTGCAGCTCTAGCATCCTATGTGGGTGTCAGTTTGTGTCCTGGCTGCTCCTCTTATGATTTAATTCTCTACTATGGCCTAAGAAAACAGTAGAAGATGGTCCTAGTGCTTGGGACCCTGCACCCATGTGGAGACCCGGGAGAAGCTCCTGGTCGGCCCAGCTCTAGCTGTTGTGGCCATTTGGGGAGTGAACCAGCAGATGGAAGACTTCTCTCTCTCTCTCTCTCTCTCTCTCTCTCTCTCTCTCTCTCTCTCTCCACCCCCCCCCCAAAAAAAACCACACAATAGTATGTGTCTTCCCCTCATACACACGCACAATCTTGCTTCCTACAGTTTTAGTTGTTACTATCCTGTACGTCCTAAGAGGTGAGTCATCCTTTTGTTCAGCGTATCCATGCTGCACACACTATCTGCCGTTAGTCACTGCTGAGTAGCTGCCTTGGCTGTCAGACTGACTGTTGTGGTAACTTGATTCAAGTAACTTACTTCATAGTGGCCCTAAAGTTCTATTTTATTGTTGTTAATCTCTGTGCTTAGTTAATAAACCTTACTATGGACATGTATGTGTTTTAGTCAGCCTTTCATTACTTTAGCTAAAATCCCTAAGAAGAGTTTCTTAGGAAGGAAAATTTATTTTGACTTAGTTTGGAAATTCACAGTTGTTTGTTCGTTGTCGTCTTATTTATTCATTTATTTATTTACTTATTTATTTATTTGAAAGGCAGAATGACAGAGAGTGAGGGACAGAAAAAGAACTCTTCCATTTGCTGGTTCACACTCCAAATGGCTGCAACAGGCAGGTCTGGGCCAGGCTGAAGACAGGAGCCAGGAACACTATCCTGGTCTCTCACACAGGTAGTGGGAGGCTTAAGTACTTGGGCTATCATCTGCTGCCTTCTCAGGTATGTTATCAAGAAGCTAGATCAGAAGTGGAATAGCCACTACTTGATCTGGCTCTTTGAGGACCAAGTCCCCAGCTAATTCAGGAGCCTTTGGGTCACTCAAACTGTTACCCAAATGATAACTGTCTAGGCAAAAACCAGTATTGGGTGCCTACAGTTTCCATTATCTACTTGGGGGTCTTTGGACATGTTTCTCCACAGATGAGATAATGAGATATTACTTTTTTTTTTTTTTTTTTTTTTTTTAAATACTCAGCCTGTCTAAAGCGTTAAAGCTTCTAGGTCGGGCAGTGTGTGGTGTAGCAGGTTAACCTGCTTGCAACACTGACATCCCATGTCAGAGCATTTGTTAGAGTCTGTGCTAGTATGCTTCCAATCCAGATCCCTGCTGATGGCATCTGGGAAAACAGCAGATGATGAGTCCGAGGGTGCTCCTGCTGCACATGTGAGAGACCAGGATGAAGTTCACCTGGCTTCAGCCAGCGTCATTTGGAGAGTGAAAGAGTAGATGGATGATATCTCTCCCTCCCTTCCTCCCTTCCCCCTCTTTTCCTCTGCCTTTCAAATAAATAAATCTTTTAAAAAGAAAAAACATGGGTTAAAAAAAACCTCCAGATTCTGTCATGGTAGGATATCTTCAGGAACTAAGAGTAGATTTCTTAAAGATTTATTTTATTTGTTTGAAAGGCAGAGTTACAGAGAGGTGGAGACAGAGAGAGGTCTTCCATCCCCTGGTTCACTCCCCAGATGGCCCCAACAGCTGGAGCTGCGCCGATCCAAAGCCAGGAGCCAGGAGCCTCCTCCAGGTCTCCCATGTGAGTGCAGGGGCCCAAGGACCTGGGCCATCCTCCACTGCTTCCCCAGGCTACAGCAGAGAGCTGGATTGGAAAAGGAGCAGCCAGGACTAGAACTGGTGCCCATATGGGATGCTGGCACTCCAGGCCAGGGCTTTAACCCACTGCACCACAGGGCCGGCCCCAAGATAAAATTTTTTTAAAAAGCTGCAAGTGGTAAAATCGACATATATTGAAAATTTAGATTAACAAAAGAGGCCGGCGCCGCGGCTCAATAGGCTAACCCTCCGCCTGCGGCACTGGCACACCAGATTCTAGTCCTGGTTGGGGCACCAGATGCTGTCCCTGTTGCCCCTCTTCCTGGCCAGCTCTCTGCTGTGGCCCGGGAGTGCAGTGGAGGATGGCCCAAGTCCTTGGGCCCTGCACCCACATGGGAGACTAGGAGAAGCAACTGGCTCCTGCCTTCGGATCAGCCCCGTGCGCCAGCCACGGTGGCCATTGGAGGGTGAACCAATGGCAAAAGGAAGACCTTTCTCTCTGTCTCTCTCTCTCTCTCACTGTCCACTCTGCTGGTCAAAAAAAAAAAAGAGATTGTTAAAGATGATATAGCAGTTATAGATGTTGGGGAAAGTATTTATAATGTGTATTTGATAAAGGACTGAATTCTTGAAATTTTATAATAAAAAGACATCTACATCAATAAGAGCAGATTTGAACAGGTAATTTACAAAGGCAAATATAGTAGTGACCAGTAAGTAAGCATATGAAAGTGCTCAATATCATTTATCAGTGAGATGAAGATTTAAACTGCAATGAAATACTAATGATATACTAATTCTAGTTCTAGATATTTCTTTTCTTTTTTTTTAAAGGTTTATTTATTTATTTGAGAGGCAGTTAGAGAGGGAGAGATAGAGAGGTCCTCCATCTGCTGGTTCACTTCCCAAATGGCCATAATAGCTAGAGCTGGGCTGATCCAAAGACTAGGAGTCAGGAGCTTCTTTTGCGTCTCCCTCACAGGTGCAGGGGCCCAAGCCATCTTCTGCTGCCTTCCCAGGTCATTAGCAGGGAGCTGGGAAGGAAGTGGAGCAGCTGGGATTCCAGCCAGCACCCATATGGGATGCTGATGCTATATGTGAAGGCTCAACTTACAATGCCATAGTGCTGACCCCTCTAGGGAAACAGCCAAGGAGAATAAACACATTGAGGTATAACATGCATACCAGCAGTTAAAAGGAGTGAACTACTTGGAGAGGATGTTTGCCCTATCAGTTAAGACAACCATATTCTACTATGGAGTACCTAGATTTCAATTCCTGACTCTGGCACTTGATTCAGCTTCTTGCTAATACAGACTTTGGGGGGCAGTGGTGATGGCTCAAACAGTTCTTTTTGTTTTTTAATAAAAGGATTGAGCTACTGATATATTCAACAATATGAATGAATCTTAAAATCATGTTGAAAAGCCAGATAGTGTCTGGTGCTGTACACAGCAGCAAATTCATATAGGGTCACCAGCCAAGTGATTATTAAAGAGCCATTTAAAAATCACTGAGAAAGGGTTAGAGAGCAGGTTTCTAGCTTGCCTCATCACATCCCACTTTGCAATCCTGAATCCAGATTTAGATCCCACTTACCCACTGTACTTACTGGGTAAGCAGCTGTATTAGAGAAAATATGGTAGGCCCACGAGTTGAAGAAAGTCACCCTAAAGAGGGTCATGTGTAGCTAATGCTAGATTTCTATTCAGAATAGAAGACTGAATAGAGGAAGCTGGGACAGAATAAAGGGCAGCCCTACTACAGTGGATACCTTGTTTTGTTGAGACCATGTCTAGAAGAACTAGATGGATATTGTTTTGTAGTAGACTGAGAAAGCTTATCCAAGTGTATTGTTATTCTTTGGACACTATTCAGGGGTTCTGAAAGCAACAGCAACAAGCATTCTTGGAGGCAAGCCCTTTCCTGCTAGATTAAAGCAGGTGGATTCTGCCCTCACCCCCAACCCAGGGAGCCACTGAGAGAATCTTGGATCGATCTTCTAGGAGCTCATCCAACTGTGAAGAAAAGTTTAGTATAGTGGGATCCTGTGTAATTACTGCTTTTTCTTTTTCTTTTTTTTTTTTTCCCCTTTTCTCTTTAAATATTTACTTTATTTGAAAGGCGAGAGTTACAGAGGGAGAGAGAGAGATCTTCTGTCTGCTGGTTCACTCCCCACATGGCCACAGAGGCCAAGGCTGGGGCCAGGCACCAAGAGCTTCATCCATCTGGGTTTCCCATGTGGGTGAAAGGCCCAAATGCTTGATCCAGCTTCAGCTGCTTTCCCAGCCCATTAGCAGGGAGCTGGATCAGAAGTGGAGCAGCTGGGACTTGAATTGGTACCCATATGGGATATTGGTGTCACAGGCAGTGGCTAAACCCACTATGCCATAACACCAACTCCTAGGTTTTTTCCAAAACCTTGTTTTCCTGACTCCTACCTTCTATTTCAGTGAACAAATGTAACCCGAGGGAACTTTGAGAAAGGCTGTGTGCATTGGTATAGTGGGAAAGAAGCCACTCATCAACTAGGCACTGTAGTGTTGAAGATGAGCCTTTTTGGTCCAGTTTTACCTGTGCATGTATGTGTTTTAAGAATAATTGTTATGAAGCTTAATTACCAATTTGTACATGAATACAATTTGTATCACACAGTCTTAGTCACTCTTTTAAATGTCAACATGTACTTTAAAAAATCAGTGAAAAAATTTCAGTTCTCTAGGAAATAAGACTGCACCAGCTACTAAATTATCTACTCACAACAGCGGGTAGTTATTAAACCTCGTTTTACAGCCAGATAAGTATATATATAAGTAGTACACACACAGTTGTGGAAGAATGCTAATGGCTTCATAGCATGCCTGTGTAAACTTTAATTCCTGAGCATTTGTTAGGATCTAAAAGTGTAAGACATTTTTTTGCTCCATGTATCCCACATGCCTCCACACTCAGTTGTTATGCCTTAAGGACCATGTATGCATGTCATAGGCAAGAACCAGGCTATATGGGGGTAGAAATCAACTACTTATCTCATTGCAGGATGGAGGAATTAAGAGATAGTTGGGTTCTTACATTCTTTCCCTGTGTTCATGTCATACAGTCAGTATTGTGCCATGTAATACTCTGTCTTCTCTGAGATTTTGGTCTTTCACTTCTGTTTTGATCCAGTCTTCATACATTTAATAACCATTCATTGACTTTAGAATTTACTTTTTCATTTTTAAAAAATTCATTTATTTGAAAGGCAGAGTTACACAGATGGGGGTGGGTGGGTGGGATCTTTGATCTGTTGGTCCACTCTCCAAATGGCTGCAACAGCAAAGGCTGAGCCAGGCCAAAATTAGGAGCCAAGAACTCCATCCTGGTCTCCCACATGGGTGGCCAGAGCCCATGTATTTGGGCCATCTGCTGCTGCTTACCTAGGCACATTAGCAAGGAGCTGGATCTGAAGCTGAACAGCTGGGACTTAAGCTGGAGCCCATATGAGATGCCAGCATCATAGGCTTAACCTACTGTGCCACAGTGCCTTGTGGCTAGCCCCTAGAATCCATTTTTTAAATCTTGCACGAAAAGCTAAGTTTTTCCAGAAACATTTCCCCTCATTCTAATCAAGGAATGTGGAAAATGGCAAATATAATTAGGAGTATTCCTGGAATATGACTGTTTCGCTTCTTTGACAGCTCCATCAAACTGTGAATGGTAGTCTTAAATTTAATGGAATTCAGTCCTGGCAGAAAAGTGCCATTGGGTCACAGATTTGATACTGATGTGGGAATGGGTATGTTTCCCCTTTGTGTTGAATTTGAAATGCAGAGTTACAGAGAGGAAAACATTTTACAGAATGAAAGTCAGAAGCTTTCTTAGTGATTAGGCAGGAGCCAGCAGGTCTGTCAGCTGTGAAGCAGGACACTTTGCTTTCTCCTTGGGATAAATATTCCATAGTTTAACTTCAGTGCTACACGTTTTCAGCCTTGCTTAAGCTCAAATTCCTGTTCTTTGGTTTAGAGTTCTAAAGTTTGATATTCATGCCTTGTCTTTATTTTGCTGTCTCTAAGCAATTGCCCTTTGGGGTTGGATCTTTGCAGGGTGAGAAAGACTGGCAGAAATATGAGACAGCTCGACGGCTGAAGAAATGTGTGGACAAGATCCGGAACCAGTATCGAGAAGACTGGAAGTCCAAAGAGATGAAAGTCCGGCAGAGAGCTGTAGCCCTGTACTTCATTGACAAGGTGAAAGCATCTTCCTGTATGCATTGAGTAGTGTTGAGCTTAACAAAGGTGTGTGGACTGTCTGCTTTGCTTCAAGCCATGTACTAGTGCTGGAGAGAAAGGTGACACCTGGACACTCACTGTCTTGCTTATATCAAGCCTAGTCTGGAAGATACAGATAATAGGAAAGGCATCCACAGTATGTCTTCTGCTGTCTAAATTCAGTCTGCCTGATGCAAAAATTGGCATGAATTTGAATTTCAGAAATGTTTATTATCTTTTAAAAAAATGTGTTCTGCATCACAACCTAACACAAAAATATGTGTGTGTGTAACTGAATCAAATGTTGCACCAAAAAATGCTTCCCTATACTATGAACAGTGAATCCTGATATTTTGTACACTCATTCTTTTAGAAAGAGATGATTACAAATCATAAAATTGGTTAGATATACCACAGATATATCACTATAGTTTGAACAGTAGTAGTCAAGAGGCTAGAACAGGTTTTCAGTATTTAAGAGAAAGACTGTATTTCCTCAGTTTTGCACTGTTTATATTTCACTACAAATTCTGAATTGTTTCAAAATTAAGCAAAAATGAGGACACTAGCTTTTTTGAATCTCTCAGAAAATACTGCCTTGTTTGCTGCCTTGTGTTATTAAAATATTTTTCTTCCTTTCCTCGATCCTAATTTCAGAGGACATAGTAGAGAAAAGAGAAGCTTAGGTCTTTTATGTCCCTGAGCCACATGACATGATTCAAATCTCAGCTGCCCTGCTTCTGATAAAGCTTCCTGTTAGGCATCTAAGAAAGCAGCAGCAGATAGCCCAAGTATAAGTTTAATGTCCCCGTGACTTTCATATGCAAATAAGTAACATTGAGGAATTCAGCTTGCAGACTGCTGACTCTGTCCCCAAAGAGAATTAGGAGACTTCTGTGTTTCCTAGAGATCCTGTGAGGTGTCTATCTCTGTATTCATACTCATTTTTTTTCCTCCCCCCACCCCTCTCTCTTTCCTGGACAGCTTGCTCTGAGAGCAGGCAATGAGAAGGAAGAAGGAGAAACAGCAGACACTGTGGGTTGCTGCTCACTTCGTGTGGAGCACATCAATCTGCACCCAGAGTTGGATGGTCAGGAGTACGTGGTAGAGTTTGACTTCCTTGGGAAGGACTCAATCAGATACTATAACAAGGTCCCTGTTGAGAAGAGAGTAAGTTAATGTGGCCTGTGCTTCCTGCCTGTTTCTACATCCATTCAGTAAGCATTTATGGAGGGCTGTTTTGTGGACTCTGCACTCTGCTGGGAACTAGCAAAAATGACTTGAAAGATAGAGAGGGGTATTATTTGGTGCCTGACCTTGACCCTGGGCTACTTTCTGAGAATAAAAGGCTATCTTCTCTAGCAGTATTCAACAACATAGTAGAGAGAACTGGCCCTCACAGCAAACCTAATGTAATATTGAAACTATGTTGTTTTCATGACTCAACCACAACTTGGTATTCCCTGGTCATTTTTCATCTTTGTTGCTTTGTGTTTTTGCTCAGCCTCTCTATGACTGACTGTGAAAGGGTAAGCTGTTAGTCCCAAGATCTCTGAATCCATCACTGAGGAGGGCACTAAAACTCCATAGCTAACCTAATTTTTCCTGAAGTATTGGGCTTGAGCCAGAGACCCAGAGGATAGATGTTTAATGAGTAATTAGTTCTGCTGGTTTGGAGGTGCTCCAGGTTAAAGGAGACTTAAGAGACCTAAAGTTAAATGTAATAGCTGACTTTACATTGGACTCTTCATTGGAGAAGTAAAGGACATCATTAGGTCATCTGACAAAATGGGAATATGGATAGAGGATAATACTATATATCATTTAAATTCATGAGACTGTCAGTACTGTGTGGATGTAAGGGAACAGTTCTCTATTTTTAGGAAATACACACTATTTAGGGCTAAAGGGACATAATATATGTAAGTACCTACAGGTGACTCAGGGAAAAAAAATACTTGTTTATATATTATATACACATGCATATACATAAGTACACACACAGGGAAAAAGCAGGCAAATGTCCTGCATGGAATAAGCTGGGCCAGTGAATCTGGTTAAAAGGATATATTGGTGTTCCTTTTTACCTTTTCTTTTTTTGTAAGTTTGAAATTATTCCTAAGTCAATTTTTAAAAAATAATAATTCATTTCTTTTAGGTTTTTAAGAACTTACAGTTATTTATGGAGAATAAGCAACCTGAGGATGATCTTTTTGACCGACTCAATGTGAGTAGACAAAGTACCTTGGCTGAAGGGTGTCTCAGATGGACTTCACAAGCTCCTAATGGGGTTGCTGGGTGGTGACTGGGGTTCCTTCTTCAGCCTGCCTGGTCCTGTGGCACTCTAGATACTCTTCCCTCTTTTGGGGCACACAGTGAATCCCTGACTAGGAGCAATTATCTCTGCTAAAACCCAGAGGCATGGGGTTAGGTGACCCTTGCCTTTCATTTTCCTGTGGCTCCTACAGAGCCTTCTGGCTTGATGTTCACCTGTGCTGGCGACCCAAAACCTGTCACTGATATTTTAATAGGAAATGCCAAATTTGCTTAATTGACCTGCTTAAGATTGAAATGCTTCATAGTGTTCATTCTGGAATTCTTTTCCTAACTTCTACTTGCAGGGCAGTGACTATGCTGGCCTAAATGACTCCTTGGCCTTTCTAGAAGGGGCAGGGTCATCATGACTTTTATCTAAAATCCCAGTATCTTCTCTGTTGCTTTGTCTCTTTCAGACTGGCATTCTAAATAAGCATCTTCAGGATCTCATGGAGGGCTTAACAGCCAAGGTATTCCGTACATACAATGCCTCCATCACGCTACAACAGCAGCTAAAAGAACTCACAGCTCGTAAGTATTGTTTATGGCCAGACAAGGCCTGAAGTAAAACTTCATTGTATAAACTCCATGCTATTTCCTCACTCCTATTTCAACGTCATCTATTCTGAAAATGCCTGCATTTTCTATCTGTTATTCAAAAGCTCACATGGTAAAGACATTGCTGTGATGTTGTTAAATTGGAGGATGTAGGGCCAGCATTGTGGCATAGCAGGTAAAGCTGCCTTCTGCGATTTGCATCCCATATGGCCGCTGGTTCATGTCCGGGCTGCTCTGCTTCTTGTCCAGCTCTCTGCTAATGGCCTGGGAAAAGCAGTGAAGATGGCCCAAGAGTTTGGGCCCCTAACATCCACTTGTAAGACCTGGAAGAAGCTCCTGGCTCCTGCCTGGCCTAACTCTGGCCGTTGCAGCCACCTGCGGGAGTGGATCAGTGGATGGAAGATCTCTGTCTCTCCCTCTCTCTGTGTAACTCTTTCAAATAAATAAATATTTAAAAGGAAAGTAATTGGAAGGAGTAAAGTTGTCGGTGCTTTCCAGAAAATACAGGAGCAACTCCTTTTCCTGAGGTTTCTATCTTTTTATTCATCCCCCCCAACAAGAGAAAATAATAGGCTAAAAACTAGCCATAGACAATACCAGCAGGACCGACAGGCTTTTTCTTGGAGTCCAGTCACTATTAAATTTCAACTGCCTTCCATAAATATGTTAAAGTGTAATTTTATTTGGATGACATCTATAATTTGAATTTCTTTTTTAAGATTTAATTATTGGGTGGGAGGGAAGTTATTGGGGTGGGGGAGCCATTGTAATCCATAAGCTGTACTTTGGAAATTTATATTAAGTAAAAGTTTTTAAAAAAAGATTTAATTATTTATTTGAGAGGCAGAGACACAGAGAGAGGTCTTCCATCTACTGGTCCATTCCCCAGGTGGCCGCAATGGCCAGAGCTGTGCTGATCCAAAGCCAGGAGTTTCTTCCTGGTTTCCCATGTGGGTGCAGGGGCCCCAAGACTTGGGACATCTACCATTTTCCTAGGCTATAGCAGAGAGCTGGTTTGGAAGTAGGGCAGCTGGGTCTCGAATTGGCACCCTTATGAAATGCTGGAACTGCAAGCTTGGCTTTACCTACTATACCACAGCACTGGCCCCAGAAATCTGTAAGTTTTAAATAATAATAATATACTGCCTGTGGCTTAGAAATGTAAATCTAAGCTTCCTGTGTCTCATTATCTTTACAAACTTCTTCTGTTCAGATTCCACATTTTCTTCATTTTCTTGTGTGTGGAAGTAAGGAATTAGGCAAGCAGATGAAGAATCTCTGACAAAATACCTTGGGCAAAAAGAAAGATGTAGTTTTCATAATACCCAAAAGACCCAAAATCCTTATGATGGGAAAAAAATCCAGTCTAAACTTAAATAGAAAGTTCTTGCTGTCATTCATAACACATTTGCCTCAGATTTTGACTCTGTCTTGAGTGCAATAACTACCGGTAAAATCTTGGGGAAGACACATTATGTATGTTCTTTTGGCATATAAATTCTTAAAGGTATAAGGACAGAAATCATCATGGGCAGAGAGGGCTTACAGATTCTAAGGATGACTTTCCTTTTCCTCCCCCCCCACCCCCGCCCTCTTTTTTTAAGATTTTATTTATTTATTTGAGAGATAGAGTTACAGATAGAGGGGGAGACAGAGAGAAGGGTCTTCCATCCACTGGTTCACTCCCCACATAGCCGCAACAGCCATAGCTGGGGAGCTTCTTCCGGGTCTCCCACATGAGTGCAGGGGTCCAAGCACTTGGGCCATCTTCCATTGCTTTCCCAGGCTATAGCAGAGAGCTGGATTGGAAGTGGAGCAGCCGGGACTAGAACTGGCACGCATATGGGATGCCAGCACTGTAGGCAGAGGATTAACCTACTGTGCCACAGTGCTGGCCCCAACATATAAACTCTTCATTCTTCTTTTCTTTACAGCGGATGAGAACATCCCAGCAAAGATCCTTTCTTACAACCGTGCCAATAGAGCTGTTGCAATTCTTTGTAACCATCAGAGGGCACCACCCAAAACTTTTGAGAAGTCTATGATGAACTTGCAATCTAAGGTATTTTGGATATGGGGTATTAAAGTGAATGAACCTTGTCTGCTGTCGGCAAACCATCTGCAAATCAGAATTTTTTTTTTAATAGTCTATCCTTTTATGATGCAATATTATCAGGCCAGTTCTGTTCTGAAAGAAAGGTCCATGCTAAAAATAAACAGGTGGAAATATTATAATGGTTATTATCCCTGTCAGGATTCCAAATATCAGGATACCTGTTGTTCAGGAAATCTGATCTATGGATAGAAATTCCACATTGGCCACGTGTTGTTTTCAAAAGCTAACTTTGATGTACCCTCTAATTGCTAATTGTTGCATGAGGAAAATAGTTATAAAGAATTTTCATAGTTCTTGCCACAGCTCAGAAATACAACTATTTCCAAACTAGATTGTTTCAAATAGAAAAGATGATGAAACAATGATATTTAAGTTCTCAGTAGTCCTAGCACAACTATTTTTATTGTTACACGTTCTACATGAATCATATTTTTATTTATAGTTCATCATCAAACATCTGTTGAATACTGGCTGTGTGCCAGACAGAGTTGCTGCCTTAGAGGGAGAGACTGACGTGCAAACAAGGAGATGCTGTTCCTCTTCCGTGTGCCTTTCTCCTCCCTACAACTCTGCCTGGTACTGAGCTTTTAAGCCACTAGGCACTTAACATTTGATAATGAGCATTTCTGTCTTTGCAATAGCTGCATAACTAACCCATCCTAGTTTGCTAACTCACAGTGAGCATTTACAGATATTTCACTGTAGAATAAACACACAGGGTTCCAGAGGAAACCAATTATATCAAATACAGTTACTAAATGTATGTAAAGTCTTGGTTCTGAGTACTGTAAATTTCAAGGTAGTAATGAATATAAATATTAATTCAGGATTTTTGTAACAGTTGTGATATGAAAATATGACATTTATTGGTGGTAATAACAGGTACTACTGATATTATTATAGTTCATTGCCCACATTAATATTTAAGAAGAAATACTAAATTTCAACTAGAGGTTAAGGAAATTACAGTGTGTGTTTTTTTGGTTTTTTTTTGAGCCAAGTTTGTGAAATTTAAAAACTGGTTTTATGGAATGTGACTTGTACATTTTCAGGCTCAGAGTATATTCCTTCTATTTATTTCTCAAAGATAAGTATCCAGAAGTAGTACATCTGGGTCAAAAAACAGATACAGCCTATTTATGCTACAGATGCCATCTGGCTGTCCCAAAGGGCTGTACATGTCCATGATGAAGGAATATACGTGACTAAAAATCCTTGAACCATGTTGGTGGGCAGGGAACTTTATATAGACTGTCCATCCTAGTAGCACCCATTTGCTGCCACTCCATTAGCTGGTGGTCATCTAGTATTGTTTATTCTTTTCATGTTATTCCAAACCAAAAATAAAAACATAAATATTCAAGTGCTATTTACCTAATTCAGGAGACCCTCCCTGGAGCATGAGGAGGCCTTTTGTTGCTCTCATTCTGAAACCACTGTTTGGGCAGCCCAGGCTGCCTGCCAGACGAGCCCTCCAAGCCCAGGAACTCCTGTCCTATGTGCCCACAAAGCAAACACACGCCCCTGTTCTCCAAGTGAATCAATGGATTCTTTGACGCTTTGAGAGAATTTGACACAGCCTGCCAATTTAGCATTCACATAAATGGTTAAAAGATTGTGGTTTGCTGCATTTCTAGCCTGAGAAAAATCTGGCTTGTGGCATCTGTGATGCTTTTGTATTTAGAATCTATTCCCTCAGCTTGGCTTTGGACAACATAGATGTTGGAAGCGAGCCATTCATAGTAAAACATATTTAATGATTCTCTCACAATGATGGCCTCTGTTTTTAGTCATGAGCTGTGTGTGTTTGTGTGTGTGTGTGTCTAATAAACAATTCTAGACTCTGAGCAGTAGGCCAGTGTGTGTGAATCAAGCATGTATTTATTTTCTCTGTGGAGGTTCTGTTGACCTCACAGGTCAGCAAGGTGACTGCAGCTCTGGGGTTCTCCTGTCCCTAGCAGTTTGAGGCCACTGGTTTGGACTCTAGCTTCATGGCATTACCTGCTGTGGTTTCTAAACAAAAACCAAGAACTTAAATTCCAGAAATGCTTCAAGGATTCCAAAAAGCAAGAAAGACTCAAACAACTCTTATCTCTTCCTTTCCACCATATTTGATTTGAGGAAGAAGTGTCAAAAGTTAAATATTTTCATACCTCTTACTTTTGAGTTATAACTTCCCTCCCATCTCATCTCCTTTTCAAAACAGTGCCAGAACCAGGCCATGCTTGTATTGATTTGGGATAGACTGGCCGAGCTGCTTATTTCCTGTGTACCTTTTAATTGCCATATTTTTAGCTTCTTGGATATTCTCTTCAGTGCATTGTTTTTTCTTGAGAAGATGGCAGCTCTGTTGCAGAGTGCTGGTAGAAGCTGAATAGTGAAGTGCTCTTATTATTTGCAAGGATTATGCCTCAGCTTCTTCAAAAATAGCTCCTCCTTGTAGTGAAGCCCAGAAATTGGCACAGGACCCATTTGATAACAGCTGTCATCTCTAGCCCTTCTTATGATGCTCTGTCATTGAAAGATTAGCATCCAAAAATCCTGGTCCCACCAGGCTCTCTTCCTGAGCTTCTGGACTGATGAGGTCCCAGGTTATCAGTTCTCAATCAAGCCCTTTTTCTTGAAGGTTCCCTGGAGAAAATACATGAATAATAAACAGCCACTTAACTCAGCAGTCACTGTGTATTTCCTCTGTACTTTCATGAAGCCACTCTGGGTGTTTTTACCTGGCAAACCACCGAGAAAAAAAGAGCGAGCCTGCCTGCTGGAGATTGCTTCCAGGTTTCATCTTCTGTGATGGAGCCCTTCCCTTTTTCCTTTTTGGCTCACTTCACTCCTAACCTTACTGTGTTCTTCTCTACTCAGATTGATGCCAAGAAGGAACAGCTAGCAGATGCTCGGAGAGACCTAAAAAGCGCAAAGGCTGATGCCAAGGTCATGAAGGATGCTAAGACCAAGAAGTATGTACCTGGTACTGTGCAAAGTTGGGAGGGTTTATTATTAATCAGAGGTCTAGCCCCTCTAGGGACTTCTGGAATTTTCTGTGATTGGATCTTTTGTGGTTTTACTGCCCTGAAATGGCAGTGTATGTGTGTTTCTGTCCAGGAGCCAGGCCTTGTTCTTGATGACTCTGTTTGATTTTTCCAGGGTGGTAGAGTCAAAGAAGAAAGCTGTGCAAAGATTGGAGGAGCAGCTGATGAAGCTGGAAGTCCAGGCTACAGACCGAGAGGAGAATAAACAAATAGCCTTGGGAACCTCCAAACTCAATTATCTGGACCCTAGGATCACAGTGGCTTGGTAAGCATTGTGCATGTCTTGCTCTTCTGCTGACTGAAGATGGCGGAGGGGGTTCTGAGAGCATTGTGGGCTGCCACATGCCATTCTAAGCAACACACTTGTCCTCTGGGGAAACTTCTAACTTCTGCCGTGTACTTGGTGCTCTGGCTGCTAAATCTTGTCTAAATAACATTGGAACATCTTGGATGGTCAATACTGTTAGACCCACTTTGAGTGTATTTATTTTCTATTTTTCTAAGGTGGCTATCATCCTTATGAAATTTTTGGACAGGAATGGAAACTATTAATTTATTTCCTTGAAAGAGTTAGAGAGAGGCAGAGAAAGAGATCTTCCATCTTCTGGTTCATTCCCCAAATGGCTGCAACAGCTGGGGCTGGGCTGACCCGAAGCCAGGAGCCTGGAGCTTTTCTGGGTCTCCCACACGGGTGCTGGGGCCCAAGAACTTGGACCATCTTCTGATGCTTTCCCAGTCCATAACAGAGAGCTGGACTAGAAGTGGAGCAGCCAGAACTTGAACCAGGTCCCATATGGGATGGCAGCACTGCAGGCGGAGACTTTACCCACTGTGCCACAGCGCTGGCTCCAGGAATGGAAATCATTTGCCCTTACTGAAGGAAAAAATAGAAGAGCTTGTCCATCTACACTTTCATAACTTTTCAATGTAATCTTTGCAAGTTGAGGAAGAATGGCAGGAAAAAGTATAGAAATGAGAATACAGATCTGAACAACCTACACAAAAAGGTATAGCAAAGGCTTAAGTTCTCTGTGCCTGCACTCACACCTGTTCTAGGCCAGAGGTTCCACCCAGATTTTTTACCCTTTTTGCTTAGTTTGATGTTACAGGAGAGGTTTAGTTAGCTCTTAAGAGGCAGTATCTATGGTACAGTGGTAAAGAGCCATGCTGGGTTCAAATTTTAGCTCCACTACTTACTAGCTGTGGCACATCTGAACCTATACTTCAAGTCTCGGCCATTGCTCTCTGAATCACACTAATTCCCCTTCTCCTTTGTTTGCAGGTGCAAGAAGTGGGGCATCCCAATTGAGAAAATTTACAATAAAACCCAGCGGGAGAAATTTGCCTGGGCCATCGACATGGCTGATGAGGACTACGAGTTTTAGCCAGTCTGAAAGGGCAGGGTTCTGTGAAAAGGAACAGTGTGGTTTGGGGAAGATGGAAAAACTGTGAGCCTCACTTGCCCTCACACTTGAGGGAGAGAGGCAGCAAGTCTTAACAAACCATCTTTGCGAAAAGATAAACCTGGAGATATTATAAGGGAGAGCTGAGCCAGTTGTCCTATGGACAACTTATTTAAAAAATATTTCAGATATCAAAATTCTAGCTGTATGATTTGTTTTGAATTTTGTTTTTATTTTCAAGAGGGCAAGTGGATGGGAATTTGTCAGCAATCTGCCAGACAAATTCACTGTTTCACTGAAATGTTTGGATTCTCTTAGCTACTGTATGCGAAGTCCGATTATATTGGTGCGTTTTTACAGTTAGGGTTTTGCAATAACTTCTATATTTTAATAGAAATGAATTCCTAAACTCCCTTCCCTCTCCCCTGTTTCAGGAATTAAAATTAAGTAGAACAAAAACCCAGCGCACCTGTTAGAGTTGTCACTCTCTATTGTCATGGGAATCAGTTTTCATTAAACTTGAAGCCGTCGTGACATCGGCAGTGTTTTGGTTCAGACACCTATTCACAGAAAAGCATGATGGGAAAATATTTCCTGACTTGAGTGTTCCTTTTTAAATGTGAATTTTTATTTCTTTTTAATTATTTTAAAATATTTAAACCTTTTTCTTGATCTTAAAGATCGTGTAGATTGGGTTGGGGAGGGATGAAGGGCGAGTGAGTCTAAGGATAATGAAATAATCAGTGACTGAAACCATTTTCCCATCATCCTTTGTTCTGAGCATTCTCTGTACCCTTTAAGATGTCCCATCTTTTTGTTTTTAAACCCCAGTCTTTCACTTGAAAGATTTTATGGTATAAAAAGTTCCACAGGTCAGTAAATTTAGAGGAAAATGAGTATTTGGTCCAAAAAAAAGGAAAAATAATCAAGATTTTAGGGCTTTTATTTTTTTCTTTTGTAATTGTGTAAAAAATGGGAAAAAACATAAAAAGCAGAATTTTAATGTGAAGACATTTTTTGCTATAATCATTAGTTTTAGAGGCATTGTTAGTTTAGCGTGTGTGCAGAGTCCATTTCCCACATCTTTCCTCAAGTATCTTCTATTTTTATCATGAATTCCCTTTTAATCAACTGTAGGTTATTTAAAATAAATTCCTACAACTTAACGGAAATTTAGTGTCTGCCTCTTTGTTACCAAGGGCCCCAGACCAGAATTAGGGCCCTGGGACTGCGACTTAGTCTGGAATTTTTTTTTATTACTGAGGTCAGCAAAGTGGGAGCAGATGGGGTCTGGCCTAGAAGGGGGTATATCCCTCCTGCGATGGATATGAGGTGAAGGGGATCCAGACTCCACAGCTCTAGATAAGACAGGCAGGCCTAGAAATTAAGGGAGGTACAGAAAATCCGCAAGAACTATCTAAAAGTCTGGTGTGGGCAATGTTTATTGGCAGGATAGAACAGGTGTTGTTGAGTTAATTTTCAGAGAGCTTAAAGAAGCTTCTCTGAGCCGGCGCCGTGGCTCAATAGGCTAATCCTCCACCTTGCGGCGCCGGCACACCGGGTTCTAGTCCCGGTTGGGGCGCCGGATTCTGTCCCGGTTGCCCCTCTTCCAGGCCAGCTCTCTGCTATGGCCAGGGAGTGCAGTGGAGGATGGCCCAGGTGCTTGGGCCCTGCACCCCATGGGAGACCAGGAAAAGCACCTGGCTCCTGGCTCCTGCCAGGATCAGCGCGGTGCGCCGGCTGCAGCGGCGGCCATTGGAGGGTGAACCAACGGCAAAGGAAGACCTTTCTCTCTCTGTCTCTCTCTCTCACTGTCCACTCTGCCTGTCAAAAAAAAAAAAAAAAAAAAAGCTTCTCTGGATTTGTTTGTGTGGCAGAGTTTACAGACAGGATAGTAAAAATTAAAGGTACTACACCAGTACACCAGATGGAATGCAAACTTCTCAAACCACAGTGGTCTAGCTTGCTAGCATGTATTCAAGGAAGAAATCCACCTCTCTCTCTGTTGGTCTTGGTTCTTCCTAGAGCCCAGGACAGGGCTGGTGCTGGGCTCAAAACAGAATTCTGGAAGTCCTAGACAGCTTGTATTTCATTGACTAGTGAGGGAGATCACATCCACCAGGGAATAAATAAAAAATGGTTTTGTAGCTGTCATTCTCAGGAACAAGATACCATAGCCAGGTATTTTTGAGTTCTACGGTGTCGAGGTAGCTAGAATGTAGAATCTAAGGAATAGCAACAGAGGTTCTTTGGTTTCCAGTTGATTTGCTGTGGTGGTTGGGTGGGTGACAAAGTGGATTGGACATCTGGGACTTAAGCAGTACATGGCATGACTAGGGGACAACCTTAGTCCACAACTAGAAATCAGGAACAGGAGGTTTGGCAGGCAAACCACCTGCCTGAGAAGCTGCCAGTATTGTTCGCTGACAAGGAATCCCCTGCAAATCTTCAAAGGCAGATGACATGGCAACAATATGCTAGTCAATACAACTGTGAAGGGCAGGATGTGAAGTGCCCACAGGAGAGCAAAGCCAGAGAATGCGAAGTTGTCCTGGCCACTGGGGATGAGAGAAGAGGCTGGATGGATGGGGTGGGGGTGGGGGGGAATAGATGGAAAATGCTTTGAAAGACTTGCTAACTTGCCTAACTAATCATCTGGTAGATCTCACTTCCATCCATGCTTGGCCACATGGGCAAGATCTGAAATTCTTTCTGGTAAGACCCTTCCATGCTGCCTGAACCCAGCTGTGGGCCAGTAGGGATAGCTCCCACTGCTATCCACACCAGACATCTGGGTGCAGCCTCATAACCGGTCAGCGCGTCCTGTCTGCTCTCCTTGCCAAAAGCCATCAAATCTACCTCAGGTGTTTACCGCATTTAAAACTGAAAAAATTTACCAACCCCAGCACTTTGCAGCTACCCCCCTCTCCCTCTCCTTCATTCTACAAACAAGCACCTGCCATGAGTCATCTACACCACCCGGTCATTCCCCACCCACTGCAGCTAGCTTCTGTCCCATCTGCCCCCAGTTCCCTCCCTTGGCTCTAACCACAACTGCCAATGACTAAGTGACCAAATCAACAGGTTCTTTCTGGATCTTAAGCTCTTTATGGTGCTAGATGCTGTTGACCACTTCTTTTTTAAATCAGGCTGTTGCTGAGTCACTTCTTTTAATAGGGGTACGTAGGTGCCGTGGTTCTTGTCTCACTAGCTAATTCTGTTCACACCTGAGGGTGATGACTCCTATCTCCAGCCAATAGTTCCTCCGTGAGCTCCAGACATGCCGCCAACTACATCTCTACAAAGGAAGTCCATGGGCACTTCAATCTCCACATCCCTGGAAATGGGTTCAGTTCCCACTGCTCCAAGCCATCTCAGTGAAAAGCACCACACCTGCAAGCCCCCAACCCAGACACCAGGGTAATTATCATCCTTCATGTCGTTATCTCATACATCCAGTAATTGCCAACTCTTTAGTCACTTTCTAAATACCATACACATTGAATACAGGAGAAAAGAAAATTGAGGCCTTAAAAATTCCCTCATACTCATATAATGAGACACTCTCAACTTGTACTGAACTGAAAAGCACTTTTTTGAGAAAACATGTTATCCTGGAATGACCTCAGTCAAGCTAGTTTTGGATACTTAAAAGACAAAATCAGTAAACAGGCAAAGAAATGTAGCACAAACTTAGTATTTCTCACAATCCCAAGTACTCCACATAGACAATCCTCATGAAGATCACTATTTTTTTTTTCAAATTGATAATTCTATTGATAATGTGTACATAATACATAATATTTTTAGAAAACAAATATTTATGAATAACATGATAGAATCAGAATTTTTATGAAAATGACCAGGAGAGTTTGGCCTGAAGCAACAGTGGTCAGTAATTCATGATTTTTTTTATTTATTTGACAGAATTAGAAAGACACAGAGAAAGGTCTTCCTTCCGTTGGTTCACCCCCCAAATGGTCGCCACGGCTGGCTGGCACACTGCAGCTGGCGCACTGCGCCGATCCAGAGCCAGGAGCCAGGTGCTTTCTCCTGGTCTCCCATGCGGGTGCAGGGCCCAAGCACTTGGGCCATCCTCCACTGACTTTCTGGGCCACAGCAGAGAGCTGGACTGGAAGAGGAGCAACCGGGACTAGAAGCCAGCACCCATATTGGATACCAGCACCTCAGGTGGAGGATTAACCAAGTGAGCCACGGCGCCGGCCCCAGTAATTCATGATTTTGGAAGCTGATGGGTTTGTGACTGATATTCACTAAACTATGCTGTTTACAACCTAAACACACTTGAGATTCTTCACACAATGTTTAAAGAATATTGTTTGCCAGCGCCGTTGCTCACTAGGCTAATCTTCCGCCTACGGCGCCGGCACCCCAGGTTCTAGTCCTGGCTGGGGCACCAGTTCTGTCCCGGCTTCTCCTCTTCCAGTCCAGCTCTCTCTGCTGTGGCCCGGGAAGGCAGTGGAGGATGGCCCAAGTGCTTGGGCCCTGCACCTGCATGGGAGACCAGGAGAAGCTCTTGGCTTCGGATCAGCGCGGTGCACCAGCCGCAGTGCAGCGGCTATTAGGGGGTGAACCAACGGCAAAGGAAGACCTTTCTCTCTCTCTCACTGTCCACCTGTCAAAATAAAAAGAATATTGTTAATATTCATCTGGATTATATTAAAAGATAATTATGCTTAAGCTGAATTATGTCTAGTGCCAGCATCATATACTGATTGAAAAAAATATCTGGAGTAGACATGTGGTACTGTGGTAAAGATGCCACTTGGGAAGCCTGCATTCCATGTTGGAATGCCTGGGTTCAAGTCCTAGCTTTGCTCCCAATTGCAGCTTCCTGCTAATGTGTTCCCTGGGAGGCAGCACCTGATGTCTCAAGTAGTTAGGTCCCTGCTACCCATGTGTAAGACCCAGATTGAATTCCTGGCTTTGACCTGGCCTAGCTCCAGCTGTTGAGAGCATTTAGGGAGTGAACCAACAGTTGGGAGATTTTCTCTCTGCCTTCCAAGTAAAGTATTCTCTTTGCAGCAATACACTGAATCAAAAAGTAGACACAAGTATATACCTGATTCTATTTACATCAAACTCTAGAATAGGCGAAACTAACTTTAGTGACCAAGTAAATTACTGGTTGCTGGATAAGGGCTGGGGAGACTGCTAGCACAGGCATAATGGAAATGCTCTTCTAACTTGACTGGGTGGTGGTTATATGAGGGTATAGATTTGTCAAAGCTCATCAAACTACACTTAAAATGGATGTCTTGGCCGGCGCTGTGGCACAGCAGGTTAAAGCCCCAACCTGCAGTGTGGGCATCCCATATGGGCACCAATTCAAGTCCTGGCTGCTCTTGTGATGGCCTGGGAAAGCAATAGAAGATGGCCCAGGTGCTTGGGCCTCTGCACCCACGTGGGAAACGCCGAAAAAGCTTCTGGCTCCTGGCTTCAGATCAGCTCAGCTCTGGCTATTGCAGTCATTTGGGGAGTAACCAGCAGAATGGAAGACCTCTCACTCTCTAATTCTTTCAAATAAATAAAATAATTCTTTGAAAATAAAATTGATGTATTTATATACATTCCTCAAAGCAAATTTTGCAAAAATGTTCTTTCAAACAACTTAGAGGGGTCTGTGTTGTGGTATAGTGGGAAAAGCTGCTGCCTGCAACAACATGATGCCATGTGTGTGCTGCTTTTAGTCCAGGCTACTCCACTTGGGAAAGCAGCAGAGGATGGCCCAAGTGCTGGGATCCCTGCACCCAGGTGGGAGACCCAGATGAAGCTCCTGGCTCCTGGCTTCGGATCAGTGCAGCTCCCGCCATTTGGGGAGCGAATCATCAAATGGAAGACCTCTTTTTCTCTCTGCCTGTGCCTCTGCAAATCTGCAGAGAGTTAAACAAACAAAAAAGCCTTAGAAGACAGTAAAGGTGATGTACTTTGAGAAATTATATTAAATGACTCAAAAAGTGGCTCTCATGGTGAAAAATACATAGAAATCAAAGGTTCATGTAAAGAATGTATTTCTGCAAGTTACAGAAAAACCAAAATTTATCAATTATAAATACTTTAAATACAAACTTATACGTGGACATTTGAATCATGCATCTCTAAAAACATTAATATTTTAGTTGCAAAAAAACCAGAAAGCACCTTGGAATACCCTTATGAAAACAGTAGTTCACCTTGTTTGGAGCTGGCATATCCTCATAAATGCTGTCTGTCACTTCTGTTTCTCTCCACAGCCACCAACAGTTCTGGTGGAGGTCAAGAGTGCCTTCTTAGTGCTCCAGGAGCCCTTAGCACACTCTACTGTCCTTGGCTCTTGGCATTTCTGTGCCTGTACTGCAGTAGGGAATGGTCTGATGCAGCTGTGCTAAGTGCTCCAGAGGCAGATCAGGGAAGTTTGCTAGAAGAGAGAGGAGAAAGCACGTTGGCTCCTTCCTGAGTCACTGATTGGCAAGGGTTTCCCTCTTCTTTCAGTGAAGGATTTACAGTATGTCTGCTCACCCCAGGAGTAAGGGTGTCTGGAACCCAGCTGGAGAGCCTCTCTGAGTCCCATCAGCATGGAGGTAGCAAAAGTCTGGAGTGAGCAGATTCCCTGGGAATGGCTGGGCCAGGCATGAGGTTTGCCTTGAGCAAGAGAAAACAGGACTCCTGAGGGACTGAGCTACACACATCCCAAATGAAGAAGAAAGCAGAAGGGCATGTCCGAAGAAGTGTTAGGCCTATGGAGATGCTGGGGCCAGGGGTCGAGAGCCTAAAGAGCAGGTTTGGGTGCAGCTCAAAGCGCACTGAGGCAAGTACTTAGAAAGTTCTGGATGAGGTGCAGGCTGGCTCACCAGCCCAGAGAGGGTCACCATACAGACAGCAAGCAAAAGGCACAGTAGAAATTAAAGAACAGTTGAGCCGGCGCCGCGGCTCACTAGTCTAATCCTCCACCTTGCGGCGCCGGCACACCGGGTTCTAGTCCCGGTCGGGGCGCCGGATTCTGTCCCGGTTGCCCCTCTTCCAGGCCAGCTCTCTGCTGTGGCCAGGGAGTGCAGTGGAGGATGGCCCAAGTGCTTGGGCCCTGCACCCCATGGGAGACCAGGAGAAGCACCTGGCTCCTGCCATCGGATCAGCGCGGTGCGCCGGCTGCAGCATGCCGGCTGCGGCGGCCATTGGAGAGTGAACCAACAGCAAAGGAAGACCTTTCTCTCTGTCTCTCTCTCTCACTGTCCACTCTGCCTGTCTAAAAATAAAAATAAATAAATAAAAATAAATAAAAAACCTTTAAAAAAAGAAATTAAAGAACAGTTGGAAGAAAAGGAACATAGGTTTATGCATCAATCAAATTAGACACTGGAAGGGGCTCTGTTGAGATATACTTTTATATTATGCTTTCCTTATTCACTCAAGGGCATTTCAAAGGACAAATGAAAACTGTGTTAGCATTTGTAACTAAGCTGTTGAGAACATTCTCCACTATTTCAATCAAGGAAGCATCCAAATGAGAAACTTTTGTAATTCAACCCCAGGATAACTTTTACCCTCAAGGAACTGGTTATCAGAATAGAAAGAGGTACTGCTTTGGCTACCAGGAAGTTCAGCCACATTGGATCCTCAATTGCCACAGCTATGTTAACCCATGTAACCACTGCACAGTCCTCCTCAAGGTCTCATATCCCATTTCCAAAGAACGGTATTTTTGTTCTTTAAGTACTCTAAACTTCCTTTCAAGGTCTGTCTGGACAAGAATACATCTGTGGTGGGCAGAGTGAGGTGCCAGCAGAAAACCTTTAGCTACCAGCCCAAGAGTACCCCAGCTGCAGAGAGATGTGTGGCAAAGCTGCCTCGCAACTTCATTTCTCCCTATGCCCTTTCCTGTCCCCCTCCAAAGCGCTGGGCCCAGGGGCACTCGCTGATAGACACTGCACACTAACCTGTCAGAGTCTGCTTCCCAAAGAACCCATCTGTGACAACACTGAACAAACTCGTGAAAAACAGAAAACATATTAGGTAGGGATGATTGGGAAACGTATTGTGAGGGTACACAATATGTTGTCCATATATATGGGAGGCAGCATAGTACTGACTCAAGAACCAGACTAAGTTTTAATCTTGTCTCTGCCACCCATTAGCTGTGTGACCACGGGCATGTCTCGTACTTTCCTCTGGGCCTCAGTTTTTCACCTGTGAAATGGGAATAATATGAACACTTGTCCAATACAGTTGTAATGAGGAAGAAATGAGACAATATGTACAAAGCAGATATGCAGTGTTTACTATATGCCAACCACTGCTCTGAACGGTTATTAAAAACCAGCTGGGAGGCCGGCGCTGTGTTGTAATATGCTAAGATTCCACCTGCGGAGCCTGCATCCCATATGGGCACCGGTTCATGTCCCAGCTTCTCCTCTTTCTATCCAGCTCTCTTCTATGGCCTGAGAAAGCAATGGAAGATGGCTCAAGTGCTTGGGTCCCTACACCCACATGGAGACCTGGAAGAGGCTTCTGGCTTTGGATCGGCTCAGGTCCGGCCATTGTGGTCATTTGGGGAGTGAACCAGCAGATGGAAGACCTTTCCCTCTGTCTCTCTCTCTCTCTCTCTCTGTAATTCTACCTCTCAAATAAAATCTTAAAAAACAAAAAACAACAACAACCACCACAAAAAAACAGCTGCAAGGCCAAGCCAACAGGGCCAGAAGAGGGCTGGGACTCTCCCCAGGCTCCAGGCCCAGGCGTGATATAGGCCAGGGCATGCTGAAGCATGAGTGTTAGCAGAAATAGGCCCATGCAAGGCTAGCCTGGATGATGTCACAGGCGTGTGCCTTGTGTGGGTGCAAGGCTGCTCCTCTCAGACAGTGCAGCTGCAGGCACTGCCAGCAACACCCACACACCCAGAGAGATGCTGAGCTGGGGGAAGCCCACACCCCAGCCACACCCTTTGTGTGCCCTGCTTTTCCTGAACCTCCTCTGATGGCAAGAGGCACCTGAGCCCTGGGATGCTGGCCCAGAAGTCCCAAGAGGAAAATGGGACCCTGTTCAGTGACTAAAGTCTGGCAGCAGACTGAAAACTCAGGCTCCTGTTGGCAGCCCCTGGGGTCCTGCCACAGAGGCAAGAGTGAAGGCACGGAAGCCTGGGGCTACATGTTGGGAAGCTCCCAGAAGAGAGGAACCTATTTCAAAGGCGCATCACAGCCTGTAGGTCGCTGCAGTTGGCACAGGAAGCTTGGAAAGAACTGCAGCACTTAGGTGCCTCATAGGAAAATGGACAAGACCAGACAGGCAGGGAGGGGCTCTACTCACTGCTCACCCCTCCCCCACACACTCTCCTTCACTGAAGAAACTCCAGCCTTCACTAAACTTAACCACCTCTTTCTGGCCTCCTGCCTGGAAAGTACCTTCCTCCAATCAACTTTTAACAGCTCACCCAGCCACCTACTCCTTCCCATCTGACCTCTGCGGAGCCACAGGGAGGCCTCCTCACTGTGTTTTCTTTTCTTCTTCTTCTTTTTTTTTAAACAGGCAGAGTTAGTAAGAGAGAGAGAGACAGAGAGAAAGGTCTTCCTTCTGTTGGTTCACCCCCCCAAATGGCTGCTATGGCTGGCATGCTGCGCCGATTCAGGAGCCAGGTGCTTCCTCCTGGTCTCCCATGCGGGTGCAGAGCCCAAGCACCTGGGCCACCCTCCACTGCCTTCCCGGGACACAGCAGAGAGCTGGACTGGAAGAGGAGCAACCGGGACAGAATCTGGCGCCCCGACCGGGACTAGAACCCGGTGTGCCAGCGCCGCAGGCGGAGGATTAGCCTAGTGAGCTGCCGCACTGGCAACCTCACTGTGTTTTCTTTCATCTGTTCTTTTCCTCTGGAGCCCTCATCACAAGTGTCTTTACAGAACAGAGTGCTTATTTGTTTAAGGTCTGTTAATCCCCCGAGGGGCTGGGCTGGATCTCCTGTTCTCCTCACGCTTCGCAGCTCAGCGACAGCGGCACTTTGAGTACAAGCCACGCTCTGACCACTAATGTTCTGCCAGGTTCCCTGTGCCAGTAGCCATCTAGCCTCATGCCCACTGACTGCTCACCACCAGGACTTACCTAAGCCAGAGGCCCTCTTGTGAGGCAGAAAACAGAGGTGGATAGGTTCAAGTCCCCAGTTGTGAGTGACGTGGCCGCTCGGTAAGTCATGTAGAACTTCTCTGAACGTCCTCATCAGTAAACTGGGGACCAGTGTCCCTGATTAGAGGGTGATTATGAGGACCACGTGTGATCAGGATCAGCCTGCCTCCCACTTCAAAGGCTTGTCACTAGGTGGCAGTCCATCTCAGCTCCCCCGCTGGCCCTTAGTTGACAGGAGCCTAGTGCTGTGAGCCTTAGGGGCCACACTTGAAGGAACCAAAAGTGCAGGAGCATGCACACACACGCAAGTTACTACCACCGCGAGATAGTCAGAGGCAGCTCCACACACCTAGTACTGGGTGCGGTTGCCTGAACACATGCTCTCCTGTCCTCACAAATCCCAACTCACCTGGATCTTTCTCCGGAAAGCTCTGCTGGGCCGCGCCTCTCTGAAATGCAGCACCTGGCGCAACACGTGTCAGGCATGCCTCCCCATGACCGCAGATGTCCTCAGTTTTCACAGCATTCAGGAAGACGAAGAGGGTGAATGATTCCAGACAGAAGCCTGCTGACGGGAGGAGAGAGAGTGAAGAAGCCAGGAGATAGGAAGGGGCCAGGCCCATCAGAACCTGCTGTGTGCCACTCAGGGCGGGAGAATAGTAGACCAGAGGTAGGTGATCATGGTTTTATTTCTTTTAAAAGATTTAAACATGGAGAACAGACGCAGGTGAGAGAGGCCACGGCCTGGTGGGCTTGCAGGCAAAGTGAACAGGCCTCGGTGGATCTGACCTGGGGCAGACAGAGGAATCGAGGTTACTGGCCAGGTTTTTGGCTTATGCAATCGAGAGGAGTTTGGTGCCATGTTCTGAGAAAGCGAAGGCTGGGGAGCCGTGTGGGAGTGTGGGTGAGGCAGCCGCATTAGGTAGCAACGTGGTGCGGACAGTGGGACGTGGAGGTGGAGGCACTGGTACCGGCGCACTGCGTGAAGTCAGGTCGCTATGGGTACTGGCCCAGGACAGAGTCCAGAGCGAGGTCAGGAAAACCAAAGTTCAGGAGCGCACCTGCAGGAGGGGTGTGAGGCAGGGCCTGAGCCCGCCTCACGGATCCGACCTGCGTCCTGCCTCGTGGGGAACGAGGGCGAGGAGCAACGGGCAACGCCAAGAGAGGGAGAGAGACAGGGCCGCTGGGGGCTACAGGTCAGGTCTCCAGACAGCGCGGGCGCGGGTTTAACGAGCCCTGCGGGGGATGCTCACGCCCGAAGCGCTTCTCCGAGGAAGGGCACCTACGCAAGGGCAGGACGGACGTGGGGTTCGCCTTCGCAAGGGCGGCCTGTGGGCCAGCTCTGCGCGGGCAGGGGGAGGGGGCGGGACAGAACGCTGTCCATCAGAGCCCGCTGACCAATCCTCGGGATGCCCCGCCCCCACTCCTCCCCGAAGAGGGCGCGCGGAGAACCCGCCTCCGCCGCCGCCGCCGCCGCCGCCGCCGCCGCGGGTGTGAGGCGGCCCGGCCTGGCCCGGTTCCCTCCGCCGGGCAATTCGCCCAGGTAATTGGGTTTGGCCAGGCGGACCCGAGGGGCGCGTCGCACCCTCACATCTTCTCCAGGTGGCTGTGCGGGCGGCGCGGAGGCTGCGGTCGGGCCTGTGCGGGACAGTGGGCGGGTGGCTTCGCGTGCACGAGCGCCTGACTGACGGGCCGGTCGGTCGCGGGCCTGCAGCCTGTGGGCGGGGCTGCCGTGCGTGACGGGGCCGGTGGAGGCCCCGCGCCCTGCCGGGGTCGCGTGAGGAAGCTCTGCGGGGCCGAGCGACGGACGGATTGCTTGAGAGCGGGGCGTACCATGGCGCCCCGCGCCCCCGCTTGCGGCCTGGCCGGGGGTCGCGGGGCGCAGGCGCGGTGGGCCGGGGGCGGGGGTCCTCCCCACGGGCGCGCGGGCGCCTTTGTTCCTGGCGCGCGGGCGGGGCGGATCCTCGGGCCGCCCCGCCTTCGGTGTTTAGGCTCCGCCCCGTGTCCGCCCGCAGGAGCCGCCGCCGGGTCCCGGTCGCCGGCCGCCTCAGCTGCCGCCTCCTCCTCCTCCTGCTCCCGGCTCCTCCGGCTTGTGCCGCCGCCGCCGCCCCCAGCGTCGGAGCCATGGCGGGCGCCGCGTCCCCTTGCGCCAATGGCTGCGCTCCCGGCGCGCCCTCGGAAGCCGAGGTGCTGCACCTCTGCCGCAGCCTCGAGGTGGGCACCGTCATGACTTTGTTCTACTCCAAGAAGTCGCAGCGGCCCGAGCGGAAGACCTTCCAGGTCAAACTGGAGACGCGCCAGATCACGTGGAGCCGCGGCGCCGACAAGATCGAGGGGGCCAGTAAGTGCCGCCCCCGGGCCCGCTGCGCGCGCGGGGCTGGCGAGGCGCGCGCGGCCGCGGCCCTCCCTGGCGACTTGGGCAAACTTTGGGCTCTCCCCACCCCCACTGGACCCGCCCCCGCCTCGGCTCCGGTGCTCACTGGGGGGCGGGGATCATCCAAATCCTCGGTCACCTGATAGGACGCCCCCTCCCCCGGCTGGGGGGACTCCTCCAGACGTCTTTCCCTGAGGCCTAAAAAATCCTGGCGGACTGGAGTCCAGCGGGGCAGGCGTCGAGCCCCTCCAGTCCCGGGAAGGAGCGGCGGTGGCGGGCGAGGGGAGCCAAGCTGCGCCCACCCTGCCCGCGATCGGGGCCCGAGGGTCACTGCCCTCCCCCTCTGCAGAAAGAGCGGTGCGAGATTCCCTGGGTCCCAAGGCTGGGCTCTTCATTGCAAGGGAACCTTTGGGTTCCCTGGGTAAAAATTAGGCAGATGTTGAGGTAGGGCTGGTTTTGAAACAGGGCTAGGCCTGCTCATCTGCTTGGGGAGGGAGAAGAAGGTGGTCCTTTCTGTCTTGGCGAAGCCTGAGAAAGGCCGCTTTTACTTGCTGCTGCTTTTGTCCCAAAGCTGAGTTTTTGGAGGCCTATGCCGGTGCCCAAAGCCGGGGCAGGCTCTTGGGTAAAGGGGCTGTGCCCTTGCACTTGGAAGCACCCACCTGAAGCTTGGCCCCAGACAGGCCAGTCCAAGTGCCTTGGCGTCAGGTACTCCTGTCTCAGAGCGGGTAGCCTGTTTGGGGTCTAGCCCTTTGTGTCCTGTGTCCGGTGGCCACAGGGAGCCGACAGTGGCTCCCCCCTTGGTTTCCTGCCTCTGTGCCTTGCCAGGCCTGAGCTTGGCTGCTTTTGCGCAGGTCTCTAGTGGGAGGAGGGGGTTAGGGGATTTTGAAAAAACCCCAGATCTTTCAGTGTGTTACTGCACTCACTGCATGCCTGAGCTGTGGCCGGATGGGCACTCAGCTCTGCCCTCCTTTCTCTCTCGCCTTCCTGTGTGAACAGATGATGTTTCTGTAACCCCAGGCTGTGGGTTGTTTCCTCCAAGGACCCCCCAGAGATGGGTACTAGAACCAGGGGCATGTGGAGAAAGGGGTCAGGAAGCGACAGCCCTGGAGAGGCTCCCACCGAGGTTCTTGGGTCTGGTGTGCATGCGTGTAGATGAGTGAGGAGATTGGGAGGAAGGAAGGTGTTGTGGTAGCAGCCGTCCTCAACTACAAACTTCAGATCTGATAGAGCTGCTGAACCAAGAAATGGCAGCTGCCTTCCTCAGTGCCCTGTCAGCCACTGGAAGAACATTTTAGTGATTTGAGAGACTGGATTCTGAAGTGGAGCAAGAACAGGTTGCAAAGAGCTGGGACAGTTCTGGGAACATCATACTCCAGGTCCACCCTTGCTTTGTGATACTCCCTGTGCTGAGTTGGTGGCAGGAGCTTCCCAGATAGAGATTGCTTGGTATTTTTTAAACCATGTTGGGGACCAGCAGGCAATAATTGTAGCACAGTGTTTGAAGGCAGGTCTGGATTTGAAGCCTGTGTGTTGGTTGTATACTCCTCGCCTAGTTATATAACCTTTTCTGAACCTTGTTTTGCCCATCTGTAAAATGGAGGTAATAATACAGCAATCATAACTGGTTGCACTGGGGACTAAATTAGATGATTGATGTAAAACATCAATACCTACACATTGCAAATGTGTTGATACATTGTAGATGTTTAATAAACTGACCTGTTAATAATAAGACTGTGGCTGCCCTCCTAGGGAAGGTTGAGGGGCTTGGAGTGTGGCTGTAGGAGGGGGTGAGGGTACAGGAAGGAAGGAGGATGGGGGTCAAGTTCATGTTTCACTTAGCTTGCTACTGGGGGAAAGGGAGGAAATGGGTTTTTGTGTGTGTGTGTGTGTGTGTGTGTGTTTTGCCCTAACCTATCTACCCACTTTTCCACCCATCTCATAAAACAATGTAGAGAGTAGAGTGTTGCACATTTGGCTCCTTGTTTGTAAGTTGGGTCTTGAACAGAAGGAAGTAGTGTGGAGAAGGCACGCTCTAGTTTTAAAGTGTCCCAGGGCTTTGAGGGATGGAAGCAGGAGTATAGAGGACCTGATTATCCCCTTCTCCTGGGGTTGGTCAGCCAGAAGTATGCAGATTCAGTGATCTCATCATTTAGCTGGGATTTGAGAGGACTGGAAGGCGGCCTAGGGTATAGAGGCATCCTGGTCCTTTCCTTTTGGGGGCTTAGATTAAAGGGGCCTGGGGCAAAAGTGCTTCTAGACACTTGTGTGGAGTTCAGACCCTGCAAATAGAGCGTCCCTCTGGAGCCCCGCATTGCTTCTCTCCACTCATGGGCTCAGCTCGTTGGTGGGCTCTGATGCCTGCAGTCTCCTGCTGCAGACTCTGAGGAGGGTTGGTCTGCTGGCTTAGTTGGCTGCCACCCCACCTGTTACCCAGGTGCTTCAGGTTATCTGACCGTTCCTGCTGATCCTGAAGCCTGCCCAAGAGACACTCTGCTACCCTTAGGGTGTCCATGGTCCTAAATGAGAGACTGTGGTTCCATGAAAGCGCAGCACACTCCTGTGTAAGACCTTGTCCTGTTCTGTTCTGTGTGACCTCTCTCTACCACTTGTGAAATGGGGCTGGCACCTGCCAGCTTCTAGGGCAGGAGTTTGGCTCTAAAGGGAGGTGGGAAGTGCTTGGGCGCTTTCTGATTGTCTTGGTGGTGTGACAGGAACCAGATTGGTGTTTGGCTTTTTATGTTGCAGATAGTGACATAAGTGCATAAAAAGCAATTAGAGACTTCCTGCTGAGTGCTATAGAGACTTTTCATCCTGTTTTCTTGGCTAATACTCACAAAGGCCCTTGAGGGGGGGCAGTCAGGAGGGACACCCCACTTTATAAATGAGGAAATGGAAGTATGGGGAGTAATTTGTGGCACAGCACCTCTGCTGGGCCCAGTCTATAGTTAGGGCTGGGCGTCAGGCAGGTTCTCGGGGGTCCGAGTTGCTCGTCTGTAAAGAGAAGCCTTTGTGCTCAGACTGTACATACAGGGCAAGACCTCTTTGGCTTTTGCATCCCAAGACATCCTCAGCCTCCCTAGGCTCTGGCTCTGCACTTTTTCAGCTAGTTTTTTCTGGAGTGAGATGGTTCAGACCAATGTTTAGTGATGTTATGTGGTCAAGGGTCACTGTGGGGACTCTATGGCTGTTCTCCAAATACTGGCTAAGCATATCTGTGGGGACTTTTAGAGCCCTGGGCTTCTGTCTTTGGTTGACTCATCAATAGGTCTTCAGAATGCCAGGCCTTCTCAGATGGTGAGTGAGAAAAGATTCCTTGACTTCAGGAAAACTAAAACATAAGGACAGCTCTGCATGATCCTTTGATGTGGGTTGGGGTAGTGAAGAAAACAGCTAACCGCCTTGACAAGGCAGGTGGGCTGGAGGTGGTGGTGGCTGGTATTGGAACCAGCTGGCTGGAACTTGGCACCTGTGGCTCCGGGTATCAGACTGTTGAAAGAGGAACAGACTAGGAGGCCTGCTCTGAGGCATAGGCGCATGGAGCAGGCCAGGCCAGGCAAGTGACATCAAGGGTTTCTTTGTCCTGGCTGATTGGTCCCACTGGGAGAGGGGCAAGAGCATGTGTCCAGATCTCCAGAGCCAGCCATCCCTGCCTGTCATCCCTGCCTGTGTATTTCCTGTCTGACTGTAGTTTTTCCAGGGGAAGTCAGACCTCTTAGTGTTTCCTCAGCACTTTATGCTTGCCCCCAATGTGTGGGTTTCCAAGCCATCTGTGTCAGGTCCCCTGTCCAGCTGGGGCTTTCTGTTTCCTGAGAACCTAGGAAAAGGGTCTGCTCAAGCAGATAACTAAGAGAAGCTGAGCATGCCCAGCTCTGAGACTCACACACCTCCAGTTTCTCCCAGGAGTGTGTGTGTATGTGTGTGCACGTGCGTGTGTGCGCGTGCATGCATGTGTGTGTGTGTGCAGATACAAACTTGAATTGGAGTTAATAGATCTTGGCCACTAGTTTTGCTTGGAATGGCCTCTTAGAATGAAGGGCAATTATTTATTCAATAAAAATTTTTGAATGCTTATTTGCCCAGAGCTTATTTGCCCAGGCAATGGAGGTTCAAAAGATGAATGAGATCTGGTTTGTGCTGTAAGGAATTCTTGGAAAAGAGAGACTTGAAAGCGTGTGATTATAACCCTGTGTGTTAGGTGCCATAATAAGTTCTAGACAAAGAGCTCTGTGAGTGCCTAGGGGAAAGCCAGGCAAGAGGTCATAGGAGAAGAGCCCTTTGGGCTGGGCCTCCTCAATCGAGGAGGTTGCCCACACCGTGGCTGAGGGACTGGAGATGATTCAGTGCAGGGGCAGGGAATGAGTTTGGCACGGTAGAGTTGAAGCCAGTGGGGGTTAGGGTAATAAATCCCCGGTGTGCTGTCCTTGGTGGGCCACACTATGACCTGTAGACAGTGGGAGTCGGCAGCTGCAGTGGGACTGACTTGCCTCCTCCTGTCTGGAGTCTGGAAGACCACAGCAGCAGTAGTCTGTGAGTCAGGTAAGTGTAGGGAGGGAAGAGTGAGTGGTGAGCGACTGGTTTGTGGATGAGGGACAGACCGTCAGGAGGCAGGGCGGGATGCAGTGGTGGTAAGAGAGAGATGGTAAAGCTTAGTAGTTTGGTGTTTAGGCTCTGAGCTCAGACTGTGGGGTCATAATCCTCTTGTGTGGCTTACTTGTTTTGTGACCTTGAGCATGTAGCTACCTCTCTGGTTTCCTCATCTATAAAAGGGAGATAATAATAAATAGCATTGACATAGTTCATAAGGCTTTTGTGAAGATTCAGTGAGAATCTGTAAAGTACATAACATGGAGTAGGGCACCATGTACCTGCTTAATTGGAGTGGGAACTGACAGGAGGGAGGTAGGATTTAAATCCCCAGGAGGACCTGGTAGGGAGGAGAAGGGACTTATTTGTTGTGTTGTAGGCTGATGCCTAACTGTCAGACTCCTTGATTCAAGGCAGAGTAGTTGTCTGGAAGCGACTGCTTTGGGTGGTAACCTCCCCATGGTGTGAAGGCATCACATAAGTATATTTCTGAGTGTCCACCCAAGAGAAGTGCCATCTGAGCACTGGAGAGCTCTGGAGAGCCTGGGGAACTGAGACTGTGCCTGATGCTCCAGCAAAAGTCTTTCCGGGATCCCCTTACAATGGACTCCTGCACACATTCATTCACGTGCTCCTTTATGGGTCCCACATTCTTCCATTGTGGGCCTAGCTGCTGTGTTGGGTACACTGAGATGGACTGGATTGCTCAAGCCTCTGACTTATTCAGGGTGGTGGTAAATCTTTAGCTTGGTTCGCTTTCCATGTCGTCAAAACTACTCTTTGTTTAACACCAGTGAAACCAGGGGTGAGTATTGCAGAGGCTAATCACTAGTTGGGACGTGGCTGCCCATACATATCTGAGTGACTGGATTTAAGTCCTGGGTCCACTTCAGATTCCAGCTTCCTGGGAGGCAGCAGGTAATGGCTCAAGTGTTTGGGTCTCTGCCACCCACCCACGTGGGAGACCTGGATTGGATTCCTGGTTCCCAACTGTGGTCTGGCCCAGCCCCAGCCATTTGTAGGTATTTGGGGAATGACCCAGTGGATGGATATACTCTTTGTCTCTCAAATTAAAAATGAAAACAAAAACAGAACCATCCCAGCTTTCTAGGCCTTTGTGGTTCACTGAACAAGTGAGATGCTATTTGTGCTTCTCTGGTGCTGGACTTACATTTGCTAACTGTGCCAGCCACTGTAGTCTAGTAGTGAACATAGGACTAGGGTGGCTACAGCTGCAAAGAACATCAACAACCAGACAAAATAATCAGAAGGTGTGGTGAAGGCTGTGAAGGAAACCAACAAGAGCCTGCCCCATCTTTTGGGATAAGTGAGAGGACGAACAGATGACCCCAGATCTCAGTGACTGACAGCACAGGTTCATTTCCCCTGTATTCATATGTGCAGGTCCATCCTAAGCTACACCTGCAGAGTGGCTTCAGTGGCTCTCGATAGCTCTCTTGTGCAGAGCCCAGTCTGTGTAGAGTGGGCTGGAGAGGGGAGATTGGGAAGGGATTAATTTCTTTTAATTGGGAATGGGTGTGGCAATAGTGGTTCTGCTATTTTGATTAGGTAGAGGCTACCCATGTGGGTCAAGAAACTGCCTTGGCTGACTTTTTTTTTTTTTTTTTTTGACAGGCAGAGTGGACAGAGAGACAGAGGAAAAGGTCTTCCTTTACCGTTGGTTCACCCTCTGATGGCTGCTGCAGCCGGCGCACTGCGCCGATGCGAAGCCAGGAGCCAGGTGCTTCTCCTGGTCTCCCATGGGGTGCAGGGCCCAAGAACTTGGGCCATCCTCCTCTGCACTCCCGGGCCACAGCAGAGAGCTGGACTGGAAGAGGGGCAACCGGGACAGAATCCGGCGCCCCGACCAGGACTAGAACCTGGTGTGCCAGCGCTGCAAGGCGGAGGATTAGCCTATTGAGCCGCGGCGCCGGCCCCTTGGATGACATCTTCAAAATAGGTGTTTTTGTGTTAAATCTTTGTGGCCCTTACTCAGTTGTCATCTCCCTGCCTTGGACCCAACATTATGCCCCCATTTCAGCTATTCCTGAGCCTAGTCTGTTGTGGATACCGTGTCCTGCAGTCACCCTATATGAGAACCTCTCACTGCCTCTCATCACTGCTTCTCCCCAGAGTGCTTTTGTTGGGTGTGCTGGAACCTCTGGAGAGAGTAGGAAATACAGGCACCTGAGGCCTCCAGGGAGTGCTCTCAGAGCCCAGAGTGGGGAAAGCAGTGTGAAAAGGGAGTGTCCCTGAATACTTCCCCAATTCGGGGAAGAAGCAATGGGGACAATAGAGTTGGTTGTTTTGGTGGGGCTGGGGCTCAGAGTCTCCACTTGCATTCTAGTTTAGCTTTAATATTCTCTCTCACACACACCCCCACAAACCCCTTGAAGACTAGTTCTTTTTGAGGTGCTGCTTTGCTTGCCTTTAGAGGCTGCAGTGGCTGTGTGCCCAGGCACAAGGACTAACTCTCCCCACTCCCCACCTCCTAGGAACCAGGCCCATCCTGGGGGAAGCAGGGAGGGGCTCCTTTTTATAGCCCACATGTAGGCTTTGTGTATAGGCTCTGCTGTTTCCTTCCGGCCCTGGCCCTTTCTGGTATTGGCTGCTGGCCCTGGCTTCAGCAACTCAGGATGCAGAGTAAATGGGGTGGGGCTTTCTCTACAGAAGACTGGCATATCCTTACTAAGTCTAGGCCCGGTGCAAAGGAGGATGGAGATAGGAAGCAAGAAAAGGAGGAGACCCAATCCTTGATCATGGGAAGCTTACTGTGTGGAATGAGGAAAAACAAACAAAAAAAAAAACATGAAAGTTCACAGTTGGCAGGAGACAGCAGTGTCTAAAAACACTGTGCCTAAGCCCAAGGGGCTCACACTGAATCAACTTTCCTCTGAAGTAACCCATCCTGGCAGTCCTGTGGCACGCCAGTGTTGGATAGAGGATCCGTACAAAGGCTGTGAGGTGACGAGGGCACTGTGAAAGGTGGATGTCCTAACTGAAACACCAAGCCCTGTCAGTGAACACCTGGCTGTTAGGTTACTGAGAGTTTGACTTCTTGTTGGTGTACAGTCTGATTCTTCTTTGGTCCAGGAGGGCATCTCACTTTAGGATCAGCTTCCTGTTCTTTTGGACGCATGGGGATATAGCTGAGTTGAAATACATCTGGGGAAAGTGGTTGTTGAGGACATGTCCCCAGGTCACAGTGTCCTTTGCTTGGCCTTGCCCAATGGTGGGAATAGGGTATTGACCATACTGGTTCTGACTTGTAGGTGTGGATGGGTGGTGGGGGAATCCCAACCCCGTGGGATTGAGCAACTCTGCCGTGCCTTAGGCCCAGAGAGTGTGGGCCTGAGTTCATAGGGTGACCAACCCTCAGAAGGGAGGCCCTGTTTTGCCACAGGTTCCACAGGTTTTCCAGCCTACTCGGAGCAGGAAACCAGCTAAGGGATGGGACATCAGTGAGGGTAGAGGTGGTGATCCCTCTCTGAGGCTGTGCAGACCCACCTGATGGTCCTCCAGCTGTTAGAGTGCAGTTCCGCTCTTCCTATCCTAGTCATTTCCTCCACCCCTAACAACATAATAAGCGTGTGTAGCTTGTCAGTCCTAACTGGGACTATATATAGCCTTTCTTGGGAGCTCTAACCAAGGAGGTTAGAAAAGATAGTGCGGGGCCGGCGCTGTGGCACAGCAGGTTAACGCCCTGGCCTGAAGCACCGGCATCCCACACGGGTGCCGGTTCGAGACCCGGCTGCTCCACTTCCAATCCAGCTCTCTGCTATGGCCTGGGAAAGCAGTAGAAGACGGCCCAAGTCCTTGGACCCCTGCACCCATGGGGGAGGCCCAGAAGAAGCTCCTGGCTCCTGATCAGATCGGCACAGCTCCAACCATTGCGGCCAACTGGGGAGTGAACCAGAGGATGGAAGACCTCTCTCTCTCTGCCTCTCCTCTCTCTGTGTAACTCTGACTTTCAAATAAATAAATAAGTCTTTAAAAATAATAAAAGATAGTGCATGTCGCTTTGTCAGGGATTTTGCTGAGAGCTTCTTGAATCCAGTGGTGAAACACAGAGAGCTCCTTCCAGTGAGAATGGAACCTTGACACCGCACTGCTTCCAAAAGGATGTCCTGGTCTCCGGCCTGAGAACTGGCCCACACTGGAAACGTGAAGTTCCATACAAGGGTGTATGCGCGTAGGGGTTGGGATGAGTAGCTGTCGTAATAGGATAGGACAGGGAATTTGAATCAGGAAGGGGAAATCTCCAGTAGCCATCTTGTATCTGAGAGATGATTTTGAGAAATCACTGGACTTTCTGGGTAAGAATGAGTTCTGTCACTTTGGGGTGAGGTAAGAGACTAGATCACTCATAGGAGCCTTACTTCCTCAGGGAGAAAAAGGGAGACAGGAGAGTGGCTTGGGCTGGCAGCCCAAAGGGAGTGTGACCAGATAGATGCTGTGGAGTGGTGAGCCCAGTAGCTTCAGGACAGGACAGCACAGTGGGGTCTGCAGAAGCCTTGCATCTGAGCAAGCACGCCTCAGACTTGATGAATTCCCTTTGTTGTTTAGAATGTTTCCAGTAGTTAAGGTTTTACTGTGTTGGAAGTTTAAGGACTGGCCCCAAATTCCCCACACGCACACCCCCCATCCCAAGATGGTGGTAACACAGAAACTTTAGAGGTAGAGAGCCCAGGATGCGTGGGACTCCTCTCCCATCTGTCTGACCACACCATCCCTTATCTCTCTGACCCTCCTTCAGTCCCAGGTCTCTGTTACTTCCTTATGGGAGGGAGGCCCCAGATTTTTCTTTCTTCTAACCCATTCCATTTCCTCTGCCTTGTGGGAGAACCCTGCAAGGACAGGGTAGTAAAGAGAGGCTTTTGTGTGTCCTTGGCTGTTTGGGAGCAGGTCCTAGTAATCTAATGAGCAGGAACAGGTTTGGTACCATCGACTCTTCCATTAGGTTTTCTGTCTCCACAATAGTTAAGTTTCCTACTAGACATGGTACATTGAAGATGACAGACAAGGTTCCTGCCTTCAAGTGGTTTACCCTCTCTCTAGTGGACAAGACAGACAGCCTAAAATGTATGTACAAATTACTACTGTGATAAATGGTTTGAATCAGCAGTGCGGGATGCATTCTGGGGCCTGTCTCACTCTCCCCTCTGTGTCTCTTGGCTCTACTTAGCCACTTCCAACAGAATCCAAGGCAGTACAGAGAACAAGCTTAGGGCACAGTCTTGGCTTTAGAGGCATGACTTTGCCACTTAATCCACTGCCACCTTGAATAAATTAATTAACCAATCTCTGCTCAGTTTCCTCTCTTGGGAAATGGAACCCTCAATACCTACTTTATGGTGTAAGGATGACATGAGGCAGTCTTACCAGTGTCTGTGCAGAGTAGATATGCAAGCATTGTGGGACAGGATGCCAGATGCCACTGTTGCTGCCCTCCCTTCCCACCTTGCAGAGCTGACTACTTCATCCTCTCTGCTTCTCAGCTTCTCACAGTGTTTGTGGACTCCATTTTACAGAATCTACCTAGTAAAATATGCATATCTGATCCTTCCTCTCATTCAAGCTCCTTGAAGTATTTATATTCCAAGTACTTAGGATCATGCCCCTCATAGAAGTACTCAGTAAATACAGTTAATTGTGAATGATAGATAAAGCCAACAGGGTTTTTTGAGAATTGGATCTGGCGAGACAGGAAATGTTAAGGATGATTTGGACATTTGTAGTTTATACCTCGAATAGAGATTCTGTTAACTGACCTAAGGGGCATTGCAGGATGCCTGGGTTTTGATCAAAGAAGACAGTATTTGACTTTGAAGTGTTTTTGATGATTAATAGGTGGAGATGGCAAGTAGGCAGTTGGTTTGAAAGTTCTGAAGCTTAGATGTAAGGATTAAGCTAGAAATGTTTGTGAATTATTTGTCCAGAGGAGGCCATTAAAGCTGTGGGCATGGCTGTCATTGACTAGGGAGAAGGCAGAGCTGCAGAGAGGCATGGTCAGGAAAGAGCATGGTAGAAGAGTTACTTAGGTCCAGTGCTCTGGTTCTACAAGTGACCTGACTATCGTATGGGGGCTTCATTTATTTTATTTTATTTTTTGGGCTGATCACAGGCGCTTTATTGGGGGTGGCAGCGTGGCGTCGGCTCAGCTCAACTGGATCTTGTGGAAAGCTATGGGGGCTTCTTAGGAAGACCTTTTGAGATTCTGGACATTCCTGGGACCTAGCCTTGGGAGGCCTCAGCATGTCTTATGCAGCCATCTAGGAAGAACTTGGGCAGCACCTGTAGGGAGATAGAGGGCAGAGCACACAGGACTCTGACCTGGAGGCTGACCCACAGATTGCTTGGGGAATTATCTTGGCTTGGGCAGAAAAGCTGAGGAAGCCACCTTCCTCTGCTGCTGCCTTCGTTAGCTGTGGCAGTCAAGGCCTGCAAGTCCACCCCACCCCTTCTCAGCCATGACACTTTTTTTTTTTTTTTCAAAGATTTATTTATTTAAAAGAGAGACAGAGAGAGAGAGAGAAAGGTCTTCCATCCGCTGGTTCACTCCCCAGATGGCCACAACGACCAGAGCTGTGCCGATCTGAAGCCAGGAGCCAGGAGCTTCCTCTGGGTCTCCCATGAGGGTGCAGGGGCCCAAGGACTTGGACCATCTGCTGCTGCTTTCCCAGGCCATAGCAGAAGCTGGATTGGAAGAGGAACAGCCAGGGCTAGAATTGGCGCCCATATGGGATGCTGGCACCTCAGGCCAGGGCTTTAACCTGCTGCACCACAGCGCCGGCCCCAGCCATGACACCCTTACACATTCTTTTCTCAACCCATCTGACTCTCCCTATTTTGATATGTTGGCCTCCATGACCTCTTGCCCAACATGTGCAGGTCAGCAGTGAGACCTGCCTTTGCAGAGCTCTTGAGGCTTTTCTTGTACACTCAGCACCACAGACATCTCCCCTCTGTTCCCCTCTTGTTGCTGACCTCATGGTTATCTGCTTCCCCATCTGTTTCCTCCATTAGGTAGGAGTTTTCTGCTTCTCTAGGACCCATCTTGGGGCCAGACACACAGTAGACAGAAGCCTAATAGATGATTGGATGATGGAATGAGTGAATAAACCTAACAGATGACTGCTGGGCTCTCTTCCAGCTTTGAATTCTCTGGGTGGGGCCTCCTTTCCCTTCCTTCCTTTGGAGCCTTGGCATGCTGTTCTTACCTCTGAAATGGGTCCTAGCAAGAGGGCTGACTGGTGGGAAGGCTCGCTCACTGTGGCTGCCCTGCCTTTTCTCTATACCCGATGTCAGCTGCTGTGGGCACTGCAGAGGGCCCCATGACAAGACCCATTTGGACCCTCTGTTTCCTCATTGTTCCAAAGAGATTTGTCTAGAATTTAGCCTGTAGGTGATTCATGTATTGGCAAGGATCTTGGACAGCTGTGACCTGAAGTGATTAATTTGTAGCAGTACCAGGTCCCACTTAGGGGGATCCCACAGACCTCCATCCCACTCTTTGAATGGGCTCTTCCTGTTTACCAGTAGGGGAGAGGGGAGAGGGGCCAGATGCTGAGTCAGGCTCAGCTGCTCTTCTCAGCCAGGTATTTAGGGGAGCAGGCCCTGAGCTCTGTTCTTCTGTGTTAACTGACTCCTTGTTTGGCCTGTGTTCCCTCTATATGTCCTGGGAAAGGGGCGCTCGCTGGTCCTATCTCCCACTGCTGGTCTGATGTGAAGACTGCTGCCACACGGAAATGGGAAGGAGAATAAGCATTGCCTTCCCTTGGTCTGTGACCCTGCAAGTGGCTGAGCTTGGGTTCTCATCTATAGGAGCTGGGATGTGGGCAGAGAAGCCTCCCATCAGAGTCATGATTGTATTTCTGTTGAGAGTTTAGAAGAGAGAATGTTATGGCTTCAAGCCAGAGGGAGGCATGGGAGGGAGAGAGGAACTCTTGTTCTTTCCAGAGGCACCGTGCACAGGAAGCCAACTTGGGACCTGCTGGCCTTCCCTTGGCCTGGCCACTGCTGCATCAGGTTCCTTTCCCACCTGTATCCAGGTTCTGTCTTTGTCACCTCTTTGGCCCCTCCATCCTTTTGCAGAGCTGTGAAAGCCCTGTCAGAACTGTGTATTCCTGACAGGGGCATAGCCCCTTGTGTCTGGCTCCCTGTGAAGGGGGATCTACAGTATAGTGCCTGCCTACCCCACACAGGAGCCTGGGGAGGAGTGGCAGAGGTATGAGGCTGGGAATGGCTGGATGGCTTGAAGTTACCTTTGTGCGTGTCTCAGCTTCCTCAGTGCTCCCCCATGCCCTCACTGTGTACTTTCTTTGAAGGGTAATGAGAGGTGGCTGCCTTGAGGTGTGGCCCATCTGTTTTGAGGGTGATGGGTAAGAATATCTACACACCTCTCCAAATCTTCTGTTGATCTGGGCTTAGGACTCAGGAAGGTGAGGGTGCTCAGAGAGCCCTGCCTCTCTTACGGTTCTATCCCCACCCCCAAGCTCTGTTAACATCTCATGGTTTCCACTGGTTGTAGAACCTGCCAGTGCTTCCCCCAGGGGCCATGTGTCGTCCCCCCCTACTCCCCATGTGGTCCTTTTTCTGTCCCATCAACCGCTGCATTTGTGTCTTTGCAGTAGTTCCTCAGCCTCTATAGCACTATTGCATTGCCTCTTCCAGGAAGGCATCCCAGATACCATCTTTGAACATCTGTGGCCTTTGGTGCTTTCTAGAGAATTAGCTCTTGAGTACTCTGTGAGCGTTTTTTCTTTTTAGAGATTTTTTTTTCTTTTTAGAGATTTATTTATTTGTTTGAAAAAGCAGAGAAATTGGCAGGGGTGGGGTTTGTGAGATCCCCAAATGGCTGCAACAGCCAAGTCTAGACGAGACCAAAGTCAGGCATCAGGAACTCCACCCTGGTCTCCCACATGGGTGGCAAGGTCCCAAGTACTTGGATTATCTTCTGCTGCTTTCCCAAGTGTGTTAGCAGGAAGCTGGATCAGAAGGAGAGCAGCTAGGACTCCAACCAGCACTCTGATAGAGAGTGCTGGCGTCACAAGCCATGGCTTAACTCACTGTGCCACAACACTCACCCCTTTGTAAACCATTTTGAGTCCTCTTCGGTATAGGTTTGTGTTTGATGGAGAATGCAGAGAAGAGTCAAATGTGGTTTCTTCATTGAGGGAGCTCAGAGGTCAATGGCTTAGACACCAGGAGGTACCCACAAGTATGACATGGTGGTGCATAGGAGAAGAGGGGGTGTCTAGTGAGCCAGTAGACTGAGTCTGGTGAGGGCTTAAGTGAGATCAGAGTGGCATCTTCAAAGGCTCAGAGGAAGGAGCATGGGAGACATGGGCTGGGGTCTGTGTTGGCTTGATTGCATTTGAACCCTTGTGAGAAGGGCTGGGTTTTCCACCTTCCTCCAGTACCAGAAGGCTGAACATATAGGCCTGAGGAGATCTGGGTCCACTTTCCCAGAAGGGAAGGAGTATTTCCAGATAATACTCACTTACCTCTTTCAAGCTCTTTAAAATTTAGACACTTTCATATTTATTGTGAGTTGTGATTCTTTTTAAGTTACAAATTTTATTTACATGCATTTTTGAGTGGATTGCTTTTACTGTAATTTACTGTAATTAACTAATGCACTTTATAAAGGGAAAACCTGTCAGTGAAGGTGTATTTCATGTCCAGAAATTGTGGAATGTGTCATTTCCTTCAGTGTTTCTGTTGTGGTTTTTATGGCCATACCCTCATCATTTTGGAGGCTTAATTCCCAGTGTGTCCTCCTGTTCCTTTCTGGTAAAGTTACTTTCGTGTCTCCTTCATTGACGTCTCACTGTATTCCAGTAAAGCAGTAGTGAACGGTGGTGATCCCATCGTGCACATGAGGAAAAGGACACTCAGAGATGTGGCCTTGCTTCTTGCCTACCTTGCCAGCACCTTTGCTCTAATATTTCACACCCTTCTTGCCTGACGGGTGGTTGGGTACATTTGTGGAACCTCTGTCTGCTGGGCTGTTTGGGAAGGGGCTTTGATGAGGGCAGGAGACTATTACATGAGTTCCTACCAAGACACTTGGGTCTGAATTTTTTTTAAGATTTTATTTATTTATTTGAAAGTCAGAGTTACACACAGAGAGAGAAGGAGAGGGAAAGAGAGAGAATCCTCCATCTGCCGGTTCACTCCCCAGTTGGGCACAACGGTCAGAACTGCGCCAATCCAGAGCCAGGAGCTTCCGGGTGCTGGGGCCCAAGGACCTGGGCCATCTTTCACTGCTTTCCCAGGCCACTGCAGAGAGCTGGGTCGGAAGTGGAGCAGCTGAGTCCCCCAACACCAACACCATCTCCTCTCTCCACCCAGTAGGTTGAGTGCTGTCCTGGGAGTGAAGGGCTACTCTGCTACCGAGACAGGTTCTCAGCCAGCCCTGAGAACTGTCTGGCTTCATAGCTCCCAAAGTGCTTGGGATGCGTTCTGTGGGGGTGGGAAGTAGCACAGGATGTGGCTTTCAAGAATCTGATAACTGCCAGGTCCTTGTCAGCTTGCTGTTAGCTTGACTTGGAAGGCATCAGGACCAGGCTCATGCCTCCTTACAGGAGGAAGTACAGGGGACCAGGTATGGCCAGTGGGTGCTTGGGAATATTGTATGCTTGACCTTGAGCGATTATTGCCTGCTTTGGTCCCTGACTTGGGTCAGGCTCTTTTGCTTTCAGTCTGGGCTCAGTGGAAATGAACACAGGGCAGGCTGAAATTTACCTAGGGCTTGATGGTGGCTCTGCCTGTGTGTGTTGCCTAGCAGTAGTCCCTGGACTGGCCCTCCAGCCGCCTGCCAAGTGGTACTCACATTACTGGACTACATGTGATGCCTGGTAAGGTAGTTGAAAGGAAGGGCCCATGCCGTGGGCCACACAGGCCCTGGCCTGCATACATTGCTATGTGTGTGTGCCTTCGTGAGAAGGTGTAGGAGGGGATGACAGTAGCACTGCACTGGAAGCTTACTGGTTTCTGTTGCAAGGATAGAGTGTGTGGCTCTGCAGTTTCTGATCTGGGCGTTTCGCCTGATGGAAGCTCTTCCTTCCATCCTTGGAGATTGTGGTCTCAAGCTGGTCTCTGACCCAGTTCGCTCCCTCCTTTCTGCCAGAGTGTAATGTGTCATGCTTACTCCATCCCATTTCATTGTCCTTCCCCAGGCCTGTAAACCTGCTCTTTTCATGTGTTCATTTAATTATTCAGCAACCACTGGAGGTGCCCTGTCTGGCCTGGGGAAGATAAAGAGCATACATTCATGTAGTGGGCCCAAGAATATGTTTACTACAGAAAGGAGCTTCTCCTTTGGAGCTTTGGTGGGAGAGAATGGATCCTGATAGGTGGGTACCCTTAGGCCAGGGACCAGGGTAAAATGGGGACAGGAAACCCCAGTTGTTGTCACCCTAAGTTAGGTTAGTTTGGATAAAGCAGACGAGATGGGAGGTAAAAGCTGGGGAGGTAAATCTCTGAGCCCCCGTCACAGAGAACTTGGAGGGCCACAGAAGGAGCATGTTCTCCTGAAGCTGGTGGTGGGCAGTGTGTGTGTGTGTGGGGGGGGGGGGGTCTACAGGGATCAGAACGATGTTTTATGAAGATTCAGAAGACTGGGAAGATGGCTGGTTGGTGAGAACTAGGAGGCAGGGCCACCAACAGGAAAGGCAGGGCTCTCAGCAGAGGATGGGGGAGATGGACTAGATGCTCAGGGGATGAGAGTTGGGCCCAGGTAGAATCAGTACTGTTGTGGCAAGAGATTTGGGATTGGGGCCAGACGCAGTGTCCACTGTTATAGATGGGATAGATAGGGCCTGCTATTCAGGGCTATGCCTTGGGAGGGCAGGGGTAGCAGGGCCCTTCGATAGCTGATCAGGAAATGACAGTCCAGGATGGCTGCTTTGCTTGGACAGTGTTGCCTTAGGGGCAGTTAGGCCTCTTGCTGAGATTGTGTAAGGCTGTCTTTAGGGGTTGGAACATCTCAGAGATGTACCTGTTTTCTGGGCCTGCTTTCTCCCTGAGATTCTGAGACCCATGTGGATCTGTCCATCCCCAGCCCTGCCCCTGCTTGGGTGTGCTGTGTGTCATGAAGTGATCCTCACAGAACACCCTTGGGAACCCATTGCTTCTCTGGAGTTCAGCTCTTTTCCAGGTCAGAATGTCCAGCCTGTATTCTGAGAGAACAAAGATGGGGGAAGGTCTCCATAGAGAGCTCCCTGTCGCCAGGTAGCCTTTTCTGACCTCTCAGCCCTTAGCAAAGGCTTGAGTTTGGACCCAGCCCAGTTGTCTTTTATCATTCAGTGTGACTGAGTGCTTTTGGCTCTTGGCCTTGGAGGTTGGGACAGGGCATTGTCTTTCTTTGTGATCCCTTCCCTGAGAGAAAACATGCAAGTAAGTGAGGAAACTGGGCTGCCCTTGGTACTGACTCTGGGAGTCTCCAGCCTGACCTTGGCCTCTTCCCTGCTTTCCTAGTTGACATTCGTGAAATCAAGGAGATCCGCCCAGGAAAGACCTCACGGGACTTCGATCGCTATCAAGAGGACCCCGCTTTCCGCCCAGACCAGTCACACTGCTTTGTCATCCTCTATGGGATGGAATTCCGCCTGAAGACCCTGAGCTTACAAGGTGGGTTTCAGAGGGCTAGAGGAGGTGGGGGTAGTTAAGAGGAGCACCTGCTGGTTCCTGGCCCCATAGCAAGTGTGCCCTCAGTTCAGCTATTCTCCCTTGCTCAACAGCAACGTCTGAGGATGAAGTGAATATGTGGATCAAGGGCTTAACTTGGCTGATGGAGGACACATTGCAGGCAGCTACACCTCTGCAGATTGAGAGGTGAGAACCACCCCTGAGAGGGTTAGCGCCAGAGGCCTTGGAGCAGGGGCAGGGACTGCAGCCTTCGGATGCCCAGATGCTGCCTGCTCCCCTCCTCCCCAGGCCTGGCCCTAGGTGGAGAAGTGTTCCTCACCTCGGGTTTTTCTCTCTCCAGGTGGCTTCGGAAACAGTTTTACTCAGTGGATCGGAATCGGGAGGATCGGTAGGTACTAAGCTATGAATAGGAGAAGCAGAGCCATAGCCGTGCCTCTGAGCAGCTACCTGGAGAGCCAGGGGACCCCAAGAATCTGCCTGAAGTAGAGTAGGGGAAGAACAGAGGGTCCTGGCACAAGTAGTTCTCTGCAGAAAGCCTTCTGATAGCCTTGGTACAAGCTAGTGAGGAAAGCAAGTGACAATATGGAAATGCAGAACAGGCTATGGGTGTCCTGAAGCTGGGGAACAGGGGCTCAGATAGTATGTGAAGTGTGTCTTAAAATGTAAGAGGGGATTCTTTTTTGACAGGCAGAGTGGACAGTGAGATAGAGAGACAGAGAGAGAAAGGTCTTCCTTTTGCCGTTGGTTCACCCTCCAATGGCTGCCGCTGCAGTCGGCGCACCGCGCTGATCCGATAGCAGGAGCCAGGATCCAGGTGCTTTTCCTGGTCTCCCATGGGGTGCAGGGCCCAAGCACCTGGGCCATCCTCCACTGCACTCCCTGGCCACAGCAGAGAGCTGGCCTGGAAGAGGGGCAACCGGGACAGAATCCGGCGCCCTGACCGGGACTAGAACCCGGTGTGCCGGCGCCGCAAGGTGGAGGATTAGCCTATTGAGCCGCGGCGCCGGCCAAGAGGGGATTCTGAGGGGCCAGGGAGATGAGGGAGCAAAAACCAGGTGGTGTGGATGCTGTCCCGTGGTTAAGCCCTCTGAGCCTGGGTGTGCTGTGACTTAGTGTTGCTGAAGATCCTATGCTGCTCTGGCATTCCTGGGGAAAAATGAGCAGGCTGGGATCAGGGTGGTGAGAGTAGGAAGTGGATGGATTTGGCTATGTTGTATTTCAAAGATAGAGCCATAAAGAATTTCCTTGCAGATTGATTTTGGCATATGAGAGAGAAAGGAGTCTGCTTTTGTCTTGAGCAGCTGGAAAATACAGTTGGCATTGACTGAAGTGGGAAGTCCACGGGGACACATCAGGGGTTCAGCTCAGGGTGTGTTCAGTGTTCTGATGTCATGTGTAGGCCGAGGTACTGAGTAGGTAAGAGGGTAGAATGGGGTTTAGGGGAGAAGTTGGGGCTAGAGATACTAACTTGGGACTGTGAAGGTGCTGTGGAGAGCCATGGTGGCAGCTGATAAGATCACCCAGAGGCAAGTGGCAAGAACAGGGATGCCAGCCCATCTCAGAGATTGGGGATGAATGGCGGCTAGTGTGAGCTAGTAAGAGGAAAATGGTATTGAATTCTGGCAGCCTGAGGGAAGACTGTGACATGACCCTTGGGTCAAACAGCATGGTGGGAGAGCAGCATCAGCAGAATGGTGAGGGCTCCAGGCGTGAAAGGGGGCTTGGGAAACTACTTCTGGAAGTTTGTACCGCAGAGGGGAACAGGGAGAGGTAAGCAGGGCAAGACCTGTCTTTTGGTGGGAGACAACAGACGGTTAACATGCTGATGGGAACAGTCCACAGGGAAGCTCTGGTGGCACAAGCCTTTTAGATAAGAAGGCATCTCGTTCCTTACCAGAAACTCGAAACCCTGACAGCTTTTACCTCTTGGGACTGAGGGTCAGATGAGGCTCAGCCATACTGGACCCCTGTGGAGAAGCCGAGTTCCCTCTGGTTTTACTGCTGCCTATCGGGCTATCTCCACATTTCAGAAGAGAAATCCTTTTTCTCCCATCTTGTCCATCCTGTTGCCAGGTCCAACAATATCCCCTGGCTCTCCCATCCTGCACAGGGTACCCTGGAGGGCAGGGATGCTTGCTCTCTAGAGTTCCTTTCCCATCCGACACCAGGAAAGTACCCAGTCACCAGCAGTTTCTCTGAGTGTGCCTATCCCCTCCTCCCATATTCCTTGCACTGTGGCACTGGGTGCTGATGGGGCTTGGGGATAATATGCTCCGAGGAGCAAACTCCCAGCATCCCATCATCCCACTGCTGAGCTACCCCTTGTAGGGAATTTGCCAGTGAGCCCTCCCTTGTGCCCTGCAGGGGCCAGCTGGCACCTGGAGAGCTGGAGGTACAGGCTTCAGCAGTACTGCAAGGAGGGGAGGCCAGGGGTTTGATTTTTCCCTCCTGTTAGGCCTGACCTGTTTTACTGAGCCTGGCCACTTCCTCATTGTCAGAATCATGGAATTTTCTTTGCTCATATGAGGCAACTGAGGCCCAGAGAAGGAAGAGACTTCCCTTGTCCACCTTGTGGGTTCTGATTCAGTCTCGTGCCCAGGATTCCAGATTCCCAGAGTAGTACTGATTACCTATCCAGCCCCAGGTGGGTTGGCCCACACATCAGAGGCCCCTGAGGACACACCTGTTTTCTCAGTATTTCAGCCAAAGACCTGAAGAACATGCTGTCCCAGGTCAACTACCGGGTCCCCAACATGCGCTTCCTCAAGGAGCGGCTGACGGTAAGGACCTCCTGGAGCTGTCTGCAGGGGAGGGGCCAGGGTGGCCAGAAGCCTTTGGCTGGGTGCCTGACTAGCCATCCTGCTCTGTACTGTGTAGGACCTGGAGCAGCGCAGTGGGGACATCACCTACGGGCAGTTTGCTCAGCTGTACCGCAGCCTCATGTACAGCGCCCAGAAGACGGTGCATGAGCCACCTACCCTCCCCTGCCCTGCCCTGCCTCTCCACTCCATCCTCAGCCCTGCTTGCCTCAACCCTGCTGCCCTGCTTGGGGGCTTTTGGGTGCCATTTCTCTAGCCTTTCTTCTCCTGAGGTCTGTCCCTTGCTGCCCCAGCCTCTCTTCCTAAGAGGCCGTTTCCTGTGAGGCCCCCAAGGACTTGCACCCTGACCAGGTTCTGTTTCCTGCAGATGGATCTCCCCTTCTTGGAAGCCAGCGCCCTGAGGTTTGGTTCGGAGTGGGGAGGTGGGGTTCTTTCCTGGGCCTCCCTCATCTCTGTCATGGGTACTTCCTAATCCATGTGAAAAGGGTGAGCCATGCTAGACTACTCTGGGTAGCTATGCTGGCTGGGAGTTGGCCTCTGCCTTCCAGGGGGCCCCTAGCTGTTAGCAGTGCTAGCCAACTGGCTGCCAGGCACTTACCATTTCTCTCCCTGCAGGACAGGGGAGCGACCAGATCTTTGCCGAGTGACCCTTCCTGAGTTCCAGCAGTTCCTCCTTGAGTACCAGGGGGTATGGCAGGGCTGGGGCTGGGCCAGGGTATCAGGCTTCAGGGCTGGGTTCATCCCTGACCTGAGGCCTCTCCCATGCCTTCCCTTTGTTCCCCTCCCTGTCAGGAGCTATGGGCCATTGACCGGCTCCAGGTACAGGAATTCATGCTCAGCTTTCTCCGGGACCCCTTGCGAGAGATTGAGGAACCATACTTCTTCCTGGATGAGGTGGGCTTCACTGTTATCTCTTTATGTCAGGGCGGGGGGTGGTGGTGACCAGAAGCCCAACTGAACCCCAAGAGCCAGCTTCTCAGAGATTCCTCCTTGTTACACCTGAAATCCACCTTGACCACCCCAGCTGAGGCTGAGTGACCTCTCTTCCACCCCTGTTCACCATCCCGGGGCCAGGCAGGGGCTCACTTTGTCTTCCCTTCCACATTTGTTTTGGACAGTTTGTCACCTTCCTGTTCTCCAAAGAGAACAGTGTGTGGAACTCCCAGCTGGATGCAGTGTGCCCAGACACCATGAACAACCCTCTCTCCCACTATTGGATCTCATCCTCACACAACACGTGAGTGTGGCTCCCTCAGCCCCACTCTGCCCTCTCTCGAGGAAGAGGAGCCCACCTGACCACACCCACTTCTTGCCTATCCAGGTACCTGACTGGGGACCAGTTCTCCAGCGAGTCCTCCCTGGAAGCCTATGCTCGGTGTCTGCGGATGGGCTGTCGCTGCATTGAATGTGCGTGGGGGCCAGGACCTGGGAGGGGGAAGGTGCGAGGCCTGCCCCTTTGACTGTGATAATGTTGCTTCCCAGTGGACTGCTGGGATGGCCCAGATGGGATGCCAGTCATTTACCATGGACACACCCTTACCACCAAGATCAAGTTCTCAGATGTCCTGCATACCATCAAGGAACATGCCTTTGTGGCCTCAGAGTGAGTGGAGAGGGGGTCCTCCTGGTGAACCCGGCCCCTAACTCTGACTCCTGGGACAGAGGGACCCCCTCATACCCATCCCCACTCCCCTCTCCTTCCTCTTGGCCTGCCCTCCTCTCCTTGCTCTATTTTCCTGTTAATTCCTGTTTCCTGCATCCTTGGCCCACATGGTTCCTGGCCTTTCTCTTCAACCTGAGGAACACATTTTAGCTCTTCTCAGTGTTAACCCTGGTCTCTTTATGCCAGTGACCTGCCAGTTTCTTTACTTCATAGCCTAGGGAATTACCTACATTCACTGTATCCCATTCCTAGATTCTTATTTACCACCTAACCTGTGGTCACTTGTGTCTCGCCTCACTCAAGGAATCACCAGTGGTCCCCGATAGCTAAATTAGGAGGTCTCTTACCTATTCTGACCTCTTCAGTGTAGGATATCTGCACTGCTGGGCAATCTGTGTAATTGGATTAACTGGGAACTACTTCTGTGCAGCTATTGCTACCCCAAGGCTTCCCCCTGAAAAACCCCTTCTACTTGCCAGTGGTTGTGGTCTATCTTTTCCATAGACAAGGTCCTCAGGCCCTTGTTTCCCAGTATCTTAGTCTGTAAGGGGCTGTTTGGACTGAGCCCTGGATCAGCAGAATTGCAGTGTCTGTGTCCCTGCACCCATCGTCTGTCCTGCAGGTACCCGGTCATCCTGTCCATCGAGGACCACTGCAGCATTGCCCAGCAGAGGAACATGGCCCAGTACTTTAAGAAGGTGCTGGGGGACACGCTCCTCACCAAGCCTGTGGACATTGCTGCCGATGGGCTGCCCTCACCCAACCAGCTCAAGAGGAAGATCCTCATCAAGGTAGGGGTGGTGGGCTATGGGTGGAGCCCTTTACTCCCAGCACCTCTCCTAGACCAAGGTTCCAGCTCGTGGTCTAGTCTTGGGTGAAGAGGTGGCTGAGACTGGGAATGGCATTGCCTTGACCTTGTGTGCACCCCACAGCACAAGAAGCTGGCTGAGGGCAGTGCCTATGAGGAAGTGCCCACCTCGGTGATGTACTCTGAGAATGACATCAGCAACTCCATCAAGAATGGCATCCTGTACTTGGAGGATCCTGTGAACCACGTAAGGGTCACACTGGGCTGTGGGTGGTGGGCTAGAGGGGGTGAGAGGGCTCTGGTTCATGGTCCCCTTTGGTCTCTTTCAGGAGTGGTATCCCCACTACTTTGTTCTGACCAGCAGTAAGATCTATTACTCTGAAGAGACCAGCAGTGACCAGGGCAATGAAGATGAGGAGGAGCCCAAGGAGGTGAGGGGTTGGTCCAGGGCTGGGGGATGGTGGGCTGGGTCAGAGTCACTGAGTGTTTTTGCCTTTACCTTCTTCCTCACAGGCCAGTGGCAGCACAGAGCTGCACTCCAATGAGAAGTGGTTCCACGGGAAGCTTGGGGCAGGACGGGACGGGCGGCACATCGCCGAGCGCCTGCTCACGGAATACTGCATCGAGACTGGCGCCCCCGACGGCTCCTTCCTAGTTCGGGAGAGCGAGACCTTTGTGGGCGACTACACATTGTCTTTCTGGTAATGTGCTCTCAGGGCAGATGCCCAAGCTTAGCCGGTGTTTGCATGCAGACTTGGGCTGCCAAGAGACAACTACAGTGAACATCTGAGCCTCTTGTTCTAGGCTCTTTTGTGGAACAGAAAAGACACACATTTTCCTAAGAGTACCCCATACCTGACCTCCTTAGGAAACTGGCTTTGTTCCTTGAGACTTGATGCTTTTCTTAGGGTGGAGCTTAGAATTTTGGATTCTGGCCTGTTTCTCACCACCTTCCCCCATCCTCTGTCTTCCTTCAGGCGGAATGGGAAAGTCCAGCACTGCCGTATCCACTCCCGGCAGGATGCTGGGACCCCCAAGTTCTTCCTGACAGACAATCTGGTCTTTGACTCCCTCTATGATCTCATCACACACTACCAGCAAGTGCCTCTGCGCTGCAATGAGTTTGAGATGCGTCTGTCAGAGCCTGTTCCACAGACCAATGCCCATGAGAGCAAAGAGTAAGGGAAGCTGGTGGAGGTTGGGAGGGGTGAGGATGTGGGTGGTGCTGGCTGAGGCCTGATTGTCCCTGTCCACAGGTGGTACCATGCAAGCCTGACCAGAGCACAGGCTGAGCATATGCTGATGCGTGTTCCCCGTGATGGGGCCTTCCTGGTGCGAAAACGGAGTGAGCCCAACTCATATGCCATCTCCTTCCGGTGAGGGGTGTGGCCTGGGGTGCTGGAGGCAGTGTGGGTCCTCTCCTGAGCCCACGTTGTGGGGACCTTGTGTGATGTCGCTATCCTGTTCTTGTGAAGGGCTGAGGGCAAGATCAAGCATTGCCGTGTCCAGCAGGAGGGCCAGACAGTGATGCTGGGGAACTCGGAGTTTGACAGCCTCGTTGACCTCATCAGCTACTATGAGAAGCACCCACTGTACCGCAAGATGAAGCTCCGCTATCCTATCAATGAAGAGGCGTTGGAGAAGATTGGCACAGCTGTGAGGGGGTCATGGTGGGAGGGGCATGTCAGGGAAGTTGAGAGAGACTCAATCTATCACTGGGTGATTCGGATATGTGAGACAGTGAGGCCTGGGCTATTTTAGGACTGCCTAGGTGGGGCCAGAGCCTGACTGGAGGCCACGGCTGAGTGTCCACAAAGAGGTCTGGAGAGAGTGACAGTTGTGTTGGTAGGGATGGGACAGACACTCATGAAAAAGGATCCCTGGGAGCCAAGGTGTGGTGTGGGGAGGTTCCGGTGCTCATGTGAGCTGGAAGCTTGCTCACTCAGCCAGTGTTGGCCTAGATTCTGTCCCAGGGCAGAGGACAACAGGCTACATGGGTGTGGTTGAACAGAATCCATCTGAGGGCTGGTGTGCAGGGCATGGGGGAGGGATTAGTGAGGGCAGAAGGCAGGGCCAGTGGTACAGGGGAGGTCCAGGGAGGGCCCTGGGCTAGGGTCAGGTCTTAGGAAAGGCATCTAGGACAGGAGACAAGTTCAGAGACTATTGTCATCAGTGGATGTGGGTGGCTGGGGAAAGGCCTGGTGTCTGCTAGACCCTGTGGGCTCCGTTGGTGAGAGGACAGGCAGGAAGGGTGTGTTAGGATGGGGAAGGCTCTGTGTGACTTTCGGCTCAGCAGAGAAGAAAAGCTGAATAAATGGTGCCTGCTGGGGACCCACCTACAGAATCCAGCTGCGGAAGCAGTTGGCGTTTGGGCCTTCAGGAGCACATGTAGAGATTTAGAGGCATGGGGTGGGTGTCAGGGTACGAGTGTGGCCAAGGTGAGGTTGGGGATCCTAGTTGGTCAGGTGCCAGTGACGTGGTGAGGAGGGCTGCACTGGGGAAAGTGGGTGGTGGGGACCTACAGCTGCTTTTGCTCTCTGGGCTCTGGAACACTAACAAGTATGGTTGGTTTCCAGGAACCTGACTATGGGGCCCTGTATGAGGGCCGAAACCCTGGCTTTTACGTGGAGGCAAACCCTATGCCGACTTTCAAGGTACAGCTCAGGCTTCTGGGCACAGGAAGCTGGGGGTGGGGTCCCCAGCTGCTTGGGGTTTGCATTTTTGTGTTCTGGGTCCATCTGTGGTCTTGGTGGAGAAGTGGTGGTTGTGGTTTTCCGAGGCCCAAGAGGTTGTGAGAGATGTGTGGTTGGTGAACAACCACAGCTCTCCCAGGACCGCCCTACTCCTTAGCCCCTGTCTCTTAGGTCAGACTGACCCTTCCAGGTTGTTCCCCAGGGGCAGCCCCCATTTCTTCCATGGGCAGCAGCAGGGCGGGAGGTGGGAGGCACACTGGCTAGTCACTCCTTGGCCTCATGGAACCCACCAGGCAGAATCTCCCTTTTTCTGCCCTTTTTCTCTGAGGTGGAGGAGCCTGTGCTCTGACCTCACCCCTGCATTCAGCATCCAGGGGCCTGGGAGAAGGCTCTTCCTACTACTGCAGGGGTGGGGAAGGCAGCGTTCCAGCTCTGACCACAGGCTTTCAGGTCTTAGGGAGGCACCCAGAGCAGCCAGAGGTACCTCTTTTGCTGCCAGCCCTCATAGTGAGAGACAGATTTGGGGTTCCTCCTTGTAGCCCAAGGCAAAACTTGTAAAAGCTTCTACCTGGATCCCGGGGAGCTTCCTTGGCAGCGGCACTACCTCTCCCAGGTTGAATCTGTCTCATGCCTCCCTGTGGGGCAGTGGTGAGAACTGCTGACAGTGGTCTGAGCCAAGGCCATGTGTGTATTTCTGTGAGGCCCCGAGTCAGGAGAGGCAAGGACAGTCTATTTGCTCTGACTTGTGCTTCTCACCTCTGCAGTGTGCAGTCAAAGCCCTCTTTGACTACAAGGCGCAGAGAGAGGATGAGCTGACCTTCACCAAGAGCGCTATCATCCAGAATGTAGAGAAGCAAGAAGGAGGCTGGTGAGCCTGGGCCCTGGGGTCAAGGGTCCTGGCAGAGCTAGCACGGGGATGGGGGTGTCTGATGACATGCCTTGGTGAAGCATCTGTCCCGTGTGTGCACCAGTACCCTGGCTTAGGTGTGGGATACCCCCAGTAAAGGACACTTTCCTTGTGGGAGTTTGAGGTGGTGGTTGGGAGTCAGCTCCCTTTGGTTGCCACAGGTGGCGAGGAGACTATGGCGGAAAAAAGCAGCTGTGGTTCCCTTCAAACTATGTGGAAGAGATGGTCAGTCCAGCGGCCCTGGAGCCTGAAAGGGAGGTGAGACAACAACCATGTGGGATGGGTTCCCCACCCCAGGTTTTCTGCATGCACCTGTCACAGAAGTCCTAGGCATGCCTGTGCCATCACACAAGCCAGTCACCCTCTGTGTGGCCATGCTTGTGGTCTTCAACATACCTGTGCCACATTGCCTGGTCCCGGGCACACTTTGGGGATGTATTTGTCACGTGAACAGAAATACTGCCTCATGCCTGTACACAACAGCCATGCTGACCATCCGATGGGCTTTGCTTCCCACAGCACTTGGACGAGAACAGCCCCCTGGGGGACTTGCTGCGGGGGGTCTTGGATGTGCCGGCTTGTCAGATTGGTGAGCCCCCATCCCTTTGGCCTGTCGTTTCTTAGTGTTGAGCCCTGTTTTGTGGTTCTGCCCTCGTAAGGAGGAAGCTGATGGCTGAACCCCTGAAGACTGCCTTCCAAGCTCTCTCTGTACTTTGGATACCCCCTTAATATCCTTGGCTCCCTTGGTCACCTCCTGGCGGGACTCCTGCACGCCCGCCCTGTGCCAGGCACTGTGGAGTCAGTCAGATCAGCAGATGGCTGGCTGACCTGCATCCTAATGGGTTGGGCCACAGGGTTGTGACAGCTTAGAGAGGGAGTGGGAGGGGTCATGGCCAAGGAAGGGGCCTGAATCAGGCAGAACTGGATTAGAGCACTGGCCTCCTGCAGGACTGGCAGTGACTAGTCTTGCACTGCCCCGCCCTTGTCTGTGAAATGGGCCTGCACAGTGTTCCTCCCCCTCGTGGAGGATGGTACAGAACTGGGAGGCAACAGAACCCAAGTGAGCTAATGCCTGTGGTACAGAATGGGGGACAGATGACTCTCGCCAGCTCTTGTCTTCTGTCGCCCTCCCAGCCATCCGTCCTGAGGGCAAGAACAACCGGCTCTTCGTGTTCTCCATCAGCATGGCCTCGCTGGCCCACTGGTCCCTGGATGTTGCTGCCGACTCACAGGAGGAGCTACAGGACTGGGTGAAAAAGATCCGTGAGGTGGCCCAGACTGCAGATGCCAGGGTGAGAGCCTGTTAGAGCCTGGAGAGTGCTGGTGGGAGCTGCGTGAGCCTGCTGGACAGCCAAGGCATCCAGCTTTCGGCAGCAGCCCCTCACAGCAGGACAGTCAGCTGACAGCCTGTGCTTGCCTTGCTGCACCCCTGCCTGAGGTGGAGATCCAGAAGAAACGGGCAGCACGTGGCATGCTCGGGGTGTGAGATGTATGAGTGGGTCTGCTTAGTGGCCAGTTGGATAGGATCCACAAGGCCAGAGCTAACCTGGGCTGGAAGCATGGGCAGCCTTGGCAGGCTGCGTTGATGTAGAGGAGGAAGAAGGCTCCGGAGAAACTGCCCCTGTGAGTGTGCAAGCCCGGGAAGGGCAGGCCAGAGAGGCTGGCGGCTACAGGAGAGGAGGGTGGAGGGCTGCGGCGGTGCAGCCAGGCACAGTAAGAACCTGAAAGTGCCCACTAGATTGAGCAGCAGCACACAGCCTGTGGAGGACCTTGCTGTGAAGGAGACCATGGGTTGCCGGCATTCGAGTGCTTTTCTTTGACAGCTGAAGGAGCTGGCAAGGCAGTGGGTGGAGAGGGGCCAAGTAGGGTTGGGAGGAGCAGCCTTACTGGAGGAGGGAGGCCCCTTTCATTGAGAAGTGCTCTCACAGGTAAGGGGATTTCTCCTGGTGCCTATTACCCCCAGTGCATTGGTGAACGCACCCTTGAGCCAGGCAGAGAAGGGACGGGTGTACCCTGGAAGGGTGAGAACTCGGATTAGAAGGTGATTGAAAGGCTGGATTCCCAGGTCTGTGCAGCCAAGGAAAAAAGGCAGGAGCCACCAAGAGAGACAGGAGCAGGAGAGCCTCCGGGAACGAGGGAGGTGGGAAGGAGGCACTTGTGAACGGAGAGTAGATAGCTGTGTTGGAGCGTGGAGACTTGGGCATGGATGAGGCCAAGCCAGGGGCCTCAGTCCTCAGTGTAGTCTTGGGAACCCAGGAGGTAGCACTTTGGCCAGGAAGGAGGCTAGATACTAGATGATCAGAAAGCATCTGGGGAGTGCAGCCAGCCAGCCTTGGGGTTCCTGGGACATGGGTGGTGGTGAGGACGCCCCTGCAAGCACGTGCGTCCTGGGCACAGAGAATAGGAAGGGTGATTCAGGGCTGATGGCAGAGGGCCCTTGTTTAGTCCAGTGGGATCTGAAGGTGCAGGTGGATGTGCCCAAAGCTGCCAGGGGCTTCCTTCTTCTGGGCAGGGCTCTAGCCTGGGGCTACAGGGCCTTGTGTGTGTCACCAGCTCACCGAGGGGAAGATGATGGAACGGAGGAAGAAGATCGCGCTGGAACTGTCTGAGCTTGTCGTCTACTGCCGGCCTGTTCCCTTCGATGAAGAGAGTAAGGGCCGGGGCCCGGGAGGGGGATGTGTGTGCCTGGGGGGCTGCCATAGGGGTATAAGGGGGTGTTTAGTGATCTCAGCACTGCCTGGGTGGGCAGGCCCTGTAAACTCTTCCTATTTGGCCCAGAAATCGGCACAGAGCGAGCTTGCTATCGGGACATGTCATCCTTCCCGGAAACCAAGGCTGAGAAATATGTGAACAAGGCCAAAGGCAAGAAGTTCCTCCAGTACAACCGTCTGCAACTCTCCCGCATCTACCCCAAGGGCCAGAGACTAGACTCCTCTAATTATGACCCTTTGCCCATGTGGATCTGTGGCAGTCAGCTGGTGGCCCTCAACTTCCAGACCCCAGGTGAGGAGGCCTCTGGACAGGATGGAGGGGGTGTCATGCGGCATCTGGGCCGGAATGTACTGAATCCAAATGTGGTTCTTGCAGATAAGCCTATGCAGATGAACCAGGCCCTCTTCATGGCTGGTGGGCACTGTGGCTACGTGCTGCAGCCCAACACCATGCGGGATGAGGCCTTCGATCCATTCGACAAGAGCAGCCTCCGGGGGCTAGAGCCGTGTGCCATCTGCATTGAGGTGGGTGGTGCTTATCTGGGCTTAGGGTGGGAAAGGGGCTTCCCGGCTGAAGAACGTTTATGCTGAGCTTGCCAAGAATGGGGCTCATTGGTGTGAATGGGGAGGGGCAGAACACCAGCAGAGTGCGGCGTTTCTGTGACTTGGCTGGGGAGGAACACTGGAACTGGGCTCTGCTGAAGCTGGAGCAAGACGACTTCTTGAGAGGGGGAGTCAGCAACAGACCCCTGCTGGGAATGAGTTGCCAGTGGCAAAGGGCAGAAGCAGTTGAGATAATTGGTCCCTTTTTGGAGCCCAGAAGACAGGCAGGAAGCTGGGGTCACTGTGGAGCCCGACCAGAACTGGGCTTGAGCGAGACATCAGCTCCCTCATGCCTCCTCACTCATTTGGAGCCAGCCCAGTCTTGTGGGGGCCAGGGTCCGGGAGGCCTGAGCCATCTGGAAGGAGGAGTGGGGGTAACATGAGGTATACATCCTGCTACTCTGATGAGGAGAAATCATTTGAAAGACTTCCATATTAAAATAGATATTGGTAGGCTGGCACCGTGGCTCTCTAGGCTAATTCTTCTGCCTGCGGCGCCGGCACACCAGGTTCTAGTCCCGGTCAGGGCGCCGGATTTTGTCCTGGTTGCCCCTCTTCCAGGCCAGCTCTCTGCTGTGGCCAAGGAGTGCAGTGGAGGATGGCCCAAGTGCTTGAGCCCTGCAACCCATGGGAGACCAGGAGAAGCACCTGGCTCCTGTCATCGGATCAGTGCGGTGCGCCGGCCGTGGCGGCCATTGGAGGGTGAACCAACGGCAAAGGAAGACCTTTCTGTCTCTCTCTCTCACTGTCCACTCTGCCTGTCAAAAATATATATATATATATATATATATTGGTGTCATACGAAGTAAATTACAAACTTCACATGAAATTTTTGGCTAGCCATGCACAGCAGACTTAAGGGTGTAGTTTGTAAGTATGATCTGTAAAATAACTGAGATGCATTCTCATGTATACCTGTGTAAATAGATTTGTCAACTAAAATGTACTTTAAATCAGTTTATTTACAGATTTTACCCATATAAATTTAAAAAAAAATTTTTGGCTAAAGCTAAGATAACTTCAAATAAATTCTTATAGGTAGGCCGGCGCCGCAGCTCACTAGGATAATCCTTCGCCTGCGGCACCAGCACCCTGGGTTCTAGTCCCAGTTGGGGCACTGAATTCTGTCCCGGTTGCTCCTCTTCCAGTCCAGCTGTCTGCTTGGCCCGGGAGTGCAGTGGAGAATGTCCTAGGTCCTTGGGCCCTGCACCCACATGGGAGACCAGGAGGAAGCACCTAGCTCCTGGCTTTGGATCGGCACAGCGCGCCGGCCGTAGCAGCCACTTGGGGAGTGAACCAACAGAAGGAAGACCTTTCTCTCTGTCTCTCTCTAACAACTCTGCCTGTAAAAAAAAAAAAAAAAAAAAAAAAGACTTATGGGTAGCAGCTCCCCTGGACCACTGTTAGGGCCCTGATTCAGTAAGGGGCTTAAAGGCAGCATCGTTGGGGCTGGTGCCGTGGCTCACTTGGTTAATCCTCCACCTGCGACGTCGGCATCCCATATGGGCACCAGGTTCTAGTCCTGGCTGCTCCTCTTCCAGTCCAGCTCTCCGCTGTGGCCCGGGAGGGCAGTGGAGGATGGCCCAAGTGCTTGGGCGCCTGCACCCGCATGGGAGACCAGGAGGAAGCACCTGGCTCCTGGCTTTGGATTGGTACAGTGTGCCAGCCGTAGCGGCCATTTGGGGAGTGAACCAGTGGAAGGAAGACCTTTCTCTCTCTCTCACTGTCTATAACTCTACCTGTCAAATAATAAAAAAAGAAAAAAAGGCAGCATCGTTGGTGGCCAGCAGAGGGCACACTGCCTCCACTTCACAGCTGCTCACCCTGTGCCTTCCCCTGGGAACCTGGGGTAAAAGGAAAGACAACCCTGGCCTCAGCTTTGGCTGTCTCACAGGTGCTGGGGGCTCGGCATCTGCCGAAGAATGGCCGAGGCATTGTGTGTCCTTTCGTGGAGATTGAGGTGGCTGGAGCAGAGTATGACAGTACCAAGCAGAAGACAGAATTTGTGGGTAGGTCTGCCTTTTCCAGGTACAACCTCCTCCTTTGGGAGGCTTTGCGGACCCTTCCCACCATTCACCCCGTCCTCTCAGGGTGGGGCCTGAAGCCGTCTGCTCTGATTTGCAGTGGACAATGGACTGAACCCGATGTGGCCCGCCAAGCCCTTCCACTTCCAGATCAGCAACCCTGAATTTGCCTTCCTGCGCTTTGTGGTATATGAAGAAGACATGTTCAGTGACCAGAACTTCCTGGCTCAGGCTACTTTCCCAGTGAAAGGCCTGAAGACAGGTGAGGTCCCTTCAAGGTAATGTTCTAGTGGGTAGGCTGGGCCCTTGCTTTCTCTCCTGGGCTGAACGCCGGTGCTGCTCCTCCCAGGATACAGAGCAGTGCCTTTGAAGAACAACTACAGTGAGGACCTGGAGTTGGCCTCTCTGCTCATCAAGATCGACATTTTCCCTGCCAAGGTAGCAGTAAGTAGGGTAGCCTGCCTGGGCTGGGCGGAGAGCCGGGCAGCGGCCTCCCCAGAGGCAGGGCTGTCGCTGACTAATGTGCACTGGCCCTTGTTGAAGCAGGAGAATGGTGACCTCAGTCCCTTTGGTAGCACGTCTCTGCGGGAACGGGGTTCAGATGCCTCAGGCCAGCTGTTTCACGGCAGAGCCCGAGAAGGTTCTTTTGAAGCCCGCTACCAGCAGCCGTTTGAGGACTTCCGCATTTCCCAGGAGCATCTTGCAGACCATTTTGATGGTCGAGAACGAAGGTGAGGGAGGCAGAGGGGCAGTGGGCAGCATAGGGGAGGGGCAGTGCAGCCAGGAAGACTGTCCAGTTTGTTGTCTGCTTCTCTTGGGGAGAAAAGCTGTAACTGTCTGCGTCGGGGCTGCACTGCTGGGCTACAAGTTCCCATTGTAAGCAAGGACGTTCTCTTCCATCCAGGGCCCCAAGGAGGACTCGGGTCAATGGAGACAGCCGCCTCTAGTTGTGCTCCCGCCTTGTTGGAGAGCAGCAGGGGTGTGCGCCTCGTGGAGCGCCGTCAGCTGGGTTCTTCGGAGCAGCCTTCCTGGTCTCGCAGCCTGGAGCCTGGATTCCAGCAGGGAATGCTAGACAACCAAGCCATTAATGAGATGTACTGTTTGGGGCCTCCAAGCCCAGCGCTGGGTGAAGGCAAAAACTGTAGTGGGTCTCGCATTAAGCACACACATCTGGCTCTGACTTCTGGAGGTGGATCCTTCGATCATGTGGGGCCAGGACCACAGCCGAAGCCCCGTGGAGTGGCTGCCTCAGCCCGCAGCACAGGAGGCTCCAAGGAGCCGCTGAGGTTCTCAAGAGTGGAGAAGAAGGAGGAGCCTTGCTGGGCCAAGGAAACAAAGTTTACATTGTCCTGTAGCTTTAAAACCACAGCTGGGCAGGGTAAGAAGCTAGACACCCCTGCAGCCAGGACAGAGGAATGCAGGGCCTGTGTGGGGAAGGGCTCTGCCCAGCCCGAGCGGAGGACACAGCACAAGGGCACATCGCCCACGGCTGGGGATACCACCTAGCCTGAAAGATAACAGGGGATCATGGTAAAAATAGCAGTATTATTTTTCTTCTCAGTGGTATTGTAGCTGAGTTAGTTCCTCCTCCTCCTCAGTCTCCTCCTGTGAGAGGGGAGCGGCAGGTCGCTGGCAGAGCTGTTTTGGAAGCTGAGAGGCGTGCTCAGAGAGGAGGAGCAGGTGGGCAGAGAGGACGCAGCCAGGCCTATTCTGGTGGGGTTTGTTGTTTAAGGCAAAGATGACTCGGTGTGCTTTCTCTTAGGAATGAGAAAGGGATTAAGAAGCTGCCTGTCTCGTGGGGAGGTGTGAAGACAGGCAGGTGCAGGATGGAGCTGCCGCATTACTGCAGCTTCTGCCTAGTCACAAATAAGATGGAAAGGTTTGGAAAGGCAGCCCCCACCTGAGGACAGAAACGGGTCCAGGCCCGTGGGCGCAAAGGTGCCTCATAGTACAGCCAGCATCCAGCACACGCAAACCCACTGCCCGTGGCTGGGCTCTGGGTTGGCCATTTGCTAGTTCTCTTGCCCTCTTAAAATCTGACTGCCAAATAAATCATCCTCATGTCCCTTTTCCTTTAACTTGTATGTTTTTGGGGAGCCCAGGAAGGCCTGTCCCTGAGTAGTTATTCAGCGGTTGAAGCAGGTAAGTAGTTTCGGGAAGCTTCTTGGGTCCAGCATGTCTTCCCTTCCTCTGGGCTAACATTAGACATGGGGCCACTCTCTCCCAGCCTGTCCTCTGCCAGTGTGACTGGATAGCATGCATTTCCTTGCTGGAATCCACGCTCCAGCCGGCTTTGATGGTGGGTGAGGAGCGACCAGCACCCTCTTCTGGTTCTACAGAAACCTGTCGTTTCAGACAAGAAGCTTTCAAGGGTGTGTTGCCAGGTGCCACTCTGGTTGCCTCTGTAACTCGGAACCCAAATCTCCATGCCTGGAGCACTGGTTGGAAAGGGCCTTTTCCCACAGTTCTGTTTTTGTAGTGGTTTGTGCTAGAGTTGGACAAAGATGATGCCACTCTTTTTTTTTTTTTTTTTGACAGGCAGAGTTAGGGGGAGAGAGAGAAGGATCTTCCTTTTCCGTTGGTTCACCCCCCCAAGTGGCTGCTATGGCCAGCGCGCTGCCCCGATCCGAAGTCAGGAGCCAGGTGCTTCTCCTTGTCTCCCATGCGGGTGCAGGGCCCAAGCACTTGGGCCATCCTCCACCGCCCTCCCGGGCCACAGCAGAGAGCTGGACTGGAAGAGGGGCAACCGGGACAGAATCCGGCACCCCAACCAGGCCTAGAACCCGGGGTGCCGGTGCCACAGGTGGAAGATTAGCCTAGTGAGCCGTGGCGCCGGCCACCACTCTGTTTTTAAATGTTGCATGTGATGCCCTGAACTGGATCTGACAGCCACAGTGCTCAGGTTCTGGCTGGCCTGGGGCTTTCTTCCCAGGGCTTTACAGCTTCTGCTCAGAGAGGGGGTAGGAGGAGGGAACTTGGGCTCTCATGATCCATGTTTTCCTACTGCAGATTCTTGTGCACCAGGGAGAAAACATTCCTAATCAGGGAAGGAGGAAGTCCGCTGGCCCTTCAGTTGGGGCCCACCTGTGTTGTCTTTATTGGCAATGACCCCAGAGTTCATTGGTTACTGAGTTCTGGAACATGGCCTGGGGGAAGCACAGCCCTGTTCCCTAAGGCGGCTTCTCAGACCCCTGGCGCACCTATCTTGAGCTCCTGACAGCGTACACTTTGCTTCTTCCTGCAAACGTTTGGCTCTTCCTAATGGAAAATATGGCAGTCCTCAGTCTCACCAATTTAAACATGAATTTCCTGCAGAGTGGCCCAGGAGGTGCAGCAGGGTGGAGTGTGTGTGCTGATGGGGCTGGACTCTCACCTGGGCCCGAATGTCTTGGCATCCAGCAGTGGCTTGCTTCACCCCACACATGCGGGCTGTGTCCAGTGCACAAATTGATTAGCACTGCTCTCCACCCACAAGGCTGTAACCCAGGGAGTCTCGGCCTTGGGAAGCTTCTGAAAAGTAACAGTGCCTGGGGCCTTAGCTCCAAGGTAATTTTGTCAGAGGGAGGCAAAGTCACTGATCCCAGGGGTGCTGGCAAAATGAGCGGATTCCCTTGCAGCCTCCAGGCTCTCCTGTCTGCATCCTAAGACTGTTCCTGGCTGGAGAGCAGGTTCAAAGCAATAGATGGTCACTTTGTCCCCAAGGGACACACACAGGCAGCATTGCCCCGGGGTTCAGCAACATTGTCTCCTGCCACAAGACCAGTGAAGGCAGGAGCAGTTTCTAACCTCAGTTGAGGAAATTGCCACCAACAATTAACTGTGGTCATGAGCAGAAAGAGCAGGGGCCTCACTCCTGACCAGAAGCATCACTGGAGAGCTGGGCCTGGGGCAAGAAACTCCCTGTTTAACCCGAGTCCAACATCTTCCTGTATCACTTATGTTGGCAGGGTGGGGCCACACCAACACACCATCATGTTATCCCACTGAACTAGCTCAGTGGGCAGAATGGGGTTGTGGATCAAGCTCTGTCAGCCGGAGGGCCAGTGTGGGTGTGCCGTTGCCACTGCCAGAGGCTGTGCCCGCCACGGGCCCAGCTAACGAGCTGCAGGGTTCCACAGCACTCTGGTCTGGCTCTTCAGCTTCAGCACAGCTGAGTCCCCAAGACAGGCTGGCCTCGGGCTCCAGAAGGAGAGTGAGGAGCAGGCCCCGGTATCTACCTGGGACCAGAATCACCACTGTGCCTTGGCATGTGCCCCAGGGGTTTTGTGTTTATTTCAGGGGCACCCTTCAGTTTCTGCCACAGGCACTTGGGACTACCCCACAAACCCTGTCGCCTGATTCCTCCAGGAGGCCTCTGGGTCCTTAGCGCGTATTCATCAGTCCCCTCAGCAAGTGCGAGCTCTGCTTGTCGGCTCTTCACTCCCAGCAGGGTAGACAAACGCCACACCACGCCAGCGTCTCACGAGAGCCCTGGTGTCTCCAGATCTGCCTTTGCCCTTTCAGCACAGTTTCTAAAACAACAGCTCCTTCACAGAGAACTCCTGACAGTGACCTCAGCGATGCCAGCCTCAGGGAACCGGAAGCTCCTCTGAAGTGCGCTGAGGGAAACTGGCTGCTTGTGCATCAGTTTAAGGTCAGTCTTGGCCACAGAGCAAGTCAGCAGATAGTGTTCTGAGCTTGTTTGCCCTGACCTCCCACATAGACGAAGGCAGCAGATGTAAAATGTATTTACATTTTTATTTAGGAACAATCAAAGGGCTTGAAGTACCATGGAGGCCCATTTCAAACTGTACAAGCAATTTGTCCCTGTTCCCCTCCCTTATCCAAATCCACAGATACAAAAATCTAGGAAATGTGCAATTTGCATCTTAGAAATAGCAGCATCCCCACAGGGGACCTTGTGAGGCCTGGAGACTGAGCCCAGGGAGGGCAGCCCCACTCGGCACAACCCGCGTCCAAACCAAAGGCACGTTGTGTCCTGTAAACACTGACCCCGGGTCCAGAATTCCCAGGGCTCCCCGCAGATCTCAATGCTAGGACTGTGCCGCTTCCTTCGTTTGGGGTCTGAGGGTTGGCCACAGTAGGGGTGGGGCCCTCTCGCACTGTCAGTTTGGCTAAAGTTTCAGTTTGCTTTTCACTTAGCACCAGGATGATCACTTCTTCGGCTATCTCTGGGAGGCAGGAAGTGCAGCAAAGGCAGGCTGCTCCCCAGTCCTCCCCAGTCACACCTCAGCAGGGTTTGCATTGAAGACCAGAACGCAGACAGGGGCTAGCGTGCAGGGACTGGGACTTGGTCAGGAAGGGATCTGCAAACCTTTGGCAACCTCCCTGACTTCCACAAAGGCTGTGCTCAGTGAAACTCAATGAACAATGGCCAGCAGAGGAAAGAGGAGGGTTGGCTTGATTTTTAAATAACAGTTATGGCACAGTCTGACCTCCCCGAAACAGCTGAACAAAGTGGCTGCTCAGACGTGCGGTGGGAGCTTGCACAAGGGTGCCCACTTCCCTCGCCCAGTTTCATGAGGAGCAGTCCTATTATAGTGCCAGGTCCCTGCTAAGGAGGGGGTGCCAGCTCTGAGAGTGCCATCAGGCTCTGGCCCCATGTCAAGCAAACTGCAAGAGACAGCTGGGCGGGCACGCACCAGGGATGAATGAGAAGAATCTTGAAGCACAAATCACAAGACTCGTAGGTACCACGTGGTGGATTTTCATTCTTTCACAGTGATTCTACTGGCTGGGATTTCCTCCCAGGAAAGACCAGTCTTCTCATAGTGACTCAACAACCTGTATCCTAGACAATTTCACCTTCAACTGCAGTCACAACAAGTAATCCTCAACTGTCCATTTATAAAGAAGGAAATGAAAAAGCAATGACCAGGAAAAGCTGCTCATCCGCGCATGCACCATGTCCACCACCCACCCTCCCCGAGCCGGTCTGAAGGAACAGGCCTGCCGGCAGGTACCACACAGGCTCCTTCCATGGACCCTGGCCCTCTGCCCACACGGGCACAGAAGGAAGGTGCCAGTGTGCTCTCCAGAACTGCGCCCTGTGCCCACTCTGCTCGGCTCCTGCTGGAGCAGCAGCAGAGCCAGGCTCTGATAGCTGCAACAACAGAGCAGCAACTGCACATCCACTCTGAGGGATTTCTTTCGGCCTGCCAATCAAAACAATTTCTAAAAGTCAAGGAAGCAGATGCTTGCTCCTGATCTTGTCCACATGGTAACCAGAGTCTGCCTAACATAGCCCCCAGGCTCCAGGCTCCTCCCCTGCTCCAGACTTCAGAAACATTCCTGCTGCGTCCGGGGCTGATGCATTTCTGTCTTACCTCCATTCTGGTGAAGGACCAGGCCCTGGCTGGCTCATCCTGACAAGTGAGCTCACGGCTGCTAAGCCAAAAAGCAGGGTCTCAAGTGTGTCTAGGGCCACATGCTTGGTGTGTGCTGCTCCTACTTCACAACAAAACACAGACTCGATCTGGGAGCATGTCTGTGGCCTCCCTCACCCCAGCCTTCCCAGGGGGACCTGGCTGGGGGCAAACGCAGACTCCAGCAGAAAGGAATTCTAACCGAGACCTGTCAGGTGCCATTGGAACTAAGAGCTGGGGCAGGCAGCAATCAAGGAGCCACCTCGAACTCCACTTCCACCCAGTAAAGGTCAGAAGCAAAACCAGTCCATGTTCTTGAGGTCGCTGCACAGCTCAGCCATTCCCCAGACCCCACTTAAATGATCAGAGCGAACCAGATGGTGGGTACCTCAGCTTGATGCCAGGTCCAGGAGAGACCTGAGCCCACAGCTCCCTGCTTGCTCAGATGCTGGAGGTTCTCTGGGGCAGGCCAGGAGGGCTGGTTAACAGGGAAAAGAGAGAAGGAAGCTGAGTTAGACCCTAATGAAGACGCTCCATGTCTGGAAAGAGGAGAACCAAGTTCTGTTAGGCCTTTGCCTGGAAGGGTTGGCTGTGTGCACCTTTATATGTCTAGTGAGTTCTCTAGCCTTGCAAATGACTGTGGTATGATACAAAAGAATATGCAAAAATTGAGTTAAACACCCCCAGGTAAACTGAGCAAGGAAGACAGGTGGTGACTTTAGGAAGATCTCAAACTCCAGGTTAGGTTTTGCCTAAGATTTTCTTCTTGGCTGCTTCTCCTCTCCTTTAAAATGCTTTTATCCAAGGGAGCTGTGATGCCTGAGCTGGAAAACCTGCTCCAATCTGAGGATTTGGGTCCAAGGAAAGACTAGGAAGACAAGAGGCAACAGGACCCAGGACAGGGACAGAGCATAAGAAAGGAGTGAGGGAGAGGATGTGCACAGAAAGACCAACATCCACCCAGGAAGGCCGACAGCTACCTTCCACAGGAGGCAATCATGGGACAGACGTCCCAGAGCAGAAGGGAGGGGACACAGGACCTGTCACTGGGCTACTGAGCAGGGTAAAACTCAGAGGAGCCACAGCTCAGCCTGGAGAACACACTGCAACTTCCTAGAGGGACAGCCTCCCAAAGCCAGCTGGGGACGAAGCCATTAGAACATGTGGGAGCCCACAAGGTACCACGTAACACTCTGCCCCGCTCCTTCCTTCTGCCTCCAGAGAGGCACTGTACTTGGGTCTTTGGGTCACGGCGCTTTGGTCCACCAGAACAGCCGCCTGTTGCTTGGCCGATAAAAAGGAGCTCTACGTCACACCATCATACGTCACACCCAAAGTGCTGGCAAGCAGCTGGCCATGGCACGGTTTTCAGGAGCCCAGGACTCCCCAGAATGATACTCCCCAATCCCAAAATAAAAGGTCTCTGCTATTGTCAAAAATTAAAACAAATAATTAAAATATGAAAAGTATATGTATCATAAGTTCAAAGTTCCTTTATCAGAATGCTGATCTGGTTTTACCTATTAAAACTGGATCTACAACCCATGTAAAAAAAGAACTTAGGCAACTAGAAGTCGCAAGAGACAAGAAACTACAAGATGATCTTACTACCTCCAAGTCCAAGTGCAGAGAAGAGACATTATGAGTCACCACAAAAAGGGCTTCTTCATGACAGTGACCTCACTGCACCTCTCAGCTGCGCACCCACAGACCACACCTACGACTGCAGGCTGTCACAGCGGTCTGTCCTGTGATGGGACCACATCTCTGGCTGAGGCGGGGCGGGGAGGGTATCTGTGCTCAGCTGGCTGCATACAGATCTTTCCACCCAAGCCCTGGTATCTACCACCACATCCGTTTAAGCACCTGCTTGGTGACTGCCTCTGTCACCTTTGATTATACTGTTTCAAGCATTAAGGTCCAAGCCACCCTTATTTAGCCCCATCCAAGATCACAGGAAGGAGGAGGGAGGGTCTACCCAGTCTAGGGATTCCTTACCTGGGCAGTCCTGCCATTTGCAGCGTGGCCCTGGCTAGTGGACAGAGCCAACATCTGCAAGAAAAACACGCCGGGGCAGGCAGCACTAGCACTTTTCCACCTAAAAGCGAGCTGGTGCCCAAGGCTGGCTGCTCTCTGTGTCCTCAATGACCTTATCCACCACATAACATTTTTTTTTTTTCTGTTTGGGTTATAAATCAAACATCAGTGGTAACAAAATAACCCAGAAAAATCCTTTCCGACAGACACAGCCCTTTGGCCACCACATGCAGGGTTCTGGAGGTGAGGCACACCGGGTGGTTTCTCGGACACTTGGAGATGGCTTCATGCAGGGCCACCCCAGCTGCCCCGTGCACCCACATTCCCTCCAATACACTTCCCCAATACCCAGGTGCCACAAAGTTCCTCAAGTGGACGTTTTAGGAGTAAAGCAGCTGATGAGTACGTGCGCTGTATGTGTGTATATATAAATTAACCTGCATGTACATAAACACAAAGGGGAATGTCCCAGGTGTCTGTTCTCTAAGGAAGGCAATCCATCACTCACCATTCTTGGCAGTTCCTCAAAGGCTTTCGGAAGCAAAGACCTCAGTCCCCAAATGGAAAGGGTGCGACACTAAGCTGCAGCACCTGCCAAGTACCCACAACTTCCCTGTTTGAAACGAGTGCCCCTTGTTGGACCAGGGAAGGCAGGCGAGTACTTGACAAGAGTGAGGGTTCTAGGGCTTTTGGTTTCCACAGAGTGCCCTCTCCAGGGAGGCGGAAGACGCCACCCCCATGCAGGCACCCTGGGTGGGATGGGGAAGAAGACAGTGCCTAAAACACGGCCAGGTCTGGCCCAAGGTGCCCACCCCCTCCTCTGGAGTCTCCTGATTCTCCTCCCAGCTGGGCCCAGGAAGCAGTGGCTTCTGAGAGGTGAGTGGGACCACACGTGACAAATCCTTGGTGGCCCTGCTACCTGCTGCTCTCACAGCAGCTAGCTTGAGGAAGTAGGGGGTTTGCGTAGAGCTCCGTGAACAAGTTCTCAGTGTTTCAAAGGTCCCTTTTCTCCTGATTCTCTCAATCTGCAAAAGGATAGGAGGGTTAGATGGAAGTGGATAGAGTAGCTTCCAATTTGGGTGATACATTCCAATCTGACCAGTGGTGCCCAGCACCCATGAGGCATGTGTTGAGCAGCCTGCCAGGCCCTTGGTAGGGGCAGGCCTCTGTGTGTTCCGCCAGGAACCCCTATGCAGGTCTTCATGCAGAAAACCAGTCCAGCTCCAACAATTCCAGGAAGTCCTCAAATCCCTTTAGCCCACACTGTTGCTGCTGCACCAGTGTGCTCTCCTGCCCCAGGCAGCTCTGTCCTGGGCTGAGGAAGGGCCCTGAAGACCTCAGCACCATAGCTATGGCCACAGCGTGGCTGGCACGTCAGCTTCCATCCTCCCCCACCCCCTTCTCCCACTTTCCTCTCACCCTACACGTGGCTGGGGAGAGGAAACAGGCACATAGGTCAGTGCATTAGGCTTATCAACAGATACTTTAGCTGGTAACAGAAAAGCTATGGTCCACGATTCAAACTGCTGTAACAAGCGAGGCAGCAGGGTGGTGGCAGCTGGAGAGAATGGAAGCATGCAGTGCTGATCTTGGGGGCGGGCCGGCTCTGGGACAGAAGGGAACAGTGGGTCCTGCGCTGTGGGCCCTCAAGGCCAGGCCAGCCTGGCTGAACTGGGGCTGCTCAGAACTCACAGCAGAGACCTCTTCAGTTACTGCTTCCTTGAGGAAGGCAAGGGGGGCAGCTGGGGGCTCCGGCCATGGCCCTGAGTGGGCTAAAAGCCCCTGCTCAATGGGGGAAGGTGAGGGGCACCTGTGGCCCCAGCACTTCCCAGAGAACAGACACAGGGCATTTTCAGAGATGATGCACAGGATAATGTACTGCTGTGCTAACCAAAGTTTCTATGTAATGAAAGTGTCTGCAATCTGATGTTTATTAAATGTATATAGGCGGATGTATATGTTAAAAACTTGATTCTATGAATATAAAATCTGAATGATTTTATCCACTGGAAGGCAAAGGAAAGGTCCTACATTGTGGGAGGAAGAACTGACGAGAACCCTACTTCCTCCACTGGCGTGGTGGCGGGCAGGGCGAGGGCAGTGGCGGCGGGCTGTGGCTGCTGCGTGGCCTGCAGAGGCTCTCCTGGTGCCTGGTGGCCAGGAACAGCACGTGGAGCAGTCGGGTTTGGCTCTTCCTGTGGCAGGCAGCGTCCAGACCGGCCCGTCCTTCACAGTGATCCGATCAGATTCAGTCTGTTTCTGAGGAGAGAGCACACGTCTGTCATCCATGGCAGCTGCCACTCGCACAGCCCCCAGGGCAGCCTGGTGCTCACCGTGCCAGGGTGGCATCGCCAGCTCTGGACACCTTAATTCCATGTGCAATGCCTTCCTGCCAGCTACTCCCCCACTCTCCAGCTGGAGGGAGTGTGCAGAGGAGTTTGTGGCTTAAGGACAGGATGCTGGCTACATCTGGCAAGGCCTCCAGACACCCTGAGGGACCAGTGCCAAACCCCAACCTAGCAGCTGGAGCAGCAGCTTGGCCTCTCCAGGGCCACTAACCCTTGCTCCCATCACTGCCACCTCCAGGGTCCTGTCCTGAAACACCTCCTCCTGCCCTCTGGCTCTCCAGAACACTGTTCTAAGATGACGGCAGCCAGGTCTCATTTTTGATAAGTATTCTGCCAATGTCTTGCAACCCTGAAGTCAGTGAGGCTGACTGGACCAGTCCATCGTCTGCGGCAGGAACTCAAGGACCTGAGCCATCCTCTGCTCCTTCCCAGGTGCACTAGCAGGGGGCTGGATCAGAAGCAGTCAAGACTTGAACCAGCACTCAGATTTGGGGTGTGGGTACCCCAAATGGTGGCTTAACCTGCTGTGCCACAATGCCCATCCCCAAAATTTTTTTTTTTGATAGGCAGAGTGGACAGTGAGAGAGACAGAGAGAAAGGGCTTCCTTTGCCGGTGGTTCACCCTCCAATGGCCACCGTGGCCAGCGCGCTGCAGCCAGCGCACCGTGCTGATCCGATGGCAGGAGCCAGGTGCTTCTCCTGGTCTCCCATGGGGTGCAGGGCCCAAGTACTTGGGCCATTCTCCACTGCACTCCCTGGCCACAGCAGAGAGCTGGCCTGGAAGAGGGGCAACTGGGACAGAATCCGGCGCCCCGACTGGGACTAGAACCCGGTGTACCGGCGCCGCTAGGCGAAGAATTAGCCTAGTGAGCTGCAGCGCCGGCTAATACCATCCCAAAATTTTAAATTCTGATATAGTGTGAATGATTTATGTTTTGTTTTTGTTGCTATATTGAAGAAATCATGGCCTAATCCAAGGTCTGTGTTTTCTTCTAATTATTTTGTAGTTTTACCTCTTTTGTCCAGGACCTTGATCCACTTTGAATAAATTTTTATATATGGTAAAAAATGAGGGCCAACTTCATCCTTTTGTATGGGGATATCCAATTTTACCAGCACCTTTTGTTGAAAACATTGTCTTTTTCCCCACTAAATGGTCTTTGCTCTCATGTTGAAAATCAACTGACCATCATGTGAGGATTTGGGGCACTTAATTCTTTCCATTGATCTAAATGTCTCTCCTTATGCCACTGCCAGACTTTTTTGATTATTGTACCTTTTAGTAAACTTTGAAGTCAAGAAATTAGTGGGTATCCTCCAATCTTGTTCCTTTTTTCTCAGTTTGCTTCAGCTATGTAGGGGTCCCTGTCAATTTTAGGATGGCGTTTTCTATTCCTGCACAAATACCATTGTGATTCTGGCGTGTCTGACAGTGAGTCTGGAGACCACTCTGATGGCATTGTCATCCTAGTCATTTCAGGTCTTCTTTCCCGTGAACATGTGACATCTTCCCATTTAGTCAGGTCATTTTGTGTGTGTGTGTATGTGTGTGTGTGAGAGAGAGAGAGAGAGAGAGAGAGCAATGTTTTGTGGTTTTCAGTGTATACACATCTTTTACCTCCTTGGCTAAATTTATCCCTAAGCATTTTTTTAAGGATTAATTTTATATATTTAAAATGTAGAGTGATGGGGGGGGCGGGGAGCGGGGAGATCTTTCATCTTCCAGTTCACGGCCTAATATATGGTTTATCTACAGCACATTCCATACATACTTGAAAAGAATGTATTGTGTTGTTGGGTGGTGTGTATCATTAGGTCTAATTGGTTTATAGTGTCATTCAAGCCCTTTTGTTTCCTTATTGATCTTTTGTCTTTTTCTTTTTTTTAAAGATTTATTCTTTTTCTTTCTTCTTCTTCTTCTTCTTTTTTTTTTTTTTTGAGAGTCAAAGAGAGAGAGATCATCCATCCACTGGTTCACTCCTCAAATGGCCACAGCTGCTGGAGCAAGGTCAGGCCAAAGCCCGGAACCAGGAAGCCCAACTGGGTCTCCCACATGGGTACAGGGGCCCAAGCACTTGAGCCACCTTTTGCTGCTTTCCCAGGTGCATTACCTGGATTGGAAGCAACACTCATATGGGATGCTGCTACTACAGGCAATAGCTTGCCCTGCTGCACAACACCAGCCCCAATGTGTGTTGGACATTTAATCAATATAAAATATCCTTTTTGTTTCTTACAACTCTTGTTGGCTTAAATTCCAGTTGTTTAAGAATAATATGGCAACTCCAGCTGTCTTTTGGTTGGTAGTTAATGGAATACCTTTTTTCATCTTTTTGCTTTCAACCTCTTCATGTCCTTATCTTTAGGCAGCATAGGTGGATCCTATGTTTACAAATCCAATGTGACAATCTTTATCTTTTTTTTTTAAAGAGTTATTTATTTGAGACACAGAGTTACAGATAAGAGAGGGGGAGAGACAGAGAGATCTTCCATCTACTGGTTCACCTCCTAAATGCCTGCAATGGCCAGAGCTAGGCTGATCCAAAGCCAGGAGCTCTTCCAGGTCTCCAACATGGGTGCAGAGGCCCAAGCACTTGGCCCGTCTTCCACTGCTTTCCCAGGTGCATTAGCAGGGAGCTGGATTGGAACTGGACCAGCTGGGACTCAAACTGGTGCCCATGTGAGATGCCAACACTGCAAGTGGAGGCATAACCTTCTGCGCCACAGTGCTGGCTCCTCTAGTAAGTTTTTTATTTCTATAATTGTAATTTTCAGCTTTAGAATTTGTTTGGTTCCTTTATATACATTATATTATAAACATACCTTTATATATATTTTAATTAAAAATTTTTTTACTTTATTTGAAAGACAGAGAGATAAAGACAAAAAGAGAGAGAGAGAGGAAGAGATCTTCCACTTGTTGGTTAACTCCCCAAATGCCCACAAGACACAGGGGTGGACCAGACTGAAGCCAGGAGCCCAGAACTCAATCCAGGTCTCTCAGTTAGATGGTACGAACCCAAGTACTTGGCATGTCACGTGCTGCCTTGCAGGGTGCTCATCAGATGGAAGCTGGATCAGAAGCAGAAGTACTCCGATATGGGATGCCGGCTAAGCAGTGTCTTAACCACTGCACGAGATGCTATCTCTCTTATGTAAGTTCTCTATCTATATTAATAGTCTCATTTTGTTTGTGCACAGGTTTCCTGATTTCCTTTAGTTTTTTGTCCATGGTTTTCTTTAGCTTATTGAACATATTTAACAGTTGATTTAATGTCTTTGACTAATAATTCCAATGTCTGGACTTGTTCAAGGATGATGTCTGTGAAATTTTTTTTCCTGTGAATGGACCATACTTTCCTATTTCTTTGTATGTTGTAATTTTTTGTTGAGAAGTGGACATTCTGAGTATTAGGATGTGGTAACTGGAAACCTAATTCTCACGCTTCGGGGCTTGCTGATTTGTGTGCTTGTTACGGGTTGGAACCATCTGTTTGTGACTTTTCCAAACTCTTTGCAAAGTGTATATTCCTTGTGGTGTGCAGTCACTGAAGTTTCTATTCTTTTGTCTCTGTGGTCAGCCAGTAACAAAAACTTCTTTAAATGTTGCCAAAGGGGTGGGTGGGGTGGTGGAGAAAAAGGGTATGTATGTCTCCACCCTTGTGGCAAGGAAGTTCCTTCATCCCAAAGGGGCTGAAATAGTCCCAGCCCCTGTGTGACTCCTCAGTGATCAAATACAGTGATCAGCAATCTAAACACAAAACCCTGACTTTTGTCTCCCAGAAGGTCGATGTTGTTACTGAGCACCGTGACACCAACAGGCTACGCCGTGAGCCTGGGCCACGGGCGCTGCAGCTGCCCGCTGCAGCTCTGGAGAGAGGAATGCTGCCATGTGAAACACAAAAATTCACCAAAATAAAGAAGCCTCTCCATCTAGTCTCCCCCGGATGTTACAAGCATTCAATCAGACTCCAGAGTTCCAAGAATAGTTGCTTCAGACAGTAACTGTCGGTTCAACAGTGGCTTTGGTGGAGGAATGGATTCTTGGTGCTTCCTACTCTCTCGTCTTCTGTGCCATGCCACTTTCCCAGCTCAGCTTTTGAAACAAACTCATCCAGACATCCTCACATCTCTCGTGCATGATGCCCTGCCAACCACTGATCCCAAGAATTGTAGAACTGAGTGCAAGATAAGGACACTTGGATCAGTTTGGACAAAGCCCGCCATGTCTGAGAGAGAGAACGGGCTCTGCCCTGAAACAGCATCAAGCCATCCACGGGACTCCTCCCTCCTATGCTGCTCTGGCTGCAGGAGGTGCCACCAGCCACTTTGGGAAGCAGCTAGTGAGCCTGGGGCCTGGAGGAGGGCTGTCTTCCCCCACAGTTGCCTCAGTGAAAACACAGCCAGAGCTGGGGGAGCCAGCAAAAGGCCAAACAGTGACTTCGGGCTCTACCAGGAGTTTGCTGTCTCTGCTTTGCAGAGCTGAGTTTTGTCTTAGCACATAAGCATGGAAAGAATAGGTTTTCTGCAAATGCTAAACAGATGGAAAACATGGCTCCAAATTATGGGCAGGCTTGCAAGTCTCCTTTCCTTAACTAAATGAGGAATTAATGGCATAACTATGTCTCAAAATGGTGGTGTTCAAATGAATTTAAGTATTCAGAGAAACATATTTTGTCTTTTTTAGAGATTTTAAGTAGAAAGAAATGAGGGGCAGAGGAGCTGGGATTTGTCAGGCCCAAACCAATCAACAAGACATTCACTATGAATGGAAACCATGCCACACCACCCAGGAAACACTGTGGGATCCCTGAGGGGCAGGACGCCCTGCTTGGCCCTGGGCTGAAGCAGCTCAGGACAAAATCCCCAGGGACCGCTGCTCAGTCCCACAGATGCTATCAGGGTGTTAACCACAGCCAGCTTGACGGGCAGGGCTGCCATGTGGAGTCCCCAAGGCCTACAGCTTCTGCAACGCTCCTCCCTGCTGGCTCTCAACCGAGCTTCTGGCTGCCCCGTATCGGGGCCTCTCCTGAGCAGACAAACCCTGAGGGGTGGCGAGAGAAGGGAGAAGCAGGGAACTCAGAGACCAAAGACCCAGAAAACTGACACCTGACAATGTGACTTTTCTGTGGCTTCAAAACTGTGTCACGAGTAGTCTTCTAACTACTAGAACACCATGATCTAGAGAAACTGAGGAACACAATTTAAGCTTTTGATTCTATAAATAGCTAAGAACTTTTGATTCTATGAATATCTAAGTATGTATCGATGTACATCTAAGAGCGAGCGTGATTTTCCTTTGTAGTGAAAAATTACCAAGAACAAGAGAAACACAGACTAGGACTTTCATACCAGGACAAAGAGCACTTCATGTGCTTTAGAATAATTAAGGGCTCTCTTTCCTCTTGTCACCAATACTGTTGAATTCCCCTGATGCCCTTTCGCTCTCTGGCACCCAGGGGCTGTGGAGCCGCCTAAGATGACCTGAATCACTCTCCCATTGCTAAGAAATAGCTGGAAAAACTTGCATCTCTTTAGGCACACCAAGTTCTTTCCTCTGCACAGGCTTTACAAAAACAAGAACTGAAACGAAACTCCACTTCTCACCCCTTTATCAAACAGTGCTCCCATGGCACCTGCTGCCAAGTATCCCCAGAGCAGCCACGCGGCTCTCCTCCTGCTCGGTACCTGCTCTCTGCAACACACACAGTGCCCATCTGTGAACGTGCCCTCCTCTCCCCCACGGACGACTCCAGGGCTCCCATGGACTCCTTACCGAGCTGAGGTCCGGCCTGGGGACTCGACGTCTCAAAGGGCTCTGAGCTGGCCTCAGGGGCACTTGTCTCCCACGACTCACTGTTTTCAGATACTTCCGAATAGGTGTCACCAACCCCTTTGTGAATGGCCGCAGGCTCGCCAGCACCAGGGCCCTGGTCCTCACTGCCTGTATCCACTACAGCCCGGGTCTCCTCGCCCATCTTCTCTGCAAACCACTGCTTAACCTGCTGGCAGCTCATCTGGGTCTTGTCACAGAGGCTCTGCAGGTCCTCCTCATACAGCATCTTGTGTGTCACGTAGTAGTCCTGTAGCAGCTCACGGTTGCCGGGGGCAATGACCAGCAGCCCTGGTGGGAAGTTGCCCCGCTTGTAGTCTTCGTACCACTTGAGCTGGCCATTCTTCAGAGCGTACCTGCTGTCCCCGAACCAGCGCACCACCTCAGGCCGTGGCAGACCTGTCTGGGCCATGATGGAGTCGTAGTCCTGGTTGCTTGGCCACTGTGTCTGGACAAAGAGCTGCCGCAGCAAGTGCCGCTGCTGGGCCGTCTTCTTGTAGCTCACTCTGCCGGGGGGCTGCTCTGCCAGCTTGCTGGAGCCATCGTCCTCGGGCTCACAGGCACCCAGCCCTGGAAGCTCACTCTTGCCATTGGCTTCTGTGACCCGCAGGTTCTTCAGGTTGATTTTGATGGGGCTGACTTTGCGCTCCGCTGAGACGTGGCTGCCGGGCACCTGTGCGGAGCCGTCTTCGCCAAGGACCCCCTCTTCTCCACCCTCATCCTCCGCAGCCTCCTCTTCCTCCTGAGAGGCCGTCTCATCGGTCTTCTTGGTCTCCTCGGCATTCACTTTTTTCCGTCTTTCTGAAAACCAGCTATCAATTTCTCTTCGAGTCATTTTGGTTTCAGTTCTCAGGCGGTCCAGTTCCTCGTCAAGAGGAAGGGGGTTTTGTGCAAAACTGCTCTCCAGGGCTCTGAGCTGCTCGGGGGCTCGCTCCTTGTACTTGGTTGGTGTGAAGTCAGGAGTCTGGTGCCAGGACTGTCGCTTGGCGGCAGGGTGGCTTGCTAGTGTGGCTGCCATGGGGATGCAGGTCACCTCTGAGGCCTTGGCCGACGGGGAGAAGGGCACCTCTGGCACAGAGTCAATGATGATGGAACCTGGCTCTCCGGGCATCATGGCTCTGGAGCCCTTCAGGTTCCGGCAGTGGTATCTCCGATCACTGAACCATTTCCGTACCTCCCTGGTACTGAGGCCGGTCACCTTGGTCAGATGCTCAACTTCACTCTGCCCAGGGAACTGGTTCCGACAGAAGCTCCCTTTCAGAGCTGACAGCTGTTCATGAGATTTCTTATTTTTGTAGATGTTAGCATCCAGGAAGGCTTGGGAAGTTATGCTGGGGCACGCCGTGAGGAGCGTCTGGGCTGCATTGACCACCTTCACAGCTGAGGCTGTATTTGAGCACACAGTGTTAATGGGTGCCACAGCTGGCTGCTTAGGGACAGATGTAACAGACAGGGGGAGAGATGAGTTTGGGGCTTGCAGCCCATTGGCCATCAGCGGCTGAGTGACCAGAAGTCCCCCTGCTGTGCCCTCGGGCTGCCCCACCACATGGCCTGGGAGAGCGGCCTGGATGAGGTGCTGGACGTTGCCTGCACTGGCGACCAAAGGGGTGTTTAGGACTGTGATTGTGGGCTGAGGTACAGACTGGATCACTGTATTGAACATCTTCTTCCGGGCATCCTCAATCTCCTCGGGAGACCAGCTGATACCTTGTTTCAGCCTCTGGGCTGTGAACCAGATCTTGAGCTGTTCCTCTGGATACTTGGTCACCACAGTCAAATAGCAGAGCTCAGCTTTGGTGGGGTAGGGGAACTTGTGGAAGGAGTTCTTCAGGAAGCTGTTGGAGTCCATGGCCGCATTGTACGTTGGAATGCTGCTCAAGGGAATCATCACTTTGGGAAGGGCCTTGGACGTGGGCAGGGGCTGGTGGGCGTGATGCTGAGCATGCACTGGGGGCTGCTGCTGGAGGGAGAGGAACTGTGCTATGCCAGCTGGCAACACTGGCACTGTGCCTATCAGGGGCCCGTTGGTGGCATGCGGGGGCTTAGTGGAGCTGGAAGATGCCTGGCTGACGGGAGTCGCTCCATTGACAAAGGAGTGGTCGCCCTCTTTCACCTCTGTTTCTCCAGCCAACGGCTTTGGCAAGGCCTCACCCACGGGTTGGCTAGGGACGTTCTCCTTGAGTGTATGAATTTTTTTGGCTTCAGCTTTACCTTTCATTATCTTCATGATTGGAGTTTTGGTAATAATGATTTCAGCCTGTCCATCAGTCCCTTCGGCATTGGGCTCACCTGCTGGGTCAGAAGTGCCTGTGCCCTCGGGGACACTCTGCTCCACGACCACATGATTGTCTGGCTTGGCCACATTCCACACAAAGCTGGCTTCCCCTAAGTGAGACTTGGCATTGTGCAGGGAAAGTCCCTCAGGGGTTTTTGCCAAAAAACTGCACTCAGTGCATACAAAAGTTGGGTCTTTGTTGAAGTCTGTGTGCTCTGAGTTCATGTGTCCCACAAATTGGGCCACATCCTGGGATCTGAAGTCACAGTATTTACAGGAGTATAAATAGCCATCCAAAGTGCTCCGATGCCCATTGGCCAGTGCAGGGCCGTCAGGACCTGGGTTCTGGGCTGCCTCACTGCTGGTAGCAGGCGTTTCTGGAGGCAGGTCCTGCTGGGGTCCATCAGGCCCGGCCTCAGCAGGCTGGGTCTCCACGCTGGCGTCCTGCAGCACCACCGTCTTCACTGGGATCATGCAAGGGGTGGTGGATTTTCTCTTGCTGGCCATGGTGACAGTCACTGCGTGATCAGCAGGTGAGAGCTTGTCCCATCAAGGGCCTCACAGTACAAGTTCCAGCTACTTCATGAGGACCCAAGAAACAGTCAGAGGGCAGCTTTTTCAGTTGTTTGCAGAAAACAGGTTTACTTTATTAAACCTAAGGAGGAAGAGAAAAAAAAAAAAAGATAGAGATCTCTTAAGCTCTGTTTGCTACATGTATTTCCCAGTCACCCAGTCGTACTTCACTGCTTGTCTTCCACCATGTAGATCATTTCACAAGAAGTTCATCAGCAACTTGGATGTGCAGTCTGAGTCCGGAGCCCTCAGTCACTAACAAAGTGCTCTGCTAAAATGACTTGGGGATGTTCCAATACCACTTGATAAGACTTAAGCCATATTTTATTTATTTTTTCCCCATCTATCCCTGCATTAAGTAACTCAGATTAAAAACTGAAAATGAAAACACCCTCTTTCGGACTGCCAAATTAATTCTGACTGTGCCAGAGTGAGAACAAACGATCCCAGTGTAATTCTTGTTTAAACGTTTGGGCCAAGAAGGATTTTTCTTTTCTTAGCCTTCCCACACATGAGAACAAGATGATGCTTCTGTCTCGCCCATGCCAGACTCAGAAACCGACTGGCGGGGTGGGCAGGACGAGCGGCTGCTGTCAGGGACAGCCTCCCTCTGTGGCCTTTCCCTGCCTCCGGCCCTACTGCACTTTTCTAGGCCCCCAGAAAAGGATCAGTGCACAGTTAGTGGCTGGACACTGTCACTCAGATGAAGCCAGAGGTCAGAGGGTCATGGGATCCCCAGACCAGTGTGTGGCCCAGCAAGCTATACTTCTCCTTGGGTCCAGCATCTTAAAGAGGGGGCCCACCTTGGGGTGCACAGGCTACACATGACCTTCTTTTGTTCTTGTTTACTTTAAATTTTCTTCTAGTGTCTTTAATTGTTCCTTGAAAAGAAAAAACTATTAAATCTTTTGTTTAAAATTTGTGTCAAAGGCTGGCTGATTTACTTTTATGTAAACTAATTGTAATGACAACAATTTCATAAGATACCATGAGAAAAGTGCTTCTGTGATCCTTGCTATTGAAATGTTACCATAATCATCATCACCTTTCTTGATACCAAACTCTCATGCTGTAATGACTAAAATAATAGTAATTCTAATAATGAAATCAAACTATCATCAGTGCTTGGATTTAATATAAAAATGTAGAGAAAATTAAAATCTCTATTCAAATTCTTAGCAAACAAATGCAGCAACCTTTTTTTTGTTTGTTTGTTTTTTGTTTGTTTGTTTTTTTGACAGGCAGAGTGGACAGTGAGAGAGAGAGACAGAGAGAAAGGTCTTCCTTTGCCGTTGGTTCACCCTCCAATGGCCGCCGCGGCCAGCGCGCTGCGGCCGGTGCACCGTGCTAATCCGGAGGCAGGAGCCAGGTGCTTCTCCTGGTCTCCCATGGGGTGCAGGGCCCAAGCACTTGGGCCATCCTCCACTGCACTCCCGGGCCAAAGCAGAGAGCTGGCCTGGAAGAGGGCAACCAGGACAGAATCTGGCGCCCCGACCAGGACTAGAACCCGGTGTGCCAGCGCCATTAGGCGGAGGATTAGACTATTGAGCCACGGTGCCGGCCTCTTTTATTTGTTTATAAACCAAATCCTGATGATCATGATCACAATAAAAATAATTACTACTGGGGCAAGCATTTTGCTAGTGGTAAAGTAACTGTTTGAGCAAATAACCTAGTTTAAAAATGGGCAAAGGATTTCAACAGACGTTTCTCCAAAAAATAATATACAAGTGGTGAATAAAAAAGTGCTCGGTGGAGTGAGTAGTTGGCCTAGCAGTTAAGTTACCACCTGGAATACCCCCACCCCATATCAGGGTTAGGGTTAGTAGGTTTGAGTCTCAGCTATGCCTTTTTTTTTTTTTGGCAGATAGAGCTATAGACAGTGAGAGAGAGACAGAGACAAAGGTCTTCCTTCCGTTGGTTCACTCCCCAAATGACCGCATGGCCAGCACTGTGCCAATCCGAAGCCAGGAACCAGGTGCTTCCTCCTGGTCTCCCATGCAGGTACAGGGGCCAAGCACTTGAACCATCCTCCACTGCCCTCCAGGGCCACAGCAGAGAGCTGGACTGGAAGAGGAGCAATCAGGACTAGAACCCGGCACCCATATGGGATGCCGGCACTACAGGTGGAGGATTAACAAAGTACGCCACGGCACTGGACCCATTAGCTATCCTTTTGATTCTAGCTTCTTGCTAATGTGCCTCCTGAGAGACAGAGGCAACAGCTTAAATCCCTGGGTCCCTGCTACCATATGAGAGACCTGGATTGAGTTCTAGGCTCCCTGCTTTGGCCTGGCCAACCCTTGGCTATTGCAGGCATTTGGGGAGTGAGGCGGTAGGTGAGAATTCTGTCTCTCTGATCCTCAAGTAAGTAAACTAATAACTACTTTTTAAAAAACATGTTCTTTTATTATCTTTGTCTGGTTTTAGAACCATGGTAATGCTGTCTTCATAAGATAAGTTTGGAAGTATCGCCTCCTCTTCATTTTTTTCTGGAAGAATTTCAGAAGCACTGGTGTCATTTCTTAAATATTGGGTAGAGTACTGGCAGTCCTAGCCAGAGCAATTAGGCAAGGGCAAGAAATAACGGGGATCCAAACTGAAAGGGAGGAAGTCAAACTGTCACTGTTTGCAGATGACATGATCTTATATATAGGAAATTCCAAAACTCCACAAAGAAGCTGTTAGAACTAATAAATAAATTTGCCAAATACAAAGTCAACATACAAAAAATCAGTAACATTATATGCCAACAGTAAATCAACTGAAAAAGAAATAAAACAATCCTGGAGTTGGTACTGTGACATACATAGCTGGTAAAGCTGCCGCCTGCAGTGACGGCATGCCATGTGGGTGCCAGTTCGAGTCCTGGCTGCTCCATCCAGCTCTCTGCTATGGCCTGGGAAAGCACTGGAAGATGGCTCAAGTCCTTGGACTCCTGCACCCACGTGGGAAACCCGGAAGAAGCTCCTGGCTCCTGGCTTCGGATCAGCACAGCTCTGGTCACTGTGGCTATTTGAGGAGTGAACCAGTGGATGGAAGACACACCTCTCTCTTTCTCCTCCCTCCCTCCCTCCCTCTGCCTCTCAGTAACTCTGTGTTTCAAATAAATAAATAAATCTTTAAAAAAAAAAAAAAGACAAGAAAACAATTCCATTTTCATTAACTACAAAAATACCTAAAAATAAACTTAGGAGGTGAACAATCTCTACAGTGAAAACTATGAATCACTGATGAATGAAATCGAAGAATAAAGAAATGAAGACATATCCTGTGTTCATGGTTAGAAGAATCAATGTCATTAAAATGTGCATACTACAAAACAATTTACAGGCTGGCGCCGTGGCTCAATAGGCTAATCCTTCACCTGCGGCACTGGCACACCTGGTTCTAGTCCTGGTCGGGCGCCAGATTCTGTCCTGGTTGCCCCTGTTCCAGTCCAGCTCTCTGCTGTGGCCAGGGAAGGCAGTGGAGGATGGCCCAAGTGCTTGGGCCCTGCACCCCATGGGAGACCAGGAGAAGCACCTGGCTCCTGGCTTTGGATCGGCGCAGCGCACCGGCTACAGTGGCCACTGGGGGGTGAACCAATGGCAAAGGAAGACCTTTCTCTCTGTCTCTCTCTCTCACTGTCCACTCTGCCTGCAAAAAAAAAAAAAAAAAAAAAATTACAGATACAATGCAATGACTATCAAAATTCAAAGGATATTTCTCACAGAACTCAGAAAAACACTGATAAAATTTGTATAGAACCACAATAGACCCTAAATGACCAAAGAAATTATGAGCAAAAAGAACAAAGCAGGAGGTATAACACTATCTGACTTTAAAACATACTACATAACTATAGTAATTAAAACAGCACAGTGCTGGCATAAAAACAGATCCATAGACAAATTGAACAGCTTAAACCCATGCATCTACACCAAGTGATCTTTGACAATGATGCTAAGAACACACACTGCAGAAAGGATAGTTTTTTTTTTTTTTCAATAAATGGTACTGGAAAACTGGATATGCTTATACAAAAAATGAAACCAGATCCATCTCTTGTAAACAAGTTATTATCTTTGCCACAGCCAAAAATAACCAATTAGAGAAAGAAATAGAAAGGGAAAAAAACCCATTTACATTAGTAACCAAAGCTGGAAAAGACCTCAGAATCAACTGTACAAGTGCAAAAGCTATGACCGTAACTACGAAGCTCTAATAAGAACAAGAAGACCCAAGTCAATGGTGCACCGCAGCATCCCCTGGGAGTGAAGACGTGGGATTGGAGATGTGAGTTCTCTCCAGGTTAACCCCTAAATCCAGTGAACTGCAATCAAAATCAAAATGTCACCAGGTAGAACGAGCACCATAAGATGTTACTGAGAAAATCTAAGTGTTAAACATATGGATATCCAGCATAAGATTCTTTCAATTCTCCAGGATATTTGAAAGTTTTTATTGAAAATTGAGGGGAATACCATTAGGATTTGTGTGTGTGTGTGCGTGTGTGTGTAATTTGAGAAGCTGAATCTTAACTTGAGAAAGAAAAAAATACAAATACCTTTAACATTTTTGAGACGGAACAATGAAGAGGAACTTGTTTTATCAGGAATCAAATATATTTCTTCAAAGATTTATTTATTTGAAATTCAGAGTTACAGAGAGAAGGAGAGGCAGAGGCAGAGGCAGAGGCAGAGAGAGAGAGAGAGAGAGAGAGAGAGAGAGAGGTTTTCCATCCAATGGTTCACTCCCCAATTGGCTGCAACGGCCAGAGCTGCACTGATCTGAAGCCAAGAGCCTCTTCTGGGTCTCCCACGCAGGTGCAGGGGCCCAAGGACTTGGGCCATCTTCCACTGCTTTCCCAAGCCATAGCAGAGAGCTGGATCAGAAGAGGAGCTGCCAGGACTCGAACCGGCACCCATATGGGATGCTGGCACTGCAGGTGACAGCTTTGCCAACTACACCACAGCTCCAGCCCCAGTGGCTGGTCCTGTAAACCACTGTCATAGCCTTCAAATGAAATCAAGCAATCTCACCTAAAGAGCCTTTTGAATCATAATATCACACACAAGTGGATCAATTTGCACTCATGGTGTCACCACTATGCTAGAAAGGCAGGTTCAGCTGCTCATGCAAGAAAACAAGCTCCTCAAATCAGGACACTTTGTTGCATGTCAGCCTGTCAGGTACCTGTCTGCCTCTGCCTGCCTTCAGAATGAAGGACGCTCTAGGGGTCTCTGGGAGCGTTAAACACCAGAGGACTTGCTCTAAACCACTGCTCCTTGGGCTTCCTTTTGTAAAAATTGGTACTCAGAGCACAATCTTCCTTTTTCATATGGAAACAAAAGGGCTTCTTTTTAAAAGATTTATTTATTTATTTGAAAGGCAGAGTTACAGAGAGAGGAGGACAGAGAAAGAAATCTCCCTTCCACCGATTATCTCCCCAAAATGTCGTAACAGACAGGGCTGGGCCAGGTCAAAGTCAGGAGCCAGAAGCCTCCTCCAGATCTCCCACAAGGGTGCAGGGGTCCAACTACCTGGGCTTCCTCCTCTCCTTTCACAGGGCATTGAAGGGGAGCTGGATCAGAAGTCAAGCCTTTGGGACATGACCTGGTGCTCATATGGCATGCCAGCATCACAGGTGGCGTCTTAACCTGCCATGCCACAATACCATCCTCACAAAGGGGCTTCTTCACACCAGAATGCTTCCTTCTCAACCAAGTAGTTGAAGTGATGTCCTCAAAAAATGGGCATTTACTTCTTTCTGTACTGCACTTATATATTCAACACCTAAAGTAAACGCAATATATCTATACAAGAAATAAAGAACAGAGTAACAACTACAGAGAAGTTATCCTCTGTTATCAAAAAAAATTGAGTTTATAGAAGCATACTGAGACAAAGAGATTTCACTACTTGTGTCTTAGAGGTTAGTCCTGGCATTGGCAGTGTCACTTTTAACACACTTTGCTGGTCAAAATGAGTTACAGTCCAGTACAACGAGGAGTGGAATCAGACTCCACAAAAGGTCCATCCAGGGAGGAAGGGAATAGGTGGCAGCCATTTTCTGGAGTCTACCTACCACAAGTGGGCATTAAATGACATTAAGGGATTACTGTTAACATTGTTATATGTGATCATGGTATCTTGGTCATGTTTTTTAAAAAGTCCCAATTAATTAGTGCTATACACTGAAGTATTTATGGGAATAATCCATTATAGGAGACTTACTAGAAAAACAAAGCAAAAAAATATAACCCATCAGAAAAAATGGGGGCTAGGAAATAATAAAAGAAGAAATAAATTTGACCATGAATTGACAATTGTCCAAGTTGGACTGGGCTACATATTGTTCATTTTCTCTACTTTTGTGTATATTTAACATTTTTATAATAAAAAACCCAGACTGTTATATAAAAGAAAGCTTTAAATTTGTATTTTTAAAAAGCATTTTGTCTTAAATGTTTCTCTCTTTCCTTCCTTTGGAAAACATTGACTTTGGCTCCATCACCAAATTCAGCCACCCACCTTCCCACTGCCTAAGCCAACCCTAAATAAATCGACCGGCTTTCTGGGAGGTTTCCAGGACCAAACAGAAAACCAAACTCATTTCGATCCCATCACTCAAAGTGTGTCATGGCCCACGAAGCACTTTCACATCCTTCTCAAGCCATCCTCACATCTTCCTGGGTTGGTATTGTTGCCCCTGTGCCGTCTCAGCACCAAGGAGCTGCAGGGCAGGAATGGCGGTGACAGGACCAGTTACACAGTGAATTCCTGCACTGCCAGAGATCCTGACTCTACGGCCTATGCTCTCTGCCAGGCCACATTCACTCTGAACACTAACTAAGCCATAAATGCATTACCTTTATGAAGGGCTTGAAGATTTTACAAAGTGAATTATTCTACTGTTGCTACTTTTTTTTTTAATTAAAAAGGCTTGACAGGGCTATTGTGACCTTTAATATTTATAACATTTTACACTGTCAGAAGAGGAGCTGTATTATTTACTCTTTTGTATGAATAGCAAACTGTGTTACAGTGGGGCTGAGTGATTAGACCAGGGTTAGTTAGTAGGAATCTACAACAAAAAGAGCACAAGGGAAACCATCCCTCCTGAGGAATGTGTGTGGGCAGGACCTTGGCAGTCTAGTGGATTTGCTGGTTGGAGTAGATTTCTGCTGAAAACAAAGGAGTTACAAAGAATTCAAGTCTGTTTCCAATCCCAAATCCTCCAGTGTCAAAGCAATATCAGGGCCACAGTTGGCCTACTTTTGCCCTCCTGATACTAAGTGGTCATAATACTTTCTGCATGTAGTAATCACCATTCAGCTGAGGGCTCAGGGCTAGAGCACTCACTCTACTTGTTTCCCCCTCTAACAATTCTTCTTTTTGTCAAGTCACCAACAGAAATAGCCTGCTCCAATCAGATGTTATCACTTCTAAAGTGAACACTAATTTATTCTTTCTCAAGCTTGGAAAGGTGTTTAAGATATAAATACAGAGGTCCTAGAATTAAAAGGGCTCTAGAGGCCTTATATTCAATGACCCACCTTTCTAAGAAATCCCTTACAAATATCACTTCCAGGTGGTTAGGGTGGTCTATACTTAAATATCCCCAGAGACAGGAGGCTCAGAACTAAAGATACTGAAAAGATGCTTGAAAAATGGATTCTTTTTAAGATTTCTTTTATTTATTTGAAAGATATAGTTACAGAAAGAGGTAGAGACAGAGAGAGAAAGAAGGGTCTTCCATCTGCTGATTCACTCCCTAAATGGCTGCAACAGCCAGAGCAATCCAATCTGAAACCAGGAGCTACTTGCAGGTCTCTCACTTGGGCCATCTTCCACTGCTTTCCCAGACCATAAGCAGGGAGCTGGATTGGCAGTGGAGCAGCCAGGCTTGAACCGACGCTCATATGGGATGCTGGTGCCGCAGTCAGAGGCTTAACCTATTATGCCACAGTGCTGGCCCTCCAGGATTTTTGAGGAAAACACCTGGAAGAATGGTGCTGCCAACAACCAAGATAGCTGTGAAACTGATAAGCTTTGTGCAAAAAGTAAAAGCAAATATCTACTAAGATCAGGGACTCTCTTTCTAGGGGAAAAGCTGGATTCATCTGGTTTGGACACAAGTGTTTCAGAGAATTAATGGGTCAGACTGCTAATGAGCAGGCAGGCTGTGCAATGCCAATATTTCCAAAGAAAAAACCCTGGCCTCTGCCAAAACCTACCCAAACCCACAGAGAAACTACAGAAAGCAGAGGGCTGGGAGAAAACCCGGATACTGTAAGAGCTAAGTGGTCAAAGCTTTCAGCTTTGAAGGTGTGAGATAGCTCCTCCAAATTTAAACATAATGAACTGGTATCCAAAATTTAGTTCCAAGTATAAAAGTAAATTAATTTAGGGCAGGCATTTAGCCTAGCAGTTAAGATGCTACATCCCATGTTGGAGTACCTGGTTGGATTCCTGGTTCCTGCTCCTGACTCCAGCTTCCTGCTAATGGAGACCCTGGGAAGCAGCAGTGATGGCTCAAGTGACTGGGCTCCTGTCAGCCACTTGGGAAACCTCAACAGTGTTCCCGGCTCCTAGATTCAGTCCAGCCTCAACTGTTGCAGGCATGTGGGCAGTGAACCAGAGGATGGGAGTTTCTCCCTCTACCTCTCAAATAAATAAATAAAACTTTTTTTAAAATTACTTTATTAACTTTAAAACTAAAAAACTTAGAGTAATATAAATGGTTTGTTTTGAATGTGGTTTTGCTTCTGAAATTACATTTGTTTAGTTTTAATTGAGTTTTTCCAAAGTGGGACAGATAGTTTACTGGCCAAATAGTTTGCATGCTGGTGAGCTTGCTTGAGTCTCTCAAAAACACTTTTAAAAAAGATTTCCGGGGATCACCCCTGTGGATCAATGTTCCTCCTCCTTCCTGTAGGCTGAGCAGTCTGCATTTACGACTTTCTTCAATGACCTCACTACAAGGTCCAGCAACATCTTACACATAAGAAAAGATAATTGGCCGGCACCGTGGCTCAATAGCTAATCCTCCGCCTTGCAGCGCCGGCACACAGGGTTCTAGTCCCAGTCGGGGCACTGGATTCTGTCCCGGTTGCTCCTCTTACTGTCCAGCTCTCCGCTGTGGCCCAGGAAGGCAGTGGAAGATGGCCCAAGTCCTTGGGCCCTGCACCCGCATGGGAGACCAGGAGAAGCACCTGGCTCCTGGCTTTGGATCGGCACTGTGCGCCGGCCGCAGGGCACCAGCTGCAGCGGCCATTAGGGGGTGAACCAACGGAAAAGGAAGACCTTTCTCTCTGTCTCTCTCTCTCACTGTCCACTCTGCCTGTCAAAACAAAACAAAACAAAACAAAACAAAACAAAACAAAACAAAACAAAACGATACTTGATTTCATCCACAGTAAGAGAAATACCCACTCTGATTATTCTGATTCTCTTTACTTATTTTGGAAAAGCTTGAAACATTTCATTACCTGCTAAGTTGGCAAAGGTCTGCAGAAACAAGGACTCACAGTGGGCATGAGATTTGGTAAAACATTTACTGAGAACTACTTAACAGTAACAGAATTATAAACATTGCTTTCCTTTAATTCAGCATTGCTGCCTCCTGGAATGTACCTTGCATATATGCCACACATGTGCTAAATAATATATGGATAAGATAATCAACTATCGGGGCCAGCGCTGTGGTGCAGTAGGCTAAGCCTCTGCCTGGGGTGCCTGCATCCCCTGTGGATACTGGTTTGAGCCCCAGCTGCTCCACTTCTGATCCAGCTCGCTGGAAGATGGCCCAAGTCCTTGGGCCCCTGCACCTGCATAGGAGACCCAGAAGAAACTCCAGGATCCTGGCTTCAGATTGGCCGAGCTCGGGCAGTCGCAGTCATTTGGGGAATGAACCAGTGGATGGAAGACGAATCTCTGTCTTTCCCTCTCTCCTGTCTATAGCTCTGCTTCTCAAATAAATAAATCTTAAAAAAAAATGAACTGTCAACACTGTAAGAACAAACAATTGGAAATAACCCAATTGCCCACCAGTTGGAGACAATCAAATTAATTTCTGCCTATCTATACAATGGAAAAGTGTGCACTTGTCAAAACGAATGAGGAGAGGCCTGCAATGTGGCATAGTAGGCTAAGCCTCCGCCTGCAGCACCAGCATCCCATATGGGTGGCGGTTTGAGTCCTGACTGCTCCACTTTTTTTGGACAGGCAGAGTTAGACAGTGAGAGAGAGTGAGTGAGTGAGGGAGTGGGAGTGAGAGTGAGAGTGTGAGAGTGTGTGTGTGTGTGTGTGTGAGAGAGAGAGAGAGAGAGAGAGACAGAGACAGTGAGGGAGAGACAGAGAGAAAGGTCTTCTTTCCGATGGTTCACCCCCCCAAATGGCCGCAATGACTGGTGCACTGCACTGATCCGAAGCCAGGAGCCAAGGCCCAAGCACTTGGGCCATCCTCCACTGCCCTCCCGGGCCACAGCAGAGAGCTGGACTGGAAGAGGAGCAACCGGGACTAGAATCCAGGGTGCCGGCGCTGCAGGTGGAGGATTAGCCAAGTGAGCCACGGCGCCAGCCTCACTGCTCCACTTTCGATCCAGCTCCTTGCTAATGTGCCAGGAAAGCAGCAAAGGATTGCCCAAGTCCTTGGCCCCCTACACCTACGTGGGAAACTGGGAAGAAGCTCCAGGCTTCAGCTTGGCCCCACCCCACCATTGTAGCCATCTGGGGAGTAAACCAGTGGATGGAAGATCTCTGTCTCTCCCTCTCTATAACTCTGCCTTTCAAATAAATAAATCTTGAAGAAGAAGAGGAAGAAGATCTGGTTGATCATGTAGAGTTCCTTTACCTTTTAAATATGTTACTTACTTGGAAGGCAGAGAGAGTGAGAGTGAGAGTGAGAGAGTGAGAGAGAGTGAGAGATCTTCCATGCACTGATTCACTTCCTATATGGCCACAACAGCCCAGGTTTGGGCCAACACAGAGCCTGGAGTCAGGAACTCCATCTGGGTCTTCCAGGTTGATGGCTAGGGCCCAGGTACTTTGGACCACCTTCTGCTACCTTTCCAGGAGCATTAGCAGGGAGCTGGATGAGAAGTGCAGAGTAGCCAGGGCTCAAATCAGCACTCCTATGTGGAATGTTGATGTCCCAAGAAGTGGCAGCTTAACCTGGGGCACCAAAACTCCCACCCTAAACTTCTTTTTAAAAATAAAATACGTCATTTTTAAAAGTTAATAAATAAAAGTTGTAGGTGGGCTTTTGGTTTAACTTCTTCAGTGGTATACTTGGGCACTTCACCTATAACTAAATATAATACCTACAAGTAAAAACATTCAATTTGCCTCCTAGCTTAAAGCTATCATTCTAAAACAATTTAGACATACCCAATATGGAAGAATGACCTCTTTTCCATTTAAAAATTACTATAAGTGACCTGTCATGCAGTATTCATTTGAGTATCTCCATGGCCTGGGAGCTCATTAGCACTGTGACAACTCATTATAAAGTTCCTTTCTTACTTGGACCTGTTTCCTTGATTTTAGCTCAGTCTTCAGGACATAGGATAAGTTAACTCTTTTTACTATACAATGAAGTCAACTCTCTTCTCTATATATCACCCATTCACACAACGGATGATCATCATCTCACCCTTTACTTCACTTCTGCAATGAAACCATCCTGAATCCATTCCACATTCTTCACTGCCATACATTTCTTTAAATAATTATTTTTGTTTATTTGAAAGGCAGAGATCTTCTACCCTCTAGTTCACTCCCCAAATGCCCACAACAGATGAGGCTGAGCCATGCTGATGCCAGGAGCTTGGAATTCAATCCAGGTCTCCCAAGTGAGTAGCAGGGACCCAACTCCTTGAGCTATTATCTGCTGCCTCCCAGAGTGTGCAGGAACAGGAAGCTGGAATTGGAAGCAAGGCTGGGACTTAGAACCAGGCACTCTGATATGAGCTCCAGGCCTCTGGAGTGGCACCTTAACTGCCTTGCCAAACGCCGGCCCCTCTACTGACCTACTCTTTGAATACATTCTAGTCTGTCCACGTCTCTCTCAAAATGTGACTATCAGAACTGAATGAAGCATTCAACATGTAGCCCAACCAGAAGAGAACGAAATGGAAGCAGTGTTTTCATCATTCTGCTACCACTATGGGTACCATCAGAAATCTATCTACGTACACAAAGTATTTTTGTCTTTTTGCATCTGACTTATTTTACTTAACATAATGCCCTCAAATTTCATCTGTGTTGTTGCACATGTTGGAATAACATTCCAGTGTATGCATATTTCACATTTTCTTTGTCTACTTCTCCACTGAGGGACACTCATGTTGTTTCTGTCTCTTGGCTATTGTAATGTCACAATAAACATGGGAATACAAATACATATTTGAGACTGTTTTTGATTCTTCTGGGTACACACGGTTTTTTCTTGTTTAAGCTCTCCACACTCCTGTGAGCTGGATGAGCAGCAGCAGACTCAGGGGTATGGATATGTACCTTCATATTTTTGTCCTTGTCGCCAAATTATTCCTATCAATTTTCCCCCAGTCTTTTCTGATGCCTTCTCGGTTCCACTATTTTTCAGTGAATTCACCAGGTCAAATTTCAAATTCATCACTTGTCAAAAGGAAATAAAGTTATTAAACCTTCCCTTTTCCCTCTCTGCTGGAAAAGCTCTCGCTCCCTCACCCAGAGCAGGGTGCCTTGCCCTGGGCAGAGTGAAGCTGCAGGAGCCCAGGGCCTAGTCTCCTGGAAGAGTGAAGGGCTGTGGCTCTGCCTCAGTGGGCCCAGGACAGTTTCAATAATGTTGACTTTATGAATCATGTTTCGAATGCAGCTAGTATTTTATCAGGAAGTTATGTGTTTCTCTTGACAGGTGAGATCAAATACTATTCATTAGTTTGATTAGCCTTATGATTTGTAGCCAGGATATTTCTATGTAAATCTACTTCCAATTTTATGATGCCTAACTAATGGGATTAACTGGATTTGATAAACAAAGATCCACATTTCCACAGGACTCTTCAGGATCATAGTCACTTTCATGTTGTCCTGAGAGGCAACAGACAGAGGTGCTCAGATGGAGCACACACTGGGGGAACACACACTGAGGGTTCTTAGCTCTGTCTCTGAGGAAGCATAGAGCACTGAGGTAACCCAGGGGAAGGAGGCAGAGGCCTGAGCTTCCGAGCCTTCTCTAGGATGTAAAGAAGTAAAAGTAATCACCAGTCACAAAAGAGTGGCTGGCACAGGTGCATGAATACACTCACAAACTCACAGTGATACGTTCAGCAGTGTTGGCAGTCAGTTCACTTCTGTTTTGTAAAACAGTAAACATTTATTTCATTACTGTGAGATTTCAGGAGCCTAAATACAAAGTTTCTTAGAACTTCTCTTGATGTCATATGTTGAAAACTGATATGAGTTGCCTGCCATCATATATTTGGTAAAAGTTGCATTCGTTCATGTTTAACAAAAGGGTTGCTTAGTATTATGTATTGGTTTGTTGCCGCTGTTTCTATGATAACCTTGGACGATAAAATGTCATCTGACTTTACTTAAAACATCACTTAACTCTCATAAAAAGTAGAAAACATCCCCTTAATCGGGCCTCTCCCATCCTCCCTCCTCTGCAACCCCTCCAGCCACCCATTCTCCCACTTGTTCAACCTCCTTGCTCAGTCAGTTTTTGGTGCATTGCCAACTCCATTCTCTCTGCCCACTCTTCCCAAAGTACTTGCCCCAAGGTCACCAGTCAAGTGGCTCTTTGGACTCCTTGGCAGCTTTTATGAATCTCAAAGCCATTCAAGACTCAGAGGTTACGACCCACACCTCTGCAATCTTTCCACAAGACAGCAAATTCATCCTGCCCAGGACATTGCAGACTCCTGTAGCCAAGTCACTTTCAAATCACTCTTGTTAACCCTACCCCATCTGCCAAGCTTTAAACCTATCACCTCCCTATCACCCTTGGTCACTGTAGGTTTAAATAAACTATACACATAGTTCCTGCCTCCATCAATCTTGGCATTCATCCCGCCAAAAAATAAGCAAAAAACAAACCAGCAAACAAAACAAAAACACAGACCAACAACTAAGCCACTATATTCCACTGCCTAGATTTTCATCTCACATCTCACTACCTTAGTTTGGACTGCTGTAACTAAAATATCAGAGACTGGGTGGCTTATAAAGACCGAAATTTATTTTTCACAGTTCTGAAGGCTGGCAAGTCCAAGGTTGAGGCATAAGCAGATTCTGTATATGGTGAGGGCCTGCTTCCTCATAGTCAGTTGTCACTGATGTGCCCACACAAGGTAGAAGGGACAAAGGAGTTTCTGGGGTTTTACAAGGGGACTAATTCCACTCACAAGGGCTCCCCACCTTCCCAGTTTAATTACACACTGAAAGCTCTGACTCCTAATAACATCACACTGTGGGGTTAGGATTTCAACCTAAGAATTGGGGGCGGTTATTCACTCCATTATATCACACAACCAGATTTCCAAGCAGCTATCTCGGAATCACTCCTGTATCATTCATGCAGCCGCCTCCCTTCTTTCCGTTTTCTGGCTGACATCAAATCCTCTGAATCCAAGAATGATGTTTCCAATGTGACCTAGTTTTCATCATTGGGAGATGCAGTCTACTGGTTAAAGACCTAATCTCTGGATTTAGACAGGCCTGGTTTAGTACTCTGCTACCTATGAACTTTGGAATACTGGGCAAGGTGCTTGTGCCTTTCAAATCTCCATTTCCTCTTCTGTAAATGAAGATAACAGCCTCAATCTCAGGGTTGGTGCAAGAATTACGGTAAGTTCGTAAGTGGCTCAACACTATCCCTGACACATAGGAAGTGCACCATAAGTGATGGCCAGGGCATCACCCTCATACCTTTGTCCTTAATTCAGGCTCTGTCCATTGGCCTTGAGCACTCTAACAACTCTCCAAGCCTTCAGCCCTCAGCTCTTTCTCTCCTTCGTCTACTTCTCACATTGTCACAAGAATTAACAAACTAAGAAACAAATCTCTTCCTATCCCCCCCTTTAAAAAAAAAGATTTTATTTATTTATTTGAGAGGTATAGCTACAGACAGAGAGAGGGAGAGACAGCAAGGTCTTCCAGTCACTGGTTCACTCCCCAAATGGCCACAATGGCCGGAGCTGGGCAGATCTGAAACCAGGAACCACAAGCTTCTTCTGGGTCCCCCATGCAGGTGCAGGGGCCCAAGGACTTGGGCCATCTTCTACTGTTTTCCCAGGCCATAGCAGAGAGTTGGATGGGAAGAGGAACAGCTGGGACTCGAACTGGTACCTATATGGGATGCCGGCACTGCAGTTGAAGGCTTAGTCTACTGCACCACAGCACCAGCCCGCAGAAGGGATTTTTTTAAAAAGGTGTGGTAAAATACACATACATCTTTACCATCTTAAACACTTTTAAATGAACAATTCAGTGGCACTAAATATTTTCATACTGTTGTACAAACATCAACACTATCTCCATAACTCTTTTCATCTTATTTATTTATTTATTTATTTGAAAGGCAGTGTTACAGATAGAGGTAGAGACAGAGAGAGGTCTTCCATCTGCTGGTTCACTCCCCAGATGGCCGAAACGGTCAGAACTGCGCCAATCCAAAGCAAGGAGCCAGGAGCTTCCTCCAGGTCTCCCATGCGGGTGCAGGAGCCCAAGGACTTGGGCCATCTTCCACTGCTTTCCCAGGCCACAGCAGAGAGCTGGATTGGAAAAGGAGCAACCGGGACTAGAACTGGTGCCCATATGGGATGCCGGTGCTTCAGTGCAGGGCTTTAACCTGCTGCACCACAGCACCAGCCCTTCATCTTGTAAAACTGAAATTTTGTACTCATTAAATAATATCTCCCCATTCTCCCTCTTTTCAGTCCCTGGCAACCACCACTATACTTATCTTATGTAAGTAGTTATCTTATGTAAGTAGAACTGTGTTCTATAGGTACAATCAACAGGTGAGAAACATCTATATCTATATATCAATCTATATATGAATGAGGGATTTCCTATGGTAACTGGTTCACACTAGCATGGCAGGAAAGAAGTCCACCCACAGACTGTCTGTAGGCTGGATACTCTGGGATGCCAGTAGCATGACTCAGTTCCAGCATTCGAGAGCCTCAGAACCAGGGAAGCTGAGGCTGTAACTCTCAGTTTGAGGCCATAAGTCTGAGTGTCACCTAGGAGTCTGCTGCTTTAAGTCCTGGTTCAAACAAGTCCCAGCTCTTAGAGCAAAAGAGCAATTCATCTTTTGTAATTATTCTCTTCAACTAGCCAGTTGATGGTGTCCAGCCACACCGAGGCTGGGTCTTCCAAATGAGTCCATTCTGATTCACATGTTAATCTCATTTGGACACACCCTCCCAGACACATCCAAAATAATGCTTTAGAAATTATATAGAATTTGCCTGTTCATAACTGGCTTAACTTACTATAACTTCCTCAAGGTTAATCCATTGTCGCTCCCCCATTCGCGGAGGAACGACACTGGACCCTGCGGTGTTCTTTCTGCCCGGCTCTTCCCGGGTTAGTTGCCATTCCCTCACTGCGGAGGAACGACGCCGTCCTGGGTTAGCTGCCGGCCCCCCACCTCCGCAGAGGGGCGGCACCCCCCACCGCTTTCCCCTCTTCCGCAGAGGAGCGGCACACCGCCGGCCGGCCGGCTCTCTCGGGGGCTGCTCAGATGTTCCTTCAGATGTTCCTGGTGCATGTTGTCTCTCTCCTCCTTTATAGTCCTCTTCCACAAATCCATGCTCTGCTGCCCACACGCCGAGCATGCTGCTCTCCTCCAATCAGGAGCAGGATCAGCTCCTGCCACTTGTTAGTCAAATTGGCGAGGCAGCTGCATGGAAGTTGTTTGGTCTCTCTCTCAGCGCCTTATTGTGGGAGAGCAGATGCATAGAATAAGTCTTAATTCCAGTAACTTAGTCTAGTCTCAGTTGCTCCCCACAATCCATGTTGTACTATATGTCAGAATTTCCTTTCTAATAATATTCCCTTGTATGTGTATATCATACTTCATCCATTTATCTGTCAGTGGATACTTGGGTTACTTCTACATTTTGGCATTATGGGAGCCACTTTTTTTTTTTTTTTTTTTTTTTTTTTTTTTTTTTTTTTACAGGCAGAGTGGACAGTGAGAGAGACAGACAGACAGAAAGGTCTTCCTTTGCCGTTGGTTCACTCTCCAATGGCCGCCGCGGCCGGCGCGCTGCGGCCGGCGCACCGCGCTGATCCGATGGCAGGAGCCAGGAGCCAGGTGCTTCTCCTGGTCTCCCATGGGGTGCAGGGCCCAAGCACTTGGGCCATCCTCCACTGCACTCCCAGGCCTGGCCACAGCAGAGAGCTGGCCTGGAAGAGGGGCAACCGGGACAGAATCCGGTGTGCCGGCGCCGCTAGGCGGAGGATTAGCCTAGTGAGCCGCAGCGCCGGCCCATTTTGGCATTATGAATAATGTTGTTATGAACATGGATATAAAAATATATCTTCAGGTCCCTGCTATCAGTTTTTGGGGTACATGCCCAGAAGTGAGATTGCTAGATCAATCATATGGCAATTCTGTTTTAATTTTCTTAGAAACTGTACTATTGTTTTCCATTGTGGTTGTACTATTTTATATTCCCACCAACAGTGCACAAGGATTCTAATTTTTCCACATTCTTTAAGATTTTTTGGGGGGGCTGGCGCTGTGGTACAGCAGGTTAACACCCTGGCCTAAAGTGCCGGCATCCCATATGGGCGCCAGTTCAAAACCTGGCTGCTCCACTTTCAATCCAACTCTCTGCTATGGCCTGGGAAAGCAGTGGAAGATGGTCCAAGTCCTTGGGCCCCTGCACCCACGTGGGAGACCCAGAAGAAGCTCCTGGCTCCTGGCTTCGGATTGGCGCAGCTCTGGCCATTGCACCCATTTGAGGAATGAACCAGTGGATCAAAGACCACTCTCTCTACCTCTGCCTCTCTGTAACTCTGCCTTTCAAATAAATAAATAAATCTTAGAAAAAAGATTTATTTTTATTTATTTGAAAGGCAGAGTTACAGAGAGGGAGAGGAGGGAGGGGATGGGAGGGGAGGCGAGGGACAGGAGGGAGGGGAGAGGGGGAGGGGGAAAAAGGGAGAGGCGGAGAAGGAGAGAGGGAGAAAGAGAGAGATCCCATTTGCAGGTTTATTCTCCAAATGGCCAGGAGCCTGGGGACTTTTCCATTCTCCCTCCCATGTGGTTGCAGGGGCCCAAGCACTTGGGTCATTTTCCGCTGCTTTTCCAGGGACATTAGCAGGGAGCTGGATCGGAAGTGAAGCAGCCGGTCTCAAACCAGTGCCCATATGGGATGCCAGCATTGCAGGCTTAACCCGCTATGCCACAATGCCAGTTCCCAATTTTTCCACATTTTACCCAACATTTGTTATTTTTTCTTATTTGGGGGGTATGGTTTGAGAGTAGCCATCATCCTGGGCATGAAGTGGTTTTGAATTTTATTTCCCTAATGACAATAATGTTGAGCTTTTAAAAATGTACTCATTAGACATTTATAGATCTTCTTTGGAGAAATGTCTATTCGAGTTCTTTGTCTATTTTAATTGGGTTGTTTGGTCTTTTTAGTTGTCTTGTTGAGTTGTAGTTGTTTATATATCCTGGTTAATAACTCCTTATTAAATATAAGATTTGCAAATATTTTCTCTCATTTCATGGGCTACTTGTCACTCTGTCCAATGTGTCCATTGATGCACAGAAGTTTACATTTTTTATATAGTCCACATTACTTATTTTTTCTTTTGTTGCCTATGCTTTGGGTGCTATACTTAAGAAATCATTGCTGAAGATTGACTTTAATATATTAAGTGAAAGGCCAGTGCTGTGGTGCAGTAGGTAAAGCCGTCACCTGCAGTGCCGGCACCCCACCTAGTTGGTGGTTTGCGACTCCACATCCAACCCAGCTCTCTTCTATGGCCTGGGAAAGCAGTAGAAGATGGCCTGAGTCCTTGGGCCCCTGTACCCAGGTGGGAGACCTGGAAGAAGCTCTCGGCTCCTGGCTTCAGATGGGCCCAACTCTGGCCGTTGCAACCATTTGGGGAGTGAACCAGTGGATAGAAGATCTCTCTCTGCCTCTGCCTCTCTGTAACTCTGCCTTCCAAATAAATAAATCTTTTTTTAAAAAAATCATACATATGGCTTCCATTGTATTTCTCCTGGACAGTACTGTCCTACAGGTTCAAAACTGGAGCCACCAGGCAGCATGGAGAGCAATGGTTGAGATCATGGGATTAAATGATCGTCTGCAAGCTCCCTTCCTCTGTTTATTATTACAGAGTTCAGGGCACAGGAGACCACTATGATTGAGAATAGAGGCTTCTGAGTCAGATAAGCCCAGGCTCTACGACTGGCCCTCTTCCACAAAGAAGCCACTAGCTATAGGTACTCATGTGCCTACTGAGTATTTAAAATGTGGCTAGTATAAATAAAGAAGTTCTATAAGTCTAAGAAACTCATAGTGACCAGATTTCAAAGACAATACAAGAAAAAAGTGAAATGTCATTAATAATTTTTTATCAATTACATGTTGATATCTTAATATTTTTGACAGACTAGGTTAAACAATATATTATTAAAATTAATTTGACTTTTAAAAAAAGATTTATTTTGTTTATTTGAAAGACAGAGTTACAGAGAGAGGTAGACACAGAGAGAGAGGTCTTCCACCCACTGGTTCACCCCCCAGATGGCTGCAACAGCCAGAGCTGCGCCAATCCGAAGCAGGGAGCCAGGAGCTTCTTCCAGGTCTCCCACATGGATGCAGGGGCCCAAGGACTTGGGCCATCTTCTACTGCTTTCCCAGGCCATAGCAGGGAGCTGGATCAGAAGTGGAGTAGCCGGGACTAGAACCGGCGCCCATATGGGATGCCGGTGCTTCAGTGCAAGGCTTTAACCCTCTGCGCCACAGCACTGGCCCTGACTTGTTTATTTTTTGATCAACTTAATTGTTTAGAGTAGTTTTAGGTTCAGAGCAAAATTGAGCAGAAGATAGAGTTTTTCCATATACTCCCTGCCCGGACACATGCATAACCTAACCCAATACATTTGCTACCACTGATGAACCTTCTCTGACACACCTCAAGTCTATAGTTTACTTTAGGGTTTGTTCTTGGTTTTATATATTCTATAGGTTGGACAAGTTTACAATGAGATGTATCCTCTATTGCAGTATCATACACAATGCATTCACTGCCCTAAAAATCATCTGTGCTCTACCTGTTCATCCCTCCCTCCTGTTCCTCCACTCCAGACAACTTCTGATATTTTTACTATCTCCATAGGTTTTGCCTTTTCCAGAAAATCACATAGTTGGAATCGGACAGTAGGTAGTCTTTTCTCGTTGGCTTCTTTTATTTAGTAATATTTAAGTTCCCTCCATTTTTTCATGACTCGTGAGTTCATTTCGTGACTTGTTTATTTTTGCTTTTTAAAATATGGCTCTTAGAACATTTTAAATGACAAGCAGTACACATTATGTTTCTCTTAGTTTGGCACACGCAGATTTTCACAGTCTGGCATCTGCCAGCCTCTCTGGTCACTCAAGTCCATGCCTGGCCATACTTAGTTGGCTGCACCCTTAATACACCAGCATCCTTACTTTCACATGCACTGTAGCACTTAGAGTCTTCTTTGACTCCCTCATCACCTGAAGGGTAATCCATAAGACCCAGTTCAAATATGACATTCTCACTGAAACCATCCTAAACTTTCACTGTACTTAAATTGTCTTTTGCAGCACATTCCAGTTCGTAAGTTTCTGGGTCTATGTCTGACTCACACTCCAGGTTGTAAGCTCCTTGAAGGTAAGTCCCAGGCTTTGCTCATCTTTGGGGTCTCAATCACTAGCACAGAGTCTAACACACAGTAGGCATTCAAAAGAATTGACTTAATAAATTAATGAATAAAACAGGAAAATTCAGATTATCCTTGACAAAAAGCATACTCAGTTACAATCAGACAGCTCAAAGGATCTCAAAGGCAACATTCAGCCTGCAGAAGTCTATCAGCCAATAGCTAGAAAAATTCACAAACTAAAATGCATATTTTAATCAACTCAGCACCTTAGTAAGTAACATTTATCAAGTGTGTCCCAATGAAGACCTGGTAAAGAAGCCCCTAATGGTTAGTGGATTGGGGTTGACTTGTACAGGGATAGCTATAGAAACTAGATGGTTAAAACAACCACATTCTGTATCCATTAAATGGTAACAGCACAGATCCCACCAGAATAGAGGCAGTGAAGCTGAGCCTTTGATGTTGTTTCCAAAGAAAGCCACCACGATGATTAAAGGGTTGGAAAATGAGATTTATGGGGAATGGCCACAGGAACAGAGACAATTTTGCCTAGACAAGAGAAAAGGCCGCAGGGTGACTTAATAACCATTTTTAATCATTGTTATTATACAGATGACAGTGACCATATGGTCTCCATTTCCACCAAAGAAACAATATTGAAAATGTTCTTAAGCTGCAGCATAAAAAAAAAAGTTGTCTGGTTTTCAACAAAGAACTTAATGCTTAAGACCTAGTATACAGGGGCCAGCATTGTGTTGTAGAAGGTTAAGTATCCGCCTACAGCACCAGCATCCCATATGGGCACTGGTTCGAGTCCCGGCTGCTCCTCTTCTTATCCAGCTCTCTGGGGTGGCCTGGGAAAACAGTAGAAGATGGCCCAAGTTCTTGGGCCCCTGCACCCAAGTGGGAGACCTGGAAAATGCCCCTGGCTCCTGGCTTCGGATTGGTTCAGCTCTGGTCATTGAAACCATTTGGGGAGTAAACCAAATGGAAGACTTCTCTCTCCGTCTTTCCCTCTATCTGTAACTCTGCCTCTCAAGTAAATAAATAAATCTTAAAAAAATAAAAAAGGAGCTAGTAAACAGCAAAGCAGACCTAGGGAATGCATAGTATAGCTATTTCTGAACTCTATTATTAGATAGGTGGGGTGTGTTCTGGCCTTCAACAATCCTGTGCTGAGGGCAAATTCTCAGTTGGCTGGTCTTCAAATGAATGGCATAAATATGAACATTGGAATGAAAAAAAAAATAAAGATAACAAAAATTGAAACACAGCACCCTCTGGTGTGCATAAGTGTTTTTCAATCAAGGGGAGGAATCTTGACATGTTAGTATTTCTCAAAATATAATGTCCAAACCATGACAGAATTGAGAGAAAAAAACATACACAAAGCTGGTCTTTTAAGATTTATTTATTTATTTATTTGAAAGGCAGAGTTACAGAGATACAGAGGCAGAGAGGAGAGAGAAGGGGCGGGGGGTGTCTTCCATCCACTGGTTCACTCCCTAGATGGCTGCAACAGCAGGAGCTGTGTCAATCTGAAGTCAGGAGCCAGTAGCTTCTTCTGGATCTCCCACGTGGGTACGAAGCCCAAGGGCTTGGACCATCTTCTACTGCTTTCCCAGGCCACAGCAGAGAGCTGGATCAGAAGAGGGGCAGCCAGGACTTGAACCGGTGCTCATATGGGATACTGGCACCATAGGCAGAGGATTAACCTACTGTGCCACAGTGCCGGTCACCGAAGCTGATCTTTTTTATTATTGATTTTTTTAATTCATGCATTTGAAAGGCAGAGTGACAGAAAGACACAGCCAGCCACACAGGCAGAGATCCTCCACTTGTTGGGTTACTCCCCATATGTCCACAAGAGGTAGGACTGAGTCAGGCTGAAGCCAGGAGCCAGGAACTTCATTCATGTCTCCCATGTGGGTGTGAGAAATTCAAGCACTTGAGCCAGGCACATCAAGCACTGTCTCTCAGGTGCATCAGCAGGAAGCTGGGTCAGAAGTGGAGACAGCGCTCAATTGCAGATTCTCCAACATGCCATGCAGGTGTTTCAAGCAGCAGCCAAACCTGCTCTACCATAACATTAGCCCCAACACTGGTCCTAATGTTCATTTAATTGTTACATCCATCTTTATCAAGCACCTACTACCCACTTTCTGGTTTGGTACCAGGAAGGCTATATGCAGGCAACTAAAATGTCAGTAAACAGTAAATATGGATATTTCCCAATCACCATTTGACTGAATTCAGAGTTTGGAAACATCAGCTGGCACATGAACATTCTAGGCTGAGACATGACCATCCTTTCTGATAATATGAAGTCTGCCCTACATTAAAGAGTATTATGTGCAAAAGTCAGGGAACACCTGAACATGGGTGGCTCCCTTCAACACACCTCTGCTCTGCAGTGCTGCACACAGCCCTTCCTTACTAATGGCTCTTTGTCTCTTGAATGCCAACAGGCCATGCTCCAAGATTTTTTTCCCCTAGCCTCTTATTTTTAAGCACCAAAGATATCCCATAAGCTCAAAAATTTAAGAATCAAGAATCTTCTAAAGATCTCTCTGTACACTTAGTCATCTTAGTGTTGGATAGGAACAGCATTTATGTGGCACCCAAATTTCATTTGCATAACTCACCATTGCTAGGCAGCTGGTATGTCCTAGATGAATAAAATACAGGCTTTTGTCTGAGATTCACAGTTCAGTGAAGGGGCGGGGAGACAGACATAGTTACAATCAGAACATTAAAGCTCAAAACTCTAAGTGTTAATGAGAAAAATCACACTCACACACACACACACACACACACACACACAGAGCAATGGAAACACCAGAGAACCATCTGAGTCTTCTCAGGACATGAGAATAAACTCACATCCTGTAACAGCCAGCCTTAAACTTAAATGGGTCTTACAGGAATGAGAAGGAGTTTTCTAGGCACAGGACACAAGAATGTGTATCATTTTAGGTGTAAAGGCCTCAAAACCTAGGCCTAAAAAAAAAAAAAAAATCACAGCCCCCAGGTACATCATCTTTGGGAGAAGGGAACCACACAGCACATTTCCCTCCCATCCCAGAGGTCTCCATGAGAAATGCACTTGAAAAACCTGACCCCACTTGTTACATACAGCACATGCCCAAGTAGCATCAAACAAATAAAATAAAAATAATTTGACACAGGGCCAGGCACTGGTCTGATGGAGGTAAAGCAAGCTGGAGTAGAGAGAACAGACACACAGGAGTCTGGCTGGAAATGTCAGCAGGAATTCCTCTGATATCCTTCTCAGAATATCCTTGCCAACATCATCCAGGAGCTCTGCTATGGGTCCATCTCCCTTATCAAACTGGCAACACTGCACAGTATTGTGGGTACAAGTTTCTTCTCCTAAAGGTTTTGGACTGGGGCAAGAGCTGTGCCTTTTTATACTATGCTTTTACCACCCAGCACATATGCAGCTCAAGCAAATTTTACTGGATAAGCTAAGCAATTAGTTGATACGCATGATTATGGTTTGAAAGAGCAGAATTCTGGACCTACAACCCCTGCACCTTTCTCTATTTAGTTCATCTGGTTTTATTCTTTCTCAAAAGCCATCTATCCTCACTTGGTTCATGCTTTCCTACCCATTATATACTTATAAATGGACCCCACCTTCCAACTGGGAAAAGGGGACAGATATTCATGTTCTCAGTTCAGAGTGACATATGTCAAACTGAAAAACAACTGAGCCAAAGAGGTAACAGGAACTGGCTTTGTGAAATTACTGCCTCAGGAGGGAAAAGAGAAACCCAACTCAATCACAGTGTAAAAATAGGTCACTGCTTGAATATAGTCCTTTAGGTTACTGGCAGTAAGCCCCTTTTGCTTCTGACTCCGGTGTCAAGAGAAAGTGGCAGCACAGTCTTAGAATAAGAGCTGCGGGGCCAGCTGGCCACCTCGGCCTGGCCTTCCAGCTGGCAATCTAGAAGCAGCCCACAGGGCCAAGACACTACAGAGCTCAGTGAGCCTTTGTCACTGCTAACACCAAACACCAGAGCTGGTGAGTTTTGTTTTAAACAAATTGGGAAGCAGTTCAAGGTTGTCCGTGTAGTAAACCTCACTTGCATTTAGCTATGCATGTTTAAAAAACTTTTTTTTAATAATTTTAAAGGCAGAGTTACAGAAAAAGAGAAAGAAACAGAGAGAGAGAGAGAGAGAGATCTTCCATTTGCTGGTTCACTCCCCAAATGGCCACAATAGCCAGAGCTGCACTAGGCCAAAGCCAGGAGCCTGGAACTCCACTGCAGTCTCCTACATGTGTGGCAGGGGCCCAAGTACTTTCTTCTGCTGCTTTCCTAGGAAATTAGCAGAGAGCTGGATCAGAAATAGAGCAGCCAGGACTTGAACTGGCATTTATATGAGATGTTGACTTGCAGGCTACAGCTTAATCCATGGTGCCACAACACGGGCCCCTCAGCTATACTTTATTTAGTAGAAAAGGAATGAATAGAGTTCAACTAGCTTTCTCATACCTAGGAAGACCTAGCAAGCAGCCTCTTTTCCCTGAGAGATGGTTACAATTTTTAATTATTATAATGCTTTACTTGCAGCAAATTCAAGTGTGTATGGGTGTGTGCATTCATGGGTACACATGTGTGCATGGATATACCTAGCTGGGAGAATGTCAAAATGTTGATTCTATGGAAAAAAAACCTGTTTGTATTCCACAAAAAAAAAAAAAGAGCGAGAATTACTGATCAAGAATCAGTGGCAAAATAGAAAAGATAAAACATAGATATTCAAATATCCTTTATCAGAAAATGGCACATGAGTATTTCATAATAGCAATGATTAACATTAACTAACCATAAGATTCCAGAGTATTCTTTTTTTTTTTTTTGACAGGCAGAGTTAGACAGTGAGAGAGAGAGACAGAGAGAGACAGAGACAGAGACAGAGAGAAAGGTCTTCCTTCCCTTGGTTAACCCCCAAAATGGCCACTATGGCTGGAGCACTGCACTGATCCGAAGCCAGGAGCCAGGTGCCTCCTCCTGGTCTCCCATGGGGTGCAGGGCCCAAGCACTTGGGCCATCCTCCACTGCCTTCTCAGGCCACAACAGAGAGCTGGACTGGAAGAGGAGCAACCAGGACAGAATCCAGCGCCCCGACCGGGACTAGAACCCAGTGTGCCGGTGGCACAGGCAGAGGATTAGCCTAGTGAGCTGCGGCGCCGGCCCAGAGTATTCTTCATAAATTTGAAGAAGGGGTTCTAGAATGGCCTACTGATGTATTCTTCTATAAAAGTAGCCCTGACCCAGCACCATGGCGCAGTAGGTTAATCCTCTGCCTGCAGCGCCGGTATCCCATATGGGCACCGGTTCTAGTCCTGGCTGCTCCTCTTCTGATCCAGCTCTCTGCTGTGGCCTGGGAAAGCAGTAGAAGATGGCCCAAGTGCTTGGGCTCCTGCACTCATGTGGGAATCCAGGGAGAAGCTCCTCACTGTAACTCTACCTTTCAAATAAATAAGTAAAATCTTAAAAAAAAAAAATAGCCCTGGCTTGTGAAGTATCTGCTGTACATGTCTCTAATACCTCTGAGGGAAGGTCTCAGGGCTGCATCACTCAGCTACACCACTGGTGACATGCACACAATGGGCAGCACTAAGTACTTCAATTACAGGATTTCATCTGCAGCTTCTTGCTTACTAGGAAAAATCAGAGTCATTAATTATAAGCATTCCTTTCCAACAAAATTTATTGCATGGGGATTGAACCTCAGTATAGGTTCTTGGTACCACAGCACTCAATACTCAATATCTGTTTGCATGTACATAGAACTCACAGACGCAGGTTCTAAAAAGTTAAGCTAAACCTTAATGTAGTCATCTAAATAAAATTAAAATGTATATATCATTTAAATTAGGTTGAGTTTGATTCAGTTGGTCTAGGATAAAAACAAAGATCTTTTTCCTTTGTCTCTATTAGCCACGTCCTAGGAACTGCTTCCCTTATCAAGGCCAGAAGGCTACGGCAGTTCCAAGCTCCATAGCCCCACAATAGCCAAAAGAACAGAGTGGGGACCGACTGCGGAGGCCTATCAGAAGACTCACAAGCTTTCTTCCCAGAGTCCTCCGCAAACGTTTTCATGGCTTTGCCTGGGTCACAAGCTCAGCCTTGACCTAAAGCCCCCTCACCACTGACTGCTACTGGGTTAAACATTGTGACAACATGTGTGGGGTTACCTGATTGGGTTTAAATAGTCAAGACCCACTTTGGAGTAGGGAATAGTGGAACTAATCCCTCTCCATCCAGAAGACAAAAACAGTTTGCTCAGGAAAGGATCAGGGAAGTAGGAGAGGCCCGGGGGAGGGGGATGCTTGGAATGTGCTCCATCCTTCACCTGGCATGGGCTCTGAGGTCCCAGTATCAAGAGAAATGTATCTCGCGTGATGTTTTTTCCCATCATTTAACACGATCAAGTGTTTGTGCTTACACAGAGACAAATTAGCTTGGAGAGAAACTCAATGATAAAAATGTCTTGAAACTGTGTATGAGAGAAAAACCAGGAAAAATGAGGCCAACCGGTGTGTTTTAGAAAAGGATATGATAATATACCAAAATCAAATGAAGTGATTCCCTTCAAACTATCAAACTTAAGAAAAGAGCAGGGACTGGCCTATCTTTGACTTTCTATTACTTATCGAATTTCTAAAAACGACATCAAATATTAAAAAAAAAAAAAAAACATGACTTTGGGGCCAGTGCTGTGGCGTAGTGGGTAAAGCCACCGCCTGCAGTGCTGGCATCCCAGATGGGCACCGGTTCAAGTCCTGGCTGCTCCACTTCCTAGCCAGCTCTCTGCTTTGGCCTGGGAAAGCAGAAGGTGGCCCAAGTCCTTGGGCCCCTGCACCTGTGTGGGGGACCCCGAAGAAGCTCCTACTTTGGATCAACGCAGCTCTGAGACGCTGCAACCAATTGAGGAGTGAACCAGCAGATGACAGACCTCTCTCTCTCTGCCTCTTCTCTGTGTAACTCTGACTTTCAAATAAATAAATAAATAAATATTTAAAAAATAAATAGATAAAAAATGAAAACATGACCTCTAGAGTGTTTAAAATTATTGCATTATGAGATTATCCCCAAGTATGTGTGTGCCCATGTGTTATCTGTCATTTATTTCAAATAAAAAAATATTTGAGTGCTACTAAGATTTCTAGCTCTGTCCTAGGAAATACAGTAGAAACAGGAATAATTCAAAACTACAGCATCTTTACCCTCAGGGAGTACAACCACGACTACCACCAGTGGTGAATAAAATTACTATGTCAGACTCTGCCAACTACTTTACATGTATTTTCTCATTTAATTTGCTCCTCACAATAGCCCCATGAGCTAAGTAATGACCCAATTTTCCAAACTGGGAAGCCAAAGCTTAAATGGCGAAATAACTGACTCAGGTCACACAGGCACCAAAGCCAGTACCCCTGATCCAAAGCCCATATTCTTGAGAGCTGGTGGGGAGGTTCTAGCAGGGGAGTGCAGCTATGTATACCCTGACCGAAGAAGACAGGTCCTACTCTGCGGGTTAGGTCGTGCTCTTCAACCCAGTGTGCAGCTTCGGAAGGGACGCACATGGAGTGGTGAGGGAGGAAGGGGACATCCGCCTAGCCAGCCAGATCAGCCAAAACAACCCTGGCGACCAGTGGGGTGATAGATGTTGCAGCCACATCCCGAAGCCTATATCCTTAAGGCACGGCACATCTGGCTGGAAAGAAAACAGGCACAAGCCTTCTGGAGGGTGAAGAGTACCAGGGAGTATATCAAAGAGCCAAGTTCCAAGAAGTAGAGTGAAGACCCTCATAGTCTGACAAGAAATCAAAGAAGGCAAACGTGGTGAGGAGATGCCACAACACACTGACGTCTCATTGCTCCTCCACTATCCGTGCACTGGCCTCTGACCCAGGACCTGTTCATGGACCATGTCTTCATTATTTAGCTGCAGAGAGAAATGAGGACCAAGGACATTTATTTCTTCAGGCCTTGGAACCTTTCAAAGCTACTTCCAAAAATGGAATCAGCTCTTTCCCTGTTGCACATAGACTTATCTTTCTTCTCAAGATAAGGCCATGTGAGAAGAGAATAAGTTGGAAATTCTCTAGACAAATACTAGATGGTATGTCCACTATTGAATATTTTTATTTTTATGACCCTTGCCCTAAGTATAAGAAAATTGCCTTTGCCCTAGGCAAAGGAGTCATTTTGCCACTAGCTTCCTGGCACTGTGGAAAAGGTAAATGCATTATAATGTCTGAACAAAATGTAATACCACTTCCTCTGTGCTTGTCTCCATGTGCCAAAAAGCCATGGAATGAATGGAGGCGGGATCCTCTCACGCCTCAGCAGATCCTTTATAAAGCAGCTAATTTCTGGCTACCTCTGGTCAGGGAAGGCCTCCCAACCTTCAGGGTGTGGTTTTAGGGTCTCAGTGTTCCAAAGAAGGGATAAATATCATCAATCTTCAACAGAAGAGAGTTCAGAAGTGTGTGTGACTTCCTTCTGCTTCCATGAGATCAAGAGAAAGTGTCAACACTTTTTAGAACTTCTGTGTTAAACAGGATGAACTACAGGCCCAATACTAGTAGGTGCCTGATTGTTCTCAGGAAATGCAATGGTGAGGCAGCTACCTGGAGTGAGACTTGTTACTATCAAGGCAATGGGAAATGACTGTTTTCTCCATGAGCTTACCACCTATTATCAGGACCACATCTGGAACCAGGGAACCACATCTGAATGACTACTATGTATCAGGTTCTATGCTAACATCTCCTCACAGACTCAATCTTAGGAAGTGGGCATTATCTCTGCCTTGCCTAGGTAGAAGCCAAAGTTTAGGGAAGTTATGTCTGTTGTCACAGAGCGGGAAAAGTATGGTTGGACACTAGACATGACACCAAGTCCTGAATTCACTCTACTATGTGCTACTGACTGTCCTAGTGCCAAGGCTTGAATGATGATTTCATTAAAATCAGTCTCTTATTCTGCTCTCAAAAGAGGAAGAATGCACCAAGCTAAATGGAACTATCAAGGCAAAGGGAGAAAAGTACTGCAATGAATGGACACAGCAGGCTGGAAACCATAGTAGAAGGCTCAACTCTGATTGGAGGGAGGGATGACAGACTTCAGAGAGGGGAAGGCACCTAGTGGGGAGGGGCTTTTTGAGGTTAGTAAATGCTCCTCAATATAGACTGAGACAGGTCAACACAAAGAGAGGGCTCATGTTAGTACCCCTTTCAAGTCAGGGTTTCTTAGCCCCCCTGGTTACAGATACCTTAGATCAGCTAGTTCTACATTCTAGAGGCTGTCCTGTGCATTGCAGAGTAACTAGCAATACCCCTGACCTTTATCCATTCGATGCCAGTGGCACACTGCTCCCCTACTGCCTCGGCATAGTAACAATCAAGTCTTCAGACATTGCCAAATATCCCCTAGAGGACATGATCTACCATCCCCATTGGAGAACCACTGCCTTAAGTGAAGACGTGCCAGAAACTGGGGACTGGCTGCATAAGGGGCTGGAGAAGAGAAAAAGAAAGAAAGGCCAGGAACCAATCAGAAGAGAGAGCAGTTGTGTGCTCTGAGTATCCTCTTGTCAACTCCCTCAGACATGGGCTCTACTAAATACATCAAGACAAATGAAGTCAAACATGGTCCTACCATGGGGCCCTTTGAAGAGTCCCCAGCAAAACCCCAGCTAGGATAGAACATCTACATGAGGAGGGAGCAGATTCTAAACCTAGGCAACTTGGAAAGGACAAAGCCTTACTCTTTCTCTTTTCTAGAAATTGAGGCAATCAGAATCAGCCCTAAAGGCACTCGGATCTGGCTGAAAAGCCCATGAGAGTATTTCAGGCATGGAAAGCCAAGACACTCTGGCAAAAAGATCTCTGTGAGTGAGATCCCAGTGGAAAGAACAGGTCTTCAAAGAGGGAGGTGCCTTTCTCTGAAGGGAGGAGAGAACCTCCACTTTGACTATGACCTTGTCTAAACAAGATAAGAGTCGGAGAACTCAAGGGGCTTCCATAGCCTTGGAAACTCATGACTGGTGCATAGGGAGATTACTGATGCCATAAACAGGAGTGTCAATTTGTAAAGTCAACAACAGGAGTCACTGTGCACTTACTCCTCATGTAGGATCTCTGTCCTTAATGTGCTGTACACTGAGGCTTAATGCTATAACGAGTACTCAAACAGTATATTTCACTTTGTGTTTCTATGGGGGTGCAAACTGTTGAAATCTTTACTTAATGTACACTAAACTGATCTTCTGTTAAAAAAAAAAAAAGAAAAGAAAAGAAACTATCAATTCCCAACTTGACTCTCACTGGGATTAAACATGACAATAGGTCTGATCTGATTTCATCATCATTTAAAAAAAATCATCTATTATTTTTCACTTTATGTTTCTGTGTGGGAACAAACTGTTGAAATCCTTACTTAAGGTATACTAAGCTAATCTTCTGTATACTAAGATAATCGAAAATGAATCTTGATGTGAATGGAAGGGGAGAGGGAGTGGGAAAGGGGAGGGTGGTGGGTGGGAGGGACGGTATGGGGGGGAAAGCCATTGTAACCCATGAGACGTACTTTGGAAATTTATATTCATTAAATAAAAGATAAAAAAAAAAAAAAAAGAAATTGAGGCAAGAGAAGAGGACACAGGGAATGTTATAGGGGAATCAAGAGCCAGGAATTCTCAAACCTATTTGGGAGGATTTGAGGGGACACGAACAGGAGAAATCCTGACCTGTAATGTGTCTGTAGAATCCTTACATTCTCAGGACATCTCCCATTCCCTTGCCTTTCATCCTTGGATTGCTGTTGCACAGCAGAAGCAGTAAGGAGTGGGGGTAGTTACTTCTGGGAGGCAGGAAGGATAGAGAAGGTAGATGAAGACCAGAGAGATTCAAGGTTCAAGACAGATTTATTGACAGAGTTCACTAAGGGCCCATCACGTTTCTCAGTAAAAAGAAAGCAAGGTAGAGCTGGAGCTGGAGGTTTGAGGAGAGGAGAAAGGCAGAGAAATGAATATTTACACAATGTCCTCTGAGCACTAATTCTGGACCAGGCATATTGCACAAGTTACCACATTCGATTTTCAGTCTCATAATAACTGCGGATGGAGTGGGCACTATAATCTCTTTTTCAAGGAGGGGAGCAAGGCTCAGGGAGTCAAGGCCACAGACTGAGGGGCCTCCCCGTTTGATCAGAGCCTAGCCTTGGTGGTCAGGTTCCTGCTCATAACTCTGGTGCCCCCAACCCCTCACTCTGCTTGCTTACTTGTCTGTCTGTCCTGCTAGACTGAGCTGTCATGGGATGTGCTTTGGGTTCCATGTCTCCAACACATCCTATGTGCCAGTCACAGGCCCCAGCATCATCGAGGAAGCAAGCAAGAGTTAACACTGAGGTGAACCAAGGACCTGAGAGGCCACACAGTGTGAATTTACAGCAGAACTAATGAGCACACCCAGTTACATAACTGCTTCTCCCACTAGCTCTGCGACCACTAGAGGAAGGCAGAGCCATCTTTCTTTTCCTGTGCTATATATAATCCACCTGACTCTGTTTCAGCAAGGGAATGTGCAACAGCTTGGACATATTCGATATTAACTTTTTCTTAAGAATCCAGCAAATTTTAGCAGGGAAGCTATTAAATAACAATACAGATTTTGTTTAAGATTTACGTACTTTCCCCTCATTAGCTCACAACATAACCATCCACGCTGGGACCTGAGGTCCCAGTCTCAAATGGGACAGGGTTTTCCTCTGGTAACTCATAGAGGCGGATCCATTAATGAAGAATACATTTCTGAGATAGAGGAAGCCAGGTTTGGTTTTTGTTCTTTTCCATCTGTCTCCTCATTCTTAACCCTGGAATCTATGACCTCATGCCTGAAAAATGAATGCTGCATAGAAGGAATCATTCATTTGTCCTGGGGATTAACTGAAGATGATTTTGGTTTAGTAAATCCCTACATCAGAAAAGTACAAGAACAGTTACCTGACAAGTGTGCTGAGACCTTTTAAAGCACACATTTACTAAAAATTACCACACTCATTCATGTTAGTCCTGAAAGGTTCTTTGACTTCTGAAAATCATAGATTGTTGTTTTGATATACATACTCACTTGCACATTAAAAAATTACATTTGAGTATACTCATTTATTTTTGCCAATTTAGTTGAGACTTCCTACAAACCACTCCTCCCCCAATGGTGAGATTTTAAGAAATGAAATCATGTATCCGATGTTTTCACAGGATAACAGGTTAAGAAGAAAAAGAGGTTTTTGAAATATGGATTGTATTAGCTAAATACTCATAGTACTATTAAAGACATGAGCTTTTAGAAACAGTATATATATATCTCATGACACTTGCTTACCACTGGGCCATTCAGTAACCACAAGTACTATTCAAGGGTGGCATGTCACTATGTTTGGACCCAGATAAACCTAGGTTCCAGCCCTGACTCAGCAACTTCCTAATACAGGTCACTTGTGTCTTGGGTGAAGTATTGAACCTCTCAGGCCTGAGCTCTCTTCTGTACAACAGCAATCATTTGCACGCAGATGGAGAGGGTTCACTATGGAAATTAAACCAGACAGTACATTTCATAGTCATGTTGAGAGTTCAGTAGAAGTCTTGGGCTTCTTGCCTCCTTCCCTTCTCCCTGCACTGTACAGTCACCAAGGTGGCCCCTGAAACTGTTGTGGACTGCTGCAGTGACTGCAATGTCTACACGGGCTTCACCAGGTGGTCCTCTGCGTCATAACCATATGTGCCTTTCCAGAATACACATCATTGTCTTCAGTGACTTCCTGCAGACCAAACTGCCTGCTTCAGTCTGGTGTCTCCATTCTTTCCCTGCTTCAGCCTGGTGTCTCCATTCTTTGCCTACTTCAGCCTGGTGTCTCCATTCTTTGTCTGGTTCAGCCTGGCCTTTTGAAGCTCATGATTCCTTGCAAACCCACTTAGCTCCACCCTAATTCTGTCTGTGCCATTCTCCCGCTTCAAGCTCTACAGAACTCCCAGGACTAGAATAGAATTGCCAAATTGTTTCACATGGTATTTGAGATATATGGTGTCTGCTCCCTGTCCCTCTCTAGTTAAACTGTCTGCTACACCTTTCCTTCCTTATACTTTATACCCAAGCATAATTTTACGTATAGGAACTGAAACACCATTTCATCAGTCTTCAACTTTACATATGCCCCTCTATTTGCCCAGGATACCTTCTCTCCTTCATTTGGCAAACTCCTAGACAGTCTCCAAACCTATTCAAAGGCCTTCACTTCTGTGATTCTGTCCACCAAGGACTGTATTTTATATGGTTTTCTTTCTAAAAAAAATAATTATTGTCATTTATTTAACAGGCAGAGTTATGGGTGGTGGGCAGAGACAGGGAGAGAGCTCTTCCACCTGTTGGTTCAGTTCCCAAAGGACCAAAACAGCCAGAGCTGGACCAAGCCAAAGCCAAGACCTCCATTAGTATCTCCCAAGCAGATGGCAGGTGCCCAAGAACCTGGACATCATTCTCTGCTTTCCCAGGCACATTAGCAGGGAGCTGGATCAGAATTAGAGCAGCACTCAGATAAGGGATTCTAGCAATGTAACTGGCAGCCTAACCCACTGTGCCACAATGCTGGCCCCTTCATTTGTCTACTATTGTACCTCCCACACTCTCATGCAATGATTTTTCATGTATCTATGCAATTCATTAACCCAAAAATGTCTTCTTTGGAGGGTAGACCAAAAGCCATGCCCAGGGCAGTCCCTCAGGAAATGCCTACGACATGGGACAGAAGCAGCTTGCAGCTCAGTGAGAAACTCAGGTGATACATGCTCCAACACAGTCTGAGAGGGCTAGGAGAGCAGGCAGAGGGAGCATTCTATCATACTCCCACCTAAAATGTTGACGTGTTGGTGACTGCCAGAGCTCAGGAGAAGAAACCCTTTAAATGTGGTTACAATTCATTCTAATGAGTTGATTACATTTATCTAAAGCCTGTGGAGCTCAGAACTATAATTCTCTTCCCAAAGCTTCATTCTGTTATACAGTTCCTTGCTCTGTGGAATGAACATGGGCAATTGCTTCTGCAGCTTTTGGCGATGCCAGTTTATGGCTATGTTTTTCTGTTCACTGGACTGGCTCGTTTCTTCAGAAGAACAAACTGTTCTGCGCTGAAGCAGGAATTGGCTGGGTTCTAACAAAAAGATTTTCCCCCCGACAGTGTTTTTGCAAAAGACCCAAGTCAATTTATAGCCAAGTAACAAAAGGTCAGAAAGGTTAGTCAAGCAATGGGCGTAATTCCTGTGTGTCACAGCCAATAAAGGAAATGGGTGGGAATACATACTATGCAATTTTAACCTGAAATTATTTGTGCAAAACTATTATTGTAAACTATACAAAATGACCCCTGGCTTCCAACATAAAGGATTTCTCACCCTGATTTTTTTTAATGGCATATTTACTGCGGAAGAACTGAGATGACCTCAAATTCGTCATTCGCATGTGGAAAATGTCAAAACTTTCTTCACACTAATTTGTGAAAAAAACTTGGGTCATTGCTTTCCAGTTCTGAAACAGAAATGCTCACATAGAAAGTAAATATATCATAATTAAGTAACAATTAAATAAAATTTGCATGGTAACGTAAAATCCTTACAACCAGGGAGACATTACTGACCAAATGAACAGGCTAAGAAAAGGCTTGTCTACAAAGGTGACAGTTCAGCTGTTTTAATCATGCTACAAGTATGGCAAACCACTGCATTATTCAACGAGCATAAGAACAACAAGAAAAGCTTGCCTTTAAAGCAGACACGAAGGACTGACATCACCAGCCAAGCAAGCGGAAGACAGATGAATAACAGCCTGTACTGGGCAGCTAACCAGGCCCAGGCCCATGGGTCTGTGCAGTAAAAAAAAAAAAAAAAAAAAACCTTTCAGATGTCAAGGCTGTTGGAATGGTTCCTCCCCTACCCGCCACCCCTTCATGATGTCTAAAATACTTAGCATTTAAAACAATCTTATCCCAAAGGTGAAGGTAAAATAGAACAGTCACAGTGCAGAAAAGATGGTGTGAACCCATCTGTCCCCCACCTCCTGGCATTCACCACTATAAAATACACAAGAAGAAAACAAAAGAGAAGTCTGCGTGCTGCAAAAAAGGAAGGTGAATGGGTTGGGACCCCAGATCTAGAACAACACAGCATCAGGGCATCCCATGATCCCTTCCCCCTCACTCCCCGTTCCACAGAAGAAAGTAGTGCTACAGAAGACGCCAGGACTAAATGAACCGGAATCCCACCGACAATACTAGGCCAGCTGCCAACTAGGGGGTAGGGAGCTCAGGAACCTACTGACAACAAAGTGGTCTAGGGAAACATTCTTCCTCTCTATATGACCCCCACGAAATACTTTCTTTCTATTCCAGCAGGACAAAGACTGTCTACCTAGAGGTTCCAGGCAGCACGGCCTGGGAAAATTCCTTACCCACCTCAAGGCAGCATCAACAAGGACCAGTGGGGAACCCCACCAGCAATGGATGAACAAAGCAGATCAAAAACAGTACTGGAGGCACTGAAAAGTAAATTGTCCCTGGAACCACAAAAGTAGATTCCAACCTGTGTGCTAAAGCTAAATAAGGAGAACGTCTACTAAAACAGAAGATTTAAATAGGACCCAGAATGTCAAGATATAACAGGTGGGGCCGGCGCTGTGGTGCAGTGGGTTAAGCCTCCGCCTGCAGTGCCGGCATCCCATGTGGGTGCTGGTTCGAGTCCTGGCTGCTCCACATCCAATCCAGCTCTCTGCTATGGCCTGGGATAACAGAAGATGGCCCAAGTCTTTGGGCCCCTGCACCCACATGGGATACCCGGAAAAAGCTCCTGGCTCCTCGCTTTGGATCAGCACAGCTCCAAATGTTGTGGCCAACTGGGGATTGAACCAGTGGATGGAAGACCTCTCTCTCTGCCTCTCCTTCTCTCTCTGTATAACTCTGACTTTCAAATAAATAAATGAGTCTTTTTTTTAAAGACATAATAAGCAAAGTATCCAAAATAGAATTTAAAAAATCACTCAACATCAAAGAATTAGGAAAATCACAACTTGAATAAGAAAACACAATTAAAGACACCAAGATAAATCTGATGTTAGAATTAGCTTATAAGGATTTAAAAGTAGCCAATCATAAAAATGCTTCAAAATTACAAATTCTTTAGAAACAAATGAAAAAAGTATAAAACCTCATCAAAGAAAAAAGAAAGTTTTAGAAGTTTTAGAATTGAAAGACAACAACAAAAAATTTAAAACTTGCCAGTTGGACTTGGGTGGAAATGACAGGGAACAGAATTAGTGAACTTAAGGCTGGATCAATAGAACTTACCCAATATGGACAAAAGAGAGAAAATGGACTGAAAACCAATCAACAGAGCCTCGGCACTTATGAGACAATAATGAAAGGCCCAACATTGTCACCAGAGTCCCAGAAGGAAAGGAGAAAAAGAGAGGGACTAAAACAGTAAAAAAGACAACGGAGGGCCGGCGCTGTGGTGCACTAGGTTAATCCTCCGCCTGCGGTGCCAGCATCCCATATGGGTGCTGGTTCTAGTCCTGGCTGCCCCACTTCCAATCCAGCTCTCTGCTATGGCTTGGGATGGCAGTGCAGGATGGCCCGAGTGCTTGGGCCCCTGCCCCTGCATGGGAGACCCAGAGGAGTCTCCTGGCTCCTGGCTTTGGATAGGCACAGCTCCAGCCATTGTGGCCATCTGGGTAGTGAACCAATGGAAGGAAGACCTTTCTCTCTGTCTCTCCCTCTCATTGTCTGTAACTCTACCTCTCAAGTAAATAAATAAAATCTTATGGGCGCCGGATTCTGTCCAGGTTGCTCCTCTTCCAGTCCAGCTCTCTGCCATGGCCCGGGAGTGCAGTGGAGGATGGCCCAAGTGCTTGGGCCCTGCACCTGCATGGGAGACCAGGAGAGGCACCTGGCTCCTGGCTTTGGATCAGTGCAGTGCACCGGCTGCAGTGGCCATTGCGGGGTAAACCAACGGAAAAGGAAGACCTTTCTCTCTGTCTCTCTCTCCGTCTACTCTGCCTGTCAAAAAAAACCTTTTTTTTTAAACTTTTATTTAATGAACATAAATTTCCAAAGTACAGCTTATGGATTACAATGGCTTTCCCCCCATAACTTCCCTTCCACTCGCAACCCTCCCCTCTCCTGCTCCCTCTCCCCTTCTATTCACATCAAGATTCATTTTCATTTATCTTTATATACAGAAGATCAATTTAGCATATATCAAGTAAAGATTTCAACAGTTTGCACCCACACAGAAACACAAAGTGTAAAATACTGTTTCAGTACTAGTTATAGCATTAAATCACAATGTACAGCACATTAAGGACAGAGATCCTACATGAGGAATAAGTAAGTACACAGTGTCTCCTGTTGTTGACTTAACAAATTGACACTCTTGTTTATGGCGTCAGTAATCACCCTATGCTCTTGTCATGAGTTGCCAAGGCTATGGAGGCCTTTTGAGTTCGCCAACTCAGATCTTATTTAGACAAGGTCATAGTCAAAGTGGAAGTTCTCTCCTCCCTTCAGAGAAAGGTACCTCCTTCTTTGACAACCTGTTCTTTCCACTGGGATCTCACTTGCAGAGATCTTTCATTTAGGTGTTTTTTGTTTTGTTTTGTTTTGTTTTGTTTTTCCCCACAGTGTCTTGGCTTTCTATGCCTAAAATACTCTCATGGGCTCTTCAGCCAGATCTGAATGCCTTAAGGGTTGATTCTGAGGCCAGAGTGCTGTTTAGGACATCTGCCATTCTATGAGTCTGCTGTGTATCCCGCTTCTCATGTTGGATTGTTCTCTCCCTTTTTTATTCTATCAGTTAGTATTTGCAGACACTAGTCTTGTTTATGTGATCCTTTTGACTCTTAAAAATCTTAAAAAAAAAAAAAAAAAAAAGGTAACGGGGACCAGCACTTTGGCTGATGGTTGAGTCACCGGTTAGGATGCCTGCTTCCCACAGCAGAGTACCTGGGTTTAATCCTTAGTTGCAGCACTGGATTTCACCTTCCTGCTAGAGCTGGCTCTAGACAGAAGTGGTGATGGTTCAAGTAGTTGGATTCCTGTCACCCACACAAGAGAGAGGGATTGAGTTCCTGGCTCCCAGCTTTGGGCCCTTTGCTACTGCTGGTTTTAGGAGTATAACAGTGGATGAGAGCTTTCTGTCTTTCAAATAAATACATAATATTTTTTAATTTAAAAGACAATAGGGGTCAGTGGTGTGGCATAGCAGATAAAGCCACCGCCTGCAGTGCCGGCATCCCATGAGTGCTGGTGGGAGTCCTGGCTGCACCACTTCCTATCCAGCTCGCTGCTATGGCCTGGGAAAACAGTGGAAGATGGCCCAAGTGCTTGGGCCCCTGTGCCCATGTGGGAGACCTGGAAGAAGCTCTGGCTTCAGATCAGCACAGCTCTGACCATTGGGGCCATCTGGGGAGTGAACCAGTGGATGGAGGATCTTTCTCTCCCTCCCTCCCTCCCTCCCTCTCTCTCTCTCTCTCTCTCTCTCTCTCTCTCTCTGGTTCAGCCTCTCTGTAACTCTGCTATTTAAATAAATAAATAAATCTTTTTTAAAAAAGATAATGGCTAAAAATTTCCTAAATTTGGTAAAAGGCATAAACCTAGATGTGTAAAACTGAACAAACCCCAAATAAGTTAAAAACAAAACTGACATCAAGAAACATCATAATTAAATTCTAAAAGTTAAAGACAAAAACCTCTTGAAAACAGAAAAAAAAAAAAAAAAACCCACAACACATTACCTGTAAGAGATCACCAATTCCAGGGACAACAGATTTCTGAATCCATGGAGGGCAGAAGGAATTGGCACAATATTTTCAACACTGAAGTAAAATAACTGTCAAACAGGAATTCTCTATCTGGTGACACTGTACTTCAGTATTGGAGGGGAAGACATTGTCAGCTGAAGGAGAGCTAACAGAATGTGTCCGTAGAAGACTTCTCTTTAAGATAATGGTTAGAGGAAGTTCTTCAAACAAAACAGAAATGATAAAAGAAGAAATTATGGGGCTGGCGTTGTGGCATCGTGGGTAAAGCCGACACTTGCAGTGCTGGCATCCCATATGGGAGCTGGTTCGAGACCCAGTTGCTCCACTTCCAATCCAGCTCTCTGCTATGGCCTGCGAAAGCAGTAGAAGATGGCCCAAGTCCTTGGTCCCCTGTACCCACTTGGGAGACCCAGAAGAAGCTCCTGGCTCCTGGCTTTGGATTAGCGCAGCTCCAGCTGTTGTGGCCAACTGGGGAGTAAACCAGTGGAGGGAAGACCTCTCTCTCTCTGCATCTCCTTCTCTCTCTGTGTAACTCTTTAAATAAATAAATAAATCTTTAAAAAAAAATTCTGGAGCATCAGGAAGGAATAAAGAACAATGGAAAGAGCAGAGATATGGGTATATTTGATGACTGAAAAATCATAACACAATCTGACAATCAAAACAGTTTTATATATATATATATATATATGTATATATATATATATATTTGACAGGCAGTGTGGACAGTGAGAGAGAGAGACAGAGAGAAAGGTCTTCCTTTGCCGTTGGTTCACCCTCCAATGGCCTCCACGGCCAGTGCGCTGCAGCCGGCGCCCCGCGCTGATCCGATGGCAGGAGCCAGGTACTTATTCTGGTCTCCCATGGGGTGCAGGGCCCAAGTACTTGGGCCATCCCCCACTGCACTCCCAGGCCACAGCAGAGAGCTGGCCTGGAAGAGGGGCAACCGGGACAGAATCCAGTGCCCCAACCGGGACTAGAACCCGGTGTGCCGGCCCCGCAAGGCAGAGGATTAGCCTAGTGAGCTGCGGCACCGGCCCAAAACAGTTATATTTAAAAAGGGAAAGATAAAGAGGCCTAGATGGAAGTAAGATTTCCACATTTCATTCACAGTGGCAAAATGCTGTTAACAGCAGATTGTAGTAAGTCACAAATGTATATTGTAATACCCACAGCAACCATCAAAAATTATATAAAGAGACACACTCAGAAACATTATTAAAAGTCAAGATAAAACCCCCCAAATTGTTCAAGTAGAGAGGTGGAGCAAGATGGTAGCTGAGTAAGCTGCGCCAGCACTTTCCCTATGGAGACAAAAAATTTAACAACTGTTCAGGCATCAAGTCACCTTCACAAGAACCAAGTAAGTCGGGTAAGAGACCACAGTGCCTAGTTTTAATCCAATAATAAAAGAGATGCAATGAAGAAGGCAGGAAGTAGAGTTGTTGAGTTACCTGTCTACCAGCTCCAGGTAGCACAGCACTGGGGGAGTGGAGGGAATAAAGGTCAGATCTTAGATTTGAAACCCAGTACCAGGCTTGCTAAGGTGAAACCTAGAGTCACACAGGCCCCCAGGTCCTCTGGCTCCAGGCCAGAACCTTTGGCCAAGGGTCCACATGTACCATCCTTCCTCCAACCTCCAACAGATAACGCAGTGGAGCAGAACTCCAACCACTTGGGAAAAGTGAGCACAGGGCTGTGTCTTGAATCTCCTGAAAATCATCACTGTCCCTGGTCAGTGGCTGCAGACAGAGCCTCTGGATCTGCCCTGGTTCTAAGTGGAGACACGTGGCCCCAGTAAATTGGACTTCTATCTTGGCGAGTATCAACTGTGATTGGTTGCAGCAGCCTCAGACTACAAGCCCACCTCAGTACCATGCAGCCCATAGCAAAGTGAGTGTTAGTCCAATGCGCTGGTTTAGTCATGTAAGGGAAAAGCACCAGGTCACTTTTCCTTAAGTTAACCTTCATTAGATTAACAGCAGGCCAGGAGAGAATGGAATGATATATTTTAAGTCTTCAAAGAAAATAACTGCCAACCAAGAATACTTTACCCAGTAAAGTTATCTTTCATAACTGAAGGAGTAATAAATGTTTTCCAAAACAACCAGCAGCTGAGAGAACTCATCAGACAGACCAGCCTTACAAAAGATGCTTAAGACAGTCCCACATATAGAAGCAAAAGAAAGATACAACCATTATGAAAACTGAGTGAGAGGCTCCAACGACCACCTCCCCACAGAGACACCAATGTGAAAAGCTATACACACTAACTCACCTTCACAAGAGTTACAGAAGTCAAGTAAGAGACCAGAGGGTCTCATTTTGTTACAATCAAAAGAAAAGTCACATCAAAGAAAGGGATAAAGAGGGAGTTACCTGTGTCACCCTTCCCCCAGCTCCAAGGAGCAAGGCAAAGAGAGGTCTCCTGCTTGGGAGAGGGAAAGTGAACTGAATCACAGTGCCAGGCCCACTGGGAAAAATTTAGTTGGATGGAGCCCCTCCAACCTGGTCCGTAGGCCCATACCTGTAGAGTGAATATTTTGAGCTTCCAAAGCCAGGCAACCTCTGCCACCTCTCCCACAACTGCCAGCAGAAGGCAAAACTCCAGCCACACAGAGAAGCCAGGAGAGGCAGCTTAGGGCTATGCTAGGGAGCTCAGAGCCATGCTAGGGAGCTCAGAGCCAGGCTTACCACATCAAGATCCAGAATCTGATAGAGCCCAAAGGCCACTAGATCCTTGACCCAGGTTCAAGACTGAGCCTGTAGACTTGCCTAGCACCTGTGTTCTGTGGGGGTGGACTCATCTTGGCATCTGTCACTGCCAACTGTGGGTAGGCTTAGTAGATGGCCCCAGGACTTTGTAGGGAGTGTGACTGTGGGATACAGATGTGGCCAAACTGGTGCGAGTCTGGGTGACCAGAAGGCTGCCTTTAACTCTCTCCTCTGGCCTTGGACAGACAGCAAGGGGCCACAGGATCATGATGCGGGAGTCTGTGCTGGGCTGGGAAAGCCCAATGCTGGGCAAATTCTGTTAGTTTCCATCCTGAGGCAAGTATCTTCTGTCAGTCTCTGGACTAGCCTCAATATCAGGGGAGCCCTGCACACTGGTGAGACAGATTTGTTTTGATGTATATCACCATCAGCCTCTTGAGGGCATGTTGTGCACCCCAAAGGCCACCTAGGGCCTTGTGACTGTGAGACCTAGATGTGACCCACCAAAAGCCTGCCTGAGTAGCTGAAGGGTTACCTCTATCACCCCTCCTGCAACCTTGGGCAGACAGAAGGAATCACAAGGCTGTTTTGGAACTCAGTGCCAGGCTGATAAAACCCAGCATTGAGTGGCTCCTAATGGTCCCTGTCTCTAGAATAATGCCTGCAGACAGAGCCTTTGGGCCTGCTTCAGTACCCTGCAGAGTTCCATGGTCCCAGGTGAGCAGTCACATACCCCAACCAACATCACTAGTGGATAATGGGTGTGGCATTGGGTAAAGAGCCAGCTCAGCAGCAGACAGACCACAGCACGGTGAGTTTAGACCTCTCCCCAGGCTGCACTGATCTTGGTGGGCTGGCAGCTCTGGATATGAGGTAGCGTTGTGGCATTCATGAACACAGGACAAAAAGAACTTACCGCAGGACCAGGAAGAGGCTTGTAGGGACAGGCTACACATTTTAGGCACTTTCCTAGTTCATACTGAACAACACATCAATAGCTGATTTGGGACAATTTGAGTTTGGGGAATATCTTAATACTGAATCAGCAAAAACACATAAACAGTTTCCCAGGGCCAAACAGCAACTTAGGGTGCTATCTAGGGCTGAAATAGCAGAATTAGCTGTATCCTCAGAAAAAAATTAAAAAGACCACTTAGAATTTCTAAAAAGACAGCCACAAATGACGTCAGATTACTATTACTAATCTTTCAATGTACAGATGAAGTCGTATACCAACAAGCACCAAGAACTTGTAGAGAACCATGACCTCAAATTAAGAGCAAAATAAGGGGCCAGAAACCAACCATCTAGGAATTAAAATTGCCTAAAGCTTGGATGAAGATTTCAAAATAGCTGTTCTAAGGAAACTAAATGAAATTCAAAAGAACACAAGTACTTCAATATTCTGACAAAGAGATGGAAGTAATTAAACAAAATCAAGCAGAAGTCCTTCAACTGAAAAGTACACTAAGTGAAATTAAAAACACAATAGGAGGCATCAGGAACACAATCGATCAAACAGAAGAAGGAACCAGTGAACTGAAAGACAGGATATTTGAAAACACACAACAGAAGGGGAAAAAAGGAAAAAAAAAGTTAAGAGGAACGAAGAAAGCATAAGCTCTCTTATGGGATAACAAGAAGAGGGACTATTAGGTTAGTGGAGTCAGAGGGGCTTGAGCATGCCAAAGGAGAGAAAGCCTAGGAGCCAGAGCTGTGATACTGTGAATACTGTGATACTGTGATACTGGTGCCCATATGGGATGCCGGTGCCACAGGCAGAGGATTAACCAAGTGAGCCACACACCAGCCCCAGCTCTAATATTTTAAATACGGTATGTAAGTTGGGACTGGAACCAGTGCCCATGTGGGACGCCAGCACTGCAGGCAGAGGCATAGCCTACTATACCACAGCTCCGGCCCCTGATTTTTGACATAGATACAAAAACATACACTGGGGGAAGGACAGTCTCTTCGATAAATGGTTCTGGGGGAACAGGATGTCCATATGCAGAAGATTTAATCTCTTAGCTCTCATTCTATAAAAAAAAACAAAACCAAAACTCAAAATAGATCAAATATCTAAATATAAGATCTGAAACTATGAAACTACTAGAAGAAAACGTAAGTGAAACATTTCAAGATATTTGCATGGGCCCTGATTTTTTAGGTAAGACACCAAAAGCACAGGCAACAAAAGCAAAAATAGACAAATGGGATTCTATCAAACGAAGAAGGCTCTGCACAGTAAAAGAAATAAACAGTGGCCGGTGCTGTGGTGTAGCAGGTAAAGCCACCACCTGCATTGCCAGTATCCCATATGGGTGCCAGTTTGAGTCCTGGCTGCTCTACTTCCCATCCAGCTCTCTGCTATGGCCTGGGAGAGCAGCAAAAGATGACCCTAATCCTTGGGCCCCTGCACCCATGTGGGAGACATGAAAGAAGCTCCTGGCTTCTGGCTTTGGATCAGCCTAGCTCTGGCCATTGTGGCCATCTAGGGGAGTGATCCAGTAGACGGAAGAGTTCTCTCTCTTTTCTGCCTCTCTGTAAGTCTGCTTTTCAAATAAATAAATAAATAAAAAGAAAGAAAATGAAGATACATCCAACAGAATGAGATAAAATATTTTCAAACTAGGCATCTGAAAAAGAATTAATATCCATAATATATAAGGAACTCAAAAACTGCAATAAGTGGGGTGGGTATTTAGCCTTTTTTTTTTTTTTAAGATTTTATTTATTTGAGAGAGTTACAGACAAAGGGAGAGAGAGAGAGAGGGAGAGAGAGACGGAGGGAGGGAGGGAGGGAAGGAGAGAGGGAAGGAGGAAGGGAGATATCTTCCACCCACTAGTTCACTCCCCAGATGGCCTCAATGGCTGGAGCTGTGCCAATCTGAAGTCAGGAGCCAGGAGCTTCTCCCAGGCTTACCATGCAGATACAGGGTCTGGCCAAGCACTTGGGCCATCCACCACTACTCTCCCAGGCCAAAGCAGAAAGCTGGATCAGAAGTGGAGCAGCCAGGACTTGAACCGATGCCCATATGGGATGCTGGCACTGCAGGTGGTAGCTTTACATGCTAGGCCACACCACGGCCTGGTATTTAGCCTTGCAGTTAAGATGCTCCTGGCCCACATCAGAATTTTTTTTTTTCTTTCTTTTTTTTTTTTATTTTTATTTTTTTTGACAGGCAGAGTGGACAGTGAGAGAGAGAGACAGAGAGAAAGGTCTTCCTTTGCCGTTGGTTCACCCTCCAATGGCCGCCGCGGCCGGCGCGCTGCGGCCGGCGCACCGCGCTGATCCGATGGCAGGAGCCAGGAGCCAGGTGCTTCTCCTGGTCTCCCATGGGGTGCAGGGCCCAAGCACCTGGGCCATCCTCCACTGCACTCCCTGGCCACAGCAGAGGGCTGGCCTGGAAGGGGGGCAACAGGGACAGAATCCGGCGCCCCGACCGGGACTAGAACCCGGTGTGCCGGCGCCGCTAGGCGGAGGATTAGCCTATTGAGCCGCGGCGCCGGCCCCACATCAGAATTTGAAACCTGTTCTCCAGCTTCCTGCTAATGCAGATCCTGCAAGGCAGTGGTGATGGCTCAAATAATTGGGTCCCTGTCACCTACATGGGAGACCTGCTTTGAGTTACCAGCTCACAGCTGTGACCTCAGCCCCACCCCAGCAAAATGCAGGCATTTGGGAAGTTAACCAGGAGACGGAAGTTCTCTTTCTCTTTCTGCCTCTCAAATAATTATTTTGCCAAAAAAAACTACCATAACATAAAACCAAACAATCCAGTTAAGAGATGGGGAAACAGCTCTAAATAGATATTTCTCAGAAGAAGAAATACAAATGGCAAAGAAACACATAAAAAATTATTCAATATCATTAGCCATCAGGGAAATGCAAATCAAAACCACAGTGGAGTATCACTTCACACAAACCAGGATGATTATTATAAAAAAGGTAAAAAATAACATACTGATTAGGATGTGGAGAAAAGGGAGCCCTTGCCAACTGTTGAGAGGATTGCAAATTAGTCTATCCAATACGGAGAATAGTATGGAGGTTCCTTGAAAAACTAAAAATAGATCTACCATACAACCAAGCTATCCCACTTCTAGGTATATACCCAAAGGAAATTAAATATGAAAGAGATACTTCCATTCCCATGTTCACTGCAGCACTGGTCAGAATAACCAACACAGGGAATCACCCTAGACGTCCAATTTTGGATAAATGGATAACAAAAATGTATATATGCACAATGAAATGTTATTCAGCCATAAAAAAGAATGCAATTCTGACACTTGCAGCAAAATGGATGGAATTTACATTAAGTGAACTTATATTAACTGAAATAATCAAGACAGAGGGACAAACACCATAGCTTCTCCCTTATATGTCAGAGTTATAAAAAACTGGTCTATGACAGCTGATGCTGTGGCGTAACAGGTTAAGCCATCACCTGCAGTGCTGGTATCTCATATGGGCACTGGATGGAGTCCTGGTTGTTCCATTTTGTTGTTGCTGTTGTTGTTAAGATTTATTGATTTATTTGAAAGGCAGAGTTACAGAGAGGCAGAGGCAGAGGCAGAGAGGTCTTCCATTCGATGGTTCACTCTCCAGATGGCTCCAACTGTTGGAGCTGCGCTGAACTTAAGCCAGGAGCTTCTTCCCAATCTCCCACATGGGTGCAGGGGCACAAGGACTTGGGCCATCTTCTATTGCTTTCCCAAGCCATAGCAGAGAGCTGGATGGGAAGTGGAGCAGCTGGGACTCGAACTGGCGCCCATAAGGGATGCTGGCACTGCAGGTAGTGGCTTTATCTGCTACGCCACAGCACTGGCCTCTGCTCCACTTCTGATCTGGATCCCTGCTAATGTGCCTAGAAAAGCAGTGGAAGATGGCCCAAGTCCCTGGGCCCTTGTCACCCACATGGGAGACCTGGAAGAAGTTCCTGGCTCCTAGCTTTGGCCTGGCCCAGTCTGGGTCATTGCAGCCATTTGGGAAGTGAACCAGCAGATGGAAGATTGATCTCTCTTTCTCTCCTTCTCTTTCTAACTCTGACTTTCAAATAAATAAGTAAATCTTGGGAAAAAAATAAACTGGTCTATCTTAACATAAAACTAAGATTACTGGAAGTGGGAAGGGTAGGGGAAGAAGAGAGGGAGGGAGGTTGGGTACAGGTACTAAAGCTCGAAAGTAACGAGTTCTAATGTTCCATGGCACAGTGGGACAGCCACAACTCACTATAATGTATAACAGGAAGAAGCTGAAAAGAGAAGTTGATAAGCTCTAAGCACAAAGAAAAAATAAGGAGATGGAAAGGTTAGTGCCTGGTTTGACTGGTTTACATTGTGTATATGTATTAAAATACCGTACCATATACCACAAAAATTACAACTATTACATGTTAATCAAAAAAAGTTTTTAGAGGCTGGTGCTGTGGTGCAGCAGGTTAAGCTGCCGTCTACAGTACCAGCATCCCATATGCGCACCAGTTTTAGTCTCAGCTGCTCCACTTTTGAACCAGCTCCCTACTAATCTGCCTGGGAAAGCAGTGGAGCATGGCCCAGGTGTTTAGACCCTCGTACCCATGTAGGAGACCTGAATGAAGATCCTAGCTCCTGGCTTCGTCCTGGCCCAGCCTTGTTCCTTCCAGGTATTTGGGGAGTTAACCAGTGGATAGAAGATTTTGATCTCTCTCTCACTCACTCTCTCTCTGTAACACTGATTTTCAAACAAATAAATAAATCTTTTAAAAAGATGTTTAAGGGGTAGGCATTCTGCATGGTGGTTTGGATGCCATTTGGGACACCCATGTTCCACGCTGGTGTGCTTGGGTTTGAGCCTGGTTCTGTTCCTGATTCTAGACTTCCTGCTAACATACATGCTGGGAGGCAGCAGGTCACAGTTCAAGTATGGATCCTTGTCACCATGTGGGGGACTGGATTGGGCTCCTGGCTCCCAGCTTTGGTCCAGCCCAGCCCTAGCTGTTGTGGGCTTTAAGGTAGTAGGCCAGTGACGGGAGCTCTGTCTGTCTACTGGTCTGTTTTTCTCCTCCAATCAATCAATCAATATCAAAATAAACTTTTTAGAATAACATGTTCAAGTAACCCAGAGAAAGGCAAGAAAAGAGAAAGGGAAGAATGAGAAACAGGAAATTAAATAAATATAAAGTAGCAGAGTAAAGCCCTCATACATTAATAATTATCTTAAATGTAAATTGTCGAAACATACCAATTAAAAGAAAGAAATTGGCATAGTGAATAAAAACATGACCCAACTACATTCTGTTCACAAGAAACTCACTTATGATTCAGCAAAATGGGTAAACCAAAAAATATAGTATGGTGTACACAACAGATAGAATCTCAATGCCTATTTTAAATGAAGCTTATGGACAATCTTAAAGATATGGGAAAGTATTTAAAATATTACATTTTAGAAGACGATAAGTAAGCAATTTATTCTAAAAGCAAAGTATAACATGGTGTGTAAGCAATTTGTAAATAAATGCCTAAAAGGAATGCTAGGCAAGGTATCATTAACAGAAATCTCAATTATCCCCATTATGTTTCCCTTTATTTCTCAGATTATCATCAATAAGTACAGTTTTCCAATCATGAAATGTTATTAAAATTATTTTCTTCAATTAAAACTGTCCACTAAACACAATTATGTTGCTTCCTAGTGGTGAAGAACTGATCTTTATCATTGGTGGTCCCCATTAATGTGGATCTTTTTAATGATGGGTTGGCTGTCCACTCCTCCCCTGACCCTCAGAGGATCAGAGGCACAGGGCAGGAGGCCTGGAAGACCAGGACACATTCCAAATTGCAAGCTTTGGGTAGGGAATGCAGAGAGGGAGGTGTGAGAAACAGGGTATAGAATGGGGGAGCAGAGAGACAGAAGGGGGAGACAGTGCAGACAGCAGAGCAGGATGGTTGGCCACCCTCCTCAATTTCAGTAGTCACTGGAGTTATTGTACTAGATCTGCACAGGTCTGACCACTGAGCTGGTTCCTGTGTTTCCTCACTCACTCACATTAGACCGTATGAACATGTCTTGACCCTTCCTAGTTCAACAGGGCTAAACACAGATACTATCTCACCACACTGGGGGCTGCAGTCCAGAAGAGGGAATACTTCTGTCTTATATTGCCAAGTAAATCTGGCATGCCCATCTTTCTTTCTTTTTCAAAGTCTGTCCTTGACTATCCATAAGACAAGCTTTCCACTATATAACAGGCCCGATCCTTCTTCTGGCATTTCAAGTTAGAAACCTCAAAATAAAGGAGACAACACAGAATGTAGCAGGTAGCAGATTTCCAAGGTCCCTTATTAGAGATTAATAGCACTTCTACTAAATATACTAAATACTACCTTTACTGTTTCCTAACACAGTGAACAAGCAAACTCCAAACTAAAGTCAAAACCAGAAGCTCTGATCAAGACTTTCATATAGAAGATGTTTCCTTGATGTTGCTATAGTCCTATTCAACAAACAGGATTGTTTCAAGACTTCTCACTCATCTCACCAGTCCTGAAAAAGCTGCCTTTTTATCTCACTGAGGACATAGAATACTACCTCCAGAGCCACACAAGAGAATTCAAAGCCAACATTGACATTAAGGTGCCTTTCAGGGCCGCCGCTGTGGTATAGTGGGTAAAGCCACTGCTCATGGGACCAGCATCCCATATTGGTGTTAGTTTGAGTCCTGGCTTCTTCACTTCTGATCCAGCTCCCTGCTAATATACCTGGGAAAGCAGCAGAAGATGGCCCGAGTGCTTGGGCCCTTGCAGCCATGTGGAAGATTCAGAAGAAGCTCCTGGCTCCTGGTAGATTGGCCCAGCTCCGGCCATTGGGGCCATTTGGGGAGCAAACCAGCAGATGGAAGACCTCTCTCTCTCTCTCTCTCTCTCTCTCTCTCTAACTCTCCCTCTCAAATAAATATTTTTTACTAATGTGCCTTGTAAGAACTGCAGGACTATTTTATTGCCCACTCTCACCATCTCCCATAGCCAAGTTGCCAGTAAGATGAAGGTAACAGAATTTGACAAATATTTGAGCATATTTGTATTATTTAAAACCATAGTAACACTTAAAATAAGTTTTAATGTTATCTGCTGTCTTCTTTTTTGGGTTAAATGGAAAGAGTATGGACTTTGAAGTCGATGTGTCCCTATTATTTATTAGCCACACAACTTTGGAGCTTCTTCATCTATAAAACGGAAATAATTACACATACCTCTTATGAGGATTGAGTAATATGCTACTTATTCCAGGAACTTTTATATCACTGGTGCTCTCTTGGACCCATTTAATATTCCTACCTTAAGGGGTGCTGGCCCCTGAGCACTCAATTTAAATGTTAGTGAACTCACTACGCTGGACACTCAGAGGACATAAAGATGAATGAATAAATCCCTAACACCTCAAGAAGCTGGTAACCCAAGAGAGTAACCAGGAGATAGAAGGTCTCCCTCCCTCCCTCCCTCCCTCCCTCCTTCCCTCCCTCTCCCTCTCTCTGTGCGTGTGTGTGTGTGTGTTTGTGTGTGTGTGTGTGTATCTGTCTCTATCATTCTGACTTATAACAAGTAAATAATAAACAATCTATTTTTTAAAATGCACTGGTGCATCCCCAGGCTTTTGCCTTCTCACTCTTATCCTTTGTCTCACAAAGTCCTGCTATTATACACAGTAATGTTCAGCTCCCAGCATGCCTTCACCACTCATCAAATGTCACTCCCTTCTTGCCCTGTTTCTCCAATACACCTGACCCATTAGATCTTCTGCCATTATTGATTTGCATGTCACGCCATTTCCTTAACCAGAAAGGGGGCCTTGAAGGCAGGGTCAGAACTGCTTTTATCTTTGCATCTTCTGTTCCTAGCTCAGTGTCTGTTGGCTCTGAGTGAGGTGTCAGTGGTCACTGAATGAATCAAAACTAGTAAAATCCATCAGGCTAAAGTTCTGAAAAATTAGTATATCTCAGAGTACAAATATAAAATGCAAAAAGGAAAAACAGTAACTGGGGAGGGGGACAGATAAGAAAGAGGAAGAGGATACCAAAAAGGGAAGAGACTGAATGTTCTTATACAGAAGGAAAGCAAAGTTTTTGCTTTTGTTTTGATGATAGTAAACAAACATAGAAACAAATATTTTTAGCACTCAGAGAATTAAAAAAAACTATTCCTCTTTAAAATGTATTCAAAAGCTAAAATAAAGCAAAGAATATTCCATAAAACAGAAAGTATGATGGAAAAGACAACTAAGAAGTATAAAAATTGGGGCTGGTGCTGTGGCATACAGGGTAAAGCTGCTGCCTGCCCTGCAGGCATCCCATACGGGCACCAATTTGATTCCCAGATGCTCCACTTCTGATCCAGCTCCCTGATAATGTGCCTAGGAAAAGAGCAGAAGATGGCCCAGGTACTTGGGCCCCTGCCACCCATGTGGGTAGACCCAGAAAAAGCTCCTGGCTTCAGTCTGATCCAGCTCCAGCCGTTGCGTTCTCCTGAGAGGGACTATCCAATAGTTATCTCCTCTGCAAATGTTTCCAGTCCACTGCAAAGAGGCCAGCAGTTAATACCCAGGCCAGAGGAGGGGGATGTGACTCATGTCCAGAACAGAAGAACAGCAGTAAGAGGTAATGTTCTCTGTTCAATTGCTGTTGAGGCAGGAAGCAAATGTGGGATCTAACAGAGGCTAAGGTGGCACAAGATTACCTGCATAGCTGTATGAGATTTTTTTGTGAGATAAATTCCCAGAAATGTAATTGCTGGATCAAATGGTGTGTGTCTTTAAAAGATAAACATGGGTACTATGGCATAGCGGGAAAAGCTGCTGCCTGCAGTGCCCACATCCCATATGGGCACTGGTTCAAGTCCTGACTACTCCACTTCCAATCCAGCTCTCTGCTATGGCCTGGGATAACAGAAGATGGCCCAAGTCTTTGGGCCCCTGCACCTACATGGAGACCCGGAAGAAGCTCCTGGCTCCTGGCTTTGGATCGGCGCAGCTCTGACCGTTGTGGCCATCTGGGGAGTAAACCAGTGGATGGAAGACCTCTCTCTCCGCCTCTCCTTCTCTCTCTGTGTAACTCTTTCAAATAAATAAATAAATCTTTAAAAAAAATAAAATCTTTAAAAAAAATAAAGAGAGAGACATGGATTTTAAAAGATTTTAAAGGTGAAATAGAAAAAGTGTGATGTGAGGCCGGCGCCACGGCTCACTAGGCTAATCCTCCGCCTTGCGGCACCGGCACACCAGGTTCTAGTCCTGGTCGGGGCGCCGGATTCTGTCCCTGTTGCCCCTCTTCCAGGCCAGCTCTCTGCTATGGCCAGGGAGTACAGTGGAGGATGGCCCAAGTACTTGGGCCCTGCACCCTATGGGAGACCAGGATAAGTACCTGACTCCTCCCATCGGATCAGCGGGTGCGCCGGTCGCAGCGCACCAGCCGCTGGAGGGTGAACCAACGGCAAAAGGAAGACATTTCTCTCTGTCTCTCTCTCTCACTGTCCACTCTGCCTGTCAAAAAAAAAAAAAAAAAAAAAAAAAAAAAAAAAAAAAAGTGGTTTAAAAAAAGAAAAAGTGTGATGTGTAGAAAATATACTTCTAGGTAGGAGTAGAGCAGAGGAAGTAAGGTAAGCTAGAACTAGACAAAATGGCTTAGCGTTGCCAGATTGTAAGTATGGAGACAGACATTAAAGAATACTTCTAGTGATTCTAGTTTGACTTGCCCTTCTCATTTACTTTCCCCCACTGCAACCTCTTCATCAAAGGCAATGTCCCCATCGTACCAGCCCCTAATTCAGAAGGCCTTGGTAGAGCCTGCCTGTTACCCTCTATCCTGACCATGGAATTCTTCTTTCATGTCACCTCCCATTTAACTCTTTGGTTACCTCCCAATCTTTAACCATCCGAAGTTTTCCTAGACATTTCTATCCAAGGAATATTTCATGACTATTTTTTCAGTTATAAGAATATGATCTGCCACTTATATTCCAGAAGTGGGCTTAAATTACCTTCTAGATTGAAGGGTTCTATTTGACAAAGTTTTTAAGCCCTCCTATTTATCAGATTTAATATGCAGTTTAAGATACTTCCTCCACAACATTTCCCTTTTAGTCATTTTCTTTATTTTTTTTAAAGATTTATTTATGTATCTGAAAGTCAGAATTATAGAGAGCGAGCCAGAGCCAGAGACAGAGATCTTCCATCTTGGCCACAGCAGCCAAATTTGGGCCAGGCAGAAGCCAGGAACCAGGAGCTTCTTCCGGGTTTCCCATGTGGGTGGAATGGCCCAAGCACTTGGGCCATCTTCCACTGCTTTCCCAGGCACATTAGCAGGGAGCTGGATCAGAAATGGAGCAGCTGGGACTTGAACTGATGACCACATGGGATACTGGCACTATAGATGATGGCTTTAACCCATTATGCCGCAACACTGGCCCTGTAATCATTTTCAATCCAATCACATGATTTCCAAATCTACTTTACTCTCTCTCCTAACACAAGCATGCCTCACTTATCCACTCAACACATACTTGCTGAGTAGCTGCTACTCCCCAGCATTATTTTATATCCTGGGATCAAAGTTCTTGCTCTCAGGGAGGTCAGGCATGGAAGGTATGTGGATGTGGAGTGAGGACAGAAGTCAGCTAATCAAACAAGTGTATGTATAGAAGTCCAATAGTGTTAAGTGTTATGGAGAAAACAAAGCAGGACAGAGTGATTCCAGAGTACGGTTAGATGCCATCTTCAATTCAAGGCATCGCGGGAGTCATCACTGGTAAGGTAACCTTGGAGCAGAAGCTTGTAGGAGGAAAACAGGAGCCATGTGACTTTCTGGCTGCAGAGGATTCCAGGCAGGAAAAACAAGTACCACATTCTTGAACCAGGAACACTTATAGATTGATTGAATCACAGCCAGGTCAGAGTCAGAGAAGGTGAGCCCTAGATAATATGTATGCAAGAATCCTGTCTTGCATCATTGCTGGTGTACAGAATTGATTCAGGGCCACTAAATAGTTTTACTCAACTTTAAGTTACAGAATGATCAAGGTTGCCAGAACTGTGGCAAAGTGGGTAAAGCTGCCAGCTGCATTGCCGGCATCCCATATGGGCACCGGTTAGAGTGCTGGCTGCTCCTCTTCTGATCCAGCTCTCTGCTATGGAATGGGGAAGCAGTAGAAGGTGGCCCAAGTGCTTGGGCCCCTGCACCCACGTGGGAGCCAGGAAGAAGCTCCTGGCTCCTGGCTTTGGATGGCCTCAGCTCCAGCCATGGCAGTCTTTTTGTGTGTGTCTTTCCTTCTTCCTACCTTTAAAAATTAAAAAAATTTTAAATGTGTCCTATTACAGATTCTAGAGATATATGTACACATATTATAGTCTGAGAATACAGCTTGGATAATTGGTATTCAAACTAGTTTTCTAGTTTTTTAAGTCAGTCACTCAATAAAGCATAAGTATAAATTTGATGCTCAGGCTAAAAACTGGCACTTGGGGCCAACGCTGTGGCATAGTAGGAAAAGCTGCCATCTCCAACCATAGCGTCCCATGTGGACTGTGCTCCATTTCTGATTCTGCTCCCTGCTAATAGCCTGGAAAAAGCAGCAGAAGATGACTCAAGTGTTTGGGTCCCTGCCACCCACATGGGAGAGCTGGGTGAAGCTCCTGACTCCTGGCTTAGGCATGGCCCAGCCCCAGCCATTGCAGTCATCTGGCAAGTGAACCAGTGGTTAGAAGATTTCTCTATCCCTCCCTCTAACTTTGACTTTCAAATAAAGAAATCAATCTTAAAAAAAAAAAAAAAACTGACACTGGCTTAAATCTACACATCACAGACACATAACACATAATTATGCTTTTCTAATACCACTATAAACCTAAGGTGTAACAGGCTCCTATCAAATGATCTAAAGTATCACCTAATTATATATTCAATAGATTTTTTACATTAATCCAAAAAACCAAAAATGAAATCACTTGAACAGAAAGCTTGGCAATAAAAATGGAGAATAAACAAAAGAATATTTAACATCCATACAAAGATAAAATATGACTATGAACACTTAGGGACTACAGAGTTATGATAACTGAGGGAACAAGAAACTTGTTCAAATTCGGAAGCATTATATTTACCTGGGAAATACACTTTTTCCTTACTTCATGTTCTCCAGTTGCCTTCCCCACTTTACGCAGCCCCGTGTGCATCTTTAAAGGGTCACTTGTTGCTGCGGTTGCAGTTCAGTCCTAGAGAAGAGCAGCATAGCATCACTGCTGGAGCAGAGAACACATTCTAGGAAGCTGCTAGCCAGTCTCATCAATCTCCTTTGCTAACTAATGTTCACTAGAACTACATACAAATGGAGTAGGGGAGAATTTTAAAAAGAGTTCATCAAAATACAAACGGTAATTCATAACTACTAGAAAATGCTAGTACAAATTAAAACATACAAACAGAAGTAAGTCAAATCGATTGTCTCTGATAACAGAACAAGATGATTCACTTTGTCCATTCCTCTCTTCTAGTTAAGTCTGAGACGGCTTGGCAGAAATGGTAATTTTAGGAGCCGGCGCCGTGGCTCAATAGGCTAATCCTCCACCTTGCGGCGCCGGCACACCGGGTTCTAGTCCCGGTCGGGGCACCGGATTCTGTCCCGGTTGCCCCTCTTCCAGGCCAGCTCTCTGCTATGGCCAGGGAGTGCAATGGAGGATGGCCCAGGTGCTTGGGCCCTGCACCCCATGGGAGACCAGGAAAAGCACCTGGATCCTGGCTCCTGCCATCGGATCAGCGCGGTGCGCCGGCTGCAGCGGCGGCCATTGGAGGGTGAACCAACAGCAAAGGAAGACCTTTCTCTCTCTGTCTCTCTCTCTCACTGTCCACTCTGCCTGTCAAAAAAAAAAAAAAAAAAAAAAAAAAAAAAAAAAAAAAAAAAAAGAAATGGTAACTTTAACTGATATGGAAGCTTACAGTTCCAAGGATGCACTATTTCCTGATGCTCTTCCATTCACTCCCTGAATTTTCCTGGCATGGATTCCTGAGGTTCAGAAAGTTCCAGGGCAAATAGCTATGTTCTCTTCATCTTTGTCTCTGACCCTAATCCCCACGTTGTTCCATTCTGCCAACCATCAATGTTGAACACACAATAACTCTTGGTGAATGAGCCAGGAAATATGCTTCAAGAACTTTTACAGTGACTTGGGAAAGAGCTGAAGAGCCACTTCTCTTGAGTTCTTTCTATCTCAAATCATTCCTTTTGGTTGGGATGCCCATTAGCAATAAAATGGCCCCAAAGTGATTACACCAGAAGGTCTCAGAACTTCAAACAATGTCCAGGCACTGGTATACTATACAATAATGAGCGTCTGTGAACATAAGCAGGTTTGTCCTTCAAAAAAGCATCCCTCACCAAAGTAGGTCCTAGTTAACATCAGCACACTTATGTCTTTAATATACACTTATCTATCTTTTCCACTGCCTTAGGCACTGTTCTAAGACCTTTAACAATAATAAAAATGCAATCCTTACAAAGTGGCCCTATTGGATAGATTCTATCATTCTAATGGCCCAGATGAGGAAACCAAAGCATAGAAATGGGAAATAAATTACTCAGGGAGACACATGACATGCTACGCTGCTTTTCATAAGCAGGAATCTCTGGTAAAATAAAAGTTTACAGTAAGTTTCAATAACATTCACCTGTTTTACTTTCCTTAACTACTGTTTTGGTATGTCTAGTTAAAGTAGCTCAAAGTCCAGTTATATTAGCTCTTGTTAAAAAATTTTTCCCAATTAAAAACTTATTGAAAAAAATAACTTTTACTTCCCTATGACTTAAAAGGTGACTTTTTCTTCTTAAAAAATAATTATTGGGGCCGGCACTGTGGTGGGTGAGGCCGCTGCCTGCAGTGCTGGCATCCAATATGGGCACTAGTTCAAGTCCCAGCTGCTCTACTTTCGATCCAGCTCTCTGCTATGGCCTGGGAAGGCAGTAGAAGATGGCCCAGGTGCTTGGGTCCCTGCACCCATGTGGGAGATCTGGAGAAAGCTCCTGGCTCCTGGCTTTGGATCAGCTCAGCTCTCTCCCTCTCTCTCTCTCCCTCTCCCTCTGTCTCTGTCTCTGTCTCTCTGTAGCTCTCCCTTTCAAATAAATAAATCTTTTAAAAAATTATCTATGAGCCTTACAAAAAGGAAATTTTTCTAATTTTTTAAAAAAGATATACTTATTTATTTGAAAGGCAGGGTTAGAGAGAGACAGACAGATTCACTCCCAAAATGGCACCACAGCTGGAGCTGGGCTGGTCTGAAGCCAAGGAGCCAGATTTCTTCCGATCTCTCATGTGGGTACAGGGGCCCAAGTACTTGGGCTTTTTTCTGCTGCTTTCCCAAGTGCATTAGCAGGGAGCTGGATTGGAAGTGGAGTAGCCAGGACTCGAACCTGTGCTCACATAGGATGCTGGCACCACAGGTGGTGGCTCTACCTGCTACGCCATAGCACCAGCCCGAGAAATCGTCCTAATTTTGAGAAAGTCAAAATCAATAATGATCCTAAGCTAAACACTCATATTCACCTACTTCTTCAGCTTATTGCATGTATTTAGATACTCTTCTAAGCTTCCCAGCTCCCCTCTGACATTACCATCAGAAAGCCCTTGTTCAAGCAAGGCATTTATTCTCATACTCTCTATTTCAGTTGATTAGAACATGATGCCAAAAGCTGTGGGTTCAGTCCACTGCAAACCAGGTAGCTCTGCTTCACGTGTGTGGACTCTAAGCCTGCATGGCATCTTCTGGGTCATGAGAAGAACCAGGAGGGAGTGTGCAAGACAACAACATAAATACATTTGTTGGACAAACAAGTTCCCAGTAAACACAGCGTGACCGTGGGCCAGAAGCATCAGGCTCTCATAAAGAAAAGCTTCATTCATGACCAACAAAGCATTTCTACCTTTCTGAAGGAGCTCTTTTCAATCTCAGATATTTTCCCAGAATATAACCTAAAGTTCTTCCTTCAAAAAACAGATATGATAAAAATAAGAAATTAACATTTTTAATTTTTGTACATCTGCTTAATTGATCTGAAAATACAATTTTCTTATTCCTGACAACAATTTCACTGGCAATACAAAGCATTTGTCATAGTTTTGGGCGGTGTCACAAAAATCTCCAGCAATGCAGTACAGAAAAATCTGTCTGCAATTCTCTAAGACTTTCTCACAGATTCTTCAGAGATTACTCAAAATTTTCATAAAACCAAAAATTGCTCATCTCCCAAAAATACAAAGTTATTTGAAACACACTTTTTCAAATTACTATCAGTCCAGATCACATTTTAAAACCACCTGGAAGGGCCAGTGCTGTGGCATAGCGGGCTAAGCCTGCACCTGCAGTGCCAGCATCCGATCTGGGTGCTGGTTCCAGTCCCGGCTGCTCCACTTTCAATCCAGCTCTCTGATATGGCCTCAGAAAGCAGTAGAAGATGGCCCAAATGCTTGGGCCCCTGCACACATGTTGGAGACCTGGAAGAAGCTCCAGGCGCCTGGCTTTGGATTGGCCCAGCTCCGGCCATTGTGGCCAGTTGGGGAGTGAACCAGCAGATGGAAGACCTTTCTCTCTCTGCCAACTTTTCTCTGTAACTTTACCTGTCAAACAAATAAATAAAATATTAAAAAAAAAACCACTTGGAGCCCATTCAAGGTAGAAGCTTTACAAGATTTAACAAATAAAAATGAAAAATAAAAGCTATGTTCCTGTTATTTTAGGGAGAAACTCACTTGGGACCATCTGTCTTTGAGATTTCCTGCCCACAGCTGGAAAGAACTTCCCAGCATACTAATGCTATAAAGGACGTGGGTTCCAACAGTCACAGGTAACTATGACTGCAGAGTCAGTTATTTGTGAGATCACAGAAACTGTATGATGTAATTTTTAAAATTGAGGTAAAATTCACATGATGTAATATTAACCATTTTAAGATATACAATTTCCTATGTTTACAATGTTGTGCAACCATAGCTTCTACCTGAGTCCAAGATTTTTCCATCACTCCAAAATGAAATGCTGTACTCATTAAACAGTCACTCAAATTCCTCCTTCTCCGCCCCTTGACAATGTCCCTGTGAATTTCTCTTTTGGAAATTTCATACAAATACAATCACACAATATGTGACTTTCTATATGTGCCTTTTTTCGTTTAGCCTAATGCTTCAAGGTTCAGCTACATTATAGCATGTTTCAGTACTTCATTCCTTTCTACAGCTAAAAATATTGCATTGTACAGCATATATCACATGTTGCTCATCCATTCATCCAGTAAAGGACATCTGTGCTGTTTCCACCTTGTGGCTACTGTGAATAGTGCTTTTTTGTGAACATTCTATGTACAACTATTTGTTTGAATACATGTTTCCAACTATTTTGGGTATATACCTAAGATAAGAATTGCTGGGTCATATGGTAACTATATTTAACTTTTTGAGAAAATGCCAAACTGTTTTCCACAGCGGCTCTACCATTTATAGTCCCATCAGCAAAGTATAAGCATTTCAATTTCTCCACCTCCTCACTAATGCTTGTAACTTTTGTGTTTTGTTTTTAAATTACAGCCATCCTGGGGAGTGTGTAGATGATATCTCATTGTGGTTCTGGTTTGCATTTCCTTAATGGCCAATGGTGCTGAGTATCTTTTAACGTGCTTGTTGGTCCTTTGCATATCTTCTTTGGAGAAATGCCTATTCAAGTCTTTGCCCATTTACTTGTTGCTGAGTTGAAAGGATTTTAAAAATATATTATGGATACTAGATCCTTACCAGATTTGCAGTACCCCCCCCCATTTTGTAAGTTGTCTTTCTACTTACTTGATAGATTCCCTTGATGCACAAAAGTTTTTAATTTTAATGTAACTCAATTTATTTATGCCTTTCTTTTTTTTTGCTTATGCTTTTGGTGTCTTTTCGAAGAATCCATTACCAAATCAAAAGTCATGAAGATTTACCCTTGTGTTTTCTTCTATGAGTTCTATAAGAATGTTATAGTTTTTAGCTCTTAAAATTGTCTGTGTCCCAATTTGGGTGAATTTGTTTATTTTTTATTTATTTATTTGAGATGCAGAGAAACAGACAGTGAGCAAGAGCCTTTATCTTCTAGTTCACTCCTTAAAAGACCACAAGAGCTATGGCCAAAGCCAGGAGTGGGAAATTCAATCCACATGAGTATCAAAAATCCAATTTTGTGAGACATAATCTGCATTGGCAGGAATCTATCATGGCAAAGCAGGCAAACCTGCAGCCTGCAACACCAGCATCCCATATGGGCCCCAGTTCATGTCCCAGCTGCTCCACTTCTAATCCAGCTCCCTGATAATGGCCTGAGAAAAGCAGCAGAGGAAGGTCCAAAAGCTTGGGTCCCTGCACTCATATGGGAAAACCAGAAAAAGTTCTTGGCTCCTAGCAGGTTCGGCTTGGACCAATGATGGCTGTTGCCATCTGGGGAGTGAACCAGTAGATGGAAGATCTCTGACTCTTCCTCTCTCTCTTTAAAAAATAAAATGTATGAGATTGGGGCCCAATTTAATCCTTTTTTTTTTTTTTTTTTTTTGACAGGTAGCGTTAGACAATGAGAGAGAGAGACAGAGAGAAAGGTCTTCCTTCCAATGGTTCATCCCCCAAATGGCCGCTACAGCCGGAGCTACGCCAATCACAGCAGAGAGCTGGACTGGAAGAGGAGCAGCCAGGACTAGAACCTGGCACCCAAATGGGATGCCGGTGCCACAGGCAGAGGATTAGCCAAGTGAACCACGGCACCGGCCCCCAATTTAATTCTTTTGCATGTGGATATCTAGCTGTCCCTGCATTATTGAGATTCTCCTTTCCCTATAAATGGCCTTGGTACCCTTCTCAAAACTCAATTGACTATAGATGTATATTTATTTCTCAATTGCATTCCAGTGATCTATATTCTTATGCCAGTCCCACACATTTTTGACTATTTTAGTTTTGTAAACACTTCCAAAACTGGGAAGTCAGAATTATCTTTTATAAGATTGCTCTGACGGGGCCGGAGCCATGGCGCAGTAGGTTAATCCTCCGCCTGCAGTGCCAGCATCCCATATGGGCGCCAGTTTGAGTCCCGACTGTTCCACTTCCAATCCAGCTCTCTGCTATGGTCTGGGAGAGCAGTGGAAGATGGCCCAAGTCCTTGGGCCCCTGCACCCGCATGGGAGACCCAGAAGAAGCACCTGGCTCTTGGCTTCAGATCGGCACAGTTCAGCCGTTGTGGCCATTTCAGGGGTGAACCAATGGAAGGAAGACCTTTCTCTCTGTCTCTCTCTCACTGTCTGTAACTCTACCTCTCAAATAAAATAAATAAAATTAAAAAAAAAAAAAAAGATTGCTTTGGCTATTCAGGGTCCTTTATAATTCATGTAATTTTAGGATAAGCTGCTCCATTTTTGCACACCAGAATATTGATAATGATTGCACTATATCTTCAGATTGCTTTGGGTAGTATTGCCATCTTTACTACATCAAGTCTTAGAATTCATGAATATGTCTTTTTGTCCCATGATGTAATTTTAATGTTATCTTAAAACATCCTTGATAAGGTAATGCACTAACTTCCCTTAGTTGTACCTCTGGTAATTTATTAACATCCTTGAGTAATTCACAAATACAAAGATTACACTTGACATGGAGAATCTAATATTCTTACTACAGAGAATGAGATCAATTATTCAAAATGTTATTGTTTGCCTTTGTCTTTGGAGGGTTAAAACTCAAGGATTTTTGTTTATTTGATTTATAATTTTCCTTTTTTTTTTTTTTTTTTTTTTTTGGACAGGCAGAGTTAGAGAGACGGAGAGAAAGGTCTTCCTTTTTTCCATTGGTTCACCCCCCAAAGTGACCGCTACGGCCAGCACATTGCGGCAGGTGGGCTGCGCCGATCCGAAGCCAGGAGCCAGGTGCTTCCTCCTGGTTTCCCATGCGGGTGCAGGGCCCAAGCACTTGGGCCATCCTCCACTGCACTCCCGGGCCACAGCAGAGAGCTGGCCTGGAAGAGGGGCAACCGGGACAGAATCCGGCGCCCCGACCAGGACTGGAACCCGGGGTGCCAGCGCCACAGGCGGAGGATTAGCCTATTGGGCCGTGGTGTTGGCCATAATTTTCCTTTTTTAAAAGATACATTTATTTATTTTGAAAGTCAGAGTTATACATAGAGAGAGATCTCCCATTCACTGGTTCACTCCCCAGATGGCTGCAACAGCCAGGGCAGAGCTAGTCCAAAGTTAAGAACCAGGAGCAGGCCGGTGCCGCGGCTCACTAGGCTAATCCTCTGCCTTGCGGCGCCGGCACACCAGGTTCTAGTCCCGGTCGGGGTGCCGGATTCTGTCCCGGTTTCCCCTCTTCCAGGCCAGTCTCTGCTGTGGCCAGGGAGTGCAGTGGAGGATGGCCCAGGTACTTGGGCCCTGCACCCCATGGGAGACCAGGAGAAGTACCTGGCTCCTGCCATCGGATCAGCACAGCGCGCTGGCCGCGGCGGCCATTGGAGGGTGAACCAACGGCAAGGGAAGACCTTTCTCTCTCTCTCTCTCTCACTGTCCACTCTGCCTGTCAAAAAAGAACCAGGAGCTTCATCTGGGTCTCCCACATAGGTGTCAGGGGCCCAAGCATATGTGTTGTCTTCTGTTGCTTTTCCCAGGCCATTAGCAGGAAGCTGGATTGGAGGCAGAGCATCCAGGACACAAACCAGAGCCCATATGAGATGCCAGCATTGTAGGCAGTGGCTTTACCTGCTATGCCACAACACCAGCCTGCTTGATTTATCATTGTTTCATCATCTTCAGCTCTTACTGGAAAAGTTGATCCACATGAACTTTATGTTCACTGATAAGATTAAGTTGTTTAACAGACTCCACAGAGTGTATCAGGAATTCTTTTAGTTCAAATCCTCTCCTCCCATCCCCACCAAATTGATTATAAAACATTAGCTACCGTGCCAAAGATTTTACTCAAAGAAAGTTGGGTAGACAGAACGTAAAGTGTTTACTATAATTGGGTAAGGTAGGGGATGGAGAGGAAGACTTAAAAACAGTATTTTCCCTAAAACTTTTGGCTCAAGTCTATGAGAAAACAATTGTTTGAAGTTATAAATGTAACTCTGACTGGATACCATCTGTTCTTCGCTCACATCAAAATTAGAACTGAAGGAGATGTAGTAACCTACTAGGAAAAATAACTGGAGTTCTCTAAGACAAGCAATTTCAAGGAAATAGTATATTTCCCAAAAATAAAAGTCATTTTTGAGACCAACAGATCATGAGTCTGAGGGCAGTCACTGATTCAGCTCCCATGTCTGATAACAACTTTTCAAAGGTTTATTTTGAACCTCCTCTCAATACATGAGCCACAAGAGACGTGAAGTCTGAGGTGATCTAGCTGTGTCACAAAGTTTTAAAAATCAAATTGCCTATAAATAACTTCAATCAGAAAATAGTATCTGGTGTTGGAATAAACAAGTAGCAAGCAAATCCCAGGAAAAAGAAATCCAATTCCATGTATTTTGTCATCTATAATGAAACTAAAGGCAATAAAAATATCTTCTGGCAGGTGCTCAGGGTCAGCGCCTTGGCAGGGGATGTTGGCTAATGCAAAGTTAAGAATTCTGAGTCAATGTTTAGTTTGTTGTTGTTGTTTTTACCACAAAACTTAAGTTGAAGAAGGCAGGGGGAAAGGAGACAAGTTTAAAAAAATAGGCCTGGAGAAAAAGTGGGAGCCAGATTAACCAGGTAAAGACCTGATGCAGTGAAGCAAGAGCCAGACAATATAGTACCAGAAAGGAACCAGCCGAGCTAGGACGCACATGGAGCACAGTGTTTGCAGGCTGAGTCCAAGGCCAAGCAGTCCAAGAATTCCTTAGGTGCAAGTATCAGCAAGGCTGGTCAGTACCACATCCATCACAGACTCACTCTCACGGCATGAGTTTTGCCATAAATTCTTCCAGAATTGGAAAGCCATTCCAGAATGGTAGGTGGAGAAGGCTTCCTCTCTTTTGATTAAGGCCTGCACAATTCCCCATCCTCTAAGAGCGCTTTCATCAAGCTAACTTAATATTTGTGCTTATCCCTCTGTATTTCCTCAGTTCTAGCTGCACTCAGCTCACTTGAATTCAGCATTAAAATTTAGAGGACAGGTGAGATAAAGTGGCAGTACCTGAGGAAAAAGGATAAAGTCCACAAGGTTTTTGGCTTGTGGTGGCACAAAGGGAAATGAATTCTACAAGGAATGATGTGGGGATGAGGGGTGCTGTGCTCTCTTCTGTCAGACAGACATATCCTGGGCCTCTCAAACCCAGAACTCAGAACTCCTGCTCTGGGGTGATATGCTAAACACCTCAGTGTAGGATACCCACTTGAGTCTCTGAGGTTTTAAAATTTTCTCCAGTTATCAGCACGTACCCCTACCCAACAAAAGCATCTGAGTTTTTTATGTAGCTCAAGTTGGAAGAGCTGACAGAGGCAACCCACCGTGTTTCAAGTGCATCCTGGCACTCCCCGTCCCAGAAGTCCCAGCAGAAGGGCACCCAGTTCAGGTACTCCAGGGACGCCCGCTTTGGGCTGCAAGTACTAGCGTATGTAGTCCAGGCTCAGCATGCTGAGTAACCCCTCTGTCTCAAAACAACCACTGTGATGTGATCCAATGTGTCGGTGGCTTTCCTGCTTTCTGATTGGGTGCCCTGAGCTCTCTCAGCGCTGAGTTCTTTCTTTTCTTTCTGCAAAGGGTGCTTTCAGTTAATTTGCAGGCCTGCCATTCTGTGCTTGAGAGCTGAACTCCTGAGGCCTCCGGCTGGGACTTGGCAGGCCTGTTTCAGTTTTATTCTCTGCTCTCTTTGTGGTGGTCTTAGTTACAAGCTCCTGGAAACCAGCCCTTACTGCAAGGCAAATGCCTGGTTTGCAAGCTCTGCTAGACAGGAAAGAGGAAGCAGATGGCAGCTGACGCTTATAACACAGATGCAAACTAACCAGCCTTGATTTTAAAATAGCCAAAACCTGGACACATGTTTGTCAGCCTAAGAATGGATAAACAAATTGGGGTATTCACACAATGGAATACTACTAGGCAATAAAGAGTAAGTATCTAACGCTTATCTGGATTGATCTCAAAATCATGCTGAGCAAAGTAAACCATAGAAGAATATGTTGTATGATATTCTATGGAATTTCTCAAAACACAAAATTAATCCGTGGTGATAAAAATCAGAGCGGAGATTATCTTTGAATGAGGAAGACTGACAAGAGGGAACATAGGGAAATTTCTAGGGTGACAAAAATGCTCTAATGTGGGTTGAAGTAGTGTTTACATAGGTAGCAATACTGTTCAAAATGTATTGAATTTAAAACGACTATGTTTTGCTGTATGTAAATTATACCTCAATTTTTTAAAATAAAAAAGTACCAAAAAAAATTTTAATGGCACAAAGGCAGTTTTCCATTATGTTGTACCTACATGGCTAACATTTTGATAAAGAGGCAAGGTATCTGAAGTATGTATTCAAATACTTCTTTTTTTTTTTTTTTTTGACAGGCAGAGTGGATAGTGAGAGAGTGACAGAGAGAAAGGTCTTCCTTTGCCGTTGGCTCACCCTCCAATGGCCGCCGCGGCCGGCACACCGGGTTCTAGTCCCGGTCGGGGCGCTGGATTCTATCCCGGTTGCCCCTCTTCCAGGCCAGCTCTCTGCTGTGGCCCGGGAGTGCAGTGACGGTACCTGGCTCCTGCCATCGGATGAGCACGGTGCGCCGGCCTCGGCGGCCATTGGAGGGTGAGCCAACGGCAAAGGAAGACCTTTCTCTCTGTCTCTCTCTCTCACTGTCCACTCTGCCTGTCCAAAAAAAAAAAAAAAATCTTTTTAAGGTAGTATGGTAATTTACACTAATAAACCAATTCTGTAAAAGCAACTGCATAGAGGACTCCCTCCAACTCTCTTACTCTAACCTCCATGGTAAATATCTCAAAGAAGTTCTGGGCAGGAATTACAGTGTAGGGGATAGACAGATTTGATTTCTTTCTAATGCATAAAAATTCCACTAATTATAAGAGTATTCGACATTAAATACAGACAAACTAGAAAAATACAGAAAAGTAGATAAGACTTGGGCATGAGAAGTCACACAATCCAAATAGTTAGTATATAGAAGAAAATTAAAAGTTACCCTAAAAATATCCACTAGCAAGAATTAAACAGTCAACACTTTATTAAATATATACTCATAACTTTAAGCAAATTAGGATTACCCTGTACGTACTAGTACTATTTCATTTAAATATATGTAACAAACATTTCCAAAGTTTTTGAGCATTCTTTGCAATTTTTATGCCACCAAAGTTAAACATTTTATTTGGGACAGTTTGACAATTCTAAAAATACTGATTTTTTTCCCACACTATATTATGCTTACTATAGAAAAAATGTGGAAAATACAAGAACATAGAACTACAAGGGGGAAAAACTCACATAATTCAATCATAAAAACAATCATTACTGTTAATTTTTAATTTTTTAACACATGTCTTCTTATAGAATTGGAATTTTGAATAGAAATGTTTTAGAGCCTTTTTTTCACTTAGCACCATTACATGAACACTTTATGTCACTGAAATCTTTGCAATTATTGTTAGCTTCATTTCGTATGTTGAATTTTTTTTAAAGATTTATTTATTTCAAGGTCAGAATTACATAGGGAGAGGAGGAGAGGCAGAGAGAGAGAGAAAGAGAGAGGTCTTCCATCCGCTGGTTCACTCTCCAGATGGCCACAATGGCTGGAGCTGTGCTGATCTGAAGCCAAGAGGCAGGAGATAGGAGCTTCTTCCGGGTCTCCTATGTGGGTGCAGGGGCCCAAAGCCCTGGGCCATCTTCTATTGCCTTCCCAGGCCACAGCAGAGAGCTGGATCGGAAGTGGAGCAACTGGGACTCGAACCGGCGCCCATTTGGGATGTCGGCATTGCAGGCAGCGGCTTTACCCACTACACCACAGCGCCTGCCCCGTTTGTTGAATTTTGTTAGTTGTATGGATGTATCAAAATTTAGACATTACCCAGTATCAGGAATTTGTGCATGTTTATTTTATTTTTGTTTATATTTATTTCATAACATCTTTGGATATAAATTATTGTCTTGGGCAGGCATTTGGCACAATGGACAAAATGCCACTTGGGATGCTTGCATCCCATATCAAAGTGCTCCTCCGCTTTCTATTTAGCTTCCTGTTAATGCATATACTGGGTGGGGGAGGGGGCAGCAGGTGATGACTCAAGTACTTGGTTTCCTGCCACCGATGTGGAAGACCTGGATGGAATTCTAAGCTCCTGGCTTCCATCTTGCCCAATCCTGGCTGTTGCAGGCATTTGGGGAGTGAACCAGCAGATGGAAGATCCCTTTATTTCTCTGTGTGTTCCTCTTTCAAATAAAGTGAAAATAAATTTTTAAAAGTTATTGTCTCCACCCATGATCAATTTCTTGGGATAGACTGCCAGAATTTGAATTCCTGGATCAGAGGACAAACATTTTTGAGATCCATATCACCAAATTGCACTGAGAATTGTACCACTTTGTACTCCTCAAGGAGTACATAAAAATATGCTTCAACACACTCTCCACCATAATCCCCATATATATACATACAAAAACACACTTTGCCAATTTGATATGTGAAAATGGTGTTTTACAATTTCAAGTGCATTTTTTTAACTGATACAATGAAGCAATTTTTCATTTGGTGAAATCTGTAACTCCCCCTCTGTGAACAGTCTGCTACATTCCTTAGGCATATGACACTTTTCAGAGGTAACCAGTGTTTGTGAACTCTAATTCATCATGAATAACAGAACAGTAGAAGGTACTTCTCCCTGCTCTTGAGAGGGTGAACATAAAAGACTAAGAGTAAGAATATATATTAAAAAATATAAAAGATTAAGTCCACAGCAGCACAGGATAAACAGCAAAGAGGCATCACAAGAACTGTATGAGGATTTACAAGATACTGTAAAAAGTTCATGGACAAGTGTAATCTATCTAGAGTTCCTTCATAATACAGATTTTCTATTTGAAGAGATCTCATGGAGTGGGGGAGCCACTACTACTGAGTGAAAGTAATGGCTTAGGCATCTCAAGGAAGCTTCAATTTGAACCAAGCAAAAGAAAAGACCTCTAAGAATCTATGTGCACCTATAGAACCCCAGGGTAAGCAACCCAAATTCAGACACTGTGGAAGCAGAAGTGAACTAGAGATTGTCAGAAGAGTAATTAAAGGTTTGGGGAACAAATGCACCCTCCAACTTTCTCAGCAAAGCTTAGCTGTGAGAACAGTTCTCCACAATGAAGTGGGGGACTCAGCTGTAGGGGACCACCCACAAATGCCAAGACAATAGTAACACATGTGACAAGGCACATACCCACCCAAAAGGCAGCTGACTCCGAGCCCTGGAGGGATATTACCAGTATTTAGCAGAACCAGGGCTCGTATACTCCAAATATACTTCTGAAATAATTCTTCCCATTTGTGCTTAGAGAACCTAAAACACTTACCACTCTGATCACAAAACCAGGGTTCTCAACTCTGCACATCAGAATTATCTGGAGAGCTTTTGGAAAATAACAGTTGCCTAGGCTCTATCAGCATCCAATTGAACCAGCATTTATAGAGAGAATAGGGTCCGGGCATTTGCATTTAAATGCTTCCTGGATAATTCAATGTACTCTTAGGATTGTAAACCACTGGTCTGGATCCTCATTTATAAATGTGAACAAAAACCCAACTAAGGAAAATAACAAAAATGACACTAAGTTGGACAGAGGGACCAATCCCAGAGGAAACAGAGCTAACAAAAGAAACAATTTTAGTATTCCCAAAGGGTCTATGAAACTACCCTTTCAAAAACCTATGAGGGGAAGTGGGCCTAGCAGTTAAGATGCCTGCATCCTGTATCACAGAACCTGAATTCAATTCCTACACGTGGATCCTGACTCTGGCTTGCTACCAATGCAGACCCTGGAGAAGTGGTTATGGCTCAAGAAACTGGGTTCCCACCACCCATGAGAGAGACCTGGACTGAGTTCCTGGATCCTGGCATCAGTCTGGTCCAGCCCTGACTGCCACAGGTATTTGGCGAGTGAACTAGCAGATGGGAACTCACTCTCTCTCAAATAAAAATTTTTAACAGTTATTTAATTTTTTTGAAAGTCATGAATTACAGAAAGAAGGGGAGATTCACAGAGATCTTCATCTGCTGGAACACTACCCAGAAGGCTGCAGCAGCTGGAGTTGGGCCAGGCCAAAACCAGGAGCCAGGAACTTCACTTGGGTCTTCCACGCGGGTGGTAGGGGCCCAAATACTTGGCCCTTCTTCCACTGCTTTTTTCAGGCCATTAGTAGGGAGCTGGCTTGGAAGTGGAGCAGCCAGGACACAAACTGGTACCCATATGGGATACTTTGGTGTCACAGGCAGAGGATTTACCCACCATGCCACAACACCAGCTCCTAAAAAAATATAAAAAGACCAGTGTAGGGCTTGTGCTGTAGTACAGCGGGTTGGGTCACTGTTTGTGGTGTCAGCATTCCATAAGGCACTGGTTCATGTCTACTTCTGATCCAGCTCCCTGCTGGTGTGCCTGGGAAAGCAGAGGAGGATGGCCCAGGTCCTTGGTCTTCTGCACCCATGTAGGAGACCAGATAAAGCTCTTGGCTCCTGGCTTTGGCCTGGCCCAGCCCCAGCCTTTGCAGCCATTTGGAGGATGAGCCAATGGATGGAATAGTCTCACACTCTAACTCTGCCTTCCAAATAAATAAAAATAAATCTTAAAAAAAAAAATGCAGATGCTAAGGAGTAGGGGAAGGAGGGAGCAGTACAAAATAGTCACTCCTGGGGGCCACGACGTGGCATAGTAGGTTAAGATTCCACCTGGGGTGCAGTCAATCCAGAAGAGCACCGGTTCTTGTCTGGCTGCTCCTCTTCTGATCCAGCTCTCTGCTTTGGCCGGGGAAAGCAGAGGAAGATGGCCCAAGTGCTTGGGCCTCTGCACCCATATGGGATGACCCAGAGGAAGCTCCTGGGTCCTGGCTTTCGATTGGCTCAGCTTCAGCCATTGCGGCCATTTGGGGAGTGAATCAGCAGATGCAAGACCTTTCTCTCTGTCTCTCCCTCTCTCTGTCTGTAACTCTACCTTTCAAATAAATAGTTTTTTTTTTTTTAAGTTACTCATGGGAAATAGAACAACAAAACTACAAAAAACATGTTAATTCCTCAACAGAGGTACGAATAGCAAAAGGAGCATGACCAAAGACACAAGTGGTGAACTGTGAGGTAGAACTGATCAAACATCCCAGACTAAGAGAAAGGAAGTATGAAGGAACTTCCAAAATGTTCATCCGAAAAGAGAAGTTTAACTTCAAGACATTGGAATGGGCAAGGGTTTTTTGGATCAGACCCTAAAAGCACAGGAAACAAAAGCAAAAATAGACAAATAGGATTTCAGCCATAAAAAAAGGGATGAAATCTTTTCATTGGCAACCATGTGGATGGAACTGGAGGTCACTACATTAGGTGAAATAAGCTAAGTACTGCACCATCTCACGTATGTGGAAAAGCTGATCTCACAGAGGTCAAGAGTAAAATGGTGATTGCCAAACGCCCTGGAGAGGAGGAAGTAGGGAGGTAGAGAGAAAAATTACTTAAAGAATATTGTTGGCCGGCACCGCGGCTCAATAGGCTAATCCTCCACCTTGCGGCACTGGCACACCGGGTTCTAGTCCCGGTCGGGGCGCCGGATTCTGTCCCGGTTGCCCCTCTTCCAGGCCAGCTCTCTGCTGTGGCCAGGGAGTGCAGTGGAGGATGGCCCAAGTGCTTGGGCCCTGCACCCCATGGGAGACCAGGAGAAGTACCTGGCTCCTGCCATCGGATCAGCGCGGTGCGCCGGCCACAGCATGCCGGTCGCGGCGGTCATTGGAGGGTGAACCAACAGCAAAGGAAGACCTTTCTCTCTGTCTCTCTCTCTCACTGTCCACTCTGCCTGTCAAAAAAAAAAAATATTGTTACAGGCAGATAGGAGCAAGAACTTCCCATCTTCTATTGCATGGTAGGTTGGGACTGCACATAATGATAATGTAGTATATGTTTTCCTAGGGAAATAAAGAAACAAAAAGCTACAAGAAAGGATTTTGAATGCTTTCCACATAAAGAAATGACAAGTGTTTAAGAAGACAGACATGCTTACCTGATTGGACATTACACAATGTGTGTATGAACCAAAATGTCACATATACCCTAGAATTTGTATAATTTTTATGTGCCACTTACATTTAAAGGTTTTTATTTTAGTGCAAAATTTTTTTTAAATCTGCGTATAGTTTTTTTCACAGTGTGCATTTTCTATGAACTTTTTGAAGACTCCCTTATGTGAGGGAGGAAAGGAGAATAAATCTAGATGATCCAATATGTGTACTATATTTCTAATTTTTTTAAAGGAGAGGATGGGGGAAAGAAAATTACCAAAGAAACAATAGGAGCAAATTTCTGAGTTAGAGAGAGACCTGAATATCAGGTTGAAAGGGTCTGCCATATAATTTATAACAGTATTGAAAAAGAAACACCCAAATGCAGCTTGGTAAAATTTTTTAGTTGTAAAAATAAAAAGAATCCTGCAGTTTAAGTAGGGGGTGGGGGCAGTTGTGTTAATTGTAACAATAGGAAAACTGGGCTTTCATCAGACTTCTTAATTTGTAACACCAGATACTAAAACACAAATAGAGCAATTTCTACATTGTTTAAAAGGAGAAACAATTTTAAACAGAATCTCATATATAGATCTCTAAAACTTTCATTTACATATAAAGGCAAAATAAAATTTCTGGAGAGTAGGCAAAAGCTCCATGAAGTTCACACCATGCTTTATAGAGGTGAGGGGAAGCAACCAGCAGCAAGTTAAATTTTAAATCCAAGAAACAAGAGACAACTCAGGATACAAGAAGCAGTGCTGAACAAAGAAATAAATAAAGCTTATGGCTAAAGCTCCACAATCGCTGATAAAACAGACATGAGGTGAGATACAACTTCGACAAAGAACTCTTGAATCAAAAGAAGTATAATCTGGGGACGGTGCTGTGGTGCAATGGGTTAAAGCCCTGGCCTGCGGTGCCGGCATCCCATGTGGGCACAGATTCAAGTTCTGGGTGCTCCACTTCCAATCCAGCTCCCTAATAATGTGCCTGGGAAATCAGCGGAGGATGCCCCAAGCCTTTGGGCCATTGCACCCACATGGGAGACCCAGAAGAAGCTCCTGGCTCCTGGCTTTGGATTGGCTTAGCTCCGGCCATTGCCGCCATTTGGGGAGTGAACCAGCAGAAGAAAGACTTTGTCTCTCTTTCTCTCTCTCTAACTCTTTCAAATAAATAAATCTTAAAAAAAATAAATAAATAAATAAAGGGAGGAGTTAGAAAAAAAAAGGAAAAGAAAAAAGAAGGAGCTGCCTGGATCCAACACAAGGAAAGCCCTGTCTCCCTGACTCGTGTCCACCACCATGCTGGGGTCAGGTGTGTGACAAACTAAGGTGGCGGGGACAGAGGCTGGGAGACCTGATCTCCCCCCGACCCCCAAAAGAAAAGGTACAATATAGAAAACTAATCAGAAATTCTGAAAAAAAAATTCTGGGAGCCAGGAAAAGAGAAGCAGACATAGGCAAAGTCCTTCTTATTTGTGGAGTAAACATAAATGCTGTTTATATTTTGATTCTGACAGAGAAAGTTAGGTTCATATAAAAGGATGAGTCCTGCAGCATCTGACAGGTGACATACTGAATGCCAGTGAGAAGGCTCAAATGGAGGTTAACTAATCCAAATTCTCATCACACATCACAGAGTTAGGGGCTTAAACATTTTATTTCAAGTGCAATGGGAAGCCAGTTAAGATCTTCCAAAAAGATCACTTTGGTTGAAATGTAAAATGAATGGGAATGTGTGATATTAACAGCAGAAACAGAAAACAAAGCCATTGCAGAAGTCTTGGCTACAGTGAGAGTGGTCCACGTTAGGATACAGAATCTGCAAGCCTTGGTAGATTGGGCATGAAGGACAGGGTTGTTAAGGACAATTTCTAGGTTTCTGGCTTTAACAATTAAGTCCACAAAGGAAATATTTTATCAAGATGGGGAAGACAGAGAAGTAACAAATCAACAACATATCGAATAACTAAGTACCTTTTTAGTGCTTTTGCTCTGGACTAGTTTTTTTCATTTAACTTCTAGATTCAGTGGTTCACTGCAAACATCAAAGGCATTACATAATTTCTCTTCTCATTCTCCCTACCAGATAACAATCTCCCTAAGCACATATTTTTATTCACTTTCAACACTGTAGAAGCAATGCCTCAGAGGTCCATTAGATAAAATCAGGCTTTCAATGCCTCTAATGAAGTCCACCTCTAAATGACAGCCAAACATCACCCAGAAACCTAATTCCAGTGCATGCAGTTAAACTGAGCAAATAAAGAATCTATATCTTACAACAACTTCTCACTAATATTCCCTAAAGATATTTATTTCTATCAGCTAGAGACTGATACAAGTAATAATACTCAAAAGTCAATGCATCACCAACCACACTTCAGAATATATGTCCTATTAGGAGTGTGTGTGTGTGTGTGTGTGTACAAGCATGTGCTTACACACATGCATTCACACACCAGTGATTTTTTTTTTTAAGATTTATTTATGGGGCTGGTGCTGTGGCACAGCGGGTTAACGCCCTGGCCTGAAGCACCAGCATCCCATATAGGCACCAGTTCGAGTCCCGGCTGCTCCACTTCCTATCCAGCTCTCTGCTATGGCCTGAGAAAGCAATGGAGGATGGCCCAAGTCTTTGGACCCCTGCACCCATGTGGAAGACCTGGGAGAAGCTCCTGGCTCCTGGATTCGGATCGGCGCAGCTCTGGCTGTTGTGGCCATTTGGGGAGTGAACCATCGAATGGAAGACACCCCCCCCCCCCGTAACTCTGACTTTCAAATAAATAAAGATAAATCTTTAAAAAAAAGATTTATTTATCTGAAAGGCAGAGTTGTACACAGAGGGAGGGAGAGACAGACAGAGAGATTTTTCATCTACTGGCTCACTTTCCAAGTGACTGCAACAGCCAGGGCTGGGTCAGACCAAAACCAGGAGCTTCATCTAGGTCTCCCACATGGGTACAGGGGCCCAAGTACTTGAGCCCCCTTCTGCTGCTTTACAAGCACATCAGCAGGTAGCTGGATCAGAAGTGCAGTAGCCAGTACTCAAACTGGTACCTATATGGGATGCTGGTGTTGCAGGAAGCAACTTAACTCTGAGCCACAAAGCCAGCCATATTGTGATTGTCTGCACCTTGGAAATAAGAACCCTCTTCTCTGCATTGGTCCAGCTGTGACAGAGCTTCCAAAATTAATAATTTAGGGCAAGGTTTCAGCTCTCACTTGCTATGCAATTGAATGACTTAATATAAAAGCAAAGTAGCTCACCACTAAGGGCAAAGGCAAGCTTATCTCCTGGGGAGGCAGTCACTGTACATTAGTTAATGTAACTTACCTATAGTTACTTTGAATTGATTATAAACATGAAGAATCACATTTTTAAACTTCCAATCTAGACTAGAATTCAACCTCTTTTAGAATAGTACATGGAAAGTAATTTTCAAAAGGTTTTGGGCAGAGAGACCAGCAGAGAAATAAAGTGACATTTTACTCTGCATACTTCCACATTTTTTGGATGGTATGAGCACATATGTAAGGCACATATGCCTTATTTAATGTAATTTTAAAAAGAGGGGAAAAAAGAAAGGCTATTACACAAAAACCTCCACTTCCCAAACCTTTGTAATAGAAAAAAGCTGGCTTCCCTAGAGTTATAAGAAAACTGTACTTGCTTCATAATGTTTCAATTACTGAATAAGGGATGTTTATTACATAATTACTTGAAAAGGAATACAGCTGTTGATCAAATAAATGGGTTTATAAACATTTATTGGGTACTCAGAAGGCGCCAGGCAGCATGCTATCCTAGACTGCCTCCTCCTCTCAGGCCACTCTTCCCCTTGCTGATCTATCTCCTCTGTTCCAACTGCTTCAAGTCTCACCTTCCATGCCAACAACCCTGAAAGCTCACCACAGAACCAGTTACTCACTGAATATCTGCTCTTGGATGGCCTACTGCCTCCCAAGTTCATCACATCCCAAACCAGAATCATCTCTCAGACCTGATCCATTTCTTATATTGCCCATTTCAGTAAATAACAAAATGCCTAATCCCACTTTCTCCTGCCTCCCGCCTCGCACCTCCCACCAGTATCTAACACTTGGCAGTTTTCCAACTCAAATCTTTCTTCAAATTGCTGTTTGACACAGTCATATACTTGCATTTGTTCAAAGGAACAGCCCTTCACACCCAGACCCTATCCTTCAAGCCCTCTGCAATCCATTTTCTTTCTTTTAAAGATTTTATTTATATAAGAGGTAAAGTTACAATCAGAGAGAGGGAGAGACAGAGAAAAAGGTCCTCCATCCACTGGTTTACTCCCCAAATGGCCACAACAGCCAGAGATAGGCCCAACCAAAGCCAGGAGCCAGGAGCTTCTTCCAGGTCTCCCATGCAGGTACAGGAGCCCAAGCACTGGAGCCATCTTCCAGTGCTTTCCCAGGCCATAGCAGAGAGCTGATCAGAAGAGGAGCAGCTGGGACTTGAACATACACCCCTATGGGATGCCAATGCTGCAGGTGGAGGCTTAGCCTACTGCGCCACAGCACCAGCCCCTGTAATCCATTTTCCACACTACTCAAGGCTTAATCTTTCTCACTGAAACTGTGGGTGGTCATTCTCATGCTGTAGAGTTTTCAGAAACTCTTCCTCAAACCCTCAGCAGCAAGTCTGGGCCTTTCTCCCCTCTCTAGCCTGTGCTCTACCCATCTACCACCTTCAGGCTCTACCTCACCCTCCACATTACATGTACTGGAGTACTTGCCACATGGTTTTCCCCCTTATTCTGTCTCCTCCATATACTTCCCAAACCTCCCTTGACCCAGTACATTCGTACTGGTCCTTTTGATTTCCACTTAGATACCTATTCCTCTAAGAAGTTTCCCTAACTACTCTTGCTTCTTCCCCTCCAAATATTGGGCAGGTTGTCCTTTTGGTGACCATTCTTGTTTTCACTCCTCTCATAGAATCTAACATGGTGAACTGCAATTTCTTTTTACTCTTCTGTATCCTCACCAGACTGAACTCTATCTATCCAAGGCCAAGGTCATGTTTGCCACTCTTCTCCATGGAAGCTATTTACATGAACAAATTTTGGTTATATAAATGCCAGCTTTATAGAATAAGCATCTTTGAACAAAATATTTTCTTAAGTCATTCCAATAAAACTCTAATACTTTTTTGAGGTTAAATGCTCAGATTCTAGAGGAAATAATTCTAATATTAGTGTCAGAAGACCTTTCCTTTAGATATTTCTGTCTCCAATTCTGTAATCTTGGACAAGTCAGTTAACTTGCATGGTCCTCTGTTTCCCTACTCGTAAAATGAGAGAGTTGAACTAGTTCATTAAGATCCTTCCATTTACAAAATTTTATAATACCATATACAGTAAAGTGTCATCATCAAATTTTTAAGAGATGCCAGTTTAATTTAGCACTCCAGTAATTCTGCCAAAATAAAGTAATAAAAAGTGGGCAGAGGAAGAGTAAGGTAGTAGTTAAAATCATGAGCTCTAGAGTCAGACTTGGCAAGTTCTTGTTTTATCTGTGCTGCTCACTAGCTGCTGTGATGGCAGTGCTATTTAATCACCAGTGCTATATCAAAGAGTTACTCTATCTTTGTAGCATCAGATTTTTTGTTTCTGAACTAAAACTAACAATAGTGCCTATCTCACAGAATTATTGAGGACTAAAGAGAAGACAATGCATATAAAATACTTAGTATAGTATGTCTAATACAGAATCTGAAAGCTCAATAAATGCTAATTATTATTATAATTTTAAACTATTAGCTAATAGAGTTCTTATGTTGATAATGGTTAAGAAAAATTTACAGTAGCATCACAGTAACACTCATGTTTAGAGTATACTTCCTTTACATAAAGTCTCTCTTAAAATTAAAAATGCAAAAAATGTATAAAGACAAACACTTCTAATCATACATCAGTGGTTCTTTAGCAATGATCAGTGTGCATGAGACTTCTCAATATTTGTCTATTTCAACTACATTCTTGAATGATAGTTAGCCTGATATATAGTGACAGGTAAGCTTGAATGACAGTTTATTTTTATTTTTATTTTTTTTTGACAGGCAGAGTGGACAGTGAGAGAGAGAGAGAAAAAGGTCTTCCTTTTGCCGTTGGTTCACCCTCCAATGGCTGGCGCGCTGTGGCTGGCGCACCACGCTGATCTGAAGGCAGGAGCCAGGTGCTTCTCCTGGTCTCCCATGGGGTGCAGGGCCCAAGGACATGGGCCATCCTCCACTGCACTCCCTGGCCACAGCAGAGAGCTGGCCTGGAAGAGGGGCAACCGGGACAGAATCCAGTGCCTGGACTGGGACTAGAACCCGGTGTGCTGGTGCCGCAAGGTGGAGGATTAGCCCAGTGAGCCGCAGCGCTGGCCGACAGTTTATTCTTAGCTGACAGTTTTTTCTTCACAGCAATTTGTTCCATTGTCTTTTAGCTTCTGTTGTTGCTGTTGAAAAGTCTGCGATAAGGCAAAACGATGTTCTTTTCCTTCTGGTTTCTTCTAAGAAATTCTCTTCGTCTTTGGGATTCTACTGCTTTACTAACCTGTATCTAGTTGAGGATTTCTTTTTATTTACTATACTTAATACTCCTTGTAATTCTTCCATGAGAATTCACATCTTTCACCAGTTTGGGAAAATAGTCAACCCTTAATTCTTTAAGTTCTTTCCCGTTCTCTCTATTCTTTTTTTATCTCTAGTCAAAACCCTCTAATGTCTTCTCATATCAGCAAAAATGAACTTCCACTGGTTCAAAGCTCTGCATGATCTGTCCTTCCCACTTGCATCTTCTCCCATTGATTCCACCACACCTGAGCTCTGTGCTATTCCTTGAGCACAAACATGTGCCAGGAGGCCTTTTACTTACTATTCATTCTGCTTTTAATGAATGGTGTTCTTTCTTCTCCTCTCTTGGATCATGTATCCAAGGGGAATCACGTATACAAGGGAATCCAGTATCACGTCATGAAGATGGACAAATGAGGTGAAGGACAGAGGCTTAGCAACAAGCATGGCTGAGCTTGAAAGTGGATATTCCTCTCATCTTTCAGAGACTGCATCCCCAACCCACTGCTTGACTGCAATTTCCCAAGACGCTGTGAACAGAGGCACCAGGAAAGCCCTGCATAGGTTCCCAACTCATTCCTGCTAGATAACAATTGTTTGTTGTGCTAACCTCTAGGGTCACTAGATAGTTAATACACGGTTATGTACAAAATATCATGAGATGTAATGAGAAACTTGCTACTATGTATCTACTGGGATGATATAAACAGATCTCTAAATTTGTATTTGGAGTAAGAAAAGGATCTCTTTTAAGTTATGTGTGACTATAAATTTACAGCCACTCTTTCACGAACTTGAAATCTCCACGATGGTAGTGACTTTTTGCTCAGTGCTATCATTCCTTTTGTCTAGAAAAGTGACTGGCACACAACAATCAATAAATATTTGCTAAGTGAATACATGGTTAAAATTATATGCTTGGAGCCAGCACTGTGGTGCAGCAGGTTAAAGCCCCAGCCTGCAGTACCAGCATCCCATATGGGCACCAGTTTGAGTCCCAGCTGCCCCACTTCCCATCCAGCTCTCCTCTAATGAGCCTGGGGAAGTAGCAGAGCATGGACCAAGTCCCTGGACCCCTGCACCCACGTGAGAGACCTGGAAGAAGCTCCTGGCTTTGGATCAGCAGCCATTGCAGCCATTTGGGGAGTAAACTAGTGGATGGAAGATTCTGTCTCTACTTCTAACTCTTTCAAATAAATAAAATACATATTTAATATATATATATATATATATATATATATATATATATATGCGCTATCTTGGACCAACGCTGCAGCACAGAGGATTAAGCTGCTGATTGTAACCCGAGCATCCTATATCAATGTGCCAGTTCTAGTGCCAGTTACTTTGCTTCCAATGCAGCTTCCTGCTAATGTGCCTGAGAAGGCAGAAGAGGATGGTCTGAGTACTTAGGCCCCTGCCAAAAATGTGGGAGACCAGGATGGAGTTCCTAGTTCTTGCCATCAGCCTGGTCTAGATCTCACTGCTACAGCCACTTGGGGAATGAACAAGCAGATAAAAGGTGTGTGTGTGTGTGTGTCCATCTGTCCATTTCTCTCTCTCTCTGTTGCTCTACCTCTCCAATAAATAAATAAATCTTTTTTAAAAATTCATTTAGAGGGGCTGGCACTGCGGCATAGTGGGTAGAGCCGCCGCCTGCAGTACCAGCATCCCACATGGGTGCCGGTTCAAGTCCCGGCTGCTCCACTTCCAATCCAGCTCTCTACTGTGGCCTGGGAAAGCAGCAGAAGATGGCCCAAGTCCTTGGGCCCCTGCACCCATGTGGGAGACCCAGTAGAGGCTCCTGGCTTTGGGTGGATACAGCTCTGGTCACTGCGGCCAGCTGGAGAGTGAACCAGCAGATGGAAGACCTCTCCTTCTGCCTCTCCTCTCTCTGTGTAACTCTGACTTTCAAATAAATAAATAAATCTTTTTAAAAAAGCATGCTAATTAACAGAACCTAACATACTGCTGAATTTTCAATAATCACTAGGTCACTGACAGCTTACTTTCAATTGTGTCATTTAATGTGCCTGCAATTTCAAGTTCATGAAGGAGTGACCCCACACAAACAGAGAAACCAAAAGCTCCCCATTTTACTAGAAATTTGAATTTAAAGGGCTGGTTACATCACTGTACTGGACAGAGTAGTGTCTCCTTTAGCACAAGTCATTTTATTCATAAAGAAGGCATCTTTCTTTCTTCAGGTAACATGCTGGGGATATGTTTTTACTGTACCACTAAAAGGTCTGGATATGCCTAACAAATATTCCTAAATTTCCCATTTGCTTTTCAGCAGTTTTAACAATGTTAATTAAGACCATCACATCTTTACCCAAGTTGTTTGTACCAGGTACTACAAGTTTTTTGTACTCTAGACTATAAATGCCACAAAGAAATGATAGTCTTGCTTGTTCACTATTATATTCCAAGTGCCTAGCAGCACACCTGATCAATATTAGGTAGTAAATAAAATTTTGTTGAATAAATGGATAGTTAGTTTTAATTATCCTATTTGCAATTTTATCCTAGTTGCAATTTTAGGAGAAAGACACACACAGACTAAAAATTAATAGTAAGCCCAAACATTTTGAGCAACACTTGAACAAGTTTTCAAGTTGACCAACTCAAAGAAAAATAGTCATATGTTTGTCAAAGTTACAATTATTAGATACTTTGCTTAAACTATAGTCACAACTTTGAATGTTATTAAAAGCTACTAAAACCACAAACTTCTTTTTAAAAAGACTGTAAATCTACAGAAAAGTAAAGAATGAGTAACAACTTGCTTTATTGAATACTGATCACGTGCCAAGCACTGCCAATGGCACCTTACACACTTATTTCATCTAAGCCTCACAAGTACCCTACAAAGCAGATGCTGTGCTATCTCTGATGAGAAGACGCAGAGCTGAAGGGCCTTGCCTCAGGTCACACAGTGGCAAAGCAGGGATTTCAACCTAGTGATGGTTCTTAATCACATGGCTTCAATGGCAGAGTAAAAGTTTCTCCAACCACAAAAATCTCCAGGGTAGCTGCGAGGTCTAAATGAATCTGCAGAAAAGTGTCTACAGGCACTCATTCAATATCACTTACCCTCTCCCTTCCCACATCACCTGTCCCACATTCATCTACAGCTTTTCCTTCTGGCTCTTCAGGCAATGCCAAGCTGTAGCTTAGGATGATAAGCAGTGACCCAATAATTTGCCTCCTCCCTGCCTGTAAGTTTGGGGAACTTTAGGGTGTACTAACCTGTAGGGTTATTTATGCAGGAAACTGAATAGAATTAAACATGCTACTTAATTTAAAAGTAAGTAGGGGGGCTGGCACCGTGGCGCAGTAGGTTAATCCTCCACCTGTGACGCTGGCATCCCATATGGGCGCCGGTCCTAGTCCCAGCTGCTCCTCTTCCAATCCAGCTCTCTACTGTGGCCTGGGAAAGCAGCAGAAGATGGCCCAAGTCCTTGGGCCCCTGCACCTGCATGGGAGACCCAGAAGAAGCTCCTGGCTTCTGGCTTCATTGCAGCCAACTGGGGAGTAAACCAGCAGATGGAATCTCATCTCTTCTCTCTCTCTCTTTCTCTTTCTCTCTCTTTCTCTCTCTCTCTCTCTCTCTCTGCCTCTCCTTCTCTCTCTATGTAACTCTTTCAAATAAATAAAATCTTTTAAAAAAAGTCTAACAAAGATACAATAATTATGATGGAAATTATATTCATAGAGCTTAATCACAGAACACAAGTACTATATGAGAGATATATTTTTAAATTCATGTATCTTCTGTATTTATATCTTTTAAACCTACAACAATTTTCATATAGCCTCTCAATTAAAAAAGGCAGTCAGGAAAATTTTAACATGAATTGGGTATTAGTTGATATTAGAGAATACTGCTATCTCAGGGTATATTAATAGCATTTTTTAAAGTTTCATAATTCAATTATTGCCAATATATCCAACCTATTTATTTTCTTTTTTGTTGTTGTTTTAATTTATTTGACAGAGTTAGACAGTGAGAGAGAGAGACAGAGAGAAAGGTCTTCCTTCCATTGGTTCACTCCCCAAATGGCCGCTATGGCCGGAGCTACGCCAATCCAAAGCCAGGAGCCAGGTGCTTCCTCTTGGTCTCCCATGCGGGTGCAGGACCCAAGCACTTGGACCATCCTCCACTGCCTTCCCAGGTCACAGCAGAGAGCTGGACTAGAAGAGGAGCAACCAGGACTAGAACCCGGTGCCCATATGGAATGCCGGTGCTACAGGTGGAGGATTAACCAAGTGAGCCACAGCGCTGGCCCTAAGTTATTTATTTTCAACCTGGATTGAATATGGGCATTATTGCTTATTTTTCATGGGACTAGAACATCCAAATTATTACCAGTGTTAATGGTTTATTTCTGTTGCTTTATCTTTCTCCTTGATAGGGATTTCCTAACTTAATGCCTGTGGTGGAATGAGAAGGCCACGCCAAGATGTCTGCTGGCAAGTGAGTGTCAGTTACTCAGGGATGGCTTTGAAACCCACCTGGCAACGGAGCCTGCCTGGCAACAGGCTGTGATTGGATGACTTCAGATACTGCCTGGCAACAGGCTGTGATTGGTTAGGGCATAAACCGCCCCTTGACAGGATTGGCTGCCTTGGCTATATAAGCTACTGTACCAACTGAAATAAAGGAGTCTGCAGGCTGCTCGCCTCTGGCCTGCTTTCACCTGACTCCTGGGGTCTGTGTGGTGACTCTGCGCCTCTTGCCCCCACCACACTCCTCCTCCCAGAACGAATCCACTTGAACAAATGCCTAGTTACAGAATTCAACTTTTATGATATCTTTGGAATATACTACCTTTAGGATTTAGAAATCAGAATTATCTAAATATATTAACCAACAATGATGAAATAATTAAATCATTGAGACTAATAATACCTTGGGAGAGAGTCAAATTGTGTTTTATGGATTTACAATGAAAATGTACTAATTAAATTGCAGACATACCATAATAGCTTTAATTATTCACTAGAATAGGATTGGTAAAGGACTAGCTGAAGATTAACACTGAATTTGTCCAGAGAAGTCACTTTCTAATGCTGGTAATGTCTTGTTTCTTAATCTGGGTGTTGCTTACATAGGCCCATTCATTCTGTGAAAATTCACCAGGATCTATACTTACGTTCACTTTTCTTTATGTATATTGTACTTCAATAAAAAAGCTTTTAAAATTTCACTTTGTGTTTCTATGTGGGTGCAAATTGTTGAAATCTTTACTTAATATATGCTAAACTGATCTTCTGTATATAAAGAGAATTGAAAATGAATCTTGATGTGAATGGAAGAGGGGAGGGAGAGGGAAAGGGGAGGGTTGCGGGTGGGAGGGAAGTTATTGGGTGGGAGGGAAGCCATTGTAATCCATAAGCTGTACTTTGGAAATTTATATTCATTAAATAAAAGTTAAAAAAAATTTCTGTTATTACTAAAGTGTTACAGATGAAATGATCACATATCTGAGATCTGCTTCAAAAGATTTCAGTAGATAGGATGGAAAGAACATATATGGTGGTTTGTAGAGAAAAGGATGAAACATGGTAGGAAATAAATGAGATTAGCACGATGTTGACATTGGAGTTACATGGTAGATTCATGGAGATTCATAATACATACTTGATAGTTACTACAACAAAAACAACAGGCAAAGGGATAGCGTGATTGCTGCTGCAACTGTGTTTGCATAAGAGCAGCTGAAAGAACAAATGAGACACACATCTGGATGACTGTAGGAAAACGTCATGGAAAGAGATGGCAAACTACAGCAGTAACACACACCTGTCACTCCTCACTTGTCCCCCACATCTTCAGATGAGGAACTCAGGGCTCTAGGGCTATGAGAGGGGCCAGCACTGTGGCAAGGTTAAGGTTAAGGTTAAGGTTAAGGTTAAGCCTTGCCTGTGGTGCCGACATCCCATATGGGCGCCAGTTTTAGTCCCGACTGCTCCGCTTCTGATCCAACTCCCGGCTAATGGCCTGGGAAAGCAGTGAAAGATGGTCCAAGTACTTGGGCCCCTGCAACCAACTGGGAGAATCCAAAGAACCCCCTGGCTTCTGGCTTTGGATTGGCCCAGTTCCGGCAGTTATGGCCATTTGGGAGTTAACCAACGGATGGAAAATCTCTCTCTCTCTCTCTCTCTCTCTCTCTCTCTCCTCTCCCTCTCCCTCTCCCTCTCCCTCTCCCTCTCCCTCTCCCTCTCCCTCTCCCTCTCCCTCTCCCTCTCTAATTCTGCCTCTCAAATAAATAAGTCTTTTTAAAAAAAAATTAAGGGCTTTGAGAGAGCAGGAGAGAGGCTTTTTTGACATTCAGTGGGGAGAACAGCTTCTATGATAGCAGCCAAATATACCATATCCAAAACAAAAATGATAAAATGGTCTGCATAGGTAAACTTTAAAGGACTGTATGTATTGTGATAGTTGCAACAAGCAGGCTATCGATAAACTGGCAAAACAAGGGCATTAGGTAAAGTTCATTTTGAAAGTGATTCTATATCCATTCCACCCTTCTACATGGGTGCTGGTTCAAGTCTCGGCTGTTCCACTTTTGATCCAGCTCTCTGCTATGGCCAATGAAAGTAGTAGAGGATGGCCCAAATCCCTGGCCCCCTGCACCTGCATGGGAAACCTGGAAGAAGCTCCTGGCTCCGGATCAGCGCAACTCTGGTTGTTGTGGCCATCTGGGAGTGAACCAGAAGATGGAAGATTCTCTCTCTGTCTCTGTCTCTGTCTCTCTGTAACTCAACCTTCCAAATAAATAAAATATTAAAAAAGAAGTTATACTAAAGTAATAACTCAAAAACCAACAATTATCACTTAACCAAACATCCAGGACAAGAAAAAGATACCAAACATGCTGAGTAAAGACTTGTCTGAGTGGAATAAAGGATCCAACTGAACAAGCACAGAGACATGTGCAACCTCTTGAAAGCCAGGGAAACACCAGAACTCTTGTTTCCTTCATCTGCCTAGTGAGATGGGAGATGAATATCTTGAGTATGGACTCAGAACCTGCATTAGATATTATCTCGTGGGGATCCTGAAGGGTACAGCACAGCTACCCAAACAATGAATTTTCTCTCATGAACAACTTTATCCAAAAGATATGCCTTGTTACTCAAAGTACAATCCCACCTGCAGCATCAGCAGAACTTTAGAGAGCACAAGATAGACAGGCAGAATCCCTGGCCATACCCAGAACTACTGAATTAGAGTTTCATTATCACCAAATTCACAGTTTGAAAAGCAGTTTGGGAGGGAGTTTCTACCACACTCTTCCTTGGACCTCTCTTGTTCTTCATTTTTATTGGGGGCTCACATGAAGATATTGAAGAATCTTCATCAAATCTCAAGTGACACTAATCTAGAAGAAAAAAATTGTGCAAGAGAGATCAGCTTAACAGCAGATCACACAAAAAGATATAAGCGGCCGGCGCTGTGGCTCACTTGACTAATCCTCCGCCTGCAGCGCTAGTACCCCAGGTTCTAGTCCCGGTTGGGGTGCCGGATTCTGTCCCAGTTGCTCCTCTTCCAGTCCAGCTCTCTGCTGTGACCCAGGAAGGCAGTGGAGGATGGTCCAAGTGCTTGGGCCCTGCACCCTCATGGGAGACCAGGAGGAAGCACCTGCCTCCTGGCTTCGGATCAGCGCAGTGCGCTGGCCGCAGCGTGCTGGCCATAGCGGCCATTTGGGGGGTGAACCACCGGAAGGAAGACCTTTCTCTGTCTCTCTAACTCTGCCTGTCAAAAAAAAAAAAAAAAAAAAGATAAGCAACCAGAGATTTGCTAAAGAATTAAAAAAAAAAAAAGTAATGCACACACTTGAACTTATTACAACAAATCGAACCACTTCTGGAGAAGTGACTATAAATCTTGCCACATTTTTCAACAGCAAACTGTGGCCACAGGCAGTAGGAAGGGAGAGGGGTTTGAAGATTCTCTCATGAGGAATGGCTGAACTGGAGGATATATACATAAATAAGAGGTCAATAAGTAGGGCCATTGTGGTCATATTCACGCATTTGAAAAGACTGTCTCAAGACACTTCATTCTACAAATGTGTTTTTCAGCTTCTGCTATGAGCCAGGCACTATGCCAGGAACTAGGATACAGAGAGTGAAAGCCAGAACTGATCTTTGATTTTTCTGTTTCTTGCCTAGTGGAAGAAATTTGTCTGTTGTTCCAAAAAGCAAAACTATGGCCAATGGAAGGCAGTGGAAGGATGTGGGCCACTTCTGGTCATAGAGCTACAGCCTTGTAAAAGAACAAACAGAAAGAAAGATCCAGGTTCCCCAGAGCTGAGAGGAATGAATTAGGAATGGGATGGCCATCTTCCAGGGAGCAGCCCAGAGAACTACCAAGCCAATGCTAGTATCCCAGGTTGGAAGATCATTGGAGCTGACATCACAAGCCTAATATAAGATTTGTTTATACTTACTCTACATTCAATTTAGCTGAGAATAAAAATTTTTTAAATATATTTATTTATTTGAAAGAGTTACACAGAGAGAAAAGGAGAAGCAGAGAAAAAGATTTTCCATCTGCTGGTTCACTCCCCAACCGGCTGCTATGGCTGGAGCTGCATCCACTGGAAGCCAGGAGCCTCTTCTGGGTCTCCCATGTGGGTGCAGGGGCCCAAGGACTTGGGCCATCTTCTACTGTTCTCCCAGGCCATAGCAGAGAGCTGGATCAGAAGAGGAGCAACCGGGACTGGAAACCAGTGCCCATATGGGATGCCAGCATTGCAGGCAGTAGCTTTACTTGCTACACCGCAATGCCAGCCCCCTTGAACAAAATTTTTAAAGCTTAACCACAACCTAGGGTATCAGCTAAATTTTACGTATAAATATAAAGGACAACTAATTTCTCTTTCAGCCACAGTTTTTAAAACCTCAGCTTCAGTAAAACTCCACATTAACATTTTAAGCAACAACTCTGCTTAAGGACTCATTTCTATTCTACACTTGCTTTTCTCAGCTACCCTTAAAACCACTCTATTTCATGTCCTTTAATGCAGCTTCAGAGTTGCTCATCCTACTTTCCAAATTATTTTTTTTTTTTTTGACAGGCAGAGTTAGTGAGAGAGAGAGAGACAGAGAAAGAGTTATAGACAGTGAGAGAGAGACAGAGAAAAAGGTTTTCCTTCCATTGGTTCACTCCCCTAATGGCCGCCATGGCCAGCGCTGCGCCAATCCGAAGCCAGGAGCCGGGTGCTTCCTCCTGGTCTCCCATGCGGGTGCAGGGACCCAAGCACTTGGACCATCCTCTACTGCCCTCTTGGGCCACAGCAGAGAGCTGGACTGGAAGAGGAGCAACCAGGACTAGTACCTGGCATCCCAACCAGGACTAGAACCCAGGGTGCCGATGCCGCAGGTGGAGGATTAGCCAAGTGAGCCACGGCACCAGCCCCAAATTATCTTAAAGAAATAACAATTTTTTTTCTCTCTTCCAGAAAGAAGAAAAAAAAATGAGGGGTAGGCAAACAATATGCTGGAAGATGTAACTGAACAATATTTATAAAGAAAAATAATACATAAGCCAGCTTGAATGTTCAACAAAACTTCCAAATCTTTTCAGGGAATGAGGCAAGGTACAGATAATAAAAATAATATTCAACAAGTTGGAGAATGTATAAGATAAACTGATATACTATTAATTATGTAGGTTATATGGCAATATAGGAAGTATTTACAATGACAAGAGAATAGAAGCTCATACAATTCTACCAATATAAAAATGGAGCATGCATGTGAACAAAGGCCAAACAAATATTTTAAAGTTTTCTAAGTTGTTAAGATCCCTTTTTTTATATTTAAAATTTCTATTTCACTATTGGATATTAATACCTTTTTTTTTGACAGGCAGAGTGGACAGTGAGAGAGAAAGAGAGACAGAGAGAAAGGTCTTCCTTTGCCGTTGGTTCACCCTCCAATAGCCGCCGCGGCCGGTGCACTGCGGCCGGCGCACCGCGCTGATCTGAAGGCAGGAGCCAGGTGCTTCTCCTGGTCTCCCATGGGGTGCAGGGCCCAAGTACTTGGGCCATCCTCCACTGCACTCCCTGGCCACAGCAGAGAGCTGGCCTGGAAGAGTGGCAACCGGGACAGAATCCAGCGCCCTGACCGGGACAAGAACCCGGTGTGCCGGCGCCGCAAGGTGGAGGATTAGCCTAGTGATCTGCAGTGCCAGCATGGATATTAATACTTCTTACAATGAATGTGTCAGGAGCCAAAATAATTATAACTCATTGTAAGTGTAGGACTTTGCACGTTAGCAAGAAATGAAATAGTAAAGGTGACCCATAGTTTGATCTTCATGTTCAATTAATTCTTTGTTCTTTATAAAGCTATTTTAGTTCATAAACAACCAAAAGTAAAGATAATGAGATTCATGTTATGAAAAGCACTTAACATTTGTGGAAAGTGAAAAGGACTTTGTACAGCAGCCGCCCATGAACTCTGGGTAAAAGCAAAACTAAATTTCTGGATTCTATTTTGCTTTTCACCTTATTTGATCTTGCTTAATATCACTCATGCCAAGTTGGGTTTTTTTCCTCTTCTTTCCCTTCTTAAGTTCATAGATGTGAAGGGATAAAAAAAATACACACCAGTTGTGTTATAGACCTCCTCTGTTCTCACAGGAATGCCATGAATAGGGCTTTCTGGAATGGGCTACAGAGTAGGACATGAGGAATATCCAACTTCTGTCACCACAGGGATCACCAGGACTGAGTGGACTTAGGGCCAAGAGATCTTAGGTTCAAGTTTTCCGCAGCTGTCACACGGAAATAATACCACTTACCCCAAAGGTGAGGTCACAAAAAAATCACTAGCACATGATGATGCTCAAGAAGTGCTTGCCTCACCCTATCTCCTCACCTTTCACTATACACATGCATGTAAGTTCTGACCCTTACAAAACTGCATGGATTTCAGTGTCTATTATTTCACAGATGTGCTTTCTACCTCTCACTACCTTGTTCTCTGCCCAAGCAGGCTGATCTTTATGGATCACACAAGGGGCTCTAGTGCCCTTTGACCTCTGATTGGGTTTGCCAGTGCTAAATCCCAGAAAGACTTCAGGGGGAAAAAAAATGAGGTAAGGGAGGGGTTGGGGAATTAATCCCACTTGGGCTAGCTGCATCCTTCAACCAAAAGTCTCTGCTCCTCTCAAGTTGCCCTCTTCTAAATATCCACTTCTTTTGGTTTCTGAAAGTCAATTTTATCCACCATTCCTTTAGAGCTAGGTTTGGTAATCATGTCATCATCACCATAAGCTGGGGTCCCTGCACTATCCCTTATGGTTTCCTCTACATGCTGCTCCACCTCTTGAAGTAAACCCTCTTGGAATTATGCTGAATTGAGAACGACAATTTTTCCTATTGGGACTCTGATGAATAAAATCCTGTCTATAAGGTTTCAGAATCCTTGGAATCTCCCTGGAATCAACACAGGGTGAAAAGGAATTTCTGGGTTCTTCTTAGAATGAAATGAACATGCAGACAGGACCTGATGATTCTAAAGGATCAGACTCTCAATGCTAGTCTGTGCTCCCCTAATAGGCCAGCAGTAGTCCCACAGCTAAGCCACTCTCCTTAGGGAATAACATCAGTTTCTAACCCCCTGGAGCCCTGTGAATCGGGGACAAAGTTCAAAGTATCCTCATATTTTAAATCTCTCGTCTCAGTCAATAAGTCTCAGCTTTATCTCCAGCTAATAACCGTGTCCAATTTGCCAGTCCCTTAGGACCCAGGGAAGGAGAGACACAGCAGCCTCCCAAAGGTCCCCTCCTACCAGCTGTGCCACTGTTTCAAAGGTGGAGTTAGGAAACAGCTCAAAAACAGACTCCGAAAGGACTGCCTGAACTTCCGACACTGAGAAAGAATGCAGAATGATCACTGCCCTCACTTTACCCTCTCTAACTCCAGAGGAAGTGAGGAAACCGAGGCCTGCGGAGGGTAAGTGTATAGACAGAGTCAGAACTGAAACTGGCTGCCAGGCCACCTTGAATTACTATGGTCATATTCTCTCCCTTCTGGTTTGTGTTCAGTTTCCCACAGGCAAGTCAAGAATACCCCCCCACCAACACACCCCAAATTCAGTCTTAGCCCACCACAATGCAGCCAACTTTTACTGTTTAAGATGTACTTATGGGGCCGGCACTGTGGTGTAGCAGGTAAAGCTGCCGCCTGCAGTGCCAGCATCCCATATGGGCACCAGTTCAAGTCCTGGCTGCTCTACTTCCAATCCAGCTCTCTGCTATGACCTGGGAAAGCAGCAGAAGATGGCCCAAGTCCTTGGGCCCCTGCACCCGTGTGGGAGACCTGGCTCCTGGCTTTGGATTGGTGCAGCTCCAGCCATTACGGCCAATTGGAGAGTGAAGTAGCAGATGGAAGACCTATCTCTCTCTGCCTATCCTTCTCTCGGAGTGCAACTATGACTTTAAAATAAACAAATTTTAAAAAAAAGATGTACTTATGGGGTCTGGAGTGGCCTTAGTGATTAAGACTGGAGAATTCAGAGATTTCATCTTTTTTTACTGAGTCTAAAGGCAGAGTTAAGGGCTGCATCTCTGTCAGCCACCATGTGCACAGTGCTCCTCAATATGCTCCCTCCCTCTTTTTGAAAAATTACATTTTAATTAAGGGTACTAAAAAGCTAAATATGAAACACAAGAGAAGGGAGTGGTACACAGAGCTTATCTTGCAGAAAGGCATCAAAAGAAGCAAAGCAGTGGCAAATCCAGGGTTCACACTCTGGGTTGCACTGCAGCACGTAAAATGTAGACCAAGTCCCCACCGCTCTATGCCTCTGTTTCTTCATCATTAAAATGAAGTCAACACACTATCTACATTAACGATATTGGTACTAATCCAGAGCTGATGAATGAAACAAATAGGATTAACAGTCTTGGCATAGTGCCTGGTATGCTGCGGGGGGTGGCTAATGTTGGCTTTTTTTTTTTTTAAGATTTATTTATTTATTTGAAAGGCAGAGTTACAAGAGGCAGAGACTGAGAGAGGTCCTCCATCCACTGGTTCACTCCCAGATGGCTGCAACAGCCAGAAGTGGGCCAATCTGAAGGCAGGAGCCAGGAGCTTCTTCCAGGTCTCCCACAGGGGCTATCTTCCACTGCTTTCCCAGGCTATAGCAGAGAGCTGGATCAGAAGTGGAGCAGCCAGGACTCAAACTGACACCCATATGGGATGCCAGCATTGTAGGCAGTAGCTTTACTCACTATGTCGCAACACTGACCTGTTAATGCTAATTCTTATTATCAGCCCCAACTGGAGTGGCTAAATATCCAGATGGAAACAAATTCTACCCCCTCGATGGCCCTTCGTCTGCAACTCAGGACTTAAAAGCCTTTGTTTTCTTCCAGGGGTAAGTATGGTACAGTATTCCTGAATGTAACTGAATGTAATAGGAAAACTATGCTGGTAAGACAATTGAGATTTAAAAATATTCCATTAAATAGGTATTTTAGAACCTACACATAGCAAGAGTTCCTTTAGGGTGGGTTCTGACCAAGAGTAAATTCAACAAGGGACTGAACCCCTAGAAAAGAAAGCTAAACAAACCTTAGAATGATCTATTAAGAGCATAAAATGCAGAACAAGGAAGGAGGTTACATTTGAAGAAGCCAGGGATCTTTAGGTCTGAGGAGAAAGAACTGGAGGGTTAAAGGTAAGATGGTGGCATCCTCAAGCACGTGAAGAGCTAGCTATATGTGTCACAAACGGTGGGGACAGACTGTGTGAATCCAAGGCATCAAAGGTCTCAAGACTCAGCTGTGGCATCTTATGAGGAAGAAATGTTCCTGAGTTAGCAGGTCTCTCACACAGCAAAGGGAGGTGGCATCTCATCAGTGGGCACACTGGGAAACCCGATGGTCACGTCCTGCTGAGGCTCTACAATCCTAACGCCTCATTTATTTGGATCCCAGAAAAAAACCTAAATGGGAATCAATAGCGTGCAGCTCCTGTGTGCCCGAGTTTCTTACCCCGCTAACAACAAACCTGAGAGAGTAATATAAAGGCTCAAATTTAGCACATTTGCATATATTTAAGCTGTCTTATTCTACATGAGAGGTATTCTAGTTATAAATTAATAAATAACAATCTGAGTTTTTTTTTCCTTAGAAATCATCAGTCCAACACTAGATCCAAAAGGTACAGCACCACCTCTGGCATTATTTGGAGTAATGAGTCTTGCTTAATCAAAGAAGTCATTTTTTCAGTCTGGTTAGCCTCAGAAAACTAACCACTGAAGAAAATCAACAAGGATTCTAAAAATCAAAGTCACTGGAAAAAAAATGATTCAACATTTTATTTTCTTTGTTCCACCTGCCAAAAAAGTAGAGTAGGTTTGGAACAGAGAGAAATACAAAAAAGAAAAGATTCTAAAGAGTAGAAAAAGATATTTGAAAGACAAACTTGAGAATGTAGTGACATTAACCACCCCAAGCCATACTGAAATTCCAGGTATGTGGCTTGTATATCTAAGTGTATATTGCACTATCCCGACCCACCTCTTCTTTTTCCTTTAACCACACGTAGCTGGTTAGCAGAAGGGAAGGATATAAAGGCAGAAGTTCATCTTTCATTCAGCCTATTTGCTGCCTTTGACAGCTATCACAATTCAGCACAGAAGAACATTAGTGCTCATCACCATGGAGGCAATTGTAATGTCAAACCCAAGATGTGGAATCACAAAGTACAAGACACACGTACCAGGTCTCCAGGTGGGAGTAAGAGAAGAGATCCAAACTACTGCAAGAAATGCTGGGCTTTAGAAGCTCTTCTGAAGCAATTCATATTAAATCATTTTTTTTACTTTCAGAAGATGGGGATAATTACTGATGACTCTGAGTTAAATTAATTCCTTCTGTTCACAGACTATAACAGAATTCCAGCCTTCAGATTCAGTGAGAAATGAATACTCTATTAAAGGACACACAATCAGGTGTAGATACCTTCATTATAAAGTGTGGCTTTCACCTGCACTAGAGAAAGCTATCTTTGCCCTAGATCTCAGTAGTATTTTTGTGTAACCCTATCCTTCAAGTACTATTAGACTGGAAAGACAAAGAAGTACACAAGGTACTAAGTGCTATCATAGAAAAATGGAAAAAAAGAGAAGTGTGGTACCTAACCCAGGCTGAGGCATCAGGAAAGACTTTCTGGAGGAGGGAACCTGAGCTGAAGCTGGAAAGGCAAGTGGGTGTTGGATTGATAAAGGAAGGGAGGGCTAATTCTATGCAGAGGGGTAGAGAGGAAACCCAGGAGGAGCAAGATCAGAAGCCTGGGGAATGCTGTCACTTCAGGGCTGGTCTGAGGACATGGGGACCAGAACAGTCCAGAGAGGCAGAAGAGCTAAGGGGAAGTACATCTCAAGGCAAGAATGGCTCATAGTGTGAAAAGATGCAAGTCAAGTCAGGCAAGGGCTAAAGGTCTGAGCTTAGCTGACCACAAAGGGTTTGGGGTGCCCTTTGCCCAGATATTTCAGAGAAGTACCATGACAGAGGCCAGGGCACAAACCATTGATTCACAGGAGCTGAAGAAGTGCAGATAGGGATAAAGCTACCTGCAGGAGATCCAGCTTATAACAAGGAGTGAATTAAAAAAAAAAAAAAAAAAAAAAAAAAGGATTGAATTTTATTTTCCAGCCTGAACCTCTGCTCTGAGCTCCAGATGCTCGTGTCTTTTTACTCTCTCCATTGCATTCAATTTACACTCTGCCCTCCCCACCCCATACTTCACACAACAGACTGGGTGGTCTTTTAAAGCTATATATCGGGCCATCTTACCCTCACTCAAAATGTGCAATGGCTTCCCACTGCTCATAGAATAAAATCTTTGGGCCAGCACTGTGGTGCAACAGGTTAAAGCCCTGGCCTGAGACACCAGCATCCCATGTAGGTGACAGTTCAAGTCCTGGCTGCCCCATTTCTGATCCAGCTCCCTGCTAATGCACCTGGGAGGGCAGCAGACAATGGCCCAAGTCCTTAGGCCCATTTACCCATGTGGGAGACCCAGAAGAAGCTCCTGGCTCCTCACTTCAAATTGGCTCAGCTCTGGCCATTGTAGCCATTTGGGGAGTAAGCCAGCAGATGGAAGACCTCTGTCTCTACCTCTCTCTATAACTGTCTTTCAAATAAATAAATCTTAAAAAAATAAAAATAAAATCTTATGGTTCCCCAGCAGGATGGGGAAGTGATTTAGAGTGGGTGATCGGTAGGACTTGGGGAGCATTTGGGGGACTGAAACTGGTTTCTGGTGAAGGGAGGTAAAGGAAAGATAGGAGAGATTCCCTGGGTCAGGGGAGATGGGAGAACTGGGGTGTTTACACATCTTCTGACCTGAATTTGGGGATAAGAGTGTTTGCACAAAACAGTAGAGGGGGCTTTGGACAGCTTCAGGAACTCAGGTTCTATCCTTCTCTCCTTTGGCTTTAGTCACTAACTCCCATCCTAGGTCTGGTGCATAAATCTCTCCCAATCACTTCCACATCCTGCTGGTTAGCCACTGATACCCTGAGCAACTTCAGAAACCTTGGTTTGAAGATGGTAGATCATCCAACAGTCTGGGTCCCCTCTATCATGGCTGATTGGATTTTAAATGAGCATGAAAATGTTTACTATTATAAGCCACTGAGGTTTCAGTTTTTCTATTACAGTAGCTAGTATTCAGACAGTTATAGAGAATTCAGACAGTTATAGAGAAGAGCAAGGACCCTAACAGTAAAGAAAATTTATACAAAATTCTGAAGCTAGGATTAGGCATGGCATGACAACACCACCTCCACCTATACACTACTCATCCTCTTCAAAATACCTTGAAATATATTTTCTCATTTGACATGCCATAATCAATACTTATTACTTCTGTTAACACTTCAGAATGAAAAAATGAACTTAGGGGCTAGCACTGTGGATTAGCAGCTAAAGCCACTGCCTGTGGCTCTGGCATCCTATTTGCCTGCTTGACTTCCCATCCAGCTCCCTGCTAATGCACCTGGGAAGGCAGCAGAGGATGACCATTTAAATACCTGGGCTCCTGCACCCATGTGGGAGACCTAGAGGAAGCTCCTGGCTTCAGATCAGCCCAGCTCCAGCCATTGCAGCCATTTGGAGAGTGAACCAGCAGATGGAAGATCTGTCTCTGCTCCTTTCTTTCTTTCTTTCTCTCTCTCTCTCTCTCTCTCTCTCTCTCTCTTTTTCTTTCTCTCTTTTTCTCTCTCTCTCTTTTTCTTTCTCTCTTTTTCTCTCTCTCTCTCGCTCTCTTTCTCTCGCTCTTTCTTTCTCTCGCTCTCTTTCTCTCTTTCTCTCGCTCTTTCTTTCTCTCACTCTCTCTCCCCTTCTGCCTTTCAAATAAATCTTTTAAAAAAGAAATAAACTTAGAATTGTAAGTGGTTAGAAAAGGAGAAGCTAACACTGAACCACAGGACTCCTGATTTGTTGTCTAATGCGATTTTCACTGAAACATCTAGTCTCTCAGAGCCACATTCTAATGCTTCCCCACAGGTACTTTTGATTGAAGTACAAAGGCACTGGAATGAAACAAAAAGGATAGGTAGTCTGGTAGAAGTGATTATAGGCAGATTGTGAAGGTCTTTATAAACGTCAGACTGTGGAGTGTAACTTTCATTTAGTAGACAATGGGGAACAATAAGCAACTCCCACTTCAAACATCAACAGTAGTAATTTTATACCTTCTCCTCTGCCTTCAGATTTGTTACTGCATCATCTCCCCTTGACTATCAATTGATGTCAAAGGTCCACTTCACAAAGAAAATAGAAGCTTTTACGAGGGCCACACTTCCAGCTCCCTATCTTCTATCGACTTCTCTGTATTCCCAAAAGGCCTTTTCTCTTTCCACAGCCAGGCAGAAGAGGCATTCCTCCTCCAGCAATGCTACTGGCAATCCCTGTGTGTCCTCAATCCACGGAGGAGCCCCTGCTCACTCATTTACCCTCTCTCTACCTTTTTTCTTTCCTTTGGCTATTCCTTGCCCTGGAATCTGAACATATCACATTCTCGCTCATCGTAAAATCTTCCTTCCTCAGGAAGCCTGCAACCCCTTCTTACGTTCACAGTGGCCGAGCTCCTCCAAAAAGCAGCAGCATCAAACACACCTTTCCACTTACTCGCCACAGATTCTCCTTCCATTCACTGTAAAGTGCTGGTGGGACACTAAAGCAGCTGCCTCTAGTGATACAACTTAGGAGCTAAATTCAATGGCCTGAAGTGCCAGCATCCCATATGGGTGCCAGTTCGAGTCCCGGCTGCTCCACTTCCAATCTAGCTCTCTGCTATGGCCTGGGATAGCAGTGGAAGATGGCCCAAGTCCTTGGGCCCCTGCACCCACATGGGAGACCTGGAAGAAGCTCCTGGCTCCTGGCTCCGGATCAGCGCAGCTCCAACTGTTGCAGCCATTTGGGGAGTGAACCAACAGAAGGAAGACCTTGCTCTCTGTCTTTCCCTCTCACTGTAACTCTAACTCTCAAATAAATAAAAAAAATCTTAAAAAAAAAAAAGTCTTAGTTCTTCAGTGATATACAGGTAAGATGGACCATAAAAACTGAACATCAGAACAAGAATGTCAATTTGTAAAGTCAACAACAGGAGTCACTGTGCACTTACTCCTCATGTAGGATCTCTATCCTTAATGTGCTGTACATTGTGACTTAATGCTATAACTAATACTCAAACAGTATTTTTCACTTTGTGTTTCCATGTGGGTGCAAACTGCTGAAATCTTCACTTAATATATACTAAACTGATCTTCTGTATATAAAGAGAATTGAAAATGAATCTTGATGTGAGTGGAAGGGTAGAGGGAGCGGGAAAGGGGAGGGTTGTGGGTGGGAGGGAGGTTATGGAGGGGGGAAGCCACTGTAATCCATAAACTGTACTTTGGAAATTTATATTCATTAAATAAAAGTTTAAAAAAAGCAACAAAATAGCACAGTAGTTCAAAGCTTGTCAACCAAATATGCAAAAATGTAAAAATATCTTTCACTATTTATAAAGGATACTGTTTATTAAAATTATTGTTCAATTAATTTTTATACTATTATGTCATGACATGTGAAATTATAAGGACAATCATATATCCATTATTGTAATCATAAATTCCTGATTATACAGTAAATATCTAAGATTGTTTTCTGTAATAATGTCAGAATGTATTAAATCTACAGTTCTTGGGTGGGAGGGACGGTATGCGGGGGGAAGCCATTGTAACCCACGAGTCGTACTTTGGAAATTTATATTCATTAAATAAAAGATAAAAAAAAATAATAAAATAAATAAATAAATAAAAAATAAATAAATAAAAAAAGATCAAAAAAATAAATCTACAGTTCTTTAAAAATGACTATGTGATCTTAGGTACCCCAAAATTAATAGTTCTTATTTATTAATAATGAGGATTTGTGAAATATGAATATGTCATCCAAGTATCATATCTGGAGACACCATGGCATTCTCCAAAGCCCCAGAATATTAGAAACTCTGCATTAGCCATTCCTATTAAAGAAGGCAGGGCTGTTATCCCCACTTAGGCTTGCATATATAATAAGGACCTTTTCAAAGCTCTTTCTTATGAAGTCTCATTTATTATAAAAATCTTAATAAATCACAGAAAATCCTTTTTGTTTCAGTTTACAGAAAAAGAGACAAATTTCTAAGGTCATACAGTTGTTAAAAAGCAAAGCTAGGATAAGATACCAAGACTTCATGCCCCAGGCCTATATTTATTCTATAAAATTATCACAACCTCTTGGCCATGGGCCTACTAGACCATAAGTGCCAGTAGGCTAGAGAGAAACCATGTCTGACTCACTCTATGTTGGTGTCTACCATAGCAGCTGACACACAGTAGATATACAGTAAGTACATTATTTTATGAATTAGTTAATTCATTTTCTTAGAGTGGCTTTAGTCAACTGTCTGGTAAAATGGGGTATATAGCTTTTCCAAATATCTTAGGGTCTTGAATACTATTGCCGATCATCAGGAATAAACAGAAAGGAAATGTTATCTTTTCTGAACCAAATATGTTGACTCCCAAGGAGATGAGAATTCTAGACCAGGGTCCTGTTTCAGTATAAAAAATAGCAAGCAGTATGTTTTTAAGCTTCCTGGAGAAGTGTTGATTGAGGGGGCAGGTGAAAGAGTTAAAACAGAGACATAACAGATAAAGGAAAAAATGAAAAACCGAAGGCAATGTCTCTGGTACTTTAACCACCTGCAAGGGTAGCACAATGATCCAGCCATAACCTACAGGCAAGAAGCAACCTCAAAAAAGGAGGAATGAAGAGTCATCAGAGGGATACACAGTAGTGAGAGAATCTTCTGTTACAGGAAGATGTAGCTTTGAGGCAGGCCAAATCCAGAAAGGGGTGTACAGAGGCCTGGAGCAGGAAGAGCCACTCTGGGCACATAATCACAACCCTTCCAGAAAACCCTCTTTGTTCAACCATGTTGGAGAAGTAGAGATCAAGAAGCAGCTGGCCTTCCTCAGACTAGAGTGGCCCACACCAGTGGGCTCCCCTACCCACCTCACCAACCATCGCCAAGAAAGACTCAGAAATGAGGTAGTGAGCATTCAAGAGGCCTGCTGATCTGGCAGGCTATTCCTTCCCCTATGAAGGCCTCACCGAAAGCTCCATCTTCCCCCAATTCCTAAACCATATATCCAAAACGTATACATTCCAGCAGCATTCTAGCTTTCTGGTTACTACTACACCACTATATCTGATTCTTTTAGATATCCACTGTGATTGCTTTTAAAAGACTTGATTTGAGAGGTAGAGTTACAGACAGAGAGGAGGCAGAGAGAAAAGTCTTCCATCTGCTGGTTCACTCCCCAAATGGCCACAAAGGCCAGAGCTGGACTGATCCAAAGCTACGAACCAGGAGGTTCTTCTGGGCCTCTCACGCAAGAGCAGGGGCCCAAACACTTAGGCCATCTTTCACTGCATTCCCAGACCATTAGCAAAGAGCCTGATCGGAAGTAAAGCAGCCAGGACATGAACCGGTGCCCCTATGGGATGCCGGTGCCGCAGGTGGAGGCTTAGCGCCACAGCACCGCCCCTCCACTGTGATCTTAAGATCATTTTCATCTATGCTTCCAGAAAAGCCCTTCTCCACCATACATTATTTAACACTTCACATGTTAATTACAGAATAAGTAAGTTACTCAAAATAATTAAGAACTGAAGTACTCTGGGTGACAGTCATTTAGGTAACTGAAGGCCAGTTCTTTAGAATATTTCTGTCATTTCTCTAAAACAAATGATGCCTCAGTAAACGAAAATATCAAATATAATTTAATAGTTTAAAATTTTACCCAACCTTCAAGATCGTCTGAATACAACACCTTACTTCCTTAAGGCATTCTCCAATCCCCTCTGCCTCCAGAATCCCACCTACCTCCAGAAACACCCTCTCTCAGCTGTGTTCCTGCAGTGTGATTATACTTCTTTTGCAGCATATATTATGGCCTGTTTGAGGTTAGATATTTAATTTTTAAAATTGATTTTCATCTTATTTGAAAGGCAGAGAGACAGATTTTTCCATCTGCTGGTTCATTCCCCCAAATGCCTACAACAGCTGGGGCTGGGCTATGCCCAAGCCAGATACCCAGAACTCCATCTGGGTCTCTCACAGGGTAGCAGGAACTCAAGCCCCTGAGTCATCATCTGCTGCTTCTCCTGGCTCCTGGCTTGGGATCAGCACAGTTCCGGCTGTTGCAGACATGTGGGGAGTGAACCAAAAGATGGAAGACTTCTCTCTCTCTGCCTCTGTTACTTTGCCTTTCAAATAAATAAATCTTAAAAAAAAAAATTCACAAGGGGCAGGCATTGTGGTACAGTAGTTTTTAAGTTCCCTCTTGGGAAGCTCACATCCCATATTCGAGTGCCTGGTTCAAGTCCCAGCTACACTGCTTCTGATCCAGCTGCTTGCTTATATGCCTAGGAGGCAGCAAGTGATGGCCAGATGCTTGGGTTCCTGCTACCCACATGAGAGTTCCTGGCTTTTGTCTTAGCCCTGGCTGTTGCAGGCATTTGGAAAGGATTCTGTCACTCTTTCAAATTAATCAGAAGAAAGAAAGGAAAGAAAGAAAAGAAAGAGAGGAAGGGAGGAAGGGAGGAAGGAAAAGTCACAAGCTGAGTGAGGGTGGCATTGTGATGCGGCAGTTAAGGTGCCACTTGGAACACTCAGATCCCATAGAGTGTCAGGTTTCAATTCCTGCCGACTTTGCTTCCAATCTAGTTTCCTGCTAATTCCCACCTCGGGAGGCCACAAACAGTGGCTCAAGTATTCAGGTCCCTGCCATCCATGTAGGAAACCCAGATGGAGTTCTGGACTCCTGGCTTCAGAGGGATTGAACCAGAGAATAGACGATTTCTCTTTCTGCTTCTCTCTCTCTTCTCTCTTGGCCTTTCAAATAAAAATAAATTTAAAATGACATTTTAAAAAAAGAGTTATGGTATGAGGTGGATGTTTGGCAGAGTGGTTAAGATGCTTCTTGGGATGCCCACATCCCAAATAAGAATGCCTGAGTTTGAGTTCTAGCTCCACTTCTTATTTTTAATTTTATTTTTTAAAAAGATTTATTTGTGCTGCGGCACAGTGGGTAAAGCCACCACCTGCAGTGCTGCATGGCATACGGGCACTGATTCAAGTCCTGGCTGCTCCACTTCTGATCCAACTCCCTGCTAATGAGCCTGGGAAAGCCGCAGAAGATGGCCCAAGTCCTTGGGCCCCTGCACCCACATGGGGGACTGGGAAGAAGCTCCTGGCTCCTGGCTTTGGAATGGCCCAGCTCCAGCAATTGTGGTCATCTGGGGAGTGAATCAGCAGATGAAAGACTTCTTTTTCTCTGCCTCTCAAATAAATAAATAAATAAATCTTAAAAAAAAAAAAAAAAAAGGCAGAGCTAGAGAAAGAGAGAGGCAGTGCTTCCATCCAATGGTTCACTCCCTAAATGGCCACAACTGCCAGAGCTGGGCCAATCCAAAGCCAGGTGTCAGAAGCTTCCTCCAGGTCCCCCATACGTGCGTACAGGGGCCCAACCATTTGGGCCATCCTCCGTTGCTTTCCCAGGCTCATTAGCAGGATGCTGGATGGGAAGCGGAGCAGCTGGGACTTGAACTGGCACCCACATGGGACACCAGCACTGCAGGCAGCTGCTTTACCCACTTTGCCACAGTGCCGGTCCCCCCCAGCTCCACTTCTAATTCCAGCTTACTGCTAATGTGTACCCTGGGAGGCAGCAGATGATAGTTCAAGAAACTGAATCCCTACCACTCACCTGGGAGACCCAATTTGAGTTCTGGGTTCCTGGCTTCAGCCTGGGCAAGCCCTGGCTGGTATAGACATTTGGGAAATGAAAAATTTCTAAATTACTTAATTTCTCCAAATTCAGTTTTCTCAACTAAGAAATAGAAATGGTAGTGCAATTATTGTCACCACTTTACTGAGTCCTCCAAGAGTAAGAAATAAAGTACGAGTTCACTTAGCAGTAGACTTAGTATCTAAAGTCTCAAAAAGTGTAGGGTGATGTAATAATTATTACTCAGAATGTTGCAAGGCCCTGTACCTACTGACTTCTAGGCAGAACACTGGATGCCAGGGCTGTCCCTACCATCACAAATCTTGTAGTCTATTGGTGGAGCAGACAATAAAGAAGAAAACAAATGTATAAATTAAATACTTGGATTTCTGGTGAAGTGCCAAACAGGAAAAGCACATGGACTGAGGCAGGAGACAATGGGAAGGAAACTGCCATACAAGGGGTGACCAGGGAAGGCCATTCTGAGGAGGAGACATTTTACTGCAACTAGATGTGCAGGAAGGATCTTTCTTGAGAAGAACTGGGGGGAGAGTGCCAGGCAGACAGGAGGGCCTGTACACAAGACGGGGAGAACTTGGCATGTTTGAGGAACAAATGTACTCAACCTAGCAAGTACAGTGAGCACGGAGCAGAGGCTAGGGAGGGGTCAGGTGCATCAGCAGAGGTGTCGATGAGAGTAACTGCAGTGGGAGCCTCTAGAAGAGGACAGAGTGCTCTTTTTAGCAGGACCACTCTGACTGCTCTGGGAAGAAGGTGCTAGAAGAAGGCAGAAGTTTAAGCTTGGAGACCAGCTAGGAGGCAGGGGCAGTCATTCAACTGAGTGAAGGATGGCTGGATTAAAAAGATGGAGGAAAGGTAGGCTCTCAGACATTCTGGAGGCCAAACCAACAGGCCACACTGATGGACGAATGTAGTGTGAGGAAACAGGAAGAATCAGAATGACTTTCAGGTGTCTGGTCTGAAAAATGGGTGGAGAGGAATGACACCCAGGCAGGGAAGGCTGAAGGCTGGGGAGAAAAGGGAGGAATCAGGACTACATATTTGAAAGTCCGAGAGGGACACTGAGGCCCCAGGACTCTGGGGCCTGGGAAGTCTGAAATCACAGTCAGACAGCAAAGCAGAGCTAGCAGGAAGGCGGCAGGAGAAAAGGCAACATCTGGGACCAGAGGAAGGGCAGAAGGCGGCACTGAAGGGGTCACCTTCATCCGTAGGGTATTAAAGTCTGGGGAATGGGCGAGATCATTGAGGGAAGAACAGTAGCTGAATGAGAAAAGAAAAGAAAAAAGAAATCAGGCTGGTAATCTAAACCTCAACGTGGCAACATAGCCCACACAAAAACACATAGAACTGCCTCAAAATAAGCTCAATAAATGCCCATGGAACAACAAAAAATACATTCTTAACACATTCTCTCTAGGCCTTTAAAAGAATAAAATTTTCATTTAGCATCCCCCTGCCCCAAGTCCTTGTATTTTTGGAACATAAGAAAAACAAATTTTTGAAGGTCTCTGGCCTGTGTTCAAAGAGATCCTTTTCCTTAAGAACAAAAAGCGAGTCTTTTAAATTTTTTTCATGAAAATTAAAAGTACCTTACTTGAAACCAAACCTTTTGAAGCTTAACTCATATCTTCTCTGTAAAACTTATACCCCACGATACAATTTTCCCCATCCTTGTAAATGAAAGTACAATTATACACTTTACTACAGATATTGTTTCATCCAGAAAGATGAAACTGGTGCTTTCAAACAGTTCAAGAGTCACAAGGAAGATGTAAAAATGCTCAGAGTTCAAGAATTTATTTTAAAATGTACCTGCTACACCATCCAAAAGCTGATAAGCGCGGAGATGAAAAGGATAGAATAGCCAGGAGAATAAGTAAACATAACAGCTACTCCCCAAATCAATACACATTCAAGGTGTAAGTATATCTCTGGGTATCTGTTGACACAAAAAGCGCACCATGTACTATTAAGGCTTACACAAGTACTATCACTAAAAACCACTAAATTGAACTCCCAGCTGTGAACATAACTGGGACATTTTATACTTTTCAAAGATTTACAGTGTGACACAAGAGATAATGAATAAGATGGAAAGCCAGTAACATTAGTCAAAAATGTTCCTTCCCTCAATTGTTCGAGTTAAATCAAGACTGTAATTCTTTTTAACATTAGAAGCCTCACTTAGTACATTTCTTCTTTTCATATGTGGAAAGGATAAGAATATCCTTTTATGTGATTAAATGATTGTTACTCCACTTTATGATACTTTATGATCTAAAAACCTAGAAGGCTACCATCAAGATCACATGGTGAATGGATATAAGCATTCATGTGTTTTTCATTCACTTGACAAATTTTAAGTACCTACACTGGGTCAGGTGCAGTTCTGGGCCCTGAGGATCCATCCATGAAAACAGTCTTACATTTCTGAGTTAGACAATGAACCAAAAAATAAACATCTAATAGCAAGTGGTGTAGTGAAAAATGCAGAGTAAGGAATACAGGAGGACACTGTGCGTTCCACAGAGTGGTTGGAGAAAGCCTGGCAAAGTTACAGTTGAGCAGAGATCTAAAGAACTGAGTCAACCAGGGTAATATTCAGGGACAAGAGTTCAAGGTAAAGTGGACAGCAGATGCAAAGGCACTGAGGCTGGAGTATGCCTGAAGTTTTTAAGGAATAGCAGAGATCCATCTGGGAAGACTGGAACTGGGGACAGGGAGGTAGCCTGTTAGGCCACAGCAAGGACTCTAGATTTTAAGATAACAAGCTATTGATTGGGCAGCTCTAAGCAGAGGATTGATATGATCTCACCTAGATTTTTAAAAAGAATTTTATTATTTATTCATTTAAAAGGCAGAGAGATAGATAGGGGTGGGGCAGGGGGAGAAACAGACAAACATCTCTCATCCACTGGTTCACTCCCCGAATTCCCACAGTGGCTAGGGCTGAGTCAAGCTGAAGCTGAGAGCCAGGAACTCAATCTAGGTTTCCCACATGAGTGGCAGGGACCCAACTACTCGAGGCATCACCTGCTGTCTACCAGGTGTGCATTGTTAGGAAACCGGAAGCCAAAGTGGAGCAGGACTCAAACCCAGGAACACTGCTCTGGGATGTGGGTAGCCCAACAGACCAAATGCCTGCCATTAACTTACTTTTTAAAAGTATCGCAACAGCTGGGGCCGGCTCTGTGGCACAGCAGGTTGACGCCCTGGCCTGAAACACCGGCATCCCATATGGGCACCGGTTCAAGACCCAGTTGCTCCACTTCTGATCCAGCTCTCTGCTGTGGCCTGGGAAAGCAGAAGATGGCCCAAGATGGTCCTTGGGGTCCTGCATCCGTGTGGGAGACCCAGAAGAAGCTCCTGGCTCCTGGCTTTGGATCGGCGCAGCTCCAGCTGTTGCGATCAATTGGGGAGTGAACCACTGGATGGAAGACCTCTCTCTCTCTCTCTCTCTCTCTCTCTCTCTGCCTCTCCTCTCTCTGTGTAACTCTGACTTTGAAATAAATAAGCCTTAAAAAAAAAAAGTACCACAAAAGGAACACGAGTTCCTACTCATAAAACCAATATATCTCTCTCATAGTCTGTAAGTCAAAGGAAAAAGCATACAACAGTCTTAAGAGTCTGGTAGGTATACATGCAACAAAAGACTAAAAGGATAAATACCAAACTAAAGTTTGTGGGATTGTGGACTTTTTCTTTTATAATTTTCTTTGCTTTCCAAGTTTTCCGTCCTAAATATGAATTTCTTTAAAAAATTTCTTAATGTCATTTTGAAAAAAGAAAAACCCACTCTACTATGAGACAGCCCTAGTCTGAAATATTACTTCAATATGGAAAAAAAAAAAAACCACCAAACTGAAAAACAACATGGGGAACATTTTTTCCAAAAATTACCACACTTCCCATGCAATGTTTGCCTGTCATGAACCAGTGCACAAATCAAACGCCGCTCAATGTATCAAGGTCACAAAACCAACTTGGTTAATATGTTTATCATTACATAGCAGCTCTGTCCTCTACAGCAACTTTGATACCATCTTTCCAAAGCAGCCACAGAAGGGCCCTTTTCATTCATTTCTTAAGTCCCTTTGATACTACCTTGCACTTCTGGGTTTTTCCACCGTGTGCCTCTTAGAAACAAATTAAGCCGAGTAAGTCGTTCCAGCTAATGAAGTGTGCTTTTGGCCCTCTCTCTGTGGCTGAGAAGGATCCGGCAAAACACCCATTGTTTTAGGACGCTTTTTCTCTTGGTTTTGAAACATGGCAACACTAAGCGCCAGCAAAGAACGTCAAGATAACAACGTACAAGAACACGTATAAATGGAAACCACTGTCATCCTTTTATAAACTGAAGATGTGCGGACGCCTCGTGAGCAAACCTTTAAGGTGCCTAGATAAATATATACTATGTGTTCACTCGACACAGATAAAAACAGACAGCAGCAGCACGCCCTCCCTCCTCCCCTACCTAACACCCGTGCCCCAGCCGCTCACGGCTTCCCGCGGGGCGCAAGCCCGCGGCCAGCCCCGCTCTGCAATGCAAACCGCGCACCTCGAAGCTTTCAACACCCTAGCCCCGCGTCGCACCCACTCCATCCCTTCCAACAGGTTTCTCTGAATGAAAACGCCACACTCTGCTCCCACGCCATTCGGAGCACCCGGGAGCCCGGGGCCCACGTGTCGTGCAAGGGCCCCAGGATTCAGGACGACCGTACCCCGAGTGGTTCGAGTCCCGGCGCGGCTGCCTTCGCTGGCCGAGCCAACGCTCTTTACACCAGAGGCAGGGGCTGCCACATCCCCGCGGGCCTCCGCGGACACCCCCGCGGTCACTCCCGCGGTCACTCCGCCACCCGCTCGGCTCCTTCCGCGACCGTGTGGCCCGCGGAGCTCCGCCGGCCCGGGACCCCGGGACGCCCGAGCCTGGAGCTGGGGTGATGACAGATGGGCGGGGGCGGGGCCTCGGGGGGAAGGGGCGGAGCCTCCCGGCATGGGGGTGCTGGCGGCTGACAGAAAGACCGGGACAGCGCGGGCGGGGGCTGACGGGGACCGCGCGCCGGGCCGGGGGCCGGGGGCCGGGCGCGGCGGGAAAGCGCTCGCGCGGACATAGGGGGCTGACAGGCGGAGAGACACACAGACACCGGGGGCTGACAGCCGCGGGGCACACGGGGCGGCGGGCCGCGACGGGCGCTCACCTGGCAGCGGCGGCGGCGGCGGCGCCCGCGGCCCGGCCGCTCTCCCCGCGCTGCGGGCCTCCCTCCCGGCGGGCGGGCGGGCGGCCGGCGCAGGCCCCGCGGAGGCGGCGGCGTCGACGCCGGAGCCGCGGACTGCTGAGCGGCGGGGACGCAGCTGCACCAACCGACTCCGGGCCGCTCGGCTCAGCTCGGCCGCACTCGGAGGCACTCGGCCGGGATCGGCCCAGCTCGGCTCGGCTGGGGGCGTGGCCCAGGGCCCCCCGCCCAGGTCGCCTCTGGGGCCTTGGGGGCGGGGCTTTGGAGCGGGCGCGAGCCCCCTGACGTCGCGGCGAGCGAACCTAACCCTGGGCGCATGCGCGAGCTCGGGCTTCGCCTTCCAGGCGTGGAGGCCAAAGAGGCAGGGGCAGAGGGATGGGGGCGGATGCTGCGGCCCCAGCGGTTCCTGGGTTTTGTGCTCAAGATCCTGGTCTTTCTACGGTTCCAGCTATCGAAGACCACACCAGGCTGCACTTCCAAAAGGATGTAGGCCGTTGGTGGTTAGTTTTTCTTTGCTCCCACTAAGGCTTCACTGTAGTATTTAAATATAATCATAAACAAAACAACTTGTGATCACCACTTAACATTAAGTCTTTTGGTACTGGAGCTTTCAAGCGTCAGCCGCCTTGCACCAATAATGCAGCCCTATTTTTAGAACCTGTAACACCTGGGATGGGGGGGGGGGGCTCTTCTGAATTCCGGCTCCGTGCTCCAGGCACGTTTTTGGGTCGTGGAACTCAAGTCTGCAGCAAATATGCTCGGAAAGCTGTACTCACCTGAAGAACTCTGTGACCAGTAAAGAGCAGGAGCTCTGCATATTCACACACCTGGGCTGGAATTCCAGGTCTTCGTTAATCTGGCAGATTAATGATTGGCTGAGTGGCTTTGGCCATGTTAATCGCTCATCCATAAAAGGGCAATGAAATACTAGTAACTAAGCCAATAGGATGAGTGAAGGGATTACATGAGCGCACAAAGCTTTCTCCACAGTGCCTGCTGTTAGTTTAACTTCGGGTTGCATTAGAAACTTCAGATCCTGAAAAACTGTGAATATATACATAAGTGTGAGTGCTATGTTAGACGTAACAAGTCCACGGTCAAACACTCGGACTTACCGCTTGCTTTCACAGTCTTCCCCACTTAGTTAATGTCCATGCCATCCTCTGGTCACAGGTGGGGGCATCTTTGAAGCCTCGCTTCCTAGAATCCCCACATGCAGTCCATTAGCAAAGCCGTCACTTTTTTTTTTTTTTTTTTTTTTTTTTGACAGAGTGGACAGTGAAAGAGACAGAGAGAAAGGTCTTCCTTTTGCCGTTGGTTCACCCTCCAATGGCCGCCGTGGCCAGCGTGCTGCGGCGGGCGTACCGCGCTGATCCAATGGCAGGAGCCAGGTACTTATCCTGGTCTCCCATGGGGTGCAGGGCCTAAGTACTTTGGGCCATCCTCCACTGCACTCCCTGGCCACAGCAGAGAGCTGGCCTGGAAGAGGGGCAACCGGGACAGAATCCGACGCCCTGACCGGGACTAGAACCCGGTGTGCCGGCGCTGCAAGGCGGAGGATTAGCCTAGTGAGCCGCCACGCCAGCCAAGCCTGTCACCTTTACCTTTAAAACAGCCTCTTCTAGCTCCTGGAACATTGCAATATCCTCGCACCTGTTCCGCCTGATTCCACTCTGCGCTCACAGAGCAGGTTGCAGCAGCCAGAGGGATCCTGTTAAAACCTGAGTCGAAATGTGCTTCTCGGGGACAGGAGTTTAGCCCAGCAGTTAAGATACCCATTTCCCACACTGGAATAACTGGGTTTGATTCCACCTGATGCCTCTTTCTGGAAGGCAGTGGTGATGACCCAACTCATTGGTTCCCTATTACCCTCATGAAGACCTGGATTGGATTCCTCACCAGTGGGGGAAATCAGAGAGTGAACCAGAGGATGGGAGCTTGCTTAAACAGATTAAGTTTTAAAAATGTTTCTTCCCTTCCCCTAAAGCGGGGGTGGGGAATCTTTTTTCTACTAAAGGCCATTTGGGTATTTATAACATCATTTGTGACCATACAGATTATCAACTTAAGAATTAGCCTGCTATAGATTTATTGAATTTTTGAGTCCTGCCCGCAGTTGCCTCAGCAGGGCAGGACCAAAGGATTTTGTGGGCCTTATATTGGCCAGTGGGCTGGATGTTCCCTGCCCCTATAAAAAGCATCCAATTGTTTCCCCATCTCAGAGTGAAAGAAAAGGTTTCCCCCACCACCAAGGGCTGAGAGACCCTATAGGACTGCCCTCCTTCCACATGCCCCTCCCCAGTCCTCTAACTGCATCTCCTGTGCTTCCACACCCTCGTTCCATTCCAGCCACACTAGCCTGCTTCCTGCTCTTGGAACAAAGAGGCTCACTTCAACCCTAGGGTTCTTGTGCTTGGCATTTCTTCCCCCAGAAAGACATGTTGTGGCCCTGCAATGCTAGTAGCATCCCTCATGGGCACCGGTTCATGGCCCAGCCGCTCCACTGCTGATCCAGCTCCCTACTAATGTGCCTGAGAAATAACGGAAGATGGCCCAAGTGTTTGTGCCCCTGCCACCCATGTGGGGGACTCCTGACTTTGGCCTGGGCCCCTGGCCATGGCATCCATTTGGGGAGTGAAACAGCAGACAGAAGGCCTTTCTCTCACTTTCTCTATTTCAAATAAATAAACTAAAAAGGGGGGGGGGCTCTTTACAAATTTCTACTCAGAGTCACCTCCCCAGAAAAACCTTCCCAGATCATTCTCCTAAAACATGAAATCCCAACCCCCCATCACCACTATCCCTCAGCCTGCCTTATGCCCTTAATATCATCTGTAATGTCACTGAGAGCAGGAGCTTTGTTTGCTCATTTCCAGCATCTGAAGCATGGGCTACCAAGTTCAGGTTCTCAATAAATATTTCTTGAATGAGTGACAGCTTATACAGGAAATACTGCTCCCAATTTAATTTCTTTTTTAAATTTTATTTATTATTTATTTTATTTGAAAGAGTTGCACAGAGAGGCAGAGAGAGAGGTCTTCCATCCGATGGTCCACTCCCCAGTTGGCCGCAATAGCCAAAGCTGTGCCAATCCGAAGCCAGGAGCCAGGAGCTTCTTCCGGGTATCCCATGTGGGTGCAGGGGCCCAAGGACTTGGGCCATCTTCTACTGCTTTCCCAGGACATAGCAGAGAACTGGATCAGAAGCAGAACAGCCGGGATTTAAACCAGTACCCAAACAGGATACTGGCATTGCGGGCGGTGGCTTTACCTGCTATGCCACAGCACCAGCCCCCCCAATTTAATTTCATTTATTCAACCAAGTTGTCTAAGCATCTACTCTGATCCAGGCATTGTGAATGGTAAGAAAACAGTAACTCTCCTAACCCCAGAGGAATTCAGTATTTCAGAGGAGATAGACATGTAAAGAAATACAAAGGTATTTCCAAAAGTTCATGGTAAGTGGAATTCTAAGATAAATCTATTTTGGTGCAAAAATTTTTGAAAACCATATATAGTATGCATTTTTCCATGAGTTTCTTTTTTTAATATTTTTAAAAAATATTATTTATTTGAAAGATAGGAGAGACAGAGATCTTTCATATCCAGGTTCACTCCCCAGATGGTAGCAATGACTGGGCTAGGCTGAAGCCAGAAGCCAGGAACTTTATTCAGGTCTCCCATGTGGATGCAGGGGCCCAGGCACTTGGGCCATCTTCCTCTGCTTTCCCAGGCACATTAGCAGGGAGCTGGATTGGAAGTGGAGCAGCCATGTCTCAGATTGGCACCCATATGGGATGCTGGTGCTGCAGGACAGAGCTTTAACCCGCTGTGCCATAGCACCAGCCCCTTCCATGAACTTCTTGAAGACTCCTCATACTTTTGGAATATGTTACACTAGAGGGATGTGTCAACTACTGTGGATGCACAGAGAAAGGCATATATATATACTTTAAAGATTTTATTTATTTATTTGAGAGGTAGAGTTACATACAGCGAGAGGGAGAGACAGAGAGAAAGGTCTTCCTTTTGTTGGTTCACTCTCCAAATGGCCGCAGCGCCTGGAACTATGCTGATCCAAGGCCAGGAGCCAGGTACTTCTTTCTGGTCTCCCATGTGGGTGCAGGGGCCCAAGCCATCTTCTACTGCTTTCCCAGGCCATAGCAGAGAGATGGATTGGAAGAGGAGCAGCCGGGACTAGAACTGGCGCCCAAATGGGATGCTGGCACTGCAGGCGGAGGATTAACCTACTGTGCCATGGCACTGACCCAAAAGGCATACATTTTAACAACACATAGGACAATGTGAGAAGCCACCACCTAGAGGTGTGCCACTGGGACTGGCTCTGAAGAGGTGGCAAGGAGACTCCTGGCAGAAAAAACAGTATGTACTCAATGCCAGTGATGGCGGTTACATCGCAAATAACGTTTACCAGAGGGCGCAGATGTTTTTCCTCTACAAAGTTAAGCAGATTCCAGGTGCTCTGTGTAATAACATCACTTGCACTCACCTTGTGATGAAAGAGTTTTCTCAAGAAGGAAACTGTCAGAGGAGAGTTGATGCAATACAAATACAACCTGGTCGGCGCCGCGGCTCACTAGGCTAATCCTCCACCTTGCGGTGCTGGCACACTGGGTTCTGGTCGGGGCGCCGGATTCTGTCCCGGTTGCCCCTCTTCCAGGCCAGCTCTCTGCTGTGGCCAGGGAGTGCAGTGGAGGGTGGCCTAAGTGCTTGGGCCCTGCACCCATGGGCCCTGCACCATGGGAGACCAGGAGAAGCACCTGGCTCCTGCCTTTGGATCAGCGCAGCGTGCTGGCCGGGGCGGCCATTGGAGGGTGAACCAATGGCAAAGGAAGACCTTTCTCTCTCACTGTCCACTCTGCCTGTCAAAAAAAAAAAAAAAAAATACAACCTGATTGCTATCTTATTGGAATGGGCTACACCTGTGAACTTTTTGGTCCGATTCAAAGGCAAAAACAACAACCACAAAATCATATGGGGAGTTTGCTGGCTACAAGTACCAGTAACGCATCAGACCAATTGAAGGAAAATTAAAAGAGGACTTTAGGCTTTTTAAGGGGAGACCCACCCCTGGTCTCTCAGAGGTCAGACTGCCTCTGGGCTTGGGGATGGACTGGAAGCAGAGCAGTGAGAGCCAGAGGAAGTCACTCTTAAACTTACTTTCTCTGCTCCCAGGTCATACGATCACTCCATATACATGGTACAAATACCCAGGGAGAGACTAAATGCCCTAATCATTCCAAATTCAAAATCCCAGACAGGAGGCTTTTATTGACCCAACTTGAGTCAGGCACCTTCCTCCCCCAGAACCATCTTGGCCAGCTTGCCAGTCGTGAGTTTCACCAGCAACCTATCTCTGTGGCTCAAGGAATAGGCAACCACCAGAAAAGGGGGAATTATTTCTAGTTGAAGAGCCACCTTAACAAAAGTCCCCACAGAGAAACACTGGACACCCCTGGGAGACATTTAATAGTAAGGCAGAATAAGTTTGAGTTCCTGATTTCTACAAAGTTAGAGAGACCCTTTTTAAGGTGGTAATCCAAATACAAAGTTACTCTTTTCCCAAAAAACTAGAAAAACTTGCAGGACTCCCCATTTTCTTTGTAGGCATGTGACAGGATTGTACTTCCCTACAAATACCTTGGCCACTTAAATTGCACTGGTCAATAAAGCATGAGTAGAAGTTCATCACTCCAGGTCCAAATCAGGTCTCAGTAAGACATTCGTGCACTTCATGTTCATAGCAGAATTATTCACAATAGCCAAAAGATTGAAACAACCCAAGTGTCTATCAACAGAAGAATAGGAAAACAAAATATACTGTGTGTGTGTATATAAAATATATAGTGAAATACCATCATGAACAAAGAGATGGAATTGGGACAGATATTACAACAAAGATGAACCTTCAGGGACATTATGCTATGACAAATAAATTTTTTTAAAGATTTATTTATTTGAAAGAGTTACAGAGAAAGATAGAGACAGAGAGAAAGAGAGATCTTCCATCTTCTGGTTCACTCCCCACATGACTGCAATGGCCAGAGCTGAGCTGATCCAAAGCCAGGAGCCAGGAGCTTCGTCCGGGTATCCCACATGGGTGCAGTGGCCCAAGGACTTGGACCATCTTCTACTGTTTTCCCAGGTCATAGCAGAGAGCTGGAGCAGCCAGGACTTGAACTGGCGCCCATATGGGATGCCGGCGCTGCATGCGGTGGCTTTAACCTGCTGTACCACAGCACTGGCCCCTATACCAAATAAAATTTTGTGGGGGCAATGACTTGGAATGATCATCTGCACTGAGCCAAACAGACCAAACTATATAGAGTTTATTCATACTAATTGACTTGTGGTTGGTTGCAGAAGGCCCTGTAGCCAATGGGGGGTAAGCAATTAACTAGTTACTCTGTAACTGACTGACTAGTTGCTTCACTAGACTGTACCCAATTAAGTTGTTTTCCATATATCACCCTTTTCCTATAAAAGCTGCCTGATTGTTGACAAGTTCTCAGAACTTGCTCTGGGAGCTGCCTGATTGTACTCTGCTCAGATAAATTTTTTTTAAAGATTGATTTATGGCCGGCACCACAGCACAATAGGCTAATCCTCCGCCTTGCGGCACCCGCACACACCAGGTTCTAGTCCCAGTCGGGGCGCCAGATTCTGTTCCGGTTGCCCCTCTTCCAGGCCAGCTCTCTGCTGTGGCCTGGGAGTGCAGTGGAGGATGGCCCAAGTGCTTGGGCCCTGCACCCGCATGGGAGACCAGGAGAAGTACCTGGCTCCTGGCTTCGGATCAGCGCAATGCACCAGCCACAGCGCGCCAGCCGTGGTGGCCATTGGAAGGTGAACCAACGGCAAAAGGAAGACCTTTCTGTCTCTCTCTCTCACTGTCCTCTCTGCCTGTGGAAAAAAAAAAAAAAAAAGAAAAAGAAAAAAAGATTGATTTATTTACTGAAAAGCAGAGTTACAGAGGCAGAGGCAGAGAGAGAGAGAGGTCTTCCATCTGCTGGTTCTCTCCCCTGATGTCTACAACGGCCAGAGCTGTGCCAATCAGAAGCCAGGAGCCAGGAGCTTCTTCCAGGTCTCCCACACAGGTGCAGGGGCCCAAGGACTTGGGCCATCTTCTGCTGCTTTCCCAGGCCATAGCAGAGAGCTGGATCAGAGGAGGACCAGCCAGGACTTGAACTGGTGCCCATTTGGGATGCCAGCACTACAAGTGGTGGCTTTACCTGCTATGTCACAGCACTGGCCCTTCAGATAAATTTTTATGCAATTTAATTGGTCTTTTAACAGGTATATTAAATCAACCAATTAGGAAAAAGCAAATAACATGAGATTCCACTCAAATCAAGTACCTAGAACAGCCAACTTCGTACATTCAGAAAATGGAGGGGCCAGGGGAAGGGGAAGGAAAGTTCTTCAATGGGTTCAGAGTTTCAGTTTTGCTGGATGAAAAATATTCTGGAGATGGGTTGCGCAACGATGCAAGTGGACTCAACACTAGTGAACTGCACACTTCAAGCAGCAAGATGGTAAAGTTTGCTCTGTGAGTTTTCCCGCAATTGAAAAAAAATTCGACAAAGATAAAATGGAATGATGAAAAATGACTGATCCAAAATAAAAAAGAAAATAGAGACAAAACTCAAGTAGGCCAAATAGAAATCAAATGGCAATATTATAGATTTAAATAATTTGGAATCATATCTGTAAGTACAACAAATGTGAATGGACTTGGCATTCTAATGAAAAGAAAAATATCGAAGATTAAACAAACAAAAGAACCCAGACTCAGCTACTTGATCTTTATGGAGACGTGCTGTATAGAAATATAGATTGAAAAGGTAAAATGGAAATATTTTAGCAAATACTCGAATAAAAAGTAATACCTGTATTACATAAATTCTCCCAGAAAATATAGGGGAAAAACTTTCCAGTTCATTTTATAAGGAGAGCATAATCCCAGTACCAAATTCTGGTAAGAATAAGACAAGAAAAAATATCGCAATCCAGAATCTCTCTCATGACTGTAAATGCAATACTCCTAAAGAAATGTTAGCAAACCAGCCATAAACCAAGATAACAAATCATAATCAAGTGGGGCTTATCCCAGGAATACAAATGGGTTTAACATGAAGATATCATAACTTCTATTTAAAAAACTAACAAGTGGAGAGGTGGGGAGAAAGAGTGTGTCAGAGCTCTTCCATCTGCTGGTTCACTCCCCAAATGGTTACTAGAGCTGAGGCTGGGTCAGGCTAAAGCCAGGAACTCCACTGGGCCTCCCATGTGGGCCTGCTACTTTTCCAGGCACATTAGCAGGGAGCTGAATTGGAAGTGGAGCAGCTGGGAGTGCTCATTATCAAGCCAATTTGATGTGGACTTGAATGTGAAAGATAAAACAATAAGACTTTACAGGACAACACAGAATATCTTCATGACCTCAAGGCAGAACAAATTTTCTTAAACAGAACAGAAAAAGCTCTAATATAGGAAAGATTGGAATGTTGGACTCTTCACAATTGAGAACTTTCATATATTAGGAGACATCATTAAGAGTGAAGAGGTGAATCATAGAGGAAAATTTGTAATGCAGATAACAAAGAACTTATATCCAGAATACACTAAAAAAATCCATACATAATGAAAGCATAGGCTAATAGAAAAAATTAGAAGAATAGGCTCATCACAAGAAGAAAATCCAGGAGGAAGGCGGGAGCTCGAAGAGCTGATGCCACTGCACTAGAACACCTAGTAAGACCCTCTTCTCCCACCTGTTTGACTCCCCAAGATTCAACCTCAGTCTCTCAAGGCCATACCTGGGCCCAATAGGAGAAGGAAGGGAGGAAGAGGACACCCTGGACCAGCAGATGTCCCACTATGATTGTGCTGCCTCTGACTCTGCAGTCCAGGAGCGCATGAACCAGCACCAGGATTGGTGGCAGTGCCAGCATCAGCGCAGGCCTCTTAGGACTGTGTGAACAAACAGCAGGCCAGGTGACCGGAGGAACTGCAAAGGAGAAAAGAGAAAGCCAGTGCCCACTGCTGAGTCCCCAGAGGGTTGTCCTGCAGAAACCAGCTCCTGGAGATCATGAGAGAAAGAAACCCCGAATGGTGTTGTGTGGGCCAGGAGGTGTGAAACTTGGAGATGGTCTTTGGAAATGGGGTTGAGAGCCAGATACCATGTCATGCTTACAGTTCTGACTATCACAAAGCACAGTCATATTTTAATAGTCACATCCTATACAGCCTCTCCCTTTTTGTTCCACCAACATTTGCTTTGTGAAACAAAGAGTGGGACAGGGTATACTCAACCACCCCACATCTTGGATCAGTGTGCCAAGTACTGATATGATTACAAGATCATTTTTATTTTAAAAGTAAATTCATGATCTAAAGGTAAATTAACGACCAAATCAAGTCTTCATTTATTCAGTCATTGGTTCAACAAAAGCAAATTTTTCTGAGACATCGTGTTGGAAACTGATGTGATGAGGAATGTGATCTCTGCCTTCCTGGAGCTTAGTCTCATAGGAGAGACAGGAATAAAACAATACCAGGACAAACACTTTCTGACAATGAAAAAAAAAGAAAATCCAATTGGCCAATAAACATGTGAAAAGTACGTGGCCTCATCAATAACCAAGGAAATGAACTACACTGAACTACTATAAACCCACCAATAGCAAAATGTTCCAAGTCTGACAGTATCTCTGTGTGACTGAGGGAAGTGTACTTGTGTCATCATTTGGGAATTATTTTATAAAGGTAAGCAGAAATATAACGTGTGATCCAGAGATTCTGCTCCAAAGTATAGGTCCTTGAGAAATGTGTATCCAGATGCAGCCCTACACATGCACAAGAATGTTCACAGCTGCATTATTTACAAGCATTCCAAATTGGAAACAACTCAAATGTCCCTGGTAGACTGGATACATGTTTTGGTGTAATGACTCAATAGAATGCTATATACAGCAATAAAAGTGATACACTGTAGCTACACACAACAACATGGAAGACTCTTCAAAAGAATGCAGTGAAGGACAGGCCTTGGCACAATGGTTAAGATGCTGCTTGGCTGGGCTCCTGATTCTAACTTCCTTCTTACGCACAACCTGGGAGGCAGGAGACGATGGCTCAAGTAGTTGAAACTCTGCTACTCATTTGAAAGACTTGTGCTAAGTTCCCAGCCCAACCCTTGTTGCTGCAAGCACTTGAGGAATAAACCAGTGGGAGGTGGAACGAATGTGGAGTGAAAGAAGCCAGAAATAAAAGAACATACACCATAAGACTATCTTTATTTAAAACTCATACCCTTCCTTTTGGCTGGAACTGCCATCTTCCAGTAACTCACCAAGATGACATACACAAAGGGAAAGAGGAGAGATACCCAATACATGTTCTCCACGCCTTTCAGAAAACATGGAGTTGTCCCTTTGGCCACATACATGGGCATTTACAAGAAAGGTGACATGGTAGACATCAAGGGGATGGGTACTGTTCAAAAAGGAATGCCCCATAAATAGAACCATGTCAACACTGGAAGAGTCTACAGTGTTACCAAGCATGCTGTTGGCACTGTTGTAAACAAACAAGTGAAGGCCAAGATTCTTGCCAAGAGAATACATGTGTGTAATGAACATATTAAGCACTCTAACAGCCAAGGCAGCTTCCTGAAACGAGTGAAGGAAAATGATCAGAAAAAGAAGGGAGCCAAAGAGAAAGGTACCTGGGTAGCTTTGGAATAATTCCCAGCATAACAATCCCACCAAACATAATTAAGTTTGGTGTATGTTTCTCAAGACTTTGCAAGGTATCTAAACATCATAATTATTATTATTTTTTAAATATGTATTTATTTGAAAGGCAGAGTTACAGAGAGGCAGGGAGAGCAAGAAAGGTCTTCCATCTGCTAGTTCACTCCCTAAATGGCTACAATGGCCAGAGCTGGGCTGATCTGAAGCCAGGAGCTTCTTCCATGTCTCCTACATGGGTGCAGGGGTCCAAGGAATTGAGCCACCTCGCACTGTTTTCCCAGACCATAGCAGAGAGCTGGATCAGAAGTGGAGCAGCAGGGATGAGAACCAGTGCCCACATGAGATGATGGCACTGCAGGTGGCAGCTTTACCTGCTATGCAACAGCACTGGAGATTATTATAAATATGGGATTCTATGAATATGATGCATACTGTTTTTATTTTAAGATTTATTTATTTGAAAGTCAGAGTTACAGAGAGAGAGGAGAGGCAGAGAGAAAGAAGTCTTCCATCCGCTGGTTCACTCCCCAATTAGCCCAATGGCAAGAGCTGCACCAATCCAAAGCCAGGAGCCAGGAGCTTCCTCCAAGTCTTCCCACGTGGGTGCAGGGGCCCAAGGACTTGGCCATCTTCTACTGCTTTCCCAGGCCATAGCAGAGAGCTGGTTCAGAAGTGGAGCAGCTGGGACTTGAACCGGTGCCCATATGGGATGGTACTACAGGCAGTGCTTTACCTGCTATGCCACAGCGCTGGAGATTATTATAAATATGGGATTCTATGAATATGATGCATACTGTTGAACTTTTTTTTTTTTTTACCTAAGAGTAGGTATTAAACATCTGTACATTTTAATACACATGTGTATAGATCAACTTGATACTTTTGGGGATGACGGAAACATTCAATATCTTAATTTGACATATAATGTCAAAACCCAAATTGTACACCTTAAGTATGTGTGGCTTAGTGTACATCAATTGTACCTCAGTAAAAGTGGAAAACTACTGTAAGTTTCTCTTACTGGTTCCTCCATTTAATGCTAGAAGTTCCCATTACCTTGCAGAATTCCAGGGTGTGCCATCCCATTTGGTCAACTCATTTCCCAATGCTTCCCCTGTCTCCAGTTCCCCTATGCTAGAAGCAACACTGTAACATAGCCTCCTGCTTGTTTTCCTAGGGTTCTGGGCAGAATTTCTCCAAAACACATCTCCAGAAGTGAGACTGCTGGGCAATGAGCCCTGTGTGTGCCCACCTTTACTAAGAACTACCCACTTTCTTTACCAAAGGCACTGGGCAAATTTTTGTTCCTACCAGCTGGGCCTGGAAGTTTCCAGCCTCTTCTTTCAGCTTTCTGAACCTTCGTCACTGCAAAGAGTCAGAGGGGACGGGTGTTGGTCCTGAGTGCCCCCTTCAGTTCAGTATTGACCTCATGGTTGCTGACAAATAATTGTTTTGGCCGTGGCACAGGGCTGCGGTCATTCCTTAACGATGGAATGGATGAAATTTCTTGTCTCTTCTTGTTTTTTTAATCATGTTTCTGGGGAGGGGTACAGTTGGAGATGGGAACTGTACACCCTTTCTTCCCCGGGCACTTCTTGGCACCCCTGGAAGGGCGCACTGACACGGAGGAACTGGTCCTCAGTGCTTGGGCCAGCGTCTGAAGCAGAGAGGAATGCAGTGAGTCAGCTAGTCACGCAGGGACACCTCGCTGAGCAAGGCCACGGGAAGGAAGTCATTACACAGACAGCTGGGCTGTAAAAAAACAAAACTACGCTCCACACCAAGCTCCACGAAGCAGCGCGGCTGCGCGCCCCATGACTCAACAGGACTGTCTCTGCCACGCGGCTCCCAGCTCGGAATACGTGGCGCACAGCCCTGCGCGCACAGTGGCTGCCACGCCTCTGAGTCGCCTGAAAAGCTGCAGGGGTGTGGGAACCCCAGGAAAATCCATGACTGTCTTCTTCCTCCACCTCTTCACTCTGTTGATCCTATCATCAGCTCCCTTCTGCTTGCTCCTTCCTCTTTAACCCTTTTGCCTTAAAACAAAACAAAAGGACCTGGAATTTTGTATTTCATACATACAAGTAATCTGGCAGAGAATCAGTGAGGTCAAAACACTGGCTTGCGAGGAAGGCCCCAGTGAGTCAAGCAGACACTGGGCGAGAAGTCCTATCAGAGGGAGACAAGGTCAAGTGCACTGGGGACAGAGGCCAGAGGCAGCAGCAAGGGACAGGCTACAGCATGGAGGTGAGATCATCAAAGGTGCAGACACGCCTTCACTGATCTTTCCCGGAGACCTACTGTGTGCCTGATACTGTTCTTAAAGATGGATCATGGAGCATCCATTCTTGGGAAGAGAGATTGACAAACACCAGATACAAATTATATATCTCACGAGGAAGTGACTCAAGCAGGGAAAGGTGGCAGGAAGTGGTCAGGGCAGACGTCACAGAGAAGGTGACATAGACTGGTCTTGAGGTTGGTGAGAGTATACCTAGGGAAAGAAAATTCTGGGTAAAGGAATCAGCATAATGGCATTGAGTCAGCTGGATGTCTGCATGGGAGAAATGACATTGCAACCCTACGCTCATTCTAGCCAAGAAGTGCAAAGGCAGCCATGGGTCTGTCATGCTTAAGGACCCACAGTGAGGAGAAGGGCAACTACACAGTGAGTGAGGAGGAGCCCAGAGAGGGGAGGACTGAGAAGGGGCATCTGAGGTGAGGAGATGGGGAGCCACAGGAAGGTCCTGAGCAGAAATCTAATGGGTACTGACTTTGGTTTTACTAGCATCCCATTTTCAGATGGCTTTGACTTCTAACGGTCTAATGCAAGTACAGTGCAAAGCAAAACTGCAAATCTTGCTGAAGATGTCGACTAAAAAAAAGATTTATTTATTTTATTTGAGTTAGAGAGATAGAGAGAGGCAGAGACACACAAAGAGGGAGAGAGATCTTCTATCCACTGCTTCACTCCCCAAATGACCACAATGGCCAGAACTGGGCTGAACCAAAGCCAGGATCCAGGAGCTTCCCCCGAGTCCACACATCGGTGCAGGGGCCCAAGCACTTGGTCTGTCTTCCACTGCTTTCCCAGGTATATTAGCAGGGAGCTGGATTAGAAGTGAAGCAGCCAGGACCTGAACTGGCGCCCATGTGGGATGCTAGTGCAGATGAGGATCTGGCAAAATGAGGTTAGAAAAGGATGGTAACAAGGCAGGAGTTTAAGAATTATTTAAGTAAGGATTCAGGGAAGACAATCAAAGGAACTCAGAAAAGTATTTTTGGATAGAGAGTTGTGCTTTATAGAAAATGCAATACTACATGGAGGATGACATACAATGCAAACATGAAATCTCCGTCCTGCTCCTAAGTCATTTAATTATTCTTTGGTCACACTAAAAATTAGGACACAATCATATATTCACTTTTTGTTACTACAAAACACATACCCAAGAGGAGCAACTGAGGAGGAAGGCATTTATTCCAGCTCATGGGCTGGGAGGTTCACATTCAAGGTCAAGCTGCCCCATTGGTCTGGTGTTTCAAGAGGATGGTAGATGTCGGGATGCATGCAGGCAGAGGATCCCATGGTGAGCCAGAAAGCAGAGTCAGAGAGAAAGAGAGCAAGCAAGCAAGCGAGGATAGGCTGACCTCACCTTCAGAAAGCAAGCCTCTCAGAATTACCGCTCTAGAGTATGTCCCCAAGGAACTGAGGACCTCCCACTAGGCCCATCACCCAGACACCACAATTGAATCAAACCTCCACCTTTAATCCATCAACCATTAACATTTACCCATTAACCATTAACTTAAGACTTCGGGGCTTAAACATCTACACGAGTTGGAAAACCAAATGCCATTTAAACCATAACGAGGGGTATGCATAACCAAAATTTTGTTAAGTATACTTTTGTTAAGTAGAGTTAATAATTGGTTTCCTTTTACTCACCTGTCACAATGGTTCTCTCTTCACCAGGTTGCTGTAAAGACTAAATAAGAGCATTCACTCACTCACACCTGCAACTCATACTTATTGTGGGTTGCTGCCATCTATTTGCTAGGCACTGTGTGAGGTGCTGGGGATTCAGTGATGGGTAAGAAGTGCCCTCATGAAGACACAGCACTGGGCTGGCGCCGCGGCTCACTAGGCTAACCCTCTGCTTGCGGCACGGGCACACCAGGTTCTAGTCCCGGTCGGGGCGCCGGATTCTGTCCCAGTTGCTCCTCTTCCAGGCCAGCTCTCTGCTGTGGCACAGGAAGGCAGTGGAGGATGGCCCAAGTGCTTGGGCCCTGCACCCGCATGGGAGACCAGGAGGAAGCACCTGGCTCCTGGCTTCGGGTCGGCACAGCGCACCGGCAGTAGTGGCCATTTCGGGGGTGAACCACTGGAAGGAAGACCTTTCTCTCTGTCTCTCTCACTGTCTAACCCTGCCTGTCCAAAAAAAAAAAAAAAAAAAAAAAAGACACAGCACTGATCAAACAACATATAGAAAATGTCACATAAAACACAGAGATGGAAAGACACAAGAGGCTGTGTAAGGAAGACTTACCAAGTCAGGAAGCAAATTACTCAGCACTGTGTTAAGAAATCACTACAAACCTCAGAGGCTGAGAACCACAGACATTTATCATCTCGTAGTTGCTGCGAGTCAGGGGTGTGGGCACGGCCTGGCTGAGTCTCCTGCACAGGGACTTACGTGGCTGCAATCAAGGACTCTTCCAGGCTGCACACCCCTCTGGAGGCTCGCCTGGGGAAGACTCACTGCCAAGATCACTCAGAGTGCGGCAGGGTTCACGTCCTTATGGCTGTAGGACTGACAGCCTCACTTCTTGCTGGCTGGCTGCTGGAGGCTGCCTGACTCCCACAGCTGCCCGGCCACAGCAACTTGCCTTGGGTGCTTACTCGACTCGCTGTTTACGTCCTCAAGTCAGCAAGGAGAGTCTTCTGAGCTGCTCTGTGACATAATCAAAGAGTGACAGTCCCTTCAGCTTGCATATTACACCAGATAAAAGCAAGTCACGGGTCCCCCCCTGCTCTTCAGTGGAAGGGGTTACACACAGGCACGAAGGCAGGGGGCAGGAATCCAGGGGGTCATCTTCAGGTCTGTCTGCCACTATGGGCATTAACAATGAGTTGGCTTCAATGACATGGGCAGAGGGAGGGAACTGTCCAGGCAGGGAGGGGCAGGTCAGTGAGGGTGACATGTGCAATGGGTCTGTAACCAGCAATACTGTACCACCGTGCTGCTCAACAACCACTGTTGACTCCTCTTTGCTGTGGCTTTGCTCTGTGTTTGAGGCCGGACAGGCTACCTCTGCACCACCGTTCTCTCTCCAGCATCCATGTTGCACTCACCACTTCCCCCTGCTTCGACTGCCTATTCTCCCAGCTATGTCTAGTTCTCGCCTATATATTCCCCGGCTATACACAGTTCCATTCCTATGCATAGCCCACCTACAGATAGTTCAAGGCCCAGCATAAATGGGTCTTCCCAAAACAACAGTTCTGGGGATTTATGTAAGTGGAAGGCACCCTGCTAGACTCTCCCTAAGCTGCAAAGCATGCGGTGTCGGGCATGCACCAGATGGAGGAGGCTGGGCAGAAGGCAAGCATGCACAGGTAAGACCAGGAGGGCCCCTTGCTGAGGGTCAAGCCCAAGGCAGCCTATAGGTCCCGGAGGGGTTTTTAGAACACGGTAAAATTCCCCCTCACACAGCGTCAGTGATCTTTTTCAGGATTCCTCTGTAGGCTAGAAATCACAAAGGGATTCCAGAGTCTTTCCGGGAACTGCCCAGCCACGGCCCGCACTGCCAGACCACTTGGCTGCCACCAAAGGCTTCTTGGGCAAGAGCAGGAAGTGACAAGGGAAGCGTGCTGCATTCCAGCCCGAGGACCTGGATCACATCCAAGGCCCGGAAAGGCCGGGGAGAAGAGGCCCCCAGTGGCTGGCAGCCTTGGCCACGTACCCAGGGAAAGGGAACTTGGAAGGATCCCTCTGAAAGGTGTCAAAAGGCATGGCCAGAGGACGTGGCCTCCGGCTTCCCCAGCCCCACCTCTCCTCTAGCCCAGGAAGGCTCTGTGGCTCCAACCTCGGAACTGCTCATAATCCCACCTGCTGCAACTGAGGGTTGAGTCTCTTTAGAAGCCGCCTGGATCTAAGGTGGTGGGGTGGGGTGGGGTGGGAGGGAAGGGCTGCACGCCCTGGGTCTCTTTGTCCCCCACCCTCGTGGGGCCTTATGCCCCACACCCATTCTGGTTTCTTCCTTGCTCTGACAGCAAGGGTTTGCACACACTCCTCCTCCTCCCCTCCCACATTGAAGTCTGAGCCAACCCCAGGCAGCACTAGTGGACAGAGAGAGAGACAGAGAGAAAGGTCTTCCTTTGCCGTTGGTTCACCCTCCAATGGCCGCCGCGGCCTGCGCACTGCAGCCGGCGCACCGTGCTGATCCGATGGCAGGAGCCAGGTACTTATCCTGGTCTCCCATGGGGTGCAGAGCCCAAGTACTTGGGCCATCCTGCGCCCTGACCGGGACTAGAACCCGGTGTGCCAGCGCCGCTAGGTGGAGGATTATCCTAGTGAGCCGCGGCGTCGGCCCCCCACCCATCTTCATCTAAGCCAGCTTAGTTCGCAGGCTAGGAAATCCCCACAGGACAGCTTTCTGGGGTCCCCCCCTCAGCCCTCATCATCTCATATCACTGACTGTCCCCACCCCACCCCCTGGAACTGTGGGGCCCCCAGTGGCAGCTCCAGTGCCCGACACAGGCATGGTGCACAGCGAGAACATCAGCATCCTGCCTGCCTCTCCCTGGATGGGAGACCTCACCTCTCAGAGCAGCAGGTGTCAAACCAGAGGGAAAATCACCATCCCCCCTTATTAAAATGCAGATGCCTGGGCCCTGCCCACAGTTTCTGCTTCAACAGATGTGGGGTGGGGCCTGAGCACTCGCATCTCTAGCAAGAACCACTGTCTCAGAGCACTGCTTCTGCACTGCTACAGCAGAGGAGAGTCCCTGTGACCCTGGGACTTTGGTGAGACTCTGGTGCGGTGATGGCAAAGAAAGAGTGCAGTATGACGCCTGTGACCGGGAGCTGCTCTGTAAGTGCCAGCCACTGCTCCTGGGAGTGGGCAGAAGACCCACCAGGCGGCGAGGTGGGAGAGGGCCCGAGCAGATCAGCGGGGCTGGCAGAAGAGCGAAGGCCGGCACAGCAGCAGGGAGTCCAGGTTGCACCATGGAAGCAGCTGGGCGCCGCACTCGGCTCTGGAGGTGGGCAGTGAAGGTTGGAGGCTGCTCAAACGTGGCAATGTTGGGCAGGAGGCCGGCAGAAAGCCCCAACTGCTGGAGACTTGGCTGTTCAGGCAGTGGGTCACTAGCAAGTGAAAATAAAGAATATCCAATTACATTTGAATTTCGAATGAACATGGATTTTTAGTATGTCTCAAATATCGTGTTGAACATAGGTATGCTAAAAAAAATTGTATTGTGTATCTGAAATTCAAATTTAACTGGGAGTCCTTTAGTTTTCCTTTCAAAGTCTGGCGAACCTGGCAAGCTACCAGCTGCCTGCCCCCCACCAGCTAAGCCTGCCTTCCGGGGCTGCACTGCCCTTCCCCACCAGCAGTGGCCCAGGAGCCGCTCCTGGCAGCCACTTGCTGCTGCTGACAAGCGATCACAGCTGCAGGCCTGGGGGACTGGGCCCTCCCCCTTGTGCCAAGTTCACCCAGCAAGAAGGTGGCAGGGCACAGCAAACAATCACTGGCTCTGTGCATTAGCAGAGCACATGGGCTCCCAAACCCCATACAGAAGGAAGGGCCACCGCACTCTTGGATTAATCAAGAAACAGCTGCTGGGGACATGCCCACCTATTAAGTACGCACCCACAGAGAGGGGAAAACAGCCTCCACGCTTAACCCCAGAAACGGGAGAACAAAGCATCCACACACTGCGCAAGGCTCCAAGGAGGCCCCCGAGTCGGTTTGCAAACCGCAAGCTAGGGCAGGAGGGTCCCTACCTCCCTCACCTCAGCTGAGTGCTGGGAAAGCCGGAGCAGCAGAGGCTGCCTCCACCCGCCCTGCCCCCCAACAGCCCGCCACAATCACCAAATCCCAGATGATTCAGTTCCGAAAACAAGCCTGCCGGAAATCCAGTTTTTGCAAGAACCTTTATGTCAACTTTTTTTTTTTTTCCTGCTCTAACCAGAACAATGAAAACAATTGGTGCTCCATCTTAAAAAAAAAAAAAAAAGTGTGACAAACGTTCCTGAATGCCTACTGTGCGTCCTGCACTCTGTCTAGCACTTTCTTTATCTTAACATTTCTCAGTCTGGCTGCGCATTGCAACCACCTGGTGAGCTTCGTCAACCCCCGGAACGCTGGGTGTCCGTGCATGCCCAGGGCACGGCGACCCCAACATCCAGCCCCGGGCCAGAAGCGCGGACCGAGTTGAGCTCATCCTGTACCTAATGCTGCCAGGTGCCTGCTCAGACTGTGAACGCCCCGCTCCCCACAGGGCAGCGGCCCACACTGCCCGGGTTCACGACTCAGAGTCAAGAACTGCCCGTGAGGACAACTGAGGTACCCAAGGTCCCGTCACCTTGCGTACAGAGCAATGGCGGCCGCCTCTCACCCTGCACGGTGCGGTAGGGTCTAAGTCTGGCTTCTCCGCAACCCCAGCTCGCCAAGCCTTTCCGGGGTGTTCCTCCTCTTCACAGCCAATACCTCCACCTCCTGAGCCTTCTTAGAGAATCTTCTTTCCCCGGGCTCCACATCCTTCCCAGTTGTCGGTCTTTGATCCAGAAAACCCCCGAATCACAGCTGCAAAGGGAAAAGCGTTTCCCCGGGCCTGACAGCGCTTACCTGGGCTCATCTGCGCGGGCTGACATAGGCAGCGTGGTTGGGTGAGAAGGCTGGTCATCGCCTGTCCTCTGCTGGCCGGCGGTGGTATTGCGCTCACTGCTCTTAACCTGATCTCAGCCAAAAGGCTGAGAAACGATAAAGCTCACTGCTCTTCGACACGCGCGTCCCGTGCTTGGAATGAAGGGAACGGGCGTTTATTGAGCGCCTGCTGTATGTCACACGCTACACTGAGCGCTAGGGTGCAAGGATGGCTGTGACCTGTTCTCACGGAGCTCAGATGCAAACGACGAGGTAGATCTCAATCAAATAGTTTTTCAAGTAATTATGAAATTATAACTGCAGGAGCACGTGACACGGGTGCCCAGTGCAGTGGGGAGAGGGGCAGCGAACGGGGTGGGGGGTCACTAGGCGCCTCACAAAGTCACTCCACGCCATCGCGAACATCCTCCAAGGAGAGTCTCCCCTTGGCAAAGCAGAAGACGAGCTCAGGTCGGGGACAGAACCTACGTGAGGTCACGCAGCGCAGACGGGAAGACCGAGGTGGCCTGGACTCATTCCCGAGGCCCCACTTTCCCGCCGCGGGCGCCGGGCGGGGCCGGGGTGGAACCTGCAGCCTTGTCCCGCCCCTGCCCTACAGGTGAAAGAGCGTGAGGGCGGAGCGGGCTCTCCTTCGGGGTGGAGCCTGGACGGATCGGGGCCTGCAGAGGCCGCACCTGGCTGGTGGAAGAGGTGGAGCCGGGATCTCGCCCGGTGCTACAGGAGCCGGAAGCGCCGAGTGAGTGCGGGCTGAAGGCGTTTGCCTTTTGAAGCTGTGTCCACAAGTGGAGGCGGCCGCCCCGCGTCCAGGCGATCCAGTGGGCAACTCCCCAGGTAGGGTAGGGCCCACCCCGGGCCGGGAAGAGGTGTCGCTGTGGCCTCTTGCCCTGCCCATCTGTTCTGCCCCCACCCCAACTTCATTTCTGCTTGCGAGCCTGAGTCCACCAGCGGTCATCCCACGGGGAATGCAGGGCTAGAGGGGCCGGCCCCCTTGTGTCCTTCTCCCAGCCTAAGGCTGCTGACCACCTGGATACCCGGAACATGGGGTCTGGAGAGGAGACGCCCCCCTCCGGGGGGGTGGGGTGGCCCAGCTTGTCTTGGCCCTGTGACCTGGGAGGACACCCAGGGGCCTCCGTTGCTAAGCAGGGTCTGACCCTCCCCCTGCCTGACCTGAGGCTGGGCCGGTCAGTCCGGGGATCTGGATGGCGCTCTCTCTGACCCAGGGCAATGGAAGCCTCTCCTGCCCTCTCTGGCCCAAGATGGAGAGCCACACCCATCCCTCATGGGAGCCTGGGAGGGCTGAGGACTCAGACCCAGGGCAGCCTGTCCCAGCTCCCCCGTGGGGGAGTTGTAGACTACCCTGGAAGGCCTGGGGTCTGAGGCTTGAGCAAGGCACTGTCCCCATACAGGGCCTTGAAGGCCAAGTTAAGAAGTCTAAACTCTGCACCAAATGCCAGGGGGCTGCCATGACCCCGAGCAGCGGCTGCAATCGTCAGAATGGGTGACCACATTCATCGCACACCTGAGTTACTCACATGTGCCTGTGTTACCCCCACTTCTGAGGCGGACATTGAGGCTCTGAGAGATGAAGTGGCCTGTCCAAGGTCATGGCTGTGAAGTGGCATCCTGGGGTTAGAACCCTGAGGTCTGTGCTCTCCCCCACAGTGCCCTGCTGCCTTCCAGGAGCTGGGCATCTGGCAATAAGGCCTTGACCGGGACTGCAGGAAATGGAGGCAGGGGAGAAGAGGTAGGAATGAGAGGGCTTGGAACTGACCAGGCACAAGGTGGGTGGGGATGGGAGGAAGAGGAAGGTTTTGACGTTACACTTGTTTGTGTGGGGGTGGAGGGTGATATGGGGGAGCCAGACAGAGCAGGCCCCTGACTGCTCAGGGAGGATGCCTGTCCAAGGAGGCAGAGCAAGGTGCTAGGAAGAAGAAGGTACCCTTGGGTGTGGGTATAGGCAGAAGGGCAGAGCCCAGGGCAGGGTTCATGGAAGGCCCCTAGTATGCTGAGCAGGCAGACCTGGGGGCATCTACTGGTGAGGCTGGGGTGGGGGACAGCAGGGAGAGGACAGGCTTCTACACCCCAGTGACATTACAGCTGAGACAGGCCTCAGAAATGGAGGCCATGGTTCATAGAAGGAGACACGGAGGCCAGCAAGCTCCTTGCCTGAGAATCCTACATGGTGGATCGGAGCACCGGGTGCCAGGTGCCTTCTTTGCTGTTCAGCTCTGTTTGCTGGATCACTTGTCTGCCAGGAGACTTGGAACAGTGTCTAGAGACAATTTGGGGTGCAGAGAGGTGTGACAGGTGTCTACTGTATAGAGGCCAAGGACATGGCAATGCTGTCAGGCACAGCACCCCTCCCTGAAACCTCCAACCAAGAACCATTTGGCCCCACATGGCAATAATGCTGAAGCTGAAAACCTGTGCTGGAGCCAGCTGAGCCTGCCACCCCACTCCCTCCACTTTTGTCCTCAGCAGGACACGTAGCTCAGGCTTGGGCCTCCAGCTGGCCAGACCTTTACCCCCAACCCCCAATCCACCCCTCCTGTGCTTTCTCCTGGACTCTCCTGGAGTCCTCTCTGCTTGCCTTGGTCATAGTGGTCTAGAGCCCTGCCCTCCAAACCTTGTCAGTCTGTCCGTCTCCCAGGACCTACGCAGAGTTTGGTGCTAGGCAGTGAGAAACAAAAGAAAAGTGGAACTTTTACCTAGCACATAAGGAGGTGTCTTGCAGATAAAACAGTTACTGAATTTGAGTGGCGTGGAGAGTCCACATTCTCTCCCAACTTCACTTTAGCAATTCTAGTTGTCTCTTGTATTTGTGAAGCACTGACACAGACCGAAAGAAGCCACTGCTTTGTGGCCCACCCAGGAAGGGCAGAGGATCAGGGTTGCCCGAGCCATGGTGTCTGTCTGGGCCTCGTCATTCTTGTCTCCCAAGAGAGGCTGTGGACTGCAAGCATGTTCCAGTTCTTCCCCTGACGCAGAGGGTGCAGCAGTCACTTGTGGATCCTGTTCGAATACAGACGGTGACCCAGGAGGTCTGGGTTGGCTCTGAGTTTGTATACTGCTAACAAGCCCCCCGGGGGGAACTGGTGCCTGGTCCGCATCTCCAATGCCAGGTGAGAGAGGGCTGGGCAGAGGCGGCTGTGGGCCACATTACCTTCTATGGACAACTGCGACATGGCGTGGGGTCGTGGCTTGGAGTAGGAGAAGCCCATAGGATGGGACTGAAGGACATCACTCATACTCCCTCCTCCATCTAGGGCCTGTTAGCTTTGCTAACTCACCTGACCCTGGCTCCTTCCAGGAGTGGTCTTCCTGGGCAGGCTGTCTTCCAGAGGTTCTGGTGCAGGGTTTGAGAGAGACAGGTGCCCTGTGGAGATGGGATGGTTGGAGTCCTAGCAGCCAGAGTAGCAGGTCACCAGCCTGGGTGGCAGGGCTGCTTGGGGACAGCTCATTATAGCCCTGGCTTTTCTCCATGGCTGCCACCACCTCCTGCTTCTGCCTCGCCCAGCCCTGTTGGTGTGGGAGACTGGAGGGACCAGTCTGGCCGGGGGTAGGGCCTGAGTGTGGGTCTGAGGGCCTAGCTGGCCATATTAGCTTGCCGTCACTACAACAAAATAACTAAGACACATTGCTTAGGAAGGAGGTGTACTTCAGCTCATGGTTTGGAGGTTCACCGTCCAAGGTTGGGTGGTCCCATAGTTTTGGCATCTGGTGATGGCATTCTTGCCGGCACCTGTGCTCCTGTCTCTCCTGCTTAAGCCTCCACAATCTGATTCGGGAGCTCCACCTCAACAACCTAATCCAATCCCATCCCTTCCCACAGGGGCCACCACTAAATATCCTAACTGGATTAAGTTTCCACCCTCTTAGGATCATTAAGGCTTTGGCAACTCAGCCTCTAACACGTGGATCTTTAGGGGACACCCAGACTAATATCCAAATGATAACACCAGCTGAGCCAAAGCTGCAGCTGCGGGCTGGGACTGTGGCCTGGACCCCCAGGGGATCAGGCTGTGGGTGGGCCTCCAACCAGAGAGCTGAGCCTCATGGCTGGGACCCCCTGCCTTGGGCATCTGACTCCAGGAATGGCACTGAAAAGCCTTAGATACTTGGGGTGCTCCCACCTCTGATCCCCTCTAAGCAGGCCACAGGCCCCAAAAACGACCTTTCCAACTCCTAGGACCAAGAGGCAGCCAGGCAGCTGAATCCATCTCTCAGGTGGAAAACAGACCCTCTGCCCCCCAATTTCTGGGAAGAGAAGGCTGTAGCCCATTATCCAGGGGGCCCTGGGTCTGATTGGTCAGGAAGTGGCCCGTATCGCCGAGCCTTCCCGTTCCCGGGTTGGGACCATGCTGATGGTTCACAGCAAGGGCTCTGGGGGAGAACCACACTGCCTTGAACTTGAATCCCAGGTCCTGTCCTTGCTAGTTGTGAGACCCTGGACGAGTCACTCTTCTCTGTGCGTCAGCTGGCTCCTCTGTAAACAGACATAATGACACCCGCCCGGCCAGCCTCACAGGGCTGTTGTGATGAGTGAGCCCTGCCCACGGAGCACCGTGGTCATTATCATGAGTCACAGCATTTAGGGGCACACGGCGATCCGGTGTTGTCTTACTCCGTGCCCTTGTTTTACAGAGGTGGAGATCAGCAGCTGTGCTAAGCTCCCGAGGCAGGCCGGTGGGCAAACTGGGGCTAGACCCACGTCTGCGGGTGCACCCCCTACCCACGGCACCTGCCGTGTGTGCAGAGGCTCGCCGAGGCAGGACACAGGAGTCAGTGGGGACAGGAGTGGCCAGACTGCAGGAGACGCTGCACGGAGGGTGCTGGAGCCGACCTCTGAGCACAGCACTGCCTCTGCCTGCCGGCACCAGCCATGAACCTCGTGGGGCAGCTGGCAGAAACAGTGTTTGGGACTGTGAAGGAGCTGTACCGGGGCCTGAACCCGGCCACGCTGAGCGGCGGCATTGACGTGCTGGTGGTGAAGCAGGTGGATGGCTCATTCCGGTGCTCGCCCTTCCACGTGCGCTTCGGCAAGCTGGGGGTGCTGCGGTCCCGGGAGAAGGTGGTGAGTGCCCTGGGGAGCACTTTTAACCTGGGGCGGCCACTGCAGCCCCCGGAGAGGACCTGCGCCTCCCTGTGGTGCGGATCTGTCCTCTGGATGAGCTTCTCTCTCCTATCCTGCTTGGGTGTTTGGGGGTTGGTTGGAATTTGGGTACAGGAGGGCTCTCATTTTTCCCGTGGAAGCAATGCATGGATCTGGGACCCTCAGACCTGGCTCAGGCTTCCTTAGACCTTACCTGTGGATTTCTGGTCATGGAGCCCAGTCACTTCACCTGCCCTGTGGGCATGCTCTTACCTGCCAAGTGGTAGTGGTGGTGGTGGGCTGGTTTGGAAGACATACACAGGACCAGGTATGTGGGTGGCGCTCAAAGGCTAGTCCTTGTCCCTCCACTCAGTCTGCTGTGACTCAAGGTTTCCTGGGCCTGAATCCCCTTCACATTAAAGCGACATAGAACTTTCTAGAATCCTGATAGGCAGGTGTAACTGGAGAAGACAGATCTAGGAGGTTAAAAGTTTGGGTTGTGGATTTGGACCTTCCAGATTCAAAGACTCATTGGCTGTGAGGCCACTTCCTCTCAAATGACCCCGCCCACCAAGCCTCAGTTTCTTCATCTGTAAATGACAGGAACTACTCCACGGGGTTGTTGTAAAGATTAAACCAGATGATCTCCATAAAACACCAGCCAAAGTGCCCAGTGAGTAGTAATTCTCACCATTGTTCATGCAGTCAACCCCTGGGGGCTGGGGCTCAGTGATGGCAGACAGGTCACATCCCTGTTCTTGTGAGCTGTGGGAAAGAGAGGGACATGGACAAGAAGCAATCAACAGCAGCCAGGCACACTGGGGTCCAGGAAGCCCAGTGCTCCGGACAGCGAGAAGCCCAGTGACCCGGAGCATGGGTGAAAGGCCTACCAGTTACCATTGCAGGTGGACATCGAGATCAATGGGGAGCCCGTGGACTTGCACATGAAGCTGGGGGACAGTGGGGAGGCCTTCTTCGTCCAGGAACTGGACAGTGATGAGGTGAGTGTGGCCATCCTTGCCAACATCTGCCCCATCCCCTCACTGGGGCCCTCTCTGGATTTGTCACCATCCCCCTCCTCTTTGCGCCCATCAGCATGGGTCTGGTACAGGCGGGACCCTTGTGATGTGCTACTGGGGCCCAGAGGAAGGGGCCAGGGTGCAGGCAGACTGCCCTTCCTGGGAAGTAGGAGCAGGGTTCGCAGAAGAGGGGACACCTGATGACCAGGAGGCCTTGCCCGAGCTGCTTGGAGAGGAGGCGGGGGAGCTGCGGGACGGCCAGGGGGCTGGAGAACATAAGGCCTGCCTTGTTCTGGGCCTGCCGTCAGTTCCGCACAGCTGGAACACAGAAGTGTGTGGGTGGGCGGTGAAGAGAGCCCTGTTTGCAGAAGGCAGACAGGGTCCAGCCCCGGCCAACAGAGCCGTTTAAACCATCTGAATGTGACAAAATGGTTTATTTGTATGTATGCTGGACGCTGTGCGGTGGATTCGGTTGATGGGTGATCCCTGCTTTAAGGAATGTTCTGGACTAGTCTAGGAGACAGACTTGTAAACAACAGATGATGGGACTCTCTGGTCATTGCAGTGAAGGGGGTTGGAACTGGGGCGGGGAATAGTCAGGGACAACTTCCTGGAGGAGGTGGCCTCTGGCTGAGTCTTTTTTTTTTTTTTTTTTTTTTTTTTTTTTTACAGGCAGAGTGGATAGTGAGAGAGAGAGACAGAGAGAAAGGTCTTCCTTTGCCATTGGTTCACCCTCCAATGGCTGGCGCACTGCGCTGATCCGAAGGCAGGAGCCAGGTGCTTCTCCTGGTCTCCCATGGGGTACAGGGCCCAAGCACTTGGGCCATCCTCCACTGCCTTCCCGGGCCACAGCAAAGAGCTGGCCTGGAAGAGGGGCAACCGGGACAGAATCCGGCGCCCCGACCGGGACTAGAACCTGGTGTGCCAGCGCCGCTAGGTGGAGGATTAGCCTAGTGAGCCGCGGCGCCAGCCTCTGGCTGAGTCTTAAGGGAGAAGCAGGTATCTCCTGAGTGGAGATGAGAGGCTAAAGCCCAGGTCTCTGCCTGGTCTGTGAGGGTGTCTGTGGCTCCTGGGAACCCTGTGGCCATCAGCGGCTGCCACCTCTGGACTCCATGTCTCCTTTCCTCTCAAGGAGCCCCAGCAGGGCCTGGGGCCCAGGCAAGGCTCAGGTTGACTGGGTGGTGGGCCAGCCTCCGGCCCCAGCCCCTCAGCTCTGCCCCACCTCCTCCACTTGCTCCATAGGAAGATGTGCCTCCCCGCCTGTGCACCTCGCCCCTCCCCTGGGGGGCCCTGCCTGGCTGGGACTCCCAGCTGCGCACAGCCGAGGGCCCCCTGGCGGCGGGCACGGGCACGGCCTCTGTGGGACGGAGGAGGAAGCGGCGCAAGAAGAAAGCCCGTCGGAGGGAGGATGCCGGGGCGACGGATTCCAGCTCGGAGGAAGCCGAGGCTGGCGCCGAGAGGGAGTTGGCTCTGCTGGCGAAGCCCAGGCCGGAGCCTGCAGGGTGTGTAGGGACCAGGTGGGGGCCAGGGGTGTGGGGAGCCCCCCGGGCTTCAGGCACTGTTTCCTCTGACCCCGGGCAAGGGCCTTGACCTCTCCATGCTCTTGTTGCTTCATCTCCCCAAGTCCGACGGCTCCCGCGCCAGGGCCCAGCCCCGCCTGTGAGCCCTGCCCTGTGCCCTTCAACAGTGTCCCGTCAGAAGGGGCGTCCTCACCGCAGCCCAGAGACTTCTACCCCTATTCGGACGGCGAGTGGGCCCCGCAGGCCAGGTGAGGGCCCTGACAGGCGGCAGCGGGGCCTCGGGTCTCAACTTACATTGTTCTGATGATGAGTGACACAGAGCTCATTTCACCTGTTCCTGGGCCATCTGTATTTCTCTGTTCAAGTCTGCTTTTCTCCCCCTTGATTGTGGTCAAATATACATAACGTAAAATTCACCGTTGGAATGAATCCAGTGGCATTAAGTAAGTATGTTCACGATGGTTGCAGCCATCACCACCGTGGGGTTCCAGAACTTTCCCCCACCCCAGGTGGAGACCCAGTTCTGGGATCAGTCATAACCTTGCCCCGCCCCCCTCCTCACTGGACTGCTTTCTTGTTATTGGTTTGTAGTGTTCTTTAAGCCCTGGTGTGCTGTCTACGTATCTTCATGTCTTTACACGGCCTGGGTACGACATAGGCATAAATAATGTGCAGTCCACCTCTCTTTTCCTGAGCCAGGTGGGCAGCGGGGGTGGCAACCTGACGTGGTGGTGTCTGAGTCTTGTTTCCTGCAGCCTCACACCAGATGGGCTCGTGTCCCCTAAGAGTGACTCAGAGCTGGAGCTCCGGGCCCTGGAGCCCAGTCCCCTGCGAGCCGAGTCCCACATGCAGTGGGCCTGGGGGAGTCTGCCGCAGGTGAGTTCCCCCACGTTAACCCCCCATCCCTGCCTTGTGGTGGGTCTGTGGCCTGCCCGGGTTATGGCTGGAGTGACAGACTGGGGCCATGTCCCCCGAGCTGTGTGGGGTGTTAACGGCTGGCCCCATACCTGCCCACGCGTCTTTGACTGCAGGTGGCCAAAGCCGAGCGGCCCGAGTCTTCGGCGGTCCCGGAAGGCAGCGCGGGGGCAGCTTCTCCTCAGGGAGGACCCAGCCCCTCCTCTTCCTGTGTGCCTGGTGTGGACCCGTCAGGACCCCCAGTCCTGCAAGCAGGGGTCCGTGCTGACTTGCTTCAGTCTGATGTGCAGTCCCACTGGAGGGGGACAGCGGTGGGTCCCCCTCTCCCCACCCCAGAGAGTGAGAAAAGCGAGACTCAGAGCTTCAGGGATGCCGGCCTCCCTCCTACCTCGAAGTCCTGGAGCTGGGCGACCCTGGAGAGGCCGCCTGCCCCCAGGCCACCAGAGGGATGCTCCAGGGGGAAAGGTGAGTGATGGCTGGGATCCCTGGGTGGGCTGCAGGACTCCAGGTTTGTTTTCAGCACCTACTATGTGCCAGGTACTTGGTAGCAGGCCTTATGGGGCTCCCGGTCCAGTGGGGGAGACATGATGCATGCATTACCAAGACTGGGCAGGACCAGTGCGGGACAGAGCTGTCAGCTGAAGATGGCTGTTTGAATCACGTGGTTCGGGAAGGCCTGTCTGAGCAGGAGATGCTGGAGTGAAGAGTGAGGCAGATCAGCCTCCTGAGGAGCACGGGGAGAGACTTCCATGTGCAGGGTGCTACTGCGGGAGAGGTTTCGTGTCCAGGAACTGAGGGCAGTGGCTGTGTCTGGAGCTGTTGAGGAAGGGGAGAGGCTGGGGAGGAAGTCGGGGAGACAAGCAGAGCTGGATCCATCCTGACACACAGGCTGGGCTTATCTAAGAGTAAGGGGGAGGCTTGGGAGCCGCACTGTCGAAATCAGTGTCTGCTGGCCCAGAGTAGCTTTTAAAAGCTGCGTTAGTTAAACGATGTGGCTTGGGACACCTGCATCCCATATGGGAGTGCGTGGGTTTGAGAACCCTGGGGTACATCAGGTGATGGCTCAAGTACTTGGGTCCCTGCCACCCATGTGGGAGACCTGGATTAAATTCCAAGCTCCTGGCTTTGGTCTGGCCCAGCTGTAGTCATTGTGGGTATTTGCATAGAAAATCTGTCTGTCTCTCTGTCTCCCAAATAAGTAACGGAACAATTTTAAAAATTAAGCACAATTTAAAATCCCATTTCTCTGTTATACTAACCCCATTTTAATGTGCTTGATAGCCACGTGTGGCTGCCAGCTACCTTACTGGGCAGTGCAAATGTAAGGCATTCCTATCACCGCAGAATGTTCAAAGGCAGGGGGCACGGGCTAGGTCTACAGGTGTCCCTCCCCCCACCGCAGGTTCCCTGAAGAAAAGCCAGCACCTGGGCCCCAGCGACATCTACCTGGACCACCTGCCTTCCCTGGACTCTGAGGATGCAGCCCTTTACTTCCCCAAGAGGTGCCTGGGTGTCTTGGTCAGGGCGTGGGGGCCAAGGCCTGGGAAGAGGGGCCCTGCCTCTCACCCGCCTTGTATTCATGTCACTGTTGACCCTTCTGCCCCAAGTGACCATGGGCTGGGGCCCAGGAGGTGGAGTGAACCCAGCAGCCAGAAGCTCCCGAGGGAGCCCAACCCCGAACCTGGACCAGAACCCAGTGTAGACACGGTGGACACCATAGCACTATCACTCTGTGGTGGACTGGCAGACAGCCGCGACATCTCCCCAGGTAGGTTCCAGCCTGGCCTGAACCGCTCTGAGGACTGACGCTGGGCCCAAGAGATGGGGGAGGGCAGGAAAGACCCCTGAGCTGAGTGAGCATTCCCCAGTTCCCAGAAAGCCAGTGCTTAAGCTGTAACTTACCCTGCAAATCCTGGGGTGGGAGCAAACCCAACCACCACAGGCAGGGAGGCGCCCTGCTACATCAGTAGAACAATCTGGAGCTCTGTGGCAGAGTGTGGGGACCAGGAGTCCCATGGGGACTGGGGGTCATGTGGTCTGCACCAGGCTCACCCCTCCCTTTCTTCCTGCGTACCCAGAGAAGTTCAACCAGCACCTCGTCTCCTACCAGGACCTCATCACAAAACCTGGGCTCCTGGATGACCCGAACCTGGTGGTGAAAGTCAATGAGAAGTGAGTGCCGGGCTGGGGCTCCTGGGGGTGGGAGAGTGGCCCACGCCCGTGCCCCTGAACTACAGCTGCTGCCTTTTGTGCCTGCAGGTACTATAACTGGGCTGTGGCTGCCCCCATGATCCTCTCCCTGCAAGCCTTCCAGAAGAACTTGCCCAAGGTAACAGAACACTGTTGGGCTGGGGGAAGTGGCCATCACCCCTGCACCTGGAGGCCCTTGGCAGGAAAGTGGAGGGTGGACAGAGAGGGGCCGGGGGGGGGGAGGTCCGCCTGTGGAAAGGAGGCCCTGCCCCTCCCTAGTACCCTGGCCATGGCTGGTACTATTCGATTGGGATTTTACTTCAAAGGAACTCTGGACAATTCAGAGGGGGTAAACATTCAACAGAGGCCTCAACAGGGACAGGCCTTCAACAGGAGGCTTTTAGATGTGAACCAAGGGGCTTAGGAGATGGAAACTCCACCCTTCCCCTAAGACTCCTCCTCCAGGCCAGGCTGTGGGGTGCTTGCTGCTCCTAGGAGCACACACTTGAGTCCCTACTGTGTGCTGTGCCAGGTTGTGAACAGTCATGAACTAAACAAAAACTGTCCCCACCTTCCTGGGAAGGAAGAAGAGATGGCCAGGTGTGCTGAGAGCCTGCAACAGAGTAGAGGGGCGGTGTTGGGGGCAGAGGTTAGAGGATGGATCTGGGCTGGATAAAGCATGTGGAAATGCCCAGATGTGGGAGGGACCCAGCCTCTTCACCCTTCCTAGGATACCCGCCCTCACCCTTGGAGGATGTGTGCTCCTGGGCAGGGCCAGCCTGTGCCACCCTCAACCTTCTGCCCCTCTGGGTACAGACCAGGGTCAGTTCTTGCTAGTTTAGGCTTACTCAACTGCTGATAGGTGGTGCCTACATTTGAAGATGCTCAGCTCCACCCCCAGGCTGGCTCTGGGATGTTGTCTTATGGGAAGGAAGAGGGCCACTGCCCTGTTGGGTTGACCCAGACAGCCTCCAAGGCCTGTTCCCAGCTCAGGTGGGCACCTGGATAATCACCCTGAGCCCTCATCCTCCTGACCCAGGTTCCCCATTCTGTGTCTCCCAGATAAGCCTTGGTCTGGGCTTTCCTCAGGGTTACCTAGCACAGATCCAATCAGCACTTTTCACAAGATCGCATGGACGCAACCAGTGATGGGAACACAGAGAGCAGCAGGCTATGCCTAGAGTAGGACTGACTTTGGGAAGACCCATGTAGTAGTGTTGGCAGTTGAGGGGCACCCTGGCTGTAGCCTGTCCCTCCTGCTGCCACTTGGTAGCATCATGCAGATCCTGAATATCAGATCTTATGAAACTCCAAAAGCCCTGTCTTGAGCTTCAGTCCTACTCTAGTAGAGGGATAGACTCAAGACTTGGGGGCCAGGGCTGAGGCTGGCCTAGAGCCAAAGGTCAAGGTTAGGGGACAGGAAAGGCTCTCCGTCTCCTGTGCATGGCCCCATGAGTAACGACTTGGAATCCCAGGAGAGAGGCCTCCTCAGCACCCAGACGTTGACTGCACCTTGCTCTAGGCTTGGTCCAGACTTGTGGCTCAGGCCCTCCTCCTACACCCTGGAGGCAGCGTAGTATAGACGTGTGGGGCACAGGACAAAATGCCATGGCCTTCACCTGCCCACAGAGCACCGTGGACAAGCTGGAGAAGGAGAAGATGCCTCGCAAGGGGGGGCGATGGTGGTTTTCCTGGCGACGCAGGGACTTCCCGGCCGAGGAGGTAGGTGGTCACAGTCATGGTCACGGGTGGGGCCTGCACGGGGCAGGAGGCAGGCTTCACTGGATGGATGTTCTCCCCACAGCCCAGTGCCCAGAGGGAGAGACCCACAGGCAAGGAGCAGCAGGGGTGAGTTGAACATCCTGGTCGCAGAGGATGCTGGGGAAGATTGCCCTGGGGTTGAAGAGATGGGGTTGGGGCCAGCACCCCTTCCCCAACCATGGTTCCCATCACTCCCCAAGCATGTCTAGACCCTTTCGTTCTCCTGAGAAATGCCCCCACTTCACAGATGGGAAAACTAAGACCTAGAGATACATCAAGTGTCCCTTAGCCACTAACAGGAAATGCCACAGCTAGAACAGGTGCTGAGACTCCTGGCCTAGGCACAGGGCTGCTATATGATGGAGGGCAAGGCCTCTCTCCCCGCCAGCCCTGGGTTGGGAGGAGGGGACTGACTTCCCTTCCTTTTCTCACCTCTGAAGTGATCCAGCCACCTGAGGGTGGGTAGAGGGTGACCAAGGCTGAGTAGACTGAAGCTGAAGCAGGTGGGGCTAGGACTAAGCCCTAAGATGCACTTCTAGGTATCTCTGGGAATCAGCTCAGGACAGGGCCTGGCATCCTGGCTATGGAGGTGCACTCAGGGCTGGCAGCCCTGGGTCTTGGCTCCAGCTCTGTTGTCACCTGCTTGGGTAGAAACTGCCAGCCAACACCTGTGTGTCTGTTGCCACACGACCTGGGAGGTACCTGGAGGGAGGGGTGGCCTCTAGAGAGACAGGGCCAGGCGCCTCACGACGTGGGCCAGTGTGAAGGCCCTGAGAGCCAGTGTGTCCACAGGGAGAAGACTGGAGTCCCCAGCAGCGATGACGATGGCCCAGACAGCCCTGTGATCCTCGAGGTCCCCTCCCCTCCACCCAGGACTCCTGCCTACATCCCCACCTACAAGAAGTCCCTGCGCCTCTCTTCCGATCAGATCGTATGTGTGCACACGTAGCTTAGCGTGTGTGTAGGGAGCGGGCCCGCATGAATTCCATCTGCAGGGCTCAGCTGAGAAACGGCTCCACAGGGCCGCATGCTCACCGTAAGCCGGGATCCATTGCCCTGGCCTCCCTCCACTGGGATACCCCCAGGGGGAGGAGGCTCGCTTCTCACTGCAGCCCATTTCTCTGCCCTGGGGAAGGCTTCTCTTACTTCCTCCTATAGCATCTACCTACAGTAAGCCAGCTGGCCCTTGGAGGCCACAAACAGGGAATCAAATGCCACCGGAAAGCCTCTTGGGCTTTGGCAACCCCCGGCCCCCCAGCCATGTGTTCCCTGAGCTCTTGTAACAATGTTTTCTTCTCGAATGTGGCTCTGGTCAGGGAGGCATCCGGCAGGGACTGCCCAGCCCATCACAGAACAATGGCCACTTGCCTGGTGCCCTGGGACTCACACCCGCTTTGGTGCAGCACTGCCCCAGTCTTGTCTATGGACCAGGGCTGGGCTAGGTCTCTCTGTGTGGGGTGTGAGGCGCCCTACCCCCAGGCAGGGGCTTCCTTGTGAGAACCCCGTGGGGCCTTCTCTATCGATTGGGCCTGTCTCCATGAAAAGAGCAGCCGTGGCCTTCGGGCTGACTTAAAAACCTGGGTGGGGTTTCCCCTATGGCAGCTTTGTTTTATTTCAAAGGGGAGTGAAGGGAGGTTTGGGCTGACTGGAAGACTGGAGAGATAACGAGAGGCTTGTGGGAACTGCAGGCCAGTTTTGGGTGGGCAACACCTGGCTGTGACAAGTCACAACCCCCCTGCCCTCCCTTTGCCTGGCCCCAGCGGCGCCTGAACCTGCAAGAAGGTGCCAATGATGTGGTCTTCAGTGTGACCACTCAGTACCAGGGCACCTGCCGCTGCAAGGCCACCATCTACCTGTGGAAATGGGACGACAAGGTGGTCATCTCTGACATCGACGGCACCATCACCAAGTGAGGTTCAGCTGGCCCAGGGCCTGGGGGCTTGCTTCCCTCCGGGCTGGGGGGGTGGTGTCTCTGTCGGGGAGACAGTGTGGGAGCCCCTCCCTTCCTGGTGGGTCATGGTGGGCCTGCCCCATAGTGACCCTTCGTCTCTGGCTGCAGGTCCGATGCTCTGGGCCACATTCTGCCCCAGCTGGGCAAAGACTGGACTCACCAGGGCATCACCAGTCTCTACCACAAAATCCACCTGTGAGTGCTGGCTGGGGCCTGGCCTCCAGCTCGAGGGAGGGAGGGAGGGAAGGAAGAAGGGAGGATGCCTTAGGGCACCCTGGCCTCTGACCTGGGAAGTGAGGCTTGGGGACCAGCAAGACCCACAAGGGAAGCAGCCTGGGGAGACGCCTGGAGCACAGAGCTGAGGACCACTCATCCCCGGGCCACATTCCAGAGTGGGAGTCTTTCTGCTGGGCCCGGGGAGAGGGCCCATCCTGCCCCTCCTGGCCTTGGGACTGCTCGTGCTCCTCCTAGCTGGGACAGCCATGGAGGGACCTCTCTCAGGCCTGAACCAGCCGCTTTCCCCAAGTCTGCACCCTGTGAAGTCTCTGGGCTTGAAAGCTGGGGGCCCAAAGCTTGGGCTTACTGCTGGGGACAGCTGGCTTCTGATGACTCATGCCTCCCCATCTTACCCCGCCCCCTAGAAATGGGTACAAGTTCCTGTATTGCTCAGCGCGGGCCATCGGCATGGCTGACCTCACCAAGGGGTACCTGCAGTGGGTGAGCGAGAGGGGCTGTGGCCTCCCCAAGGGCCCCATCCTGCTGTCTCCCAGCAGCCTCTTCTCCGCCCTCCACAGGTAACCTTCATGACTCAGTACACGTACAGTACCCCTTGGGAAGGGGGCAGCCCTGGTGCCAGCCCAGCCCCAGCCACTATGAGCTCCTGGGTGGCAGCAGGGGCTGGGCCAGAGCCCCTGTCACCCAACACTGCCATCCCTTCCATTTCTACCCCTCCATGGTCCCCTGCCCTGGCCGTGGCCCCGCCCCCCAGGGAGGTGATTGAGAAGAAGCCGGAGGTGTTCAAGATCGCCTGCCTGAGTGACATCCAGCAGTTGTTTCTGCCCCACGGTCAGCCCTTCTATGCTGCCTTTGGGAACAGGCCCAACGTGAGTGTGTCCCTCCTGCAGACACAGCCGCCGCCTCCTCCGCGGTCCCTGCCTCTGTCCCATGGGCCCCACCTGTCCCCCACAGGACGTCGTGGCCTACCGCCAGGTGGGCCTGCCTGAAGCGCGCATCTTCACGGTTAACCCCAGGGGAGAGCTCAGCCAGGAGCTGCTGAAAAACCACAAATCCACGTGAGAACAAACCCTGCCTGGGGTCCCACGGGCAGGCCTCTCCCTGCACCCCAGTTTCCCCCTCTCCTCCTGGGGGTCTGGCCCTTGCCCAGGGCTCCCGGGTGGGATGGGGCGGAGGCCTGGTCTGGTGGCGGCTCAGCTCTCAGGGCCGGCCCATTCTGCCCACAGGTACCAGCGGCTCAGCGAGGCGGTGGAACTTCTCTTCCCCCCTGTGGCCCGGGGCCCCAGCACAGACCTGACCCACCCTGAATTTAGCAGCTTCTGCTACTGGCGGGAGCCACTGCCTGCTGTGGACTTTAACGCCCTGGCCTGAGTCTGCTCTGGGTGCCACAGCGCCAACCCCAACCAAGCAGGTGGGGGGCTGCAGGTTGGTTGGCTGACCCCTCTTCTCCCCATCAGCTGCTCCAGGTCTCAGCATGTCCCTGTCACCCCAGGGTCTTGCCTCAACTGACAGGAGGGAGTGAAGAGGGAGGCCCCACCGAGGCTTCAGCCCCTGCGCAGACGGAAGGGTTGGCAGCTGCAGGAGTGTGGGTAGCTGAGTAGCTTCTGGAGAGAACTCTGTCCTGCCACCCCGCCCCCCCCCCCCCCCCCCCTTCCAAGACTGTTCTCTCCGAAACCACACTCTTACCTGGCCCGGGCCCGTGGGTCTTGAGCCAGGCATCACCACCTGCCACAGGTGCATGGTTTTGCCACCTCAATCCTGGATGCTCCACTGCCCCTGAGACCTCAGGGAGTCAGGGCCCACGTAAGGGCTAAGGGAACAGGGCTCCCGTTCCCCAGCCCCCACCCAGTCACTGCGGCTTTTCTGACACCTTCCCTGGGGACGGCCCAAACCCCACGCAGGTGGGCGTTTCCTGGCTGTTCTTCCCTGGGCCCAGCAGGGCAGGCTGGCAGCATGAGCTCACTCAGGAGAAGCTGGGAGGGGCAGAGCTGCCACCCCGGTGCCTTCCCTCCCGCTGTTTTGGGGGAAGAAAGTAGCTTCAGACTGGCTAAAAGCTTTAATCCAGAACCGGCTCCCCCGCAACAGTTCCCAGGTGGAGGGCAGAATACCCAGCATCCAGAAGCCAGGTCCTCACGGCCCTGCAAACAGCACAGGGGCTGCTGAGGGGGCTCGGAGGCGGGGACTCCGCCGAGACGGGCATCGGTCTGGGCACTGCACAGGCCTGAGGAGCGGTTTTCCAAGTGTCCCGTGATGGCTTTGTACCTGAATTCCTTGCCACTTTGTCAACATCCTGGCAGGGCTGGAGTTTCCCAAGGGCCTTAAAAGCCAGGCCTGTGCCCCCTTCCCTCCGGCTGTGGCCTCTTTCAGGCCTGGGACAGATCAGCGTTGCTCTCCGGGGAGAGAACCCTGGTGGGTCCCAGAGCACCTTGGAAACATCTTGGGGGAAGGAAAAAGTGGGGAGGGGTCTCGACCCAGACGGCCTGAGTCCAAGTCTTTCCTCTGGGATTCTACAGCTGCCTAGGCCCTCCCCTCAAGGGAGGGCCAAAAGGAATAAAGCGAACTCTCAGTGAGTCGTTGTGCTTCTGTTCTGTCCTGGAAGCGGTGTGGGGATCCAGAAGTTTCTGGTCCTCGATTCATAAACGACACCAGTGACACTGCCAGGGGTGGGGACAGCTCCCGGGGTAGCACCTTCCCGCAGACTTCGAGCCCGGATGCCTGGACACAAAAGCCAGGGGGACAAGGACCAGAAGCCTCCAAGGGCTCAGGACTATTTCGGGCAAAGGGAGGGCCTGTAGGTCTTTCCACCCCCTGCCTGTTCCAGCTGTCCACAGAAGAGCAATCTGCAGACCATGGGACGCGAGTGCCACCCTGGCCTTCAGGCATGATGTCCTTGCATCAACCATGACCCTGAATTGTCCAGTCTGTGTAGTACTGAGCATGGAGCTTGTCGGCTGGGACAATCAGGTGGAGCTAGATCAAGACCACTCCTCTAGTGGTCTCCAAATGGGTATCAAGGTAGGTCAGGCTGAAAGGTGCCGTTGGCTAGGTCTGGGCTCTGTGGTGACGGCCCCAGGGCTGGGATCCTGTCCAGCCTGCCTAGTGAGCATGCACGAGCCGGGCCTGCTCAGCCAGCTGGGCCCGGCAGTTCAGCAGGTCATCCCGGAGGCGGGCAATGTCCTGCGTGTGCTGGGCCAGTGTGCGGTTCAGCTGGTCCATGTGGCCCCATAGGCCCTCCCTAGATCCCAGGGGCTTGGTGGGCAAGCTGTCCAGGCCTGCAGCCAGCAAGCCCAGCCTCCCACACGCACCTTCCACCTGTGCCACCCGCTGGTCAAAGTGGCCCACTGCATGCTGGAGTTCCTGGGCTGTATCCTGGCAGCGGCTCAGCCTGCCGGCCATGCTGGCCACACCAGCCTTGAGTTGCTCGAGCTCCCCCCGCAGGGTCAGGACCTGCTTGTGCCCAGCCCGAAGCCTCGAGCCTTGGCTGCTGACCTGCTCCTGGATGGCGTGGACTTCAGCTTCCACCTTGCGTTCCCTCTCGTCCAGGGATGTGTTGGCAGCCAGGAAGGCATCAGAGTACTGGCTGACGGAGTCACTGAGGCCCGTGAGCGATTTGCTCACCGAGTTCAGATTGACCTTGAGTAGAGTGATCTCACCTTGGAGGGAGCTGCCCGTGCCCTCTGCCAGCTGCCCCTGGACCTCGGCCACAGTGCCATTGAGCTGCTGGAGCAGGGCGGCGTGGCTGGCCACCTGGTGGAGCAGGGCCTTGCTCTGGCTCTGCCAGGCCTTCACCTCCGCCACAAGGTTGTCCAGGATGGCAGAGGTAGTACTGGGCGTGCACGACGTCTCCAGGGAAACCAGCCGTTGTTCCAGCACAGCCAGCTCTGTTTGCACGAGGGGCCGTGCCGACCTGCCCGGCAGCGCACTATTGTGGCTCAGCTCACTGGCCAGTGTTGCCAGGCGCTCTTCCAGGCTCTGTACACGCTCTTCCAACACGGTTGCAAAGCCCCCCACTCCCCAGCCCCCCATCTCCATCCTCAGGCAGCAGCTCCTTGCTCCATTCTCTGTGCCGTTGAGGGACTCCAGACCCTCGAGCAGCCCATCCACTCCTCCCTCAAGCATGGCAGCAGAGAGTCTGGTGAGCTCGTCCCCAGCTGGGACGCCCGGGTTCCTCTGGGTCGCGGCTACTGTCTGCAGGTTCCTCTCAAGGCTGTCCACACGGGCACTGATCAAGGCCAGCTGGCCGCAGCAGCTGCCCCCGCTGGCCATGCTCAGGCCCTGTAGCCGGGTGCCCAGCTGTGACAGCTCACGCCGCAGGGCCAGCTCCCGGCCATCGAGGCGCTGGTGCAGCCTCCTGCTGGCAGCCTGGCCCTGTTCACACTGCCGCTGCACCTCCTGCACCCGCAGGTCACACTCACCCTGGACGCCTTGCAGCTTCTGCTCGAAGCCGTCCAGCAGGCTCCCCCAGAGCCGCTGCAGCCTCCGGTCCACGTACTCCTCCAGCAGAGCCAGGGAGGTGAGCGGGGACGGCGGAGCATCCCGCAGCCGCTGCAGGTGGGCCTCGTGGCCGAGGGCCAGCCCGTGCACCTCATCCAGCAGCTGCACTTTGGTCTGCAGCGTGTTGCTCACCTCTGTCACCTTGTTCAGGATCTCTCCCAGTGGAGGTGTCAGCGGTCCTCCGGCTCTGTCTCCTGGGTCCACAAGCCCCTCAGGGATGTCCCCAAAGCCTGCAGGGGCCGCAGGAGCCCTGGGGCCACCAGTCGTCCTGTTGGGGTCCTCTTGGCTGGCCACTAGGCCGCTGAGGGTACCGTAGGCTTGGGCCAGGCGCTGAACGTCACCCTCCAGGCGTTCTAGCCGCTCACCAAACAGTCCTGGGCTTTTCCTTCCTGGAAAAGGGGAGGAGGAGGGAACCCCAGGGTCTCACTGGCCTGGCCTCAGCCTGCCACTTGACTTCCTGTTCTATATCCAGCTTCCTGCTGGGCAGAGCGCCCTCAGCTTTGCAGCAGGAGCAGAGTGGGGTCTTGGAGGTCACCCTCATGCCCAGCATGAAAGGGACCCTCCCCCAAGCCTTGCCACACCCCCTCTCTGGGTCAGACCCCTGCCTTCTCCAGTGAACCCAAGGCTCTCGACAGGTAGACTCACCTTGGGGGCTGGGGGCTGCTCTGCTGTAAGGAGAGGGCTGGGGACCTGAGCCCAGCTGTCCTGAGGGAACCTGGGGCTCAGGCTCCACCTGGGGCGGGGCGGCCCCATGCTCCGTGAGGTGCTCAGGGCAGCCTTCTCCGGCGAGGCCAGGACAGCAGCGCCAGGTGAGCTCTGTCACTGTCTTGTAGCCAACCTTGTACCTGGGTCTCAGCACGGTGTGGTACCTGGGCCGGGGAGGGCAAAGGGCAGGTTCATGCACCTGTGGGCTGAGGCATTCAAGGCTCCCCTCTAGCACTCACCCCAGGTCTGGATGTCTCCCTCCCACGACTGTCCTTTTGCTGTGGTTAAGGCGACAGGGCGTGGTGGGTGGAAGAAAGCCCTCCTGGGGCTTAGAGCTGTGTGAAGGGAGAATGCAGGTAGAAGGCCCACCCCACCCTATTTGCTTAAGAAGTGAGCAGGGGCTGAGCCCCAATGCTCCCAAGGCCACCTGGACCTCCTTAGCTCATGCTGCCCTAAGGAATTCCACTGGTTTCACTGGCACCTCCGAGACCCAGTAAACTCTCAACCCCTCCCTGCTGTCCCTCCGGGTAGGTGGGGATGGGTCCTGCCCTGGAGCTGGGGGCAGCAGCTCCCCGCACTGCCCTCTTGTGGCGGCCACTCCTGGCTCCTGTGAGCCCTTTAGGCTACTTCAGGGACAGGGCACTGCCCATAGAGGCTGACAGGAAGGCAGCTCGAATCTAGAACGAGGCAGGGCAGGCTGAGGGGTGCGGGCAGGGCTCACCGGGGACTCTTCCCTCCATGGTCCACTGCATCCACATTCACCTGCTGACACACTGGAGCTAAGAGGTCTGTTTCCAGACACACCCTTGAACTTCTCCAGGCTTACACATCACACCTGTGTGTGACAACATGCAGCTCCTGTCTGGTCTAAGCCCTGGGACCTGGCTTCTCCCTTGACCCACTTAGCAGAACTGGGGTTTATGTCGGGGGTCGCAAGTAGGTGGGGTGGAGGCACACTCACATGACTGTCCTGGGACACTTGGGGCCCCACCCGCACTGCCGGTACTCGGCCTTCACGTAGCGCTCAGCTCCATCCTGCAGGATGCACGTCACGTTCCTGTGCACCACATAGGCACAGAGGGCCCTGCAGGCAAAGAAGGCCCCCCTGGACTGTCTGGCCTCAGCCAGGCCACCGGGGGTTCCCACCCCCTCCCTGGATTGTTAGCCTCAGTGGAGACCCCATCTCTCTTCCATCTGGTCTCCTTGTTCTTGAGAGGCAGGCCTTTTGCCCTGCGGTCCAGAATCTTCTTCCAGGCTGCCACCAGCCCCACTGCTGGTCTCTCGCTGATCCCAGCATCCATGGCAGGTGGCCACTGGGCTAAGCTCAAATCCACCCAGGAGTCTGGTGTGGCTGGGAAGAGGCCCCCAGCTGCTGCCCCAAGGGCATCCCCAGTTCCCACCCTCCAGCTCTTTCACTGGTCCCAAAGCCTCCTGAGATTCAAGGCATCTGAGATTCCAACTTAATGCCTCCTCTTAGACCAGACTGCTCAACCTCCCTCCCCTCACTGACTCCTAGGGATGTGGTCCTCCCTGCTCCCCTTGCAGCTTTCTAGCCCCCACCTTTGCACAGCTCACCTCACTCTCAATGCAGTTCTTATACTGCCTACTCCACGAAGTTGCTCTGCTGTGCCCAGGCCCCCTGGCTGGCAGCTCCGGGCTCGGCATCTCCTATCACATCTCTCAAATCCAGCCAAGCCCAGGCAGAGCCCCTAAACCACCTCATAGAGGCCAGACAGCAAGCTGATGCCTCCTAAATTTATACCAAAAGCTAGGGCAGCAACGCCCCCCACGAGCTGTGGATGCCGGTCCCACAGCATGGGCCTAAAACCCAAAAGCCCCCACGAACTTCGCGGCTCAGCCACCTTGGGGCTCCTATGGGGTTGCCGGGGCCATGCTGTCCGCAGGAGCTGCCGCCAGGCGCTCGGCTCCACCTACAACCTGGCAAGGCAGGGAGAGTTGCAAGGCCTCCGCACACCGACCTCCCTCCCTCCACTCCCTCCACCTGGGCCGCTGCGCCCAGAGCTTGCACGCAGCGCAGCTGGAAAATGTTACTTCGTTGGAAAGGTTTCTGCTGGCACTGCCAGGATCTCGGCCGCCGTGACAGGCCCCCTCAGTTTAGCTTTTCTTCGCCAGCCACCCAGCATCCTGGAGAGTAGGGGCGCCCGCCGAGGCGAGGGCTCCGGCTAGGGGCAGGTGGGAGCGGCCGCGCGCCGCGTGGGCCCCGTCCCTCCCTCTTCCCGCCGCCGCTCGGCCCGCGCTTACTTGTGCGGCCCCGGGCGCAGCCTGGGGCGCCATCCCGTCGTGTAGAGGTTGTAGCGGGAAGCACCGGGCGCCGATGGCCGCGCCAGGAGCGGGGTGCCTCTGGCCTGCGCCCCGGAGAGCAGCGCCACGAGGGCGCACAGCCAGACGGGCAAGCGGTGGTGACCCATCGCAGCCCCGGCGTCTCCACCTGGCCCCGTGCGGTGGTCCCCAGCCGTGCGTCTCTGTCTGCCCGCTGCGCCAGCCAGCCGCTTGCCAGCCCGGGTCCCGTCGCTGCCCGCACCCCCCGGAGCTCGCCCGCCGGCCGCCTGGCGCTTAGCGGCGGCTGCGTCCCGCCGAGTGGCCGGCGCTGCTCGCGGCTGGGGCCGCAGAGGGGAGGCGGGAGGCGGGCTCTGCACGGATTAGCATAAACTTGGGGCCGCGCCGCTCTGCTCCGCCAGCCCCCTCCTCCGCCGCCAGCCCCCCGCCCCACCTCGGAGCCGATGCCCGAGGGGCCGCCTGCTAGCACGAGGTTAAGGGAACAGCTCACCTCCACCCCGCCCCCGCGTGCCCTGGGGTGGCAGGGATGCGTGCTGCCGTGCCCTGCAGGCCCCGAACACGCCAAGCCACTACCCGACCCCTGAGGCCGGCCAGGGCCAGGGCGCAGGGCCTTGCCTCCACCCCACCCCCACAGGTCTCAGAAGTCCATCACGCGCAGGAACCGTGCGGTCTGGAGCTGGCAGGATGGTGTTTTGGGGCACACCAGCACGGCCTCCTGAGCCACCTCCTTGGAATGGGCGCTAGACACGATCCCGGCCGGTCAGTCCTGCCTCCTCACCCGTTGTCTGGGGACGCCCAGGGTGCCGGCAGACCCCTCTTCCCACCAGCCTCTGCAACCTAGTTTGGTGGCCAGGCTGCCCTGTGGTTCTGATGGGTCTGTGTTGTCTCCGTCTCTCACGTAGGGGCTGCACCGAGCCCCGCCAGGAATGCTCCATGTCCCTTTCTGCTCTTAATCACCTTCGTCACAGCTCTTGTTCCTCGTTACTGAAAACGTCCTCCCCGGCACGAAGCTGCTGTTGAGCCAGGCTTCCTTCATACCTTGCCTGTGAAATGAATTCCTGGAACCCACGAGGCCTTTACCACCAGCCTCATTCAGCCTGGCCTTGCTAACTCCCCAACCGGCAAAACCTTTGGAATCCTGGCTCTGTCTCATCCACACTGCCTTGCAGCTGATAGGTGTGCAGGCGGCACAAAACCACCCCCAGGGTGACTGATAGGACAGTCAACACAAGAATACTGGAACCCACATCTGCCTCTGCCCCTGCCATCTCCCAGCCACAGCGGGCACACACCTGACCCAAGCCAGCTGATGTCTTCCTCCCTGGCTTTGGACTGAAGCAGAGGTGGGAGGGGATCCAGCTCCAAGGGGTGGATTTATTCATCCCCCAGGGCCGCTGGAACAAATAACCACAAGCCTGCGGCTTGACACAACGGAAGTTGTTTCTTCCTCTGCTTCCCCTGTGACTCCAGAGGCTAAAAGGCCAGGACGAAGGCATCAGCACGGCCAGCTCCCTCCCAGGGCTCCAGGGAAGAATCCTTGCTTGCCTTTTCCTGCTTCCAGTGGCTCCTGGTGATCCTTGGCACTTGGTAGTTTGTAGCTGTGTCACGGTGGTCTCTGCCTTTGTCTCCTTGTGGCCCCTTTCTGTGTCCTGAGCTCTTCTTAAAAGGACACTAGTCATTGGGTTTAGGACCCAACCTAACCTCATCTGAAATAATTACATTGGCCAAGAGCCTGCTCTAACAGTCACATTCTGAGGTTCCAGAATTTGGGGGGGGGGGAGGGGCACTATTCCCTCCACTACAGAAGCCTTTTTGGGGTAATGAGGGGACAGACCATGGCATGTTGTGGCCGTAGCTCCGTGGGAGTTGTGGAAACTGAGGAGGGTGGGGCTGGGGAGTGGGGCACAGACGGGGCTATATGGGGCCCAGGGAGAAGTGTGGCGGGGAGCCATTTGGCAATAAGCTACGGCTTCCCCTGCCTGCTTCCCATCACCCACTTGAGCTGGCATGAATGCTGTGGTCCCAGCAACCAGTGAAGCCGAAGTAGCCTTTCACGCTCCCCACAAACAGGGCGAATGTGCTATTATATTCTCATACCTTCAACAGAGATGGTAGGAGCCATTTCTCAGGGGCCAGAAACACGGTATCAGTACAGTGATCTTGTAACCGCCAGCTTTCTGCTTTCCAGAAAGTGAGGCAGCCCAGGGGGAAATAAACAGAGCCCAGCTCCTTGGCCCTAGGCTGGGCTCTGACTGCCTGGCAGGGCTGCCCCCACTGGCCCTGGGAGAAAACTCCCGCACCCCAGAAGCTGTGAGCTTTTCCCAAGGGGCCCCTCTCCTTCCCTTCCCCAGCCCCAGACGTGGGAGGAGGTGAAGGGAAACCTCCGGGAAGGACAGCCCCCTGCCCAGGTGGCTGACATCAAACACCATGCTCCCGCTTTAATTGGAGTAGTTTTGGGAGCCAGGGCCTGGGCCCCATCCCGGCGAGGGTGGAAGACGTCAGTACAGAGGGATGCTCAGGGTCTTGGCTGGATGCAGCTGGAGGCTGGGGTCTCTCCCATAGATGAGGCCACTTTGCATCTGCCAGACAGGAAACCTAAGGAGGCCAGAGGCAGGGGAGGGAGACAGACAGGCACATTCTCCCAGAGTGACACCGGACTTCCTCCACCTGCCTGGAGACGGGCTGAGGGGTCTCACACAGCACAGTTTCTGTGCACACAGACACACACAGCCCAGCCTTGACACCACTATCCCCCTAAACACACACACACACACACACACACAGGCACTCTCCTTGCACTGCCTGGCCTCTCAGGAAGAACAGAGGATGCCGTCAGGTTGACAAGATCATCCTGGACGGGCACAGTCTTGCATGTCAAGGCCATCAGTGGCGCAGTGAGGGGGACGTGACTGGCATCTGCTGGACACTAGAGCCTCCCTCCTTCCTCTGGGCACTTTCTGGGGGCAGAAACAAAGTGCTGATTCCCTGGGGGCAGAGAAGATATAAGAATGGTTCCCAGGAAGCCGTGAGTCGGCTTGCCTTGGGGTCAGTTAACACATGGACCTGATGCTTCCCTGCCCACAGGCCTGGGGGACTTCTCTCTGCTTCTGCGCCCTCCTCGGAATGCCCTTGCCAATCCCCTTCCACCTCGCCCAGGATGTTTCTCTCCCTTCTGAAAGCCCAGCGTGAGGGATTGCTGAGAGCCACACCAAGTGTTACGGAATGCAGTCCCCCTAAAAGAGACAGAAATAGAAAGCACTGAAGCCGCAGAATTCCTGGCACAAGCCCTGCCTGCTGCAGATGAGCCCCTGGCTGCTCCAAGCAGCACGGTCCTAACACCACCCGGCAGTGGCAGAGCCCCAGAGTGCAGCCTTCTGCCTCCAATCAGCCCCCTGCCCCTGCCCACTTCCGAGCGTGCACAGCCAGGCACCCTGCACATGGGACCCCCTTTGGTGGTTCTGCGCAGCAAAGCTCTGTCTTACCTCACTTTCTGCAGTCAGCATTTTGATTACACCTGCACCATTAGAAAAGGTTACTGTCGAATCCACGTGAGCTTGTGTGGCAGAGGTTTGCCACGGCCTCTCTGAGCTGGGCAGAAGCTTGTCCAGGAGCCCCGGGATGAGTGGGTAGACGTGCAGCCCCCAAGCGAGGACCTAAGGGAGAGCCCAGAAATCATAGAAACTGGACTCTGCGCAGCCCGGATGAGTTCCCATCAAGTGAGAGTGGCTTCGAAGCAACTTAAAAAATGTGCAGTGCTGATGGGTTTGCAGCATGGACACATGCAAACCAGATGCAACCATTATGCAAATTACATGCAAAATACATGCTATAGGCCTCCCAGCTATTGCAAATGCCAAATGTGGCTCCTGGGGACTCTGGGTTTTTAGCTGAGCCCTGTTGTGTGGTAGAGAGTTGGTGCTGGACTCACCAGTCCCTTACAGTGAACAGGAATGATGGCGCTTTGAGGAAGTTCACCCACAGCGGGAGGAGGAACCAGGTAGGGAGTTAGCTGGGCCTGGATTTGGATTGTGCCTCTTCCATTGTCAAGTGCATGACCTCCCTGGAGTGAATTCCCCCTTCTGAGCCTCTGTATTCCCACCTGTAAAGTGGATGTTACAAGAAATGGATGTGAACACTGGCTACAGCTCCCATCTGCATGGCCAGGCACATAACAGACACTCAGTGAGGCCAGCAAGGCTCAGCAGAGGGTCCCTTCCCCGGGAGCTGGATGCCCGGGCTCCTTCCCAGTCACAGCAATGGCAGCTGTGTCCTTCAGGCTGTAGGCAGTACGTGCTGCCACGGGCTGGGGAAGTGTTGGTGTTGGGCGAGCCAAGAATCCAATACTGTCATCCCCTCGGAAATCTCTCAGATGGCCCACTCAGCAGGAGGGTGCGGTGGGGACTGTCGGTGCCCTGCCTGCCCAGACCCCTTCACCTGGCCAGGGCACCCACCCAGCGCCCTGCTGTAGGCGTAATGACTGTTAACACTCACAGCTGCTGCTCCTCCTGCAAATCGCCCTTGGCCGACAGCCACGCTCCCTGGGAAGTTTTGAACCTCCCACGCCACAGCCAACGACTGGCTGATCCAGGACATGAAAGGCCGCTGTCTTGTCTCAACGGAGACAGCTCAGCAGTGCAAAAGCCCTTCGGATCAGGCCCCAGCCAGACCTACCTGGGACCTATTCGTGTTGTTCTCCACTCTCCTCCTGCCCTCCCCACGCCCCCCAACAAACCGCCTGTCCCTGGACCCCTGTCTCAGGCCTGGTTTCTGAGCTCCCCCACCCAAGCCCACAAGCAGAGAACAGTGAACATAATCCTCGACGAGGGTGGCCAGGGACCATGCGGTGGCCAGCTCAGAGAGAAAGATGACTGTGTGGGCCTGGGAGTAGGAGTCAGGGTGTTTCACAAAACAGATCGCCCTAGAGTTTACCATGTGGGGAGAACACCCTGGTGGTGGGTGAGGCCTGGACAGAGCCCGCAGGCAGGAGAGAGCCTGCTGTGGTTGGGGGTCCCCTGTGGAGCTCTGGATGGTGCAAGGGGGCCTGGCAAGAGGGCCCCAAACACACCAGCGAAGAGTCTGGCCTTTACAGTTGTGTGATGATGCTCAGAGAGCCTCCGGGAGCAACATGGAGCAGCGTGGGTATTGAGCTATCAGCAGGGTGGTTGACAAGGGTGCGTGGCACAGCTGGCCTGGTTCCAGTGGGGGCTGGGGCTGCTCCCCACTGGCGGGACCGGCATCTGGGTCTGTGTAGGACTTGGGTAGGGAGAGGCTGGGAGAGGCTACAGAGCTGCCCGGGCACTGGGTGGGGGATGGGGTGCAAGGCTGTCCTCTAACTCTTCTATTCATAGGCACCCAAGTAAAAACCACACAGGATTACCCGCTGGTGATGGGCATATGATGGGCGGGGCAAAAAAGGCCAAAACAGGAGGGGACAGGCAGGGCAGGTCGTTGCCATGGAGAACTCACGCTTGGACAGGCAGAACCTGACCTTCCCGACACTGTCCCTATCTCAGACCTGCTCTGCTGCAATTCTCTAATTTGCTGGGACAACTGCTGGGCACCCGCTTGGTGTGGGAAGCCCAGATGGGCTGGCCCCTGGCTCAAAGCACCCCAAGAATGGGCTGGGAAGTGGATGAGAGCTGGGAGAAGGCTCAAGGGGAGATCAGCAAGGGGCCTCCAGAGGGAGGAGGGGGGAGAGGGTCCCTGGTGGGGAAGGGGCGGGATGGGGAGCAGAGGCAGAGTTAGGGAGGGCTGAGTGCAGGCTGAGCGCCCGGGAGGCACTCAGTCTTCAGCCCCCGAGAGTCCACGGCGTCCACTGCCCACACAGCCCTGCCCTAACCTGCTCCTGCGTGGAGCTCCCCCTGCAGACTGGCTGTCCTGGATGCAGGTCCAGCCCTTGCACATGTTTAGAGCTGTGACCATGAGGAGCTGCTGGGACCCAAGCAAGAGCTTGGAGATGGGTGATGGTAGTGTTTTGGAGGCAGAGCTGCCAGGTTTCAAGAGCCGGACAGGTCAGGGCCAAGGTCGGTTACGGGCCCCTATGCCAGCCAGGCCTCAGGTCTGTTTCACGCTTAGGGCTGGATGACAGATTTGGCACCTGTTCAAAAGGGCTTCCTGCCAGGGTCCAACCACCCTGACCTCCCACCCCCAGAAGTCCAGCCTTCTCCTTTAACCCTGGTCCTGCGCCCCTGCTCTTGCCACCTGCCTGTATAACTTCTGGGGTTGCTCCCAGGTTGTGTCTCTGCAGAGGGCCTCCACATTCCTGGTGATGCTGACATTGGCCAGCAGCCCTAGTCCCCTTGGGAAAGAGTGGACAGGAGGCTCCCACGGTGGGACTTTATCCCTCCCCTGCCCAGGGGTGGGGAAGCTGTGTGTGATTGGAGCATCTTCCTCCCTGGTTGTGTGGCATTCCTGCCTGTGTCACCCCTCCCACCCCAGCCAGTCTCCTCTAACTCATACCTCCAGCCACTTCGTCCTCCTCCCCAGCTCTGGTCTCATGAAGCAGTCCCCGGGCAGGTGTGGAGAGGGGTCAGAGCTGGGAGCCGTGCCAGTTGGATGGCCGTGCAGATGCCTAAGCTGCAGGCTGGGACCGCCCACATTGGTGAGGGTGAAGGGAGCAGAGAGGGTCTGGAGATGAGGAGCAGCACTGACAGGCCCTGGGACTTTGGAGGGGTTCCAGGTGGTCCCTTTGGCTGAGGTGAGGAAAGAGGGGCAGCCTAGGGCTGGAGGGAACATACACTGAGTTTGAGGAGTCTGTGGATCCCCTGGAGATAGTTAATGGCCACAGGTAGCAGGAAGCACCCAGAGTTAATTGGGGTGTCCCATCTGTCTGCTGCCCCTTCCAAGCTTGAGCAGGGGCGAGGTGTGCCTGGCGTGGGTCCCTGTGGCCCACGACACACACTACCCCGCTGCTGTCAGCAAAGTGGCTGACCGATGGTCCTGGTGATGTCGCTGCTCCCAGAGGTAGGAGGGGTCTATCGGGCAGAGTGGACAGCTTCCCCGGAGACCATTCTTCCCTTTTCCTCTGGCCCAGCGCCTCCCAGGCAGCTGCCCTACCCCGACCGCCTTTCCACTTTGGCTTCCTAGTGTGTCCCCTGGCCCCTGCCTTGCTCTCCCCAGCCCCTCTCCTTCCTCTATCCGGGCCTCCATCCCGAGGGCCCTCCCTCTCTCTTCCCCTAAACCACTTTCTTCTTTCTCATAATCAGAGCTTTGATGACCCAGTGTATCGAGGGCCCAAGTTGTCTGCTTCCCTGCTCAGGGCTCTGCCTCGGACCCTTGGCTGCCAGACAAGGTGGCATTCCTGGGAGTGGGGGAAGAAGTCAATGCCCAACCCTGGCCAGGACGCCCCCTCCACAGAAGAATGGGCTGAATGATGCCTAATGCAGGGGGCAGCTAAAGACCAAAAAGAAAAAAAAAAAGTTTTCGTTTTCTAAGTGGGATGTTAAAAAGCTGCCCCAACCCATTCCCCTGGAATTGGAGAGAAGTTAACTCACCGGCAACAGTCCAGGCGATGGGAACGGAGGTCTCCAACGGCACTTGGTGCAAGGAGAAGGCTGGGGACGTTGAGGTTGAAATCAGTGATGGAAATCAGAAAGATGTGGCTGGGGGAAGGAGGGGAGAGGATGTTGGGGGAGAAAGAGAGAAGGGGGAGAGAAAGCCAAGGCAAGGGGGGTTACAGCATCTAAGTTTCCAGGAGACTCAGGCTACAGGTGGTAACCTGGGTTTCGGTGGTGCCCTCTCTCTGGGCCAAGCTGGGCTGGATCTGGGTGCAGGGGCTCTAGGAGCTGGTGACTGAGGAGGGAGGAGGCAGATGAATGGGAGTGAGTGAGGTCCAGAGAAAGGCTGGCACTGAGCGGTTTCTAGGCAAAGGGAGAAGAGCCAGGGAGCATGAAGCAAAACCCCTAAGGAGACAGGACCCAGGCCCAAGGCGGGAGGAATGGGAGTAGGAGGAGGGCCTCGAAGCAGAGTGCCTGCAGGTGCTACAGCGGCTGAGGGGGTGACAGGAAGCAGAAATAGCCTCTGCCAATCCTCGCTGTTCCTTGCTAGGGAAGCAAGGTTTGCTCTTGAGAGTCAGGGAAGAAATGGAGGGATATTTAGATGGAGCAAAGCACAAATGAGGAAGCGAGGAGAGGCTGGGCCACAGCCCAGTGCCTGCAGCGCTTGGCAGCTTTGGGGGTGGCGGGAGGAGCTAAGGCCCAGGGCCTATCTAGGGCTGTAAGGGGTGGCTCTGGGAAGGGAGGGAGAACCTGGTGGGACTAAAGAATGGTATTCCCTGACCAGGTTCCCAGGGAAAACACACTTAGAGTCAATGGACACAAGATAGCACTTTCAAGTTACCGGAAGACTGGTAGGCAAAACGGGACTCTGCTCTTTGGTGGCTGCTACGGTTTGCGTGTGGTTTTATCTGGTTGCCGATGTGGTGGTGTTGGGAGGCAGGGTCTTTAAGAGGAATTCTTTGGGCCTGTGTTGTGGCACAGCAGGTTAAGCCCACTTGAGACACCTGCATCCCATATCGGAGGGCTGATTTGAGTCCTGGCTACTCAGCTTCCAATCCAGCTCCTTGCTAATGTACCTGGGAAGGAAGGCTGCAGCTGAAGGCTCAAATACTTGGACCCCTGCCACCCATGTGGAAGACCCAGGTGGAGTTCCTGATCCCTGGCTCCTGGTTTTGGTTTGGCCCAGCTGCAGCTGCTGCTACCATTTGGGGAGTGACCCAGTGGGTGGAAGATCTACTTCTCTCCCTCTGTAACTCTGCCTTTTAAATAAATAAGTCTTTAGGGAAAAATAAAAGAAAACAAAACAACACAGGAGGGCTTCCTGTCTTTCTCATGAGTCTGGATCAGTTCTTGCAAAAAGTAGGTTGCAATAAAGGGGGTCACCTCTTGTCTCCTCCTCTGCTGCACGCATGCCCACTTGCCTGCTTTTCCACTGAGCATGGAGAGGCACACAGAACCTCACCAGAAGCCAAGTAGATGCAAGTACCATGCTCTTGGGCTTCCAGAACTGTGAGCCAAAACAAACCTCTTTCCTTTCTATAAATGACCTAGTCTTAGATGTTCTGTTATAGCAACAGAAAATGAACTGGTACAGTGGCAGTGCAAAAATAATAATCACACATTTTCACTGAGAAAGCAGAAAATATGAATGTTTGGGAATAACTTAGCTGATGCTGGCATTTCTGTGTGCTTCCTCCACCTGGCGGGTGACCACCTGCCCACCTGCCTGGCTTGTGTGTCACTGTGCTTGCAAATGTTTCCTACTCCTTATTTTTTTTTGATGTCTTTTTAAAATATTTATTTATTTGAGGCTGGCGCCGCGGCTCACTAGGCTAATCCTCCGCCTAGCGGCGCCGGCACACCGGGTTCTAGTCCCGGTCGGGGTGTCGGATTCTGTCCCGGTTGCCCCTCTTCCAGGCCAGCCCTCTGCTGTGGCCAGGGAGTGTAGTGGAGGATGGCCCAGGTGCTTGGGCCCTGCACCCCATGGGAGACCAGGAAAAGCACCTGGCTCCTGGCTCCTGCCATCGGATCAGCGCGGTGCGCCAGCCGCAGCGCGCCAGCCGCGGCGGCCATTGGAGGGTGAACCAAAGGCAAAGGAAGACCTTTCTCTCTCTCTCTCACTGTCCACTCTGCCTGTCAAAAATAAAAAAAAAAAATAAATAAATAAAAAAAATAAAAAAATAAAAAATATATTTATTTATTTGAAAGTTAGAGTTACATAGAGAAGGAGAGGCAGAGAGAAAGAGAGGTCTTCCATCTGCTGGATCTCTCTCCAATTGGCCACAATGGCAGGAGCTTCGCCAATTTGAAGCCAGGAGCTTCTTTTGAGTCTCCCACACAGGTGCAGGACCAAAGTACTTGGGCCGTCTTCTACTTTCCCAGGCCATAGCAGAGAACTGGATAAGAAGTGGAGCAGCTGGGACTCAAACTGGCATTCATATGGGATGCTGGCCTGCAGGCAGAGGCCTAGCCTAGTACACCACAGTGCTGGCCCCCAGTAGTTGGGACACAAACCAGCGCCCATATGGGATGCCGGCACTACAGGCCGTGGCTTTATTCATCATGCTACAGAGCTGGCCCCAACTGTTTGATGTCTTGACCAAGGTTGTCTGTGGCTCTTCTCTCAGAAACCATGATTAGTTAAGAACAGTTTATTGGTGTTTTCTACCAAGAACTCACCGAGGGACTTAAGTGATAATAGTTTTCCAAAATCATTAACACTTGGCACCAAAGAGAGGCAGCGGCTGCGAGTGAAGGATGACATTCTAAGCCAGGTGTCCCTTATAAAGTCAAGGTAAAGGCTGGTTGATCTTGCCCATTAAAAAGAAAAAAAACACAAAAGTTCTGTGTAAAGCATAGATTTTTTTTCAAATAGGACTTCTTATCTGTCACTATTAAAGTCTAAGTGTTTTTTTTTTGTTGTTTTTTTTTTTTTTTTTTTTTAGATTTTATTTATGGGGCTGGTGCTGTGGCACAGTGGGTTAAAGCCCTGGCCTTAAGCGCTGGCATCCCATATGGGCGCCGGTTCGAGTCCTGGCTGCTCCTCTTCCAATCCAGCTCTCTGCTATGGCCTAGGAAAGCAGTAGAAGATGGCCCAAGTCCTTGGGCTCCTGCACCTGTGTGGGAGACCTGGAAGAAGCTCCTGGCTTCTGGCTTTGGATCGGCGCAGCTCTGGCCATTGCAGCCATCTGGGGAGTGAACCAGTGGATGGAGGACCTCTCTCTCTGTTTCTACCTCTCTCTGTAACTATGTCTTTCAAATAAATAAAATAAATCTTTTAAAAATGTATTTATTTATTTGAGAAGTTGATTTAGACAGAAGGAGAGACAGAGAAAAAGGTCTTTCATCTGCTGGTTCACTCCCCAGATGGCCACAGCAGCCGTAGCTGGCCCGATCTGAAGTCAGGAGCTGCACCCATGTGGGTGCAGGGGCCAAGCAGGTGGGCCATAGCAGAGAGCTGGATGGGAAGAGGAGCAGCCAGGACTCGAACTGGCGCCCACATGGATGCTGGCACGGCAGGTGGAGGCTTGGCCTCCTATGCTACAGCTCCGGCCCCTAAAGTCCAAATTTTAAACAGATTCTTGGACTGGTGATTCATATCCCCAGCTCGTTAGACTTCAGCACCTGTCTCATCCCTAGTGACTTTTCCAGAACTACTGCCTTCACCACAAAGCTCAGGAGTTTTCCCAACTCAAACCTGGCATTTTTACTTTTTTTTTTTTTTTTTTTTTTTTGACAGGCAGAGTTAGACAGTGAGAGAGAGAGACAGAGAGAGAGAAAGGAAAGGTCTTCCTTCCGTTGGTTCACCCCCCAAATGACTGCTGCGGCCGGCACACTGCGCAGATCCAAAGCCAGGAGCCAGGTGCTTTTCCTGGTCTCCCATGGGGTACAGGGCCCAAGCACTTGGGCCATCCTCCACTGCACTCCCGGGCCACAGCAGAGAGCTGGCCTGGAAGAGGGGCAACCGGGACAGAATCCGGCGCCCCAACTGGGACTAGAACCTGGTGTGCTGGCGCCGCAGGCAGAGGATTAGCCTAGTGAGCCGCGGCGCCGGCAGCATTTTTACTTTTCTAACAAAGATCTCATGGAGAGGATTAATAGACTGGCAAGCCTTTTCTATGTCTTTTCCAGTGCTCTCTGGAATCAATTTATTGACCACTTGCTTTCAAGGCATTTGTTTCTGTCTCCTACCTCATGATCTCCATCATCCTCTTCCAGGGATTTGGCGGACCTACTGGAGCTCAGAAGTCTTCCACATCTGATTGTTGCATAGTATGACCAAAACAACACATGAAATGTTTTTTTTTTTAAGATTGTATTTATTTGAGAGGTAGAGTTACAGACAGAAAGGTCTTCCACTCACTGGTTCAATCCCCAAATGGCTGCAATGGTCAGAACTAGGCTGATCTGAAGCCAGGAGTCTCTTCTGGGTCTCCCACATGGGTGCAGCGGCATAAGGACTTGGGCCATCTTCCACTGCTTTCCCAGGCCATAGCAGAGAGCTGGATTGGAAGTGGAGCAGCTGGGACTCGAACTGGCATCCATATGGAATGCTGGCCTGCAGGCAGAGGCTTAGCCTACTACACCACAGTGCTGGCCCCCAATAGTCTTGACATCAACAAGAGCTTCAATCACGGTCTGCCAGGTTTTGACCATGGAACACATTGTGCCGTGGGTAAGAGCCATGCTGTAGAAGTTACTCTGGTAGTTTTTGCCCTGAACATTCTCAATCATTGGCTTGAGTTTTCTAAATGTGACTTCATCGGCAGATCGGCAACACCTACTTCAAAAACACGACCCTTGAGGCCATCAGGTGGAATTTTGGCCCCTTGAGTCCCTGTGGTTAGTGTTTTCCCAATATTTCTTACATTAAACAGAGCAGGTAGGTACTTTCACATCACACCAGTCTTAGAGAATGGATCAACCACTCTCTTTTTGACTTCCTTTTTACCGCCTTTTGTAAGATGCTTGTTCTTGCCAACTGCCATGGTGATGCTTGGAGAGCCAAAAAGGCAATCCCAGGCTTTGAATGTCTTAGTCATCACAAGGATTAAGTATTTTGTGACTTTTGCCAGTTGTTTGCCATTTAAAAAGTCAGCTACAGAACATTCAGAATGTTTATGAGACAAAGAACATGCTTGGTAAGTCATTTTATGAAGGAGCATTTTTTTTAATTATTGGAAATCAATCAAAACTGAAGGAGAAGAAATTCATTGATCAATGAAGACCAGCACTGATTTCAGCAAAAGTATACAAATTCTTTTTTTTTAAGAGAGGAAGAGACAGACTTTCTTTTTTTTTTTTTAAGATTTATTTATTTATTTGAAAGTCAGAGCTACACACACACACACACACAGAGAGAGAGAGAGAGAGAGAGAGAGAGAGAGGTCTTCCATCCACTGCTTCACTCCCCAATTGTCCACAACCACCAGAGCTGCGCCAATCCAAAGCCAGGAGCCAGGAGCCTCCTCCGGGTCCCCCACGTGGGAACAGGAGCGCAAGGACTTGGGCCATCTTCTACCGCTTTCCCAGGCCACAACAGAGAGCTGGATCGGAAGTGGAGCAGCCAGAACTTGAACCTGCGGCCATATGGGATGCTGGCACTGCAGGCGGCAGCCTAGCCTGCTACACCACAGCACTGGCCCCAAAAGTATACAAATTCTAAGTGAAATTTCTGTGGGAAAAAATGAAAACTGAAATGTTATGGAGTTTTGTGACCACAAGGGCTTTCCCACCTTTTTTTTTTTTAAAGTATCCACAGAGATATTATTTTATTCCCTCTTTTGTGAATATGTTGAGAAGTTTCCATGGTGATGGCAGGCATCTGCTGCATTGTTTAAGCTGCTGCTTGTTTGTCCGTATCCCTTATCAGAGTGGCTGGGTTCAAGTCCCAGCTCCCTTTCCAGTTCCAGCTTCCTGCTGATGCCCCCTGGGAGGCAGCAGATGATGGCTCCAGGACTTGGGTACCTGCCACCCTATGGGAGACCCTGTTTGAGTCTGGGCCCCTGGCTGTAGTATGAATCAGCCCCAGCTGTTGTGGGCATTTGGGGAGCAAACCAGGAGAAGAGAGACCTCTCTCTGTCTCTCTGCTTTTCAAATAAATAATAAATAAAACATAAAACTTTAAACCCTCAAACCCAACTTTTAAGAAGTTCCCATACTAACATATTTTTAAAGTTTAATTTTTTTATTTTTTTTATTTATTTGAGAGGGAGTGAGTGAGTGAGCATGCACTCTCATTCACAGGTTCACTGCCTGCAACTGCTGGGGCTGAGCAGGGGCCAACGCCAGAAGCCAGAATGCAATCCAGGTCTCCCAAGGGGGTGGCAGGAACACAGTTGCTGGAGCCATCACTCTGCTGGTCTGCACTGGCAGGAAGCTGGACCCAGAAATCACTCAGGTACTCTGGGGTGGGCGTCTTAACTGCCAGGCCAAATGCCTGCTCCTATAATAAAAGAGTTTCAAATGTTTCTTTGAAAAGGGTGGAACAACTCACAATAGATGCCTGTCGTCTCTTCCCCGTCTGAGTCCTACTGCATACTGAGTTCCCCCAGTGCTGATTTTGCCTTTTCTGGTTTTTCTAACAACAAAAACCCCACTTTCCTGCTGTAAGTAGGCACCAATTAATTCCTCCTGCCAAGGGGCTCTCTTCCCGCCCCTCCCCACCCCCAGCCAATGAGAGAGACTTGGGTGTTTTTGCTGCCCCCTTTCTGCCTCAGCTCCCACAGTTTGCCAAGAGTATTTAGTGCTTTTAGCTGCAGGCTGGCAGTACCTCTTACTGCTTCTCTCTTCTGTTTAAAAGAAACTATGTATTTAGTGCATACATTTCACATTCCATCTGTCTTAGTCCATTGTCTTCCGCTAGACCAGAATACCACAGGCTGTGTAAATGATAAACAGTCCATGTTTACTTGGAGCACGGTTCTGGGGGCTGGGAAGTGCGAGCTGGAGGGGCCACTGGTGAGGCTGCTGCTTGTGGCATCAGAATGTGGTAGACTACATCATCTGGAGAGGAGAGAGGGGGAGAGAGAGGGAGCAGGAGGGGAGAGGGAAAGGGGCCGAGTCACGGAGCCCCACTCCTCCCTCTTATAACTAATTCACGCCCAGGGCGATGGCTCTAATCCATTTGTGAGGGTGGTACTCCCAGGACCTGATCACCTCTTCTTTTTCTGTTGTTTAAAGATTTACTTATTTATTTATTTGAACGTCAGTGTTACAGAGAGAGGAGAAGGAGAGAGAGATCTTCCATCCTCTTTTTCACTCCCTAGATGGCTGCAACAGCCATAGCTGGGCCAGGCCTTAGCCAGGAGTCACGAGCTCCCTTCTTCTGGGTCTCCCAGGTAGATGGCTGGGGCCCTAGGACTTGCACCTTCTTTTTTTTTTTTTTTTTTTTTTTTTTTTGACAGGCAGAGTGGACAGTGAGAGAGAGAGACAGAGAGAAAGGTCTTCCTTTTGCCATTGGTTCACCCTCCAATGGCCGCCGCGGCTGGCGCGCTGCGGCCGGCGCACCGCGCTGATCCGATGGCAGGAGCCAGGAGCCAGGTGCTTTTCCTGGTCTCCCATGGGGTGCAGGGCCCAAGCACCTGGGCCATCCTCCACTACACTCCCTGGCCACAGCAGAGGGCTGGCCTGGAAGAGGGGCAACCGGGACAGAATCCAGCGCCCCGACCGGGACTAGAACCCGGTGTGCTGGCGCCGCTAGGTGGAGGATTAGCCTAGTGAGCTGCGGCGCAGGCCATGCTCCTTCTTGTGTTGCTTTTCCCAGGCCATTAGCAGAGAGCTGGATCTGAAGAGGAACATCCAGGACTATACTGGCACCCATATGGGATGCAGGCACTGCAGGTAGAGCCTTAATCTGCTGAGCCACGGTGCTGGCCCCCAGGGTACAGAGGCCCAAGCTGTCTTCCCAGGCACGTTAACAGGGAGCTGGATTGGAAGTGGAGCAGCTGGGACTGGAACTGATGCCCAGATGGGATGCCGGTGCTTTACCCACTATGCCATGGCACCAGCCCCATACTGCCTGATTTCTTTCTCTCCTGTTTTCCCTGTGTGGGGACGCTCTCTGGACCTCTGCATTGTTTCTGTCCTGGGTGGGCGATTTGCACCCTGGCTGGCAGAAGATGGTTCTTGTCGTGCCCGTGTTGGTTTCTAGCATGGCCAGTGAGATATCTGGTCTCAGGCCGAGTCTCTCCTTCCTATGCAGCTTGCTCTCCCCTTTGGGGAAGCTTATGTGAGTTTTCCTTTTAATCATGGAATTCCAGAACCTTCCGAGGCTCTGCCTAGATGTATGTCTTTTTCCATCATTCCTGCCTGGAACTCAACAAACTTTTCAATCTGCAAACCCAAGGCATTCCTTAAACGGTGGAAAAATTTCCTTCTCATTTTAAAATGATTGCTTCTCTTCCACTTGTTCTTTTTTTCCTCCTCCTAGGAGTTTTAGCTTTTATTATTATTATTATTATTATCATTATTATTCTTGAATTACATCTCCTGGATCTCTCTCCTCTTAGGTGCTGAGTTTTTTTTTTTTTTCTCCTGCAAAATTTCTCTCTGACCTCTTTGCTGTGGGTTTTGCGTTATCTCTTCCACTTGGTTTCCGTAGGATTATATCCCTTTCTCCAATCCATTTTTCATTTAAAACTGTGTTTTAATGTTTAACACTGTGTTTCTTAGTCAAGTAAAGTATATTTTTCCCCAGCTGATTTTTTTTAAGTACTGTTATTGTTGTGCTTTTCCTGTTGTGTGCAGGTTGAGCTTGATCTCCCATGGTTCCTCCTTCCTGGCCGGGGGAGTCCAGGGGCTGGGGGCTCTTGTCCTCCCTTCGTTTCCAGCAGCTCCAGGCATTCCCTAGGGCTCAGGTCCAGCTGACGAACTAGCAGTGCCTCGCTGGGCCCCAGGGGGGAGCTCTCTGCGTCTCCCTGTCCAGCCTGGGGCAGGAATGGTTACTGGGGCCCGGGTGGTGAGAGGGGTGTGGGTGCAGATTCCTCCCAGGACCACCCAAGGCTGCTGGCGCTGCCTCTCTAGGGCGGGGGTGGGGGACGGCGAGGCGGGGATCCCTGTGCCAAGCTCTCTCCTGCACCCGCTGAGATGTGAGTCTCACGTAGGCTTTCTGCTGCTGCCCCCTCCGGTCTGGCCCAAAGGGAGACTAAGTCCTAAGCCCGCGGTCTCAGCATACAGGGAGGCGCTGCCCAGCTCGCCACGCCTGGCTGCTGGCTGACCCTGAGACCGCGCCGCAGTAGCAAGGTCGGTCGGAGCGGGGCGGGGGGCGGGGTGCAGCCCGTGGGGTGGGGGGCAGCCCGCTTCCAGGCCTCCCAGATCTGGGAGGTTTAGTGAGAGAGAAGTTCTCGGGTTTCATGGATGCTGAAGAGAGAAGCAACCGTCTCGTGCAGGGTTATAAAAATAAATCAGCAATATCCCTCGCCCCCCGCCCCCCAAAAGCAGTCCAGTGGAGTGAATGGGAATAAAACCGTCTTGGAGGTCTCTGGAGCAGCCTCGGGGGAGGCTGGGGGAGTTGCGCAGGTCTCTGGCTCTCCTTTCTGACCTTGGCACCGCGGTGGACGACCTGAGTGTTCCAAGCCTTTGGAAGCAGGTGAAGAGGACTGAGAGGAGGCGGGGTGATTTCTTTCAGAGGCGGCTGATTGGCCTCGCGGGGCCCCTTCGGCCACGATGGACAACAGCTGGTATGTCAGGTATGTTAGGGCCCAGGAAGGCAGAGCAAATGCCCCTGCCCGCTAGGTGACAGGTGAGGGAACGCCCACCTGTGGTCCCTCTTCCCATTCCCTTTTGTTTTAGATTTCATTCCCACTGCAGTGTCACAGATTTTTTTTTTCTCAAGAGCTTGGAAGTGAAACTGTAGACATGCTCTTTGTCTTTAAAAGCCAGAACAGATCATCTGAGGGAAGCTATGAACCTTTCAAGGCCACTGGGGACAGAGTGGACAGACTACTGCCAAACACCCATTCCTGGAGGCTTCGAAGCTGAAAAATATTGCCTTCAGAAGAAAGGAATCTTAGGAACAGGACGGATGATGGGAATTCCGATTATGCCTTTGGCCTACTTTGTCAGCAGAAAAGATTTAAGCTGATATCTGCGATGAAGGATGGGCTCCCGCTCATCACCTTGAAATCCGCACTCTCCTGGAAATGCTCACGACAAGTGAGACCCATTGCTGATGCGCACACAATGCACAGCGTTTTGGTCCTGGGATTTAGAGTGTGTTTGGTACAACTGTCCCAGCACCCCTTCCTCCGGGATTGCATCCACTTAGCTGCTCCTGTGGCTTGGTGATAACAACACCGTCCTCACCACGCTGCTCCTGGGTGGCGGACGGTGCGCCTGGCGGTGCAGGGAGCTCGCTTTCTACTCTTTGTGGCCTTGAAACCCACGTTTGTTGCCTGATGTGGGAGTGGGGGTGGGTCGGGGAAGGGCTTTGGCCCTGCTGGCTGCTGAGTGGAAGTGGTCACATCACACTCCCTGCCCTTGACTTTCTCCACACTGAACGCATTCGTTCATGCAATCTTCAGGCAACCTGAGGGATGGGATCATTAGCCTCATCTCTGGGAGTTGAAGGGAAGGAAAGTGGGGCTCAGAGATGCTAAGTAGCTTAGCTAAGGTCACACAGCAAGTAAGATGAAAACCTAGAGCCACCTGCTTCCAAAGGCAATGCAATGCAATGCAATCACTGTGTTATTTGCAGCCAAAGAGATGGAGACCTGAGGCCTCTGTGACATCTACTGAGATCCCCAGCACCTTCTCATTCCAGGAGGTATAAAGTATCTTTCAAGGGAGTTCTCAAGCTCCCTGTTGAGCATGCCTGGCTGTGAAAAACCATTCTGGGGCTGGTGTGGGGGCACAGCACTGGCATCCACATCACAGTGCTGGTTCGAGTCCTGGCTGCTCTGCTTCTGATCCAGGTTCCTACTAATGTGCCTGGGAAAGCAGATGATAGCCCAAGTACTTGGGTCCCTGGCACTACGTGGCAAATCTGGATGGAGTTCTGGGCTCTGGCTTGGGCCTGGACCAGCCCAAGCTGTTGTGGGTGTTTGGGGAGTAAATCATTAGACAGAGATCTCTGTATCTGTTTATCAAATAAAGAAACAAATAAACAAAAGAACATCCATTCTCATTGCTGGGCTCACATCAGATGATTCTATGTCATTAAAAATAAATTGCCCTGGCTAAACAAACTGGAATATCCATACCCATACAATGGACTCCTACTCAGCAGTGAAAAGGAACAAGGTACTGTAGCAGCACGAGCGGAGTGAACGCCGTCTAATGCTGGGTAAAATAAGCCAGACACAAAAAGCTCATGGCGCGGTGTTTGTGTCCACTTCTCGTCACTCCACCTAAGCACCAACCCAGGCTACTTAGGGAGGAAAGAGGTTTATTTTGGCTTCTGCTGAGGCCGGAGGGTGGTAACAGCAGAGTGCAGGTAGAGATAGGGTTCCGTGGCGAGCCAGGGAGCAGAGAGAGGGGCTGGGTCTGACTTGGGCTTCGATAAGTAGCTGGCAGGGATGGTTTCTTCTGAAGTCTCTCTCTTCTGGTTAGGAAATGGCATCCTTGCACTGTGTCTTTTTTTTTTTTTTTTGTAAGATTTATATTTATTTTGGAAGTCAGAGTTACGGAGAGAGAGGGGAAGAGACAGAGAGAAGGATCTTCCTGTTCACGGGTTCACTCCCTGGATGGCCACAATGGCCAGGACTGGGCCAGGCTGAAGTCAGGAGCCAGGAGCTTCTTTGGGGTTGCCCCGTGGGTACAAGGACTTGGGCCATCTTCTACTGCTTTCCCAGGTGCATCAGTAGGGAGCTGGATTGGAAGTGGAGCAGCGGGACCTGAACTGGAGCCTATATGGGAAGCTGGTGTCGCAGGTGAAGGCAGGTGGAGGTTTCCCTGCTGCGCCACAACGCAGACCCTCGCTCTGTGTCTTTACGAGGGCTTCCCTTTGTGGATCTGGCTCCTAATTTCTTCCTCTGATGAGAACACCAGACATATTTGATTCAGACCCACCTGAATGACCTCATTTTAACATAAGTAGTTCTTTAAAAACTGTCTGCAAGTGCAGTCCCATTCCAGGGGACTTGGAGTTAGGACTTCAAAGCAAAGATTTTGAGAGAACAGAGTTCAGCCCTAAAACCTGGTTTATGGTGAAAGTGACCAGGAGAGTGGGTGCCTCGGGAGGTACGGGGTTGGGGGTGTGCTGGGAGAGGCGTGGCAACTTTCCGGGCTGGCTGAGGTCTGTCTGCACATGGGCACGCAGGTATCTATACTGACCAACCACGTGGGAATATTAAGTACACTTAAAGCTTGTGTATTTCTTTTTTCTTTCTTTCTTTTTCTTTTTTCTCTTCTCTTCTCTTCTCTTCTCTTCTCTTCTCTTCTCTTCTCTTCTCTTCTCTTCTCTTCTCTTCTCTTCTCTTCTCTTCTCTTTCTTGACAGGCAGAGTGGACAGTGAGAGAGACAGAGAGAAAGGTCTTCCTTTTGCCGTTGGTTCACCCTCCAATGGCCGCCGTGGCCAGCGTGCTGCGGCCGGTGCACCGCGCTGATCTGATGGCAGGAGCCAGGTGCTTCTTCTGGTCTCCCATGGGATGCACGGCCCAAGGACTTGAGCCATCCTCCACTGCACTCCCGGGCCACAGCAGAGAGCTGGCCTGGAAGAGGGGCAACCGGGACAGAATCCGGCGCCCCGACCGGGACTAGAACCCAGTGTGCCGGCACTGCAAGGTGGAGGATTAGCCTAATGAGCCGCGGCGCTGGCCAAAGCTTGTGTATTTCATCATCTGTCAACTTTGCCTCAGAAAGAGCCAGAAACAAATACTGAACCCTAGGTAATGTTACCTGTGTCTGATGTTAAGGGGTGAAGCAGACCGATGCCTGCACGTTGCTTTGAACTAACGGATGGGTGACTAGGCGGGCAGACCTGTGAAAATGCAAATACAGTGACACATCAATCCTTTCGGGATCCAGGTGCTGGGTGTGTATGGAAGTGCATGGCACAACTCTGCCAACTTTTCTCTATGGCTGGAAATTTTCTTCATAAAGTGTTGGGAGAAATAAAAACGAAAAAAGAAAGTTTCCTTTGGAAAATGTTAGCCAGACATTTCTCACAAAGGCTGTTCATTGCTGGAGCAAGGTCTGCTCGGGGAGAACCCCCCCCACCCTGCCAACACACACCCCAGTGCCCAAGTCACACGGCTTCAGCACGCCCCACCCACACCACATTTTGTCTCGGCTGTCCACCTGTGTCTGGGAGGAGGGGACGGAGGAGCCTGGGGGAGCTGGGGAGTTCTGGGGGCCAGCTAAGGTTTTGAGGCTTGGTGTTTGGGGAAACTGAGGCAGGGTTATTTGCATGCTGCTGTCTAGGATGCGGGCAGCCTGTGATCGCTTTCCGCAAGTCACAAGGACACATGTACTTAGTGGGGTTCTGGGGGTGGGCATGGGAATGAAATGGAGTAGGCAGGAGGCAGCAGGCATGCCAGTGTTTGCCGAATGAATGGCTAAATGACACCGGATGGGAGCCTTCAGAGACACTGGCAGCAGGAGGCCATGAAGTTGCCTGTCTGGTCAGGGTGGCGGGGGGTGTGGGTCTGTCCCTGTCTCTGCCCTGTCCACCTTTGGTCTGGCCTGAGACACTTCAAGAAATGGGCCCAGCAGGGGCCGTTTGGTCCCTGAGTTCCTGGACAGCCAGGGGGAGGGCGCTTTGCCACATTCAGGAGAGAGCCCATCCAAAACAATTTCTTTTCTAAAAACTCAGCGCTAACAGGTTCCAGATGGCCGTTTGTTATATAATGGGGTTTGTTTTAATAGCGTCAACTTCCAGATGTGCAGCCTGGAATCTAGAAGCCCACTGGCCCCCTGAGGACGACGTGAGCCAGGCTGAGAGCTGCCCGGGGAGAGACGGCCAGACGTGCAGAAGCAGGGACACGAGGGCAGCTGGAGGTGCCTTCCGGCTGCCCGCTGGGCCGCTCACCTGCCCAGCCGCTGTCCCTGAACTCAGAGGCGGACAGGGCGTGCTGGCCGCCCATTGGCTGGGCCTGGCTCTGAGCAGAGAGGCAGCTTGGGGAGGATGGGCTTTGGAATCCCGAGGTCAACAGTTCCAGCGCGGTCACCTTGGTTAAGTCACTTAGCCTCGCTGAGACGTGCTGTCTTTGGATGTAAAATACATTAGAGGTCACTGCACAGAGCAAAGTGAGGTGAGTGGCCCAGAGCGGGTCTGGGCAGAGTGGAAAGACTGCTCCTGTCACCAGCCCAGAAGGCCCTGGGCAGCCCAGGCTACATTTTCCCTGGAACACTGGACAGGAGCCAGTGTGGAGAGCTCGCCACCTCCCCCTCGCTTGTTCCCCGAGTCCGCAGCTCCAACAGATAGAACATTCTTCCATCAGCTGAGCCAAAGGCGGCCTCTGCGTGACCCCCGACGGGTCCGAGCTCTACTTTCCAGAGCTCCACGGCGTGTTCTGTGCCTTCTTCTAGGTCCCCCGACCCCTTTCCTCCTGGGGCAGCTGTAACTGGACTCGGGTTAAGAGCTCCAAGGAGGGATGATCAAGATTCCGAAGGAGGAGAGTCGCAGGAGCCGAGGACAGTCACGGGAGAGAGACACCCAGCGCCAGGCGCAAACAAGCATCTCCAAATGAATCGTTCCCACAAAATTCCAGTGAAACCGGGGGTGGGGGGGTGCGCAGCATCAAGTGGCCGTGGGAAGTCAGTGCAGGACAGTCAGCGCGCCGCCGCAGGGGACTCGCCTTCCCCTCCTCTGTCGAAACATGCGGTAAAAGCACAAGGCTGCAAACGGTACGGCCTAGCACTGGAACTGCAGGACAGGGAAATGCAGGGGGAGTGAGGGCCCCGCAACAGCCCTGCTCCCAGATGGGAACACGCGAGGCGGCCAAGGAGGCGCTCACACTCAGGCCAACAGGCAAGGTTAGCAGTGGCCGCCTCTGGGGAGAAGGACACGGCACGGGCAGTGCTGAGAGGGAGGGAGCGGATTCTTGTTTTCTGTCTTTCGGGACTTTTCCAATTTCACCTGTGTTTTATTTTCTTAATCAACATTTTTAGGTCAATATTTGTTGTCTGGAGATTCTGCTCCAGTAATGGTAGTGAAAGGACGTGAGGCCTTCTGCTGCTTCTGTCTCCGAGAGGTGGGAAGGAGGGTTTTCAAGGTCTAAGTCAGTCATTTCTGGGACATTTCCATAATTCTTCTTCCTCCCACCCCTCCAACCTCCTCCTCCACCTCCTTTTTCTTTCCAGTTAGCGAGGATAGCTTTAAAAAGCAAGGAGTGGAGGAATGAAAATTTGAAAAAAAAAATCAGTGCAGAAGTGATGGATTATTAAAGAAACAGGGCTGCACGACTGGCTAACAACTTGGAAAAAATAAGGTTAGGCTTCCTACCTTACACCCAAAGAAACTGCAGATGGCTTAACGATCCACCTCTTAGAAGCTAAACCAGAAGCTACCCTGAAATCTCACACAATTTTAGAATAGGACACAGCTCTCTAGGAAGACATCATTTGAATAGATTGGGAGATTTCACAACATAACAATGTGAGCTTTCTTTCCAACAGAACAAAATAAAAATAAAGGTCAAACTGTAAAAGAGAAAAAGAAAAAAGAAGGAGAAGGAGAGAGAGGCTACTTAACAGAGGATCAAGAATTTTAATATACAAAGAGATCTTGCAAGGGTTCCTGCCTCTTTTTCTTTTTGGTTCCTGAGCCAAGCAGAGAGGGAATCCAACCACAATGGAACCAGTTTCCTAGGACCAGGGTGGGGAGAGTGGGGCTGGACCAGAGCCTGCAGGAGAGGGGAGGATGGCACAGGGCCGGGCCCCGGAGCCACCCCCCCCCCGGCGGGGGCAGGAGTTCCCCAGTCTCCCTGGCACGCACAACCCTGTCTGGTGCCAGCTGCTTCCCCGGCCCAGCCGGCCGCCCCCTGCCCGGGACGTCCAGTGCTCTGCCGTCCCTTCTTGCCCAAGAAGCGTTTCCCTATTTCTGTTAGAAATGCTAGGCTGTCTGCCTGGCTCATCCTCTCAGGCCGAACACTGATGCTCCCCACGCGTGCCTAGTGCAGTTTCAGGCTCAGGCCGGCTTTAGCTTGCCTAAAGCAGTACGGTCTTGTTCAAAACAAGGACATGTGTTATTTAATTATAAGTAAGAGAAACTATTTCTCATAATTACACAATGGTTAAAAGAGGTGCCAAGTTCCAGGTGAAATCAAAAAAGAGAAGTACTCTAAGGGGTACCTGGTATCTGACTGCACTTGAATTATGGAAGCCATTGCTGAGCCTGACAACCATGGCCTCAATAGCAGGCCCTGGGCCAGGCATGTTCCTGCCCTTGAGACCCCTACATCTACAAGGGGTAGGGAGTAGGGGGACGGAGGGGAGAGGAGGAGTCAATTAGTGGGAAAAAGAGTTACCATAGCAACATCCTGAAATCTTTGTGGCAACACAAAGCAGGAAGTAGGTCTGCCCTTGCAGGGGGATCACAGCTCCTGGGCAAATCCTTTCTTCTTTTCTTTTTTTATTGAAGATTTATTGATTTATTTGAAAGTCAGAGCTACAGAGATGGAGAGAAGAGGAGAGGAGAGGGGAGGGGAGGAGAGGGGAGGGGAGAGGAGGAGAGGAGAGAGGGGAGGGGAGGGGAGGGGAGGGGAGGGGAGGGGAGAGATCTTTCATCTGCTGGTTCACTCCCCAAATGGCTGCAATGGCCAGGGATGGGCCAGGCAGAAGCCAGGAGCCAAGAGCTTCTTCTGGGTCTCCCACATGAGTGCAAGGGCCCAAGCACTTTGACCATCTCCCGCTGCTTTCCCAGGCGCATTAGCAGGGAGTGAGATTGGAAGTGGAGCAGCTGGGACTCGAACCTGTGCCCATATGGGATGCTGGCACTGCAAGTGGTGGCTTTACCTGTTATGCCATAGTGCTGGCCCCCAAGTCCTTTGCTTGAGTGAGTAAAATTGGGCTGATCTCAAAGAACCCAGCTTCAAGGGCTGGGGCTGGGCCTGGGGTGGGGCGAGAGGGGACTTCAGAGGGTTGAGGAGGAGGTACAGAGGGCACTGGGCACCTGCAGGGCCAGGGGTCGGAACCATAGCCATCCTGGGGACAGCTCAGGGGCCACAGTGGCCAGGGGTGGGGACGACCGGCTTTCTGGGTTTTGTGCCACCAGCCAGACACAATGTTCCCAGGTCAGCGGGTGACAGGGCCTACTGGAGCTTCCAGCTCCCAGAAGCCTTCTCCCTCAGTCCTGGGCCTGGCCTGGCTTTCCTCTGTGGGTCAAGAAGTTGGCCTGGCCCTTGTCCTGGGGAAGGCTGCAGCTGCTCCCACAGCCCTGGGCCCAACAGACAAAGGCGCCTTCTTTCCAAGGTCAAGATCTTGATTGCATGTTGCCCTGGATCCAAAAGCTCCCATGAAAAAAGTGGTCCTCTCACAGGGATGTGTGTGTGTGTGTGTGTGTGTGTGTGTGTCTGTGTGCTGGACCACAGCAAGTGGGGTATCAGCACTTCCAGCTGTCTCCCAGCCTCCTGGGCCTGGCCTGGCACTGTTCAGTCCACCTCCTTGCAAACAGACACCTTTAGGTATCTGTGTACCCGCATCTGTACCTAAACGCTTTCGGGTTAGTGTGTGCTCATGTTTTGCTTGTGTGTCTCCCTGAGACACCCAGCACCAGGCCCCCACCTCTTCTGCCTCTGGCCGTGTGTTCCTGTTCTTCCCCACCTCTGGATACTGCTGTGGGCTCTGCAGTGTGCAAGTTCTCTCAGAGTCCCCCTCCTTCTTCCCACCCCCGCATCTATTCCTCTGCATTTGGGAATAACCTGGCCTCTTTCAGTTTGAGAAGGAAGACTGGTTTGTACAGTTTGGCTTGGCTTTCTAGAAGTTTCCATCTCCTAGACACTTTGTTAAAAGGTTCATGGGGAATGGTCTAATAGGAAGGTAGGTAGGGAATTCCTACCCCCAGGACCCCTGCCTCAAGTCCCAAGATTGATGGGAGCATCAGACACTGAGCTTCAGCCGGAGAGGGAGCCCCACGGCCCAAAGGCTGAGCTTAATCTGAGGACCCTGCACCCCCACAGAGGGGAACACAGCATCTCAGGGTCTCATGCCAGGGTGGCAGAGCTGCAAGGGAGCTCAGGACTCAGGCAGCTCAGTTCCCTCCCCAGAAACAGAGAAGAAGGAGAGGCTCAGAGAGACGGCCCAGGCCATGCAGGATGCCAAGCCCTTTCTGGGCAGCCTGTAGTTCCCGGCCTTGGTGACCATTTCTTGGATGACCCTGGGTCTGCCCCACTTGCAGGGGGACAGTGTTGCTACCTGTCCCTCACGGCCTCCCTGTTGCAGGCTCCGAGGCCTGGTTACTCCTTGCTGTTGGGCTGCAGGGAGGCCACGACTTCCCAATTCAAATCAGAACGTCAGTGTCCGAGCACAGGGTGGCTTTCACCCTGCACCTGCCTGCCTCTGCTTGCAGGGGGTGCTCAGGCTGGCTTTCCCCAGCCCCACCGACATATAAAGGAGGGGCTTTCTGCATCACTGTCCTCTAACTGATATCCCGAGACGCCGCCTCTGTTGGCATGGGAGTCTTACAGGCATCCTAGCTTGTCAAAGTGATGGAGTAGGAAGAACCATTCCCAAATGGATGCTCAGGACACACAGGGGGCACCGCCTTGTACCACTCTGTCTCTGGGAGGCACACGGGCTGTGCTGAAGGAGGTGCCCCAGGCACACGGGAAGAGCACCCAGTGAAGAGCCTGGAAGTCTCCAGCCCAGACTTGGCTTTGGGAGGCTCCTGGGTGCTGGAAATGGGCAGGATGCCCTCCCCAAAAGGTGGTCCCTTCAGTACAGGCCCCACCGGCGCACACCGAGCCCCCCTCTCCTTTTCCCTACAGAATCTTTCTAGACACAGGGAAAGGTGGCGACTGGGAAGCTTTGCTCTTACCCATTTTGTGTCCAGGCCAGGGGCTGCTTTTGAGACTCAGAAGCCAGACAGAGAACTTTCCCCCGCTGCCTCCCATTGTCTCATCTTGTGCCTGAGAAATGAGCACGGACTCCACAGTGCGAAAGAGAGAGGGGAGCCAGAGGGTACCAGGAACATGCAGACATGAGAGGAAAAGGGGTTCCAGGACACTGCGCGCCATGGCTGGCGAGGCACAGCCAGTGCCGCTTGGGACAGGCCTTGTGTTTCCTTTCGCTCTTGCTCCTTCGAGAGGCCGGGGTGGAGCAGGCTGTGGGGTGCAGCTCCTTCTCCTTGGTCCCGTCTTGGGGTGCTGGGCTGCGTACTGAGAGCGCTGTCGGTGGAGGTGGGCTCCAAGCCCCCCAGCACCCCTAGTCCAGGAGAGGGGGCTTCCTCTCTGTTCCCTCTCCCCACGGGGTGCAAATTCTCTCAGACGTGTCTGGGAGGGAAAGGAAGTAGCTTGAGGGGCTGGCAACAAGAACCCCTGCTCCCCCGCCCACCGCCCACCGCCTTCCAGCTCTGTCTGAAATGCGTGCCAGGGCGAGGAACGTGTGAGGTGAGGGCCTGTTGCTTTTATACACATATGCGCCATGCTCCCTGATGGGGGAATCTGTCGAGGAGCTGGGGTGAGGGTAGGAGGAGCCTCTATGCTGCGGGACCCTAGGGGCTGGGGTTAGAGGCTTTCCTCCGTCTGCCACAACCCACCTGAGCCCTGCACGCCCTTCCCCTGCCCTCCTTCTCAGGCACTCACCCCACCCTTGGCCCTCCAGCTCTCTGCTGGCCTGGAAAGTCTGGGATCTGTGAATGGAAAAGCCTGGGTCAACGCTGGAGTGGGAATGGGGGGAGAGGGGGTGGGAGCTGTGTCTACTGCATCTATAGTTTTCTCGGTCAGAGCCAGGAAAGAGGCTTAACACCTCAGCAGGGCTGAGCCGCCGCCCCTGCCGCCCCATGTGGCCTGGGCCCTCCCCAAGCCTGTTCGCCTCCCCCTACTCAGAGCTGGAGGCGGGGGGGGGGGGGGGAGCTGTGGTGAGATCACTCCCTCTTTGGAAGTCCCTGAGGAGGGTGGAGTGCCAGTGTGAGGGGGACAGAGAAAGGTGAGTCTCCTTGGTCATCCAGAGCGGCTGGTGCCACAGGCACATGCTCTCAGCAGGGACCACCAAGTCCAGGTACCTCACGATGGATGAGATTAAGGGACCTCTGCAAAGCTGCTTTGGTCTGGCCTCAGCACAGTGCTGAACCCTGCCTGGCATCTGCTTCTAAAAGGCATCTGGACCTCCCAGTGGGGGACAGGACAGTCACCCCCGGCTCTCTGAGGACTTCCGGTGCCCACGGCTCTGCGATTCGTCGAGCAGCAAACTTGTGCTCTTTACTATCCACCTGACCTGCAGACAGGTACGTATCTGGCCTGTGTGCGCTTTGTTTATAAATTGGACTAATTGCACACATTTAAAAAATCAGGGGATTTTATGTGAATATCTGAATTTCAGTCCTCCGCTGAAAGAGAATCAGGCAACACAGCCTGCATTCCTGCATGGAATCACTGGCATGGCTGGTAGCAGCTGTCCCTTTGGCTCAAGCCAACACCACATTTCCATTGTCCTATTTCCTATTGCCTTAAACCTGATGACTGTTACTCACGTCTGTCTCCTGCTTCGCCTGGCAGGCATGTGAGCTAACAAACTGCTGTACATTGAGAAAGAGGCCAGGAGCCACTGAGGTCTCCCCACATGGTCACAGCCCTTTGGGCTCTGCCATTCAGGTAGACAAGTGCCCACAGCTCTCCATTTTGTCCATCACTGTGGAAAACACAAGAGCTGCTCTCTTCCTGGCTTGCCGTAATCCCTGGGCATGCAGTTTAGGACTGAGTGTTTGTGTCTTTGCCAGTGCCCATCCATATATTGAAGCCTAACTCCTAGTGTGAGTGTTTTTGTCGATAGGGCCTCCAAGGAGCTAACTAAGGTTAAATAAGTCATAAGGTCAAATAAGTCATAATGATTGGACAAGATCAGCGTCATTAGAAGAGACTTAGAGAGCTCCTTCTCCCTCCACACTCACGCACTGAGCAAAGGGCATGTAAGGACACAGTAAGACGGCTGCCATCTGCAAGTCGGCCAGAGAGCCCTCACCAGGGACCTACATGGCCTTCTGGAACCTTGGGCTTGGACATCTGGTCCCCCCGAGCGGTGGGAAATCAGTGTGCTGGTTAAGTCACTCGGTCTATACTGTTTTGCCATGGCAGCTCAAGCAGACTAACACAAATTCTTTAAAAGTTCTTTCTGGCCGGCGCCGCGGCTCACTTGGCTAATCCTCCACCTGCGGTGCCGGCACCCCGGGTTCTAGTCCCGGTCAGGGCACCGGATTCTGTTCCGGTTGCCCCTCTTCCAGGCCAGCTCTCTGCTGTGGCCCGGGAGGGAAGTGGAGGATGGCCCAAGTGCTTGGGCCCTGCACCTGCATGGGAGACCAGGAGGAAGCACCTGGCTCCTGGCTTCGGATCGGCGCAGGGCGCCGGCCGTAGCGGCCATTTAGGGGGTGAACCAACGGAAAAAAGAAAGACCTTTCTCTCTGTCTGTCTCTCTCTAACTTCGCCTGTCAAAGAAAAAAAAAAGTTCTTTTTGCAATTTTGCCCTTCAGGGTTGAGGAGTTTACTAGGCTGTCCGTACGTGAATCCCTATCTTCCTTCTCTGAAAACCATGGTACTTCCTGCCTCTCGTGTCTCACACTTCTCACCACCAGGGCACAGTTCACATAGGCCGACAGGAGGGCAGAGTGTAGGGCAAGAACCTATTCAGGGCCTCAAGTCCCTGGGTCCCTAAGCCACCTCCAAGGACCCAGCGCCTTGGGGAGCCCAGCTCCACAGCTCTGTCACATGAGCTGTGCCTGCTGCTCTTGGCTACCGGCTGTTGGATGGTGATGAGAGCTCACTTGTGCCCTGCAGAGACCCAGTCCCAGCTGCTTCTTCCCGCTTCCTCCAACATGACTTCCGGTTGGCCTGGACCACGGTGCTTTTCATGGGCCTCGGACTCCGCTCCCCATGGCCTGGCCTTCCTGTTCTCTGAGCTGCAGTCGGGAAGGTGACCAATAAGGTCATCCTGGGCCCTGGGACCCACGCTGCAGGGAGTACAGCCCACATCCCCCCATTCAGGATGTCCTCCTGGGCCCCTTCACACGCATCAAGCACAGTGTCGCCTCTCGCTCTCCTCCCTGTGTCCTCTCTTTCCTGCCTTTTTTGGTTCCTCTCTGTTGTCAGCATCTTCAGATCTGTCCTCTGGCTCTGTCTCCTGCTCACAAACAGGATTCTAGGGGGAATCTTCTCCTTCAAATGGAAAGGATGCCTTGGGGCTTTGGAGGCGGAGCCTTAAGGATCCCGCCCAATGTCCAGTGCTCCTTTAAAACCTGTTTTATCTTAAAAGTCGATGTGCCTCTTCTCTTCCACTGTGTGACTTGTATTTCTATAAGCCATGTTTAGCAAAATAAGTATTTTAAGTGACTGTCTTTACACCGAATCTATGAATAAAATTGATGTTCTAGTGCAGAAGTTGGCAATTTTTTTCTGTAAAGGCCCAGGTAGTAAATACTTCAGGCCTGCAGGTCATATGGTCTCTATGCCAACTGCTGTTGTAGCACAAAAGCAACTGTAGGCCACACATAAAGGAATGAGTGCAGCCGAGTTCCAGTGACAGTTTATGTATGGCCACTGAGATCAGGTTTACTCTTCAAGTTCATGAAATACTCTTTGTGATTTTTCTATTACTTATGCATGTCAAGTTCATTCTTAGCTTATAGGCTGTAGTCTGCTGATTCCTCTCTAGGAAGATAGTGTGTGGGGCCTGTGGGTCCCCAAGCAAACCCAAGGCCAGACCAGCAAGAACTAGGTTTGGGATTAAGACCCATCTCTACACCCCTGCTCTTCCACTCACTAGCTGGGCCACTGGAGGCAGGTGACCATCTATCTGCACCTGGTCCTCACCTGGAGAACCTGTTTTAGGATGAGCTCATGTGTGTCAGTAGCCTAGAGTAGGTACCAACTAAACAGCGCTGTGACAACTCTGGTGGTGCAGGTGGCTGAGCTGCCCTGGGGTGGGATGAGTGGGTGAGATGTGCTGCTTCCCTCTTTGCAGAAAGCCTCTCCCCTACAGGCCTTTCAGGCTGAGCAGTGAGCTGATCCCCTGCCGTTCTGTTTACTGCCTTCCAGATTGGACACTGCTCCTCTTGTGGCCTCTTGGCCCCAGGCTGGTGAGTCCAGGCACCCAGACACCCTAGGCTAAGCTTCTGTTCAGAAGCCCCCCAACACCAGCACAGGACAAGTGGAAAGGAACTACTTGGTCTTCTGTCTTAACTGCCTCTTCCCTGGTCTCAGGCTGGTAGCTGTAGCTCATGGCACAGCTCTTCTCCCCTTGCTCATCATCTGTGCTTTGTGCTATTCTAGGAAGCTGAACTGTGGAGGGGAAGGTTGTTCCCAGTCTCAGGCTAAAGACACCTCACTCCCCTATTGGTTAGTGAATGGCTCTGGAACCAGGCCTTTCTCAAAGCCGAGTTTTGCCATTCACCAGTGGGATAACTGGGCAGGTTATTAGCCTCACTGGGCGACCATTCCCTTGGATATAGGGGGATAACCTCATTATTAATTGTGGGGATTGAGAATACGGCCACAGTGACCCCACAGGAAGTGCCTGTAAGAGCGTGCTATTCCCACAGAGTCGGTGACCAGGTGAAACACAGGATGTCTGGTTAGAAGAGTTCCAGATAAAAAACAGAAGTTTTTTTTTTTTTTTAGTCTAAGTATACATCAAATATTGCATTGGATATATTTATACTACAAAAATGTTTATCTGAGTTTCAAACTTAACTGAGTTTATTTTCCCCCCTAAATCTGGCAACCAGACCCGCAGAGGGAGGTTTCCCGAGCTCAGGAGCCTCCCTGCTCCCCAGCAGCCCTCACTCCCTTCCTGCTCACCCAACGATGGGCTCCTGCGGACGCAGTCAGGCCAGAAAGCTTTGAGTTCAAGCCTACATCCATGCCACACTCGCCCTGGACTTGGAGCAGGCTTTCCCTTGCCCCTTCCTCATCCCTGCTTTCCCCATCTTTCCACTGGGGCTTGTCATCAGGAGTACAGTTAGATGGCTCACAACACAACAAGCATTTGACACTGACCAATTCCATCAAAAGCACTCTAGAACCCAATAACTACCCCCATTTTATACACGGGGAGACAACCTGGGCAAGGTGGAGGTACTGTTCCCCCTTTCTGCTGGAAGCCCATCCACGTTAGCTGCTTTCCTCATTCTAGTTCCCCCTTTGTCCTGCAGGGCTGGGGCTAGGTAGGGCTAAGCCAGAACTCAGGTATCAGGGCTCTTTGGACGGCAACAAATTGCCACAGCCACCCCCAATCTCCATGTCCAAACAGATGTGACGGAGTGCCTTCCTGGGAGTAGCCAGCACCCAATCACCCCCTTTCCGATCTTATCTCACAGACACCTGGCAGGCTGGCATTACGAGGGTGGCCACAGCCCGGGCTACCACGCAGCTGAGTGGCACATCCTGAGACCTTGCAATTGGGCTTCCAGGTTTGGAGAAGCGGAGAACACGGCACGGTCTAGAACCAAGCTCCTGGTGTCTGGCTGGGAGAGCTCTGTTTCTGACCTAAGGAAGGAATCCTTCAGTGGTCTACAGAGCAAGCAAGAGAACAGCAATGTCTGCAAGGAAGCATTTTGAAGCATTCACTGTAAATGAATCAAGGGTGTGACATTTTAGTGTGTGTGTACTATTTTCCCCAGCGCTAATTTTTTCCAAGTAGAATCTCACTGTGTTGTGGTCTCTGAGGTGGAGCACTTCAAGGCTGGCATCACGAAAGCCAGGACTCGGGTGCCTCTCGCCCAGCCTGCTGGACCGTGAGGTCTGGCCCAGCTCTGCTCTTCATGATTGACGAGACAGCCCTGGCAGCCTCTCGTCTGGGCTCTCAGGAGGTGGATCAGATGCCAGCATCCCTCTGCCCAGCTCCAAGATGCCATGAGGACAAGTGAGGTCACTGATGGCAAATACACAAAACACACTAGCCCAGCCTACTGGATGCAGGTGTACTGTCTGCTCTCATACAAAGGGGTCCTGTCCACTGGGACTGGGTTTGAGGCAAAGAGTAAAACCAAGCCTCTAGACTCCCTGTTACCACTCTGTCTAGGAGGAGGGGCCCCTGTATTGAGCAGAGGTCTTCAGGGCTACTAGTAACACATCCTTACTTGAAAACTGGTAGCAGGGACTCTAACACATCCAACAAGCCACTCACACACCCACCTGTTGGTGCCCAGGACGGATCCCACAAGGTGAGGCCAGGTCAGTGTCCTCCTCTGTCCTGAACAGGGCCGCAGCAGTTTCCTGCCAGCCTCAATAGTTTCTCACACAGCCCTTCCTGGGTGGGGAGCTGTGCTTCCTAAAGCTAAGGACCACACAGTTCTTAAAAAACCAGGAGTGCCTCAACCACCAAAGTGTTCTTGTGTTTTATTGGCCTGTTCCATGCCACAGAGTCTAATCGGCCCTAGGAGTCCCAGGTGTGTGGTCTGAGGTGTGATTTCTGGTATGGGGCTTAAGGAGGTGGTGCTGGTGAGGCCTCTGCTGAGAGTTCAGGCCCTGAGCCTGGGGAACGGGCTGCTGACCTCCTTCTAACTGACGCACGTTCTAACCAGGGGTTCTGATAGGGTCAAGGAGATGGCCAAGGCCCAGTCCTCATGCACCAATCAGGCGCCTGGAGGAGACTATGGGCTCCTAGTGTGCTGACGATGCGTTCGTAAAACACCCAGGCAGCAGAGAGACAGCCACGTGCCACTGAATTCCTCCCATACAAATTTGACTTTTAAACTTTTTTTTTAAATCCAGGATCAAGACCACAGACAATTTATTATGTAAAGACATGGAGTGAAGAATGATCGAGGGAAGTTATGGCCATGAGTGACATGGAATTAGATGAAAAGGCTCAAGTTTGCGGAAGATAGTTTAAATTTGGCTTTTGCTCTCGGAAATGTGAAAATAATCATAAGAAGCACTTATTATGCCTTACAGAGCAAATAATCCACAGAGTGTCATTTTTCATTTTGCAAACAGGGTCACAACAGCAGTCAAACAGAAGCCTAAACACCCAGAGAGATAACATACAGGTTTGAGAAGACGGAACGAGGGGTTGCACATGCTGGTGGGTTTTTAAACTCAGATCCACATTGAACCCTGTGACCTACTGGAGGTTATAAGTGGAACCTGGGGAATGCAGTTTTCTATACAAAACAACGACAACACAGTGACAACAAAGAAAACCGGACTCTGTTGGATGTCTAGGATACGCATTTGCAGTAAGGCTTTCAAGATACAGGAATTTTTATAGCATTTGTATTTTAAGGATTTAGGGCAAATACATTTTTTTTTCTACTTGATAAAAAGAAAATTAGTACTTAAAAGGTTCAAAAATATATTGATTGAGTGATTTTTTTACATAAATAAATTATATTGATTTTTAGGATTTAACAGCTGAAAAAACCGTTTCTGCTTCCACTGGAGGCAAAACTGAACACAATGTTAGTTAAATAGAGAGAGCAGCATTTCTAAGAAATCTGTCGTCAGCATTACAGGACCATCTATTCTACAAAGATGTCATTAAATAGGATCTGTTCAATTATCAGATTCTTTCTTCTTATACGATCAGTTATGGAATTTCTGGCTTATATCTCGGATTCAAAAAAATGGGACCCCACTTTTGAAAATACATCTGATTTTTTTTATCATGATTTAACAGACTTCTTTCGAGATGCTCATTTAAACATTTACATAATTTATAATCCCAAATGTATAAAAGACAATGACAAAAGCATCATAAATAAATAATGCGAACTGAAATAGTTATGTCAAACTTTTGGACCTTCTGATAAATTAGCAAAACTGTAACAGAAAAAGTAAAAAACACAGTAAATTGTGACAACAAAAAGTGAAACTGGTACTAGTAACACTTGCAACGTTTCTGACCACCCTGTGCAGCCCTGTGCCCCCGCAGTACTGACCCCCGAGCTTATTCCGAGTCTCCAAGTGTGAACCATCCAGAAGGAATGAAACCATCAGAAGGGATGCGGTATGAGTGCGAAGGTGAAGGAGGTCGGGAAAGCACTGCCCACCCACTGAGAAGCTGCAGGACAGGGAATAATGTTGATGTGCAGCACAGCCTCGACTAACTGGTAATTTGGAATTGGGTCCAATGCAAGATAGAAACAGAGGAGAAATAATGGGCGAGAAGAAAAAAGAAAACACACCTCTCACAGTTGTATCGTACAAGGTGGCGCACGCACATTCTGCCAACCTCAACTAACTCCAACAAAAGGACCTCGCAAGTGTAGAAGTGTTGAGTGACTCTTTTCTCATGGGCTCCAAAAAGAGCCTTATTCTTGGTGAAGCAAAACACAAAATAAAAAAACCCATTAGGTCCTTGTGTTCTTTAAACACAGAAGCGACTCAGAGGCTGGAAGAACTCTAGGAGGAGGTGAGAGCGGGGTGCCAGCCGCGCGCCTGCAGAGCAGCCGTGGCCCCATGGGCCCTGCCCCTGCACGGCCGGCTCCAACTCACGCGCGTGAGGCTTTCTCGAATTCAGAGTCCTCTTTTAACCGGGAGAGGGAGCATTCGGGTCCACACAAAATACAAAATAATGCCTAGTCACTGGCTATTTCTTCTTGCTGCAGGTGTCTGACAAACCATGAAGGAGCAATTTATATTACTACCGGTAAAGTTTTTGTTTCTTAAGGAAATCAATATATGCATTTTCAACCATTAGTTAGATACTTCTGTCTATTCTACTCACTTAGTAATCATGATAAAATAGGGAAATATTTTAACTCAGAAGTACACACCAGCGTGTCCTTTTCCTGTGCTTTTTGGTTCCCAGTAACATTCTCTTTGCTCGGCCCAGCTCACGGGAAAAAAGAGCTTCTTTGTCACTAGTCTTCAGTCCCTAGACAGCTTTCTTTCGCCATCTTCCTCCTCAAATGAGCGGGAAACTTGGGGGGGGGGGTAGGGCGTGTCACCAAGTACTGTAGTAACCACGGCTGCTGGAATGAACAACTGGATAACAGAATGAGAATTCTGTGCCCCCTAGACTAGATAGACGACACTCATCTAACAAAGTGGCAAGACCCTGCACTATCAACATGTGTTACCACAGCCCTCCGACAGGAAATCAGGTAGGCAATATTACTCATGGAGACACAGGTTCTTATGAAGGTGAAGTGAGGGATAACAAACCTTTATGGGATAAGAAACTTACAAGTCACAACAACCTCTGAAATGAAAAAGTTCTAGTTGGTGTCGTCGCTGGAGTCTTTGAGTGTCCCCTCCCCAGCCTGTGCCACGTGTTCTCTCTCTGGGGGCAGCGGGGCGCTGGATTCGGGGCAGTTCTGATGGCTGCCTGGCTCCCTCTCGGCCCCGGGAGCAGGGTCTGGGTTGGGGTTCGCGCTGTCCGCCTTGGTTTTCTTCTTCTTCCGCTTCTGGCTCTCCAGGGCCCCTATTTCCGAGTGTCTGGCCTGCTGCATGGCTGGCAGAGCCATGCCCATGCCAGGGGACAAGAACATGGATGGGTAAATGAGTCCAGGAGAGACCCCCGGGATGAGAAACGGGTTAAAAGCCACGGGACTACTGGTAGTTATTGCAGGTTCAGACTGATCAGAAAATGGACTAGGACCAGGCTTGTCTTCGGCTAAGGTGTCTGTTTTCACGTTGTGGCTGCCTGGCTTGTCCTCCACAGTCTTTTCAGTGGTGGCCGCGCCACTGTTCGTTGTGCTTGACAGAGACGCTGGGGCAGGGGATGCACAGGTGGTCGCCATGGGTGCGTTGAGGAGTCCCCCCACCCCGAACATCTGGGGCACTGCGGCCATGCCCGGCAGCATCATAGGCAGCATGCTCAGGGTGCTTTTGACTTCTTCGCCGGTGGGCATGGTGGCGAAGCCGGCTGGGAAGCCCACGAGCCCGGTGAGGGGGATGCCTGGCACATTTCTTACGTTCTGCAGGCCTACCAGGTCCATCCCCGCAATCAGCCCGTTCATGAACAGCGGCCCCATTCCGGAGGCAGAGTCTGCCACGATGGCTGGAGCCTTCAGGAGTTCGCCCCGGGGCCGCCTCCCCCTCCTGCGGGGGCCCACATCCCGAAGAACAGGCTCAGCCAGGGTGTGGTTGAACTTGCTTTCTGGGAGAAACCCCTAAAAAAGGACAAAGAAACACAAGATGCCGAAGGTTACCAGATGGCAAGTGGTCGGTCCGGAGAGGACAGCGCCCTGCACTGGCCTCAACTGCCCCAAGTGCCACGCGGGGTTCCTGGTGGAAGGAGTGCCTCTCACCCACTGGGGCCCCTGGACCCGAAGGGGTTCTCCTTCAGAGGCTGAGAGCATCTAGCGGCACGGGGACAAGCTGGGCATGCATTGCCACCAAGCAGGGCTTCCCACACTCATAGGCAAAGGCAGCGCCCATGCTGGGAGAAACTGGCAGGGAGCTGGGAGCTGTGGACCAGCACTTCCAACAGGCCAGGTCGAGGTAGGACCTTCACCAAAACCTTATGGCACACAAAGGTTCTTATTAAAGCAACAAAGCAGTTCTCTCTGTCTCTCTCTCTCACTGTCCACTCTGCCTGTCAAAAAAAAAAAAAAGGCAACAAAGCAGAATATGTAAGACAGGGCTTTGCAGCCAGGCAGAGCTCAGCTCCAATCCTCAGCCGCCGGTGGAAAGAACACTGATTCCTAGCTTCCAGAGTCGTCGAGAGAAGTGTTTTCATGCCGGCACACCCACAGGAAGCAGCGTGTGCTTTGCTCCCCTCTTCAGGCTGTGGCCCTGGATGCAAGGGGGTATACACCTGCTTCCTGCGGTAAGGGAGGCACCACTGAACACGCTGGGGACACACCATCCAGATAAGTGAAGGTCTGATTTCCCTTAGGGAAGACCATCATTTGTTCCTGTTTGGAGGCTTCTGAGTTAGCAAAGAGCTCCACAGTTAAGCACTTCTGCTCACACAGACTACCAGGCTGCGGCTGGGCCTGTGCCTTCCACCGTGCCTGCACACGGGTCACCTGGCTTTACGCCTTTGAATCCTTCTCTGGTGCATCAGGATTAAGCCACACAGAATTCTAGAGGAGAGCAGAGTGCTTTAACAGCAGCACACCCTCCGTCCTCTGAGAATGAGGCTCAGGAACTCCACAGGGCAGTGAGGACCCGGAGGAGAGCGTATTCCCTGAGTGCCCAGTCTGGTTGCGGAGAGGTAATTAAACCACTGGGATTACCAAGTCTGTCTCTGGACCTGTGTCAAGGACAGTGAGCATCATTCCCATTTAAGAGGGAAACGTTTTCCCCACAGAAAGGGAGCAGCTCCCTTCAGGACCTGGTGCCTGCAGTTCCCTGCCTCTGGCTAACGTGGCGTCCCCTTCTCTCTCGACTACCCTCTTCTTCAGTTTATCAAGTCATAACACTTCTGGAGGATTAAAAAGGCATTATGCTCATGCTGTTGAACACTCTTGGTCTCTTCTTGTGCAGAGAAGGACAAAGACTAAGTCCTCCGAGCCAGCGCCTGAGAAGTCAGCTGCCCTGACCATGCACGTGTCTCCTTCTTAGGCTTCCTGTTACAAAGTCGTTGGTAGTTTGCCACCTTCCCTGTGTTCAGAGTGGCCCTGAGGGTCCACTAACACAGGTCACCATCACAGCTGCAACATGGGGCCTGCAGAGCGGCTCAGGTGGGAGGCTGCTTGGCTGCCAGTGCAAGAGGGGCCAGCGCCTCCACGAGCTGTGCCTGCTGCCTTCCCAGGATTCTCCTTTGTGCAGCTGCTTTCCTTCTCTACAAGAGTCTGGTGAGGGGGCAGTGGGGAGGTGGCGAGAAGCAGCGAGACTCTACTGGCCCACAGCCCCCATGGCGTTGAGAGTCAGAGGCCGAGGCCTGGCTGTACTCCTCAGCAGAGCACACTCAACAGGTGCAGGTCTCCTAAAAGCCAGAAAAACTATCAGGGCTGAAATGCTAGAGGACGTGAACACAAAGGTCAGGAAAGCAGGGTCTCTGAGGGCTCAGCCTGGCAGCCAGGTCTGAGAGCAGTGGAGAGAGCTACTCAGCATCCTCCCAGGGGCTTCCTTCTCAACTTGAACTCAGTAGCTCCGTCGTTTCCCATTTGTTTCACTGCCTCTCTTCTCGCAAAACTGTAAAATAAGATACTTGCGAAACACAACAGACTTTCGTGTGAGAGGCAGCTGGTGACCTTGGTTTTGAGCTCTCAGGGAGCTGTGAGGATAATATAAGAGGTGGTCAGCAGTGACAGGGACAGGCTAGGAGTAGTGGTCATGAGGTGAAGGTGATTATCAGGGAGCGTGGCAGGGGAAACTCCAGCTACCATTCAAGAAGTATTTGCCCCATGTCAGGCACCCCAGGAAGGACTCCGTGTGCTCACCCCATGAGTCCTAGAAGTTAGCACCATCACCCATTTACAGGCCCACAGACACGTGAAAACACCTGTATCTGAATGCATCCAAGTTTCTGGAAATGGTTATTTTTCAAGCTCTACACCTGTCTTTCAATTTCCCAAAGAATAGTCAAGAAAAACCTGCTTGGTGTGGACAAAACGCTTTATGATGGCAGCTTTGTCCAGGGAGAAAATTTTTTCCAAATGCCTTGCCTTATTATCAAAGGGCTGGAAGCAGCCTCTGCAATGGTCATGTCGGGTGCCCCTTCCCCTCCACTGAGAGGGGGCGGGATCTGCCCAGGGGCATAGCGGCTCAGAGGCAGAGCAGGCCAGAACCCAGATCCTGTTTGTACAACCTGTGGGGAAATTAGTTACAAGAGGCAATTCAAAGATGGTGCCCAGAGGAAGTAAGATGGGTGGAACTCAAAGTTGTTTACCACCAAAACTAATTGGCTATGCAACATCAGGGGAGGTAACAAAACTAGTAACAAGTGTTTGGACATATGGCTAGTCCTATAGAAATCATCCCGTAAAGTGACCCTTTAAGTGACTGGTTGGTCCTTATGCCCTGCCCCAATGACTCTGCAGTTTTGTGCTTTAAAAGGCTTTGTTCCTCGCAAAATAAATGAGTTCTTGCTAGACTTGGCTCCCTGCTGCGTCTGATTGTCTTGGGGAACGGGCGAGGGCGAGCGGGGGCACTTACCTTTCCTTGGACCCAGTCCATCCTTGTATGGGTGGACTAAGACCCTGCAACAACCCACGACTTCCTCACTCAACCATCACATCCCTCCTGTTTCCAGTGTGATGAGCCTTGTATGGGTGGACTAAGACCCTGCAACAACCCACGACTTCCTCACTCAACCATCACATCCCTCCTGTTTCCAGTGTGATGAGCCACCTGCAAAGCGTAGAGAGCTCTGTCCTAAGTATGTCAGGGTGGCTGCCTTCTGGTTCTGCGGATAGTCACCGGCTGGTTGTCTCCAAAGAGAGAAGTAGGATCTCATGGATTATGGCCAGGTAAAAGGACAATCTTTCGCCTGTCTGTCTTGAGCCCAGCAACGTAAACCAGCGCATTCTGTGCCAGCTGCTCTGCCAGCACTGGGCAGTGTCAGGTGTAGGTGGCACCGTACCTCAGCCCAGCACGGGCCAGGGCAAGGTGCAGGTAGTGTCTTCCTCATGTGTACCACCCATGTCCCCTCAGAAATCTCTCCCCTAACTTTCTAGGGGGAGGGGTGTGTTGGATCTCACAAATCTTTTTGCTGTGAAGAAACCAAGCCCAAAGTTTGACAAACAATGCCTCCTCTTTTTTTTTTTAATTATTTATTTACTGGAGAGACAGAGAAAGAAAACTCCTATCCACTGGTTCACGCCCCAGATGCCTGCCAGGCTGAAGTCAGAAGCCAGAAATTCAATCCAGGTCTCCAATGTGAAGGGCAGGGATCCCACTCCTTGAGCCATCACCGCTGCCTCCAGGGCCTGCATCAGCAGGAAGCTGGAGTCACGACTGGAGCAGGGTCCTGAATGCAGGTACTCTGATATGGGACACTGGTGTCTTAACCACTAAGCTGAACATCTACCCCAGAGCTCCATCTCATTTTCAAAGAGTTTGCTAGAAATCAGATCCATAACATACGTTTGAGTTCCTCCCCAGGGCCTCTAGGACTAGACAGGACTCACGACCAGCTCACACCCTGCAGCTCCTGTGGCCTCCGTGACCCTGCTTGCTCTCTGAGCACACAGCACTCCTCAGGCATCAGGATGTTCAAGGGCACCCTGGTCCTGCCCTTGCTGAGAACCATGGATGTGGACAACGCTGGGCCCTTTTGGAGAAGAGAGCTGGCTAGGCAGGAACAGGAGGGTCTGCTTTCCCGTCAGATGAGGACAGCAGCAATACAAAGTCCCCGGGGGTGGGGGATGGGGAGGAAGAGCAGCTCTTCACTTACCATTACGTAAAGGGGGAGGGGCTGGTAGAGGAAGCCAGCAGCCAGCACTTCCTGTGGAGGGAGAGAAACTCCAACCACCCAGCTGCTGCCCACCCCAGGCAGGTGCCCCTCCCAGCAGCTCAGCAACCACACACACACAATGGCCAAATCGGGCTTTGGCAGCTCTCCCTCCTGGTAATTATACCCTGGGAGCAAGCTTGCTTCCTCTTGCAGGGGAGGCTTGGGGAGATGGTGAAGAGAAAGGAAAAGGCGATCCCTTGTGTTCAAGCAGTGCTGAGAGCAGCTCTGCTTCTCCAGCCCAGCAAATCTCCTCATCATCACAGGCTGGCAGCTGCGCCAGCTCTAGAGCCCCAGAACGCAAGCCAGAGTCTCCTTATTCCTCCCAGGAAGCTGGGCAGGTTCATCCAACAAACGTGGAGTAGAAAGAGACTTAACAACCAAATGCAATGTATGGCTCCTTATTTATAAACCCTACAGCCAGGACAAAATAAAACAGAAAACCAGCTCTAAAAAGACATTCTCAGGACAACTGGTGAAATCTGAGTATGGGCTAGACATTAGACACCACGAGTATTCACCTGAGTGTGCGACAATGGCAATAATTACATAGGAAAAAGTTCTTGGGGGGTACATGCAGAAGTATTTAGGAGTGATATGTCTTGTCTTCAATTTACTATCAAATGGCTCAGGAAAAAAAACCTGAAAAACTAGTTACGTATGTAAAACACATACAAACATAATTCACGGTACTGGTCACTGTAATGCTGAATCCTACAGCCTTAGGTGCAGTGTGTGTTGTGCTACCTCTTAGGGACCTTGCCCAGCCAAGCCACAGACACAAAGCACAAGGGCTGTGTGAACTCAAAGGAAGGAAGGAATTCCTTGCAGGATTTTCATCTACTTCCAGAAGACGCTGACAGGTTCTTGTTATGGGTGGAATGTCTGTGTCCCTTCAGATTTCTTTGTTGGAATCCTGCCCCCCAGGTGATGGCATCAGGAGCTTCATAAATGGGCTCAGCGCTGAGAGCTTGTTTGTCCTGCTTGCCATGTGAGGACACAGCAAGAAAACAGCTGTCAATGAGGGACAGGTTCTCAGGCACCTTGACCTTGGACTGCCCGGCCTCCAAAACCATCAGCAGTGAATTTCATGCTGTTTATAAGCCTCCCAGTCTAGGGTATTTTTGTTATAACAGCCTAAGAGTCTGTATGGGAAAGAAAAAGAGTACAGTACCTCCTCTACCTCCCGAGGGCTCATGTCCTAGGGGGAGTGGTTGGGAGACCAGAGGTAGGGTCTGGAGCGAAGCCCAGTATGTGTCTTTGCACTGCTAAGAAGGCCGGAGGACCAGGTGGACAGTTGCTTCCTGTTCTTGCCTCATGGCAGAAAAAGGGCCTCCAAGGCAGGGAGTGTGTTTATGTAACAAAGGAGGGGAATGCATCTCTGGGAAGAGGCTGGCTTGTAAGGAGAGCTTGGAAATGGGCTTTCTGGCAAGAGTGTCAGTGCCTGCAGGGGAGGGGGGAACATCAATTTCCAGGGAACAGGAGGGAAACTGTTGGACATGTACAAAGAAATGAGAAAGCCAGGTGGGGGCGGGGTGGGGTGGCGGCACACTTTCTCTTTGGACGCGTCTCCTAACGCTGAGACGCAGTGAATACTACAAAGTGGGAACCAGAGGTCTTTCCTGACATCCTTCCGGAAACACTTACCGTGTGCTAAAACACAAGAAGGCTGAGAGCAAACAGAAGAAATGGGAGCTCCCTCAGCTTGTATACCACAAGCAGGTCTTGGGAAAGGGGAGCCGGCACATTTTCTGAGAATAAAGGGAGAGGCGGGGAAAAAGGGCAGCCTTCCCAATGTGTGACTTGGGGGCCTGCGCCCAGGTCTCAGTGGCTGTGAGTGGACAGAGGTGAGCAAGGGCTGTGTCTGGTGGCTGCTGGGAGGGACGTAACCCAGGCGACTGAGTCAGCAGCAAGTTCTTCAAGACCACCAAGTAACAGCCGCTTTTCACACCAGGAGGAAATGTCCAGGGTTTGTCCATGGAGCTAGAGAAATCGCATTCAGGCAGTTCCACCCAGAAGGGAATTTATCCTCAGTAAAGATGTAGCTACAGAGACAGGTGCTCAGGAAAGCTCACGTTTAGGACACACCTGGGGAGAGCCCACGTCCCCACCACGATTCCCAGAATGCACTTTGAGGAGGCGAAAAGCTCATTTACATGTAATTAGCCCAAACTCAATAAGCGTTCAAGCTGAAATGTTATTACTGCCCCCTAGAGGTTATGAGTTTCCTAGCCCAAATCTGTACTCATCTGTAAGCTATAATTAACTCAGATTCATTTTATGACAAGTATTCTGCAGATGTCTTTGAAGTCAATTCCAGGCTCATGATTCTAAAATAGGAAAACGGCAGTGCTTGGACTCAGCTGTTTTTCATTGCCAGTGAGGATGGACTAAGAAGAAATGTCTTAAAAGGTAGCCAGAAAAACAAGATTAGAAAGCAAAAACTTCCAACAATGAATTTTTTTAAACACTGGATACAGACTGCCTATGGGGGTTAGGGTTTCTGTTTTCTTGTAACTCTACATAGGAAAAAAAGATTCAAGCTTTGGAAGTGGCTTAACAAACAGTTTTGGAGGTAAAGGCTGAAAACCAACGACCATGGAAGTCACAGGAAGTCAAAAATGCTCGCATACCACTTACCACTATTTACCAACTTCCTGTGCTGGCCTCTTGTCCTCTTTAAAAATGTCACCCAGCTGCCCACCTCCCAGCCGGGGCTCTCTCTCAAGCCTGCAAGTATGGTTCAGCTGGCAGGCTCACTCCCCTGAGCCCCACGCCCATCTCTCTCTTCCTTACCCTCAGTCCTGGCTCCTTGGGGACAGCTGGAACCCTCTCTTCCCCACTCAGAGAGCTGATGTCTAGTTTTCCAGGTTCTTTACAGCGAGGCCTCCTTTGCTTTGGTTTGTCTGAAAAATTCTAGGAGGCAAACGGAGACCAACATCACAAAACGTTCTGTCCCAGGTTCTTCTGATGCAGGCGCCCCAATCCGCTGATGCAGCCGCTCTCTCAGTGACCGCTTTCTGCACAGGGCCTGCCCCTCCCTGGCCTTCAGCTAGCCCTTCTCCTTGAAGCCTCAGGGTTCCTGGAGCAGGTTGGAAACAGGCTGTGCAGGCTGCGTCCCCAGCCTAAAACACCAAGCTGAAGGGCACTGCTCAATCCCCAGCTTGCTTAGTATCATTCTCCTCACGGCTGCCTGCCTGGTGTTTTTGTCTGTCTTGGGAGGATGCGTCTGTGACCCACTCTCGTTGTGCTGGGTACTCTCTGCCTATGCATCTAATTAGTGTGATGTATCCAGGACAAAGATGGTGGCAGGGTAGACCAGCAAGTGAGAAAAGAGAAATTAATGGGGCTGGTGCTGTGGCACAGCGGGTAAAGCCACCACCTGCAGTGCTGGCATCCCATATGGGTGCCGGTTCGAGACCCAGCTGCTCCACTTCTGATCCAGCTCCCAGTGGAAGACGGCCCATGTGCTTGGGCCCTGTGCCCACATGGAAGACCCAGAAGAAGCTCCTGGCTTCTGGCTTCGGATTGGTGCAGCTCTGGCCATTGCGGCCATCTGGGGAGTGAACCACTGGATGGAAGACCTCGCTTTCTCTCTCTGCCTCTCTGTAACTCTGCCTTTCAAATAAAATAAATAAATCTTAAAAGAGAGAGAGAGGAGAGAGAGAGAGAGAGAGAAACTAAGACATCAGTACCTAGGGGCCCTCTCCTAAAGAATTTTTATCTCAATAACTTAGCACATGGGCAGTAAGATGATCTGCTAGGAAGTTCCTAAAGCAGTAACTGTAAACAGATGCCCTCCCCCAAGTCGTAATGGATTATCTTTTTTTTTTTTTTTTTTTTTTTTTGACAGGCAGAGTGGACAGTGAGAGAGAGAGACAGAGAGAAAGGTCTTCCTTTGCCGTTGGTTCACCCTCCAATGGCCACCGCGGCTGGCGCACCGCGCTGATCCGATGGCAGGAGCCAGGAGCCAGGTGCTTCTCCTGGTCTCCCATGGGGTGCAGGGCCCAAGGACTTGGGCCATCCTCCACTACACTCCCTGGCCACAGCAGAGAGCTGGCCTGGAAGAGGGGCCACCGGGACAGAATCCGGCACCCCGACCGGGACTAGAACCCGGTGTGCAGGCGCCGCAAGGCGGAGGATTAGCCTAGTGAGCTGCGGCGCCGGCCGTAATGGATTATCTTAAAAACACAGGAAAATTTCCATCAAGTGGCAGGTTTATGTGACTTAATTAAACATTTCTCTGCAGGGTCAAGATATTGTGTGATAGTTTTTGGGGAGAATGGGGGACAAAAGGCAAATTCTGGCCTTTTAAGCTGTTGCATGTCTATTTGGCATGCTGTTTTGACATGAGCTGTAATTCTTGCTACTGGAGAATTTTACCAAAATTCAAACTTAAAACATCAACAAAACACTTTAAAATGATGTTGTCACTCAACACAAGCTTCTCTCCAACAACCCTCGGCTCTGGCTTCCCTCAACATGCACTTATCACAAATGGCACCAAGTCTGAAGGGAGTTAACAGTGGTCTCAGGCAGCAACAACACACACTTACCGCCCCAAAGCCGGGAACTTCTAAGGAGCAGTCTGCTTGTTGCCTCAGCCAGTCCAGCAGACTCTTGCTGGGAAGGGCCTTCTCGGCCTGGCTGTTGGTCACTGCAGCTGGCTCGGAGGCAGAGGCAGCAGGTCCTGGCCCTTCAGGGTGTGTGGTGCTCAGGGCAGCCTGCCCGGGGTCTTCATGGACTTCCTGGATGAAGGATAAAGGAGTACGTACAGTTAATCTGACAGAAAAAAAACTAGTTCCTGAAAGGAAAACATAAGGTGGTCTGTGCCCCTCTCCATCTATTTTCACCCTGCTATCACCTGGGGTGTCGGCACCAGAACTCTGCACACACCCGAGTGTTCCTCTCCTACTGTCCACCTGTTCTCCCATCCTGACTGCTGCCAACTCACTGTGCATTCTGTGTCACCACTGACTGTCCCAGGCAACACTGGCCACTCCAGCTCCGGTGCCTATAGCACTGTGCTCATGGCTCTGTCAGGGAACAGAAAAGGCCACACTAGGATTTATTCAACTACTCCCCGCTCCTCACTTGAAGTCCTGCTGCCTGTCTTCCTCATCCCTGTGTTCCTGGGGCCTCTAATGGGATCTACTGATACATTAGTGTGCCAATGACATATACATGCCTGTATTCATAAGTTTAAAAACTACTGAGGTCAAAGGGAAGAAAAATATTTATTTATTGGAAGGGGAGTGTGAGAGTAAGAATGGGGAGGAGAGGGAGAGAGGGGGAGAAAAGGGGGGCGGAGAGAGGGAGGGAGGGAGGGAGGGGGGGAGAGAATCCGTCATCTAATGGTTCACTCCCCAGAAGACATGCAATAGTCAGAGCTGGTCCAGGCTGAAACCAGGAGCCCTGAACTCCATCCAGGTCTTCTGCATGGGTGGCAGGGGCCCAAGAACTTCAGCCATCCTCCACAGCTTTCCCAGGCACATTAGCAGGGAGCTGGATTGGAACTGGAGCAGCCAGGACTTGAACCGGTGCTCTAATATGGGAAGCTTGTATTCTAGGCTGCACTACAAGGGTGGCCCCTGAAGGAAGGCAAAGAAATTTTTATTAGTTCACTCCCAGAATTCTAGGATCATTAGAGAGAAACATGACTGTAAGATCAGGTAGGAGAAGAACTGAAACCTCAGCTTCCCAGTGTCCAGGAGAAAGACATACCCACATATTTATCTTGGTAGTAAAGCATCAGAGAGCTGGATCCTTGGTTTGGTTTCTTGCTCTGCTACGCACTGGCTGGATAATCTCAGGCAAATTATTGAATGTTTTGAAACCTAACTTCCTCATCTATAAATCAGGAATAATAACATTTATCTTCACAAAATTGTTGTAGGGCTCAATCAAGATAATCATGTAAAACCATGAACACAGTGCCTGGCACAGAGTAGGCACTCAATAAAAAAACTGGTTATTATTATTGCTTTTTTTTTTTTTGACAGGCAGAGTGGACAGTGAGAGAGACAGAAAGGTCTTCCTTTTTCTGTTGGTTCACCCTCCAATGGCCGCTGTGGCCGGCGCACCACACTGATCCGAAGACAGGAGCCAGGTGCTTTTCCTGGTCTCCCACGCGGGTGCAGGGCCCAAGTACTTGGGCCATCCTCCACTGCACTCCCGGGCCACAGCAGAGAGCTGGCCTGGAAGAGGGGCCACCGGGACAGAATCCGGCGCCCCGACTGGGACTAGAACCCGGTGTGCCGGCGCCGCAAGGTGGAGGATTAGCCTATTGAGCCGCAGTGCTGGCCTATTATTGCTTTTAAGATAAGAAACCATGAAATGTGACTCCTTTTTTGGAGCTCAAAATTTAACCAACGGAAAAAGCCAAAATACATTAAGCAGTAAGTAAAGTCTTGGTCAGGCCTATACTTTTCTGACTTTTTCGCAGTTTACAATAATCTCCTGTGAGTTTAGAAAGCACTCAGAATGATCTCCAGGAACCCTCCCAGAAAACCTGTGGTAGCTGCTGCTGTCCCACTTAACAGAACAGCGAAGTGAGGTGCAATGTCGCACAGTGAACAAGGATCCGCACGGGGGTAGTCCTGACTCCTGCTGCTCCTCCACACCCTACTCCGTGCAAGCCCACAGTCCTGGGAAGTGCTCCCTCACATTCACGCCAACGCAAACTCAGCCCCATCTGCTGCTTGGCTTGTTCTGGGTCACCTTTGGCCCATTGTGAAATTCTGGAGGATTTGGGTTGTTTTTACCTGGACAGGCCAAGGCCTGCTGGCTCATTTCTCCAGGCTCCATGCAAGCTAGGGGCCAGGAATAACTTAGTACCTAGCTCCTAGCTACTTCTAGAAAACATCGAGGGTACTTCTCAAGAGAGAAAGCAAGCAGGAGAATGGAAACAGGGATAAAGGTCCATAAACCAAAATATTCTGTGCCTGAGGAAGAAGTTTCTCAGTGTAGAAAGGCCAGTGTTTTTACTTGCAGGCCTCCAATACCCACCAAGATCCCTGCCTGCAGTGTCTGTTCCTTCAGAAAGATGAGGTCCATGCCCGCTTCGGCGTGTTTCCGCCTGCCCCTTCGCCTCCTCGAGGCAGCATCATCTCTTCTGAGGCTTCCGTTGATGATCTGCCCTGTCACTGGATGGATCAGGCCAGCCTGCAGAATCCCAGACAAGTCCATGCCAAGGGCTCCTTGAAGTGAACTGATAGCCCCGATCTTTGGAGTGTTGGCACTCACTGGGAAGGGAGATGTGGCTCCTGGGGACCCTTCTGATGAGCAGGAGAGGTCTACAGCTGACTCCCCATGCCAGCCATTGAGGACAATAGGGGGGTGCCTGTGGGTGGCAGAGAACTGATCCAGGCTCCGAGCTTTGGCATCCCTCTCCACCTCAAACTCATAGGGCCGTCTGTGCTTGTGTTCATCCTTTGCGAAGACCGGAGCTAAGAAACTCTCCTGTGAACACACACATGGCAAGAGAGGTTGACCGCCCCCTCCATGGTTGAATGCCAGGGCTTTCTCCAGCCCAACTTCCCCAGGCCTCGTCCTATTGTCAATCATTTTCTCACAAATTCTTCTACTCAAACTATCTCAAATTTTGGTTCCCAATCACCCGGGTGGCTTGTTAAAATGCAGATTCTACTGTTGTGAACCTGAAACTGAGCCTGAAAATCTGCATTTTTTTAACAGGTTTCCAGATGCTAATGCTGCTAGTCCATAAACTCCTGCGGGTTGCAAGATTCTAACTCCAGGATTCGCAAGCTCAGCTGTACGTCAGAATCACTGGGGAGTTAAAGAGAAACCCCAATATCCAGGCCAGTAAATCACAACCAGTCGCCTGCCGAGGTCCTCAGCTGATTTCAACATGCAGTCAAGACTGACAGCCAGCGCGCTCACAACTCATCTCAAAACCTCATCACCTTCCACAGAGACGCTCACTCCTGCCTTGATTTCCTAATTTCCATCAGCTGCCACCGCTCTGGCGGCCCACCTCTCCCCTCACAGGCTGAATACACTGATCCACCCATGCCTCCCTTTTTTTACAAGGGTACTGGAAAAACTGCAGAAAAACGGAATTAAAAGAGAAAGTTTATTTTGGCACAAAGACAGAACAGCAATCTAGGCATGTTTTCTTGATAGTACTACTTTTCCATGAACTTTTTGAAGACTCCATCATATACTCACTATCAAGTTGTTCCTGCCAACTTTTCTTCGTTTCCTTGCACCCACTCTGCCTGTGACCTAGAGTCGGGAGCCTCCGTCGCTCTTCAGTTTTCCACCTGGGCCCCCAGCCACAGGAGGCGCTCCTTCCTGCTGACCCTCACCTCACCAATCCACACGCCATCCAGCTGCGCTGCAAAACTGCCTTCATCACGCGTTTCTCTGCTCTGCAACTTTTAACAGCTTTCCACTGGCTAAGGGTGGAGTCTACATTCCTTAATTAACATTAATGCTTGACCAAAAAAATCCTCTATCCATTCAGTACATGTCTGCTGAATGAACGACTCAGTGAAGTGGAAGGTGCCCTTCCGGAAGGTGCCGGCCTCACCTTCTGGATCTGGGCCGCCAGTGCCGCCCCATTGCTGAAGCTGTGTTCTGCTGCGTCTGGTTCTGAGAGGCCGCTTCGAGAACCCACGCTGCTGGGTAAGATGGGGGTGGGCAGTGTGCCTGAGGGCTCACACTGCTGGCTGGAGGGCCACTTCCCCTTCAACACCACGTGGCAAATATTATCCAGCCGGTTAATTATCACGCGATCCTAGGGAAAAACAACAGGAGGAAGTTCCAAGTTACCCAATTCAGTCCCTGGAGATCAAGGGCCATGTTTTCTCACCAGAACAAGCTGATTGTAAATGAATGCATTTATTTTATTTATTTTTAATTACTTGAAAGGAAGAGAGAAAAGGGAGAGGAGGGAGGGAGAAGGGAGGGAAGGGGAGAGAGAGAGAGAGGGAGGCGGGAGGGAGAGAGAGAGAGAGACTTCCATCCAGTGGTTCAGGGCTGAGTCAGGCAAAAGCCAGGAGCTTGGAACTCTACCTGGGTCTCCCATGTAAGTGGCAGGGACTCACCCATTTGAGCCATCATCTGCCTCTGCAGGATAAGCATAGCAGGAAGTTGAATTGGAAGTGGAGTAGCCAGGACCTGAACCAGGCACTCCAATATGGGATGCAGGAGTTCCAAGCAGTGGACTAACTAACCCACTATACCATAACACTAATTAGGAAAGAACTCACTCAAACATAATCACATCATAAACCTTCAAATAAATTTCACAGTCCGGACAATGAAAATTAAAGCCACAGTGCTATAAATATGAGAACCATTTTACACTTTTTTTTTTTGTACAGGCAGATTTAGACAATGAGAGAGGTCTTCCTTTTCCGTTGGTTCACCCCCAAAATGTCTGATACGGCCAGCGTGCTGCGTTGATCCGAAGCCAGGAGCCAGGTGCTTCCTCCTAGTCTCCCATGACGGGAGACTAGGGCTCAAGCACTTGGGCCATCCTCCACTGCCTTCCCGGGCCACAGCAGAGAGCTGGCCTGGAAGAGGGGCAACCGGGACAGAATCCGGTGCCCCGACTGGGACTAGAACCTGGGGTGCAGGTGCTGCAGGTGGAGGATTAGCCAAGTGAGCCGCAGCACATGCCACAATTTTACACTTTCACCATATGGTCAAAGAAGCCAAGTGTACATGTCTTTAATGTTCAAATGTTACATAACTGATAGCTTTTAAAGGTATTAGACATTTCTCTGAACCTATATACTCAGAAATACTCTAAAAGGTTTAAATGGAAGGATTTGGGGCTGGCACTATGGCGCAGCAGGTTAAAGCCCTGGCCTGAAATACCGGCATCCCACACAGGCGCCATTTCTAGTCCCGGCTGCTCTTCTTCCAATCCAGCGCTCTGCTATGGCTGGGGAAAGCAGTAGAAGATGGCCCAAGTCCTTGGGCCCCTGCACACGCGTGGGAGACCCGGAAGAAGCTCCTAGCTCCTGGCTTCGGATTAGCGCAGCTCCAGCCGTTGCAGCCATCTGGGAAGTGAATCAGCGGATGGAAGACCTCTCTCTGTAACTCTGTCTTTCAAATAAATAAATAAAATAAATCTTAAACAAAAAAAACAAAAAAAACAAACCATGTGGGCCAAAGGCGCACCCCGGCTAGGCCAAGCCTGCCGTCCACTGAGCAGGGTGAAAAAAACATAAATAAAGGGAAGGATTCAAAGCTGAGAGTGCTTTGCTGTGGGTGGTACCTTTGGCCACTCTGAGAAGGAGTAGAGGGTTTTCTCCTGGAGCAGCTGGGCAATGGTGGGAGCACGAGCTTCCTGCACGTCATCCCCCGTATCTCCCGCAATGCCCGAGGTCGAGCTCTTGCTCTCCTCTTCAGAGTATTTCCCTGGGTAATCTGGGAAGAAAGATAAAAAAAAATTAGATGCCTGGGAGACAGTAGTGGTCTGAGAGATCACAACATCCAATCTCTGTTTTTTGTTTTAAATTAAGTCTATTCCGTGCTCTATTAACTACTAAATCTTCTCTTTCCAAGAGAATCACATCAGTGAAGCCATAAAGGGGAACGCTGCTCCAGGGCTACCAGTGCGAGACATCCGGTGACTGGGTCTGCATCCAGGGTAGGCCCATGGTGCAGCAGTCTACGTGGGCCACCTGCATTCCACAGGGGAGTGCCTGCTGAGTCCCAGGTACGCTGTTTCTGATCCAGCTTCTTGTTAACGTGCACCCTGAGAAGTGGCAGGTGATGGCTCAAGTCCTTGGGTCCTTACCACCCTGGAGACCAGGACAGAGTACTAGGTTTCTGGCCCAGTACTGATTCTGGTCCAGAGTACTGGTTCACTGGTAGAGTGAACCAGTGGCTGGAAGATCTCTCTCCATCCATCTCTCTCATTATGCTTCAAAAACAATGAAAATAGTAAAAATTAAAAAAAGAACTAGTTGACCCAAATGCTTAAAAAAAAAAAAAAAAGCTTGCATCCACACTCTAAAACCACCACAAAGAAAGGAAATCTTCCCATGTATCCGAGAGTGTGGGGAAATGAATGACACAAAGAGGCTTTCTCATTTGCTGTAGTAAGCAAGGGGAAACTGAACAGTATAATATTTTGACACATTTGAAGGGACAAAGTATGAAATGTTAACACAGCAAGCAAGAGGGTGGTATGGATGATAAAGGATGAAAGGCCATGAAACGTTCAACAAAGGTAAAACAGACCAGGTTTACGGGAAAAAATGATGTAAAGAAACCCACAACGTTTCAGTTTACTGACTGAAAGAGAGAAAGGCAACTCATTTGTTTCCGTGTCAGCGGTCAACATGAAATGGATCTTCAAAGGTCTGCTTACAGTAATGACAGACAATGAACAGATGGCAGCAAAAGGCCCAAGGCAAGAAGAGCTGTAGACCCCTTTTCCTGGTGAAACTGTCAAGGAATGTCTATCCTCTGAAATGTGAAGATTTCACTTCTCATAAGCTAGGCCTGGAGCACCCAAGGATAAACAAGACAGATGTGGCCCTCGAGGCGCAACAGTCTCAAGGTGGAGAACAAGCAGGAAGGCAGTAACAGTGAAAGAACAACTGAAATCGTCAGTGGTGACAATGCAGCAGAGGGGAGATCCCAGGTGCTATGATGGGGAGTAAGAGGAAGGGATGCTCAAGCTGGCCGTGGAGAGGCATGTCGCTCCCCGTCTTCGTGGAGGAACGACACAGGACCCTGCGCTGTTCTTTTGTCTGCTCGGCCCTCCCCGGGTTTGCTGCTGGTTCTTCCCAGGTTGGCTGCCGTCCCTTCCACCTCCGTGGAAGGGTGGTTCCCCCTGCCACTTTCCCCACTTCTGCGGGGGAGCGGCACACCGCCGGCCGGCTCTCTCGGGGGCTGCACAGGTGTTCCTTCAGATAGATGTTCCTGGTGCATGTTGTCTCCTCCTTTACAGTCCTCTTCCACCAATCCCCACTCTGCTACCCACACGCCGAGTACGCTGCTCTCCTCCAATCAGGAGCAGGTCCTACAGTTTATTGGCTGAACTGGAGGCAGCTGTGTAGAAGCTGTTTCCTCCTCTCCCAGCGCCATATTGTGGGAGAGCAGATGCATAGAATAAGTCCAGTAACTTAGTCTAGTCCGAGTTGCTCCCCACAGAGGCATCCGCAGGGGCAACCACCTTGAAGGTGAGGCTGCCCAGGGGAAGGGCATTCTGGGACATGAGGAACCAAAACATGGCCAGAAGGCAGGAACTATCTAGATCAGGGCTGGGAACCTTTTTTCCTGCCAAGAGCCACTGGGATATTTATAACATCATCACAGGCCACCAGAATTATGTTTAAAAACTAGCCTGCTAGATTTTCTAGCCTTGCCTTGGTTGTCTTGGCAGGGCCAGATGAAATGATTTTGCCAGTATTATACAGCCTGTGGGCAGGATGTTCCCCACGCCTATCTAGGTCATGCTGAGTCCTGTAGGCCTTAACATAAGCTGTAAGTTTTAAGAAAAAGCAAAATGACATGGAAAAGAAACTCAAGAGCCAGGAGATCTGGGTGCTGGCTCTGACAGGTGCACCAATAACCATCCCTTCAGGGCTGCAGATTGCTAGTCTGGAAATCAGCACTAATCCTCCCGGCCCTATCAATCCCACACATACTACGGGGATGACCCCCCTCCGAGGACTGCAGAAGCAGCACCTGCAAAAGCACTGGAGCAAGGGACTCCCACATCCATGTGTGTTTGTACGTGATGTTCCCCGAATCTCACCATGTGCACTAATACCTCTATTCTAACTTAGCAAGGCAGATGCAGACACTAAAAGACATCAGTTCAGGAACATTTCTTCTCCTCTAAACCACATTTGTTCTTACCCTGCACTCATTTGATTGTCTGGGATTCCAAAGACTATTTGGTGATTTTTTTCACAAGTGATGTAGGTTTTATAATGCAACACATGGTGGCAATCCTTTGGGGTGTGGGGCGGGGAGGACTGGGGCATGGTGGTGGTAGACTGGCTCTCTGGGTTGCCTGGAGTGGTAATTCAATCAAGCCAATTTCAACCCAGCATCTCAGTCCTTATCCTAGCTACTATGTACATCTTCATTTGGATTCAGAGACTTTCCTTCCCAAGACAGACACTAATTCCACTTATGAAAATCAAGGTGTGGGAGGCAGGGCCTGAGAGGAAGTACAAGAATGCGGAATTGAAAGTTGCAGAACATGACTGCTAGAAGTTGCAGGAGCTGATCCAACCCCTGACTGGAAGAGAACGGCGCGCTCAGCGAGTGGACAGAGACCTGACTGGTGTGATGACTGCAGGAACGCCAGCAGGGCACGGATTGGTGGGAGAGGACTATAAAGGGGGGATAGAGACGGCACAGTTCGTTTGATCGCTCCTTTTTTCTTCTCTTTACTTGCTCTTGCTTTACTGTAATAAAAACCCTACTGAAGGGGGATCAACAGCGTCCGGTGTCGTTCATCCACGGGCGGAGGAGCGACACAAGGGTGGGGAAAGTTTAGACATAAAAAGCTAGATAACTCAAGAAGTTCAGCTTTGCTGCTCTCTCTTTGTCCCTCTTTTTAAATTTTTATTTACTTGAAAGAAAGAGAGAGAGGGGTGTATCTCCCATCTTCTGGTTCACTTCCCAATGTCCACACAGCCAGGGCTGGACCAGGCTAAAGTCAATCTGGGTCTCCTCTGTGGGTGCAGGAACCCAAGTACTTAAGCCATCACCTGATGCCTCCCAGGGTGCCCGTTAGCTGGATCGGAAGCAGAGCTGGGACTTGAAACCAGGTGCACCAATACGGGATGCAGGCATTCCAAGTGGCATCCTAACCACTATGCTCGACTTTGTTATTCTTATTTATGAATAATTAGCAAAAGGAACTTATACCAAATGCACTTACATAAAAACCACAGTATCTTGACAATAACATGAATAAATGGCACTTCTCTCTGCTCAACTTAAATACCAAATTTACTTATAGTTTTGGAGCTCCTGAAAACTCATGGTGCCTATATTATAGTGCAGGTTTCTGATTCCAAGCCAGTTTGAAGTACCTCATGTGGGAGAGAAAGAAACTACTTTCCCTTGGACGCTACACTTAGCATCTACTTCATAAAAACACACAAGCCCCTTCCCAAATCACAGCTGATGCAGCAAAGCTGCTACAATTGGCTGGTCTTCCTCCATCTCCAGGACTGACCAAGGCCTGGGACCTTGGTTCTGAACACAGGCTGAGGGTAGGCAGGCCTGTTTCAGAAGTTGTAAAAGTATGGGAACAGTGCCCTAGCCCTAGCCTAGCCCTAGCCCTAGCCCTATGTGAGGACTGGTGTACCCCAAACACAAGCTCCCCAGTTCCATACCTTGGCTATGGCAGGCTCCATCTCTATCAAAATCATCTTTATTCTCAAACTCCAGGTCTTCTGACTTGAGGTCACTTCCTTCGGGAACATACATGGGGAAACCTTTTTTTCCCTCTGCACTTTCCTTCCAAGGTTCTTTTAAAAGCCCACGCGTCACTTGAAATGGCTCTGGTGCAACAGCAGTGGGTTCAGCTTCCATCGAGATACTACTGGTGTTGATGCTGTAGGGGTCCGGGTTATAAGTCTTGGGTTTTTCTACTTCAAATTCCTCATGCTCGAGGCCCCGTGCCCACCTCTCCATGTGCTTGCAGTGACACTGACAGGCTTCCGAGGGAAAGGCCCTCTGTGGTCCAGGAGTCTGGCCTCCTGCCTCCAGGCTTCCTTTCTGTGTTTCATCCACGTGGAGGCCTCGGCTCTTTTCCCTTAGGATATTTGGAGAAGGCTCAGAGAGATGCAAAACCGGTGGCATTTCCCTCATGCCTGCTACCACAGCCAAGCTTTCCTCCTCATTTTCCTCCTCTTCCTCCTCCTCATCACTGTGGTTCTGACCCAGAATCAGTTTACTTGCTAAACTTTTGTTTTCTAATACATCAATTAATTGCGGATCCGACGACAGGTTTCCTTTGGAGTCACAGACACTAAGGTTGCACATGTCTACAAGCCCACTTTCATTTCCTGGATCAGAGGACGGCGAAGGTAAGCATTTGGTGTCTAACTGCCCGATGGTTTCAGGCCTCTGTCCCACTTCATGGCAGCACGGCTCCCCTTCCTTTGAAACAGGCATCAGCAGATGTTTTCCATCTTTAATGTTCATCTGAGCTACTCCTGCTTCTAGGCTACCCATAAAAGAGGGGCTGGGAGCCACTTCTGCCTCGTGGCGGCCAGGCTGGCAGCTCCCGTCTGTGCCCACGGACATGGCAGCAGCATCCTTCCTGGGTTCTGCACTGGTGCCTGGACTTTCCTGAAAAGAGCCTGGCTGGCGGCAGAGCACCTTCTTACTGTACATCACGTTCTCCAAGGACTCGGGCAGCAGACTTTCGCCGTGGCTGATGGACATGACATCCTGAACTTTAGAGAGAAAGTTTTCACAGGTTACATCAGGTAAGCTGCCCCCAGGCAGACTGAGAGGGTCATCTCTGCTTTCTATTTTCACTAGATTCTCAGGTTCATTTTCAAGGCATTCTGAAGTCCTGCTCCTCTGAGTATAGGTAAGGGATTCATACAGTTTGCTGTTGGTCTGGTAAAGACAGCAGAGACTGCCTGGTGCCTGGGTGTTGGTTCTTTTATGCTGGGCATAGTTTCTATAGGCGTCCAGGAAGGACAGCTGGGGGTCGTTCATGATGTAATAGTCGGTGCGGTTTAGCCCGTGTCTGGCGGTGCCGATGAGCAGGTCGCGATCGTGCTTCCCACACTCCCACCAGACCGGGAGGTAGAGGCTGGGCCTGCAGAGCTGGAGACGCTCGTGCAGCTGAGGACACGTGAGCACCTGCTCTCGGATCTTCCGTAACAGCTCGATGCGGTACAGAGTCCTTGCAGCCCGCTCCTCGGTGATGGGTTCAACGTAGATGGTGGCGTCAGGGGGACCTGGAGAAAGAGGGAGACAAAGCCCATCACCAGAGGTGGCCCTCGGCTATCCCCTGTTCATCTGGGCCCTGTGATTTAGGCTTCGGAGCCCTGGCTTCTGAGCATGGCAGTTTGGGGGGGTGGGGGTCCTGCTACATGGACAGTAAAAGGGAAAGGAAGGCTTTTATGAAACAAGGACAGACCCAGTGGGGTGAAACAAGCCCAAGAATGTCAGTTCTGGAAATAGCATTAGTTCCCACTTGTTAAGCATACATTATGTGTTCTCTGCATTAGGAACTCCATATGCTTATCTAGTTCTCACAAGAACTTAAAATCACTGTCCCTGTTTTAGGAAAAAGAAACAGGCTCAGATAAGCTACCTGGCTTTGAATCCAGGTCTTGTTAGTCTTAACTCTACAGTCCAGAACTTTCCAATATACTCAGCTTCCAGACCTGAATGGAAACACTCATTCCACACCACATCAGGTGCAAAGGTGGGGGTGTCTGTGCATGCCAGAGTGTGAGGTGTGGGTCAGGTTCCCAGCTCCTGCCTTTGGCCTAGCCTAGCCTGGCCTAGCCTAGCCTAGCCTCAGCTGTTTCAGGCATTTGGGCAGTAAACCAGCAGATGGGAGCTATATCTCTCTGATTCTTAAGTAGATTAAAAAAAATTAAAAACAAGATCATGAATTTCTAAAACTTTTCTTGTCCTTCCATGAGTTCCCGCCTCAGGCAGACTCTACTGCCACAGCTCTGTCTAAGGAAATGCTGCAAAGTGAACTTCAGCAAAGTGGTCTCATGTGACAATGCACTGACTGGGTTTTCTCACCACCATCTTTCCACACGGGCAGACGACAGACACTCCGGCACATGGCCACGAAACTGTAGAAATAGTGTTCCAGGCTCTCATCCGACTTCTTGTCCAACCGGGAAATTATGCGGAACTGTGTCCAGTCAAAGGTTTTTTTATCTTGATCATAAATGACACCAAAGGAAGACACTGTTCGGTAAAAGTCAGCCTGCTCTCTCCTTGTCCACCTGCAGATTAATCAGGCAGGGAGGGTGAGCCCTCAGTTGCTTATTGAGTACATACTGTAAAAGCTATCAGATCAAGAAAGTAGGTAGGGCTGGTTTGTCTATTTCATGATTTATTTTTATTTTTGCTTAAGTTAAATTGGGCTGACAGACTTTTACAACAAAAACAGCCTATACCCCAAAGAGGTAAACACTTTCAAATCTTCCAGCTCTTTCTTCTGGTATTTTCCTCCCTAAGTCACATGATGAGTTGTTATCTCTGGAGTCAACATTTCTAGGAATCACCTACTTGCTTCTGCTTAGAGGAAATAAAGCTTTCAAAAACACCACACATATCCTGCCCTGATGACAAGCACACAGTCACAGGATTCTGCAGGGCCCTCCTAGACCAGTAAGTTCAACTTTTCTTCTCACAGCTGAGGAATGGTAGAGGAAAGACACTACCTTGGTACACAGACCCCGAGGTCCCCCTAGCTGCCTTTCTTCCTGCTTTCATGTGGGTGGGCTGCCCATAGCAGTAGGCAGACAAAGGTCCTCCTATTTACATCCTACAAGATGAAGATGCTGACTCAGGGAGCCAGAAGATTACAGGCTGCAGTCTAGAGAGGGGTCCCTGGGCATGGTGCACTCCACACCACTGGGAGTCCAGCTAGCAGCGTGCATGGGGAGAGGGTCCGTGGACCAGGGAGAAGCAGGGAAGAAGGGGCTCTAGTTCTTCTCTTTGGAGCTCTGCAAGGCAGGTCAGATATTTTTCATGAATCAGCAAGTCTTACAAAGTCAAAAGGAGCACCAGGAAGCAAATGAACTTGCTACATGGTGTTCTTTTTAATTCACCAGAAGCTTATCAGGACCCTGAGACACAAAGACTCAAAGATGGCGGCTCTGCTGACATTTCCTGGTGGCATCATTCCCAGCCTGTGCTGACAGAGTAACTCCAAGAGCTTACGCCTTCCTTCTGGGCCTGTGATTTATGGTTTAGTGCCCTCCTGTAGAGGATACAGCCGCATCCAGAGACAGAGACAGAAGCAGACCCCTCCTCCCAACACAGACCTGGAAAAGTGGCTGCTCGCAGTTAACTAGAGCAGCAGCTGCCCGCTGTTCCCTTGTCTGGGGAGGGAAGACGCCCTAAGCTCTGCTTCTGTAACCTCCAGTCATACATCTGTCCTAGTAAATCTGCCCCTGGTATCTCTTTTACAAACATACCGGGCCCACCAACCATTGGAAGTGTGGTCCTAAGTCACGTAGGCTGCAATTTAAATCCCCAATGCTGTGACAGCTAAGGTGCGATGCTGATGAACCTATAAATATTGTAAGAATCCTGGGATTGTTCAGTTCTCAAGAGATGACTCCAGCTGAGCCCACTAGTGTAATCAACTGCTTGATCCTCCTCTGTCTCTGGTGCCTGTTTGAACAAAGGGAGCTTCCCCACTCCAGGTTTCTGTAACACTCCAAGGCTTGACACAGACTGTAGCTGCATAAGACAGCTTCAATGCACACTATTCCCTTCATTGCTGAAAGAACAAGGGGATCTGAAATATGCCAGTGTGGTGTTTTTAAATTATATCCCCAGAGACTGGACTCAGGGAAGAGCGTCAAGCTGGCCAGTCATGAAAGTCTGGAAACTGACCGGCTGGCGTCCTGCATCTCATCAGATTCCTCAGTCAAGACAACGCCATCACGGCTGCAGGCTAGACCTGATGAGTTCTGGAGGCAACCTAACTTCACATGAGAACACAGACATCCGTGCCGCCTCAGCTCTCAGCTTTACCTTTGGTCACCTCTCCCCAGCGGGCAGCTCAGCATGCCCTTTTGGCCAATGGCTTTTACCTCTTCTGGGCATCCTTGTTGATGAGGTCCATTTCTGAGCTTCTCCTGAACATCTCTTCCTGAACCCAGTATCCTTGGTTACCTGGTCCCATAATCTCAGGTCGGCAGAGTTCCTTGCGGTTACAGCGCTGGTAAACGGTGACCAGTCGTCTGAGACGAGCTGTGAGGGCGGATGAGGCTGGCCAGGGTGATTTGTCTGGGTCGGAGCCATCCTGGGCTTCAAACACCAGTGAGGATATTAGCATTTACCAACAGAGCTAACACAGCGGGGACTGGTTTCTAGATTTTATTCAAAAACAAAGCTGACTCAATACTTTAATAAAATAGTTACTATTTTAACAACTGGCTCAGGAATTACTCAGCAAAGTGGGAAGGGTTGCATTTGCTTTGGAAACAATTTTATGTTGTTATCTCTCAAATACAGATGCACCCTTCTTTAGGGGCAGAACTAATTTGAGGACCTTTGCTCTAAAGAATACGAAGGCGCAGGCCCTCTGTTACCTTTTCTTTACAGAAATAGAGGCTTTTGTGTAGCTGGTCCTTCCAATGGCAAAAGCCTCAGTTAAGCCTGAACTCAGAAAATATAAAAACAAAAAACCCCAAACCAATCAAACTTCTATTGGAAAAAAAAAAAAAAAAAAGAAATCACAATTCTTTCTTAGCTCTCAGACACTATCCTAACTTAAGATATTATCAAGAGTCGTGATCACGGCCATGTTAAAGCTCTATGTGTGACTCCAGAAGAATTTGATAAAAGACAACTTACTTAGTTTTTCAAAAAGAGTTTCCTTAAAAAATAGTCTTTTTATGACACATGAACTCCAGCATAACTACAAACTGGGACCTTATTTTTCTTTGCCTTCAGAGGGGCACAGTCTCACCTGCCCGGCTGTCATCCTTCTTTTCACCAAAAATGCCATCGCCTCCATCACTGGAACTCTCCTAGGGATAAATGAGGCATCCCGTGAGCTAAACTGCAGTCCAGGAGAAATCACCCCAGAGTTCCTGTGCAGAAGGAATAAGCACGCACAAGAGACATTTCCTGTCCACGAACACCTCAAAGACAAGATGGTGACTGAAAAATAAAGGTTGCTTATGCACACCCTTGAAAGAAGCAGGGAGCAGTTTGTTTAAAATAAGCACTACGTTTTCCCTGGAATGATTCTGCCGAAAGAGAATCAGCTTTAAGGAGTAATGAACTGGCATGCTCTCTCCCTGGCAATCACATTTTACAAACACCATTTAAGCTGTGAATTTAAATATTTGCTTTATCATCGTCACTTGCGATTTAATACTGTCATTTCACCAAGACTATACTTGCATTTTTCTGTTTTGCTAGGAACAAGTGTCATGCTCACGTTCATTATGGTTAGCTTCCTTCACAGCAACAGACACTATTTTCATAAAACATGACTGCTCCAGACATGAGACCTGATGGTGCAAAACCCCAGGAATTTAAAATTAAAATCACAACTTGAGGCTTCAAAGCGAATGTTATGGGTGTGGAGCGTCTTCAGTTGGTGTCCTGTCAAGCCTGCTGTGATTTCTTCACAAACCCTGCCTTGGTCTCAGGAACTGGATTTTAAAAGATCCGCTATAGGCCGGCGCCGCGGCTCACTAGGCTAATCCTCCGCCTAGCGGCGCCGGCACACCGGGTTCTAGTCCCGGTCGGGGCGCCGGATTCTGTCCCGGTTGCCCCTCTTCCAGGCCAGCCCTCTGCTGTGGCCAGGGAGTACAGTGGAGGATGGCCCAGGTGCTTGGGCCCTGCACCCCATGGGAGACCAGGAAAAGCACCTGGCTCCTGGCTCCTGCCATCGGATCAGCGCGGTGCGCCGGCCGCAGCGCGCCGGCCGCGGCGGCCATTGGAGGGTGAACCAACGGCAAAAAGGAAGACCTTTCTCTCTGTCTCTCTCTCTCACTGTCCACTCTGCCTGTCAAAAAAAAAAAAAAAAAAAAAAAAAAAAAAAAAAAAAAAAACCACTATAATGGATGTGGGAGAGATTGTGGTATTTTTCAACCTTTTCAACCGGACTCTAGTCTTAACATTTTAACTTAATATATCTGAATGGCATCCTTTTTTTTTTTTTTTAAGATTTATTTACATTTTTGAAAATAAGAGTTACAGAGAGAGGAGGAAAGACAGAGAGAGATCTTCCATCTGCTGGTTCACTCCCCAGATGGCTGCAACAGCCAAGGCTGCACCAAGCCTAAGCCAGGAGCCAGGAGCTTCTTCCAGGTCTCCCATGTGGGTAGCAGGGGCCCAAGCACTTGGGCCATCTTCCACTGCCTTCCCAGGCCATTAGCAGGGAGCTAGATCACAAGTGGAGCAGCCAGGATAGGAACTGGTACCCAGATGGGATGTTGGCATTGCAGACTGGCAGCTTTACTGGCTACACCACAACACTGGCCCCTTGAACACCATCTTTTGCATCCTGAATGATGGCACATAATCATCTTGGGATTCAAGACCTTGCCAATTAGAACAGAGAGACAATAAGGGTCAGCAAACTGTGGCCTGCAGACACTTTTACGTGGCCCTCACACTTAGAGAACGGCTCTTATATTTTTAGAGGATAAAAAAGGGGAAGAATAGGAGGTTAAACTGCTGCCTGTGGTGCCGACATCCTATATGGGTACCGGTTTGAGTCCTGGCTGCTCCACTTTCGATCTAGCTCCCTACTAATGCTCCTAGGAAAAGCAGCAGAAGATGGCACCCTGCATCCATGTGGGAGATCTGGATGAAGCTCCTGCCTCCTAACTTCAGCCTGGCCCAACCCTGGCTGTTGGGGCCATTTGGGGAATGAAGATTTCTCTCTCTGTAACTTGCCTTTCAAAGAAAATAAATAAATCTTAAAAAAAAAAAAAAAAAAGTGGGGAGGTATACAACAGTAAATTGTATGTGGCCTACAAGTTTAAGATACTCTAGGGTCATTTACAGAAACTGTTTGCTGCCCTTGAACACACAGCACAGATCAGTAATCTAGAAACAGGAGTAGACAAACACCTACGATATCCAGTAGTTAACATTCAGAACACTCTCTTGGGCCATGGGATACCATGGGAGGGCCTGACAGAGAAAACTCTGGTAAAGAGGTATGGGAGCCTCTTGTCTGAATGTACTTCTCTCTTAAGTAGACTGGTGACAACAGTGAGTATCACTGAGAACCTATGTGTTAAGCACTGTGCAAAACACTTTCCATGGTCTCACATATTTATCAGAACTGTCTCAGGAGGCAGAAACTAGGACTATCCTCATTTTACAGATGCATAAAATGAGCCCTAGAAGAGTTTAGCAACTTGTCCAAGATCACATGGTTAGCAAGTGACTGAATTGGGATTCAAATTTGGGCGCCAACACTTTCAACCACTGAGCTACCTAAAATAGGGCAATAAGAAAGCCCCAGCCAGAAATCAGCTCCGGAGTGAAAATGTAACTAGTACTGGGGAGCACTAGCTAATTAACCTCCCTTTCTTAGACCAGAAGTACCTCTCTTGTCAATCATGAGTGGAAACCCAGGCTGATCTAGTGTACCATTCTCAAGTGGCACCTAAATAGCCACTGTACCCTGTTTTACTGAAGTAGCTAAGAAACAAAACCAATCTATGCCTTAAATCTTTCCCTTCTTTTTGAAAATCCCTAAAGTACCTGTGAAGATCCTCTGGAAGCCAAAATTTACAAGTAAAGTTGCTTCCAGTGGAGAAACACGCCACAGCTTAGAAGATGTGGGTGGTAGGCCCTGGAGCTACCGTGCTTCTTATTACAACATACTGACAGCTGTCATGACCATCATCACACCCCAAATCTACAGGTACAGGCTCCCAGGCAGGGTGAGGAAGGCATACAACACACACGAGTTTCCCTTCTAGTTCATCCAGAGCTTTCTGTTGGTGAGGAGTTAATAAAAACAAAAAGCTTCAAGTCAAAGTCCTAAGTAAGGAAAACTTTTAGAATGAACAAGTGCGTTTTCTGTATCTAGTCCTCTCTTGGAGGGACTCTTGCCCTCTAGAACTGACAGCACATCTTAGCCCTTGTCCGTTGGTGGCTCAGATGAAAAAGATGTCCGTTCTAGGCAACAGCTGATTTAATGTAAGCATGTGAGGGGCTACAGAAATGACAGGCCTAGGTCACCAGAAGTGGACAGACCCTTAACACACAGAAAGCTCCGCATCTCAACTGCACAGCTGAACGTTAAGGCCCTCCATTTCTTTTTGCGTGACTCAATCTGGAGAAATGTTCACCCTGGAAGAGGTGCATGAATCAGCCATTTCCAGTGAGGCCCCAGACAGTGCTGACATCACAACGTGAACAAGCCACACCACTTGTTTACAATATCCAGTGTCTCCTCCTTGGGGAACATGATGCTTGGGTTTGGCAGACCACGGCTCCATGGCCTCAGCTAACTCATTTCCATCTCTCTCAAGCTCATTTCTTTTTTTTTTGCAAAATGGGCAATTGTGGCACACAAATGAGTAGATGTATGTAAAGTACTTAAGCAAAGCAGATGCCTATCAGGTGCTAGCTGGGGCTAAGGAAATGCTGACAGTCTCAGTTACTAGATCTCTACCTAACATTTCTATGCTCAGGCTCAAATGTGTGCTAAAGCTTTGTGACATGAGGCAACACAGCAGGAACAACGGTCTCCTGAGCCCCAGGTAAGCTGCAGACACTGTACCAAGGGCTTCATATGCATTTCTTCATCTATTCATTCTCACAATCCATTGTAGATAGGAGGAATCTGACAGTGTTGCCCAATATTACACAAAGTCTGGTAAGTGATAAAGGTGGAATACAAGTCCAGAAGGTCTGACTCCAGACCCAGAGCTGTGACCTGCTATTCAGTGGATGGGAGAAGGACTGTGCCAATTTTTTTAGTTACTGTCAGTAACTAAAAACAACTGGACTCCATGCCCACTACTTCCCTGCTGGGGCATGAGGCTCCCTTTCCTTATCTGAAACCAGGTGCAGTCTTGGCTTGCCTGTGACTGCCCTCCAGGCCTGGCTGCCTCCTCCAAGTGGTCCAGGAGTGAGTGAGCTGGTGGCAGGGGCAGTGCAGACCTTGTCTGACCTTCAGACACAGGAAATTTCTTCCATGTTTTTGCAGCAACCCAGAACCAATGTAACAGGTGAAGAGCCATCTCCTTACATTTAGCCAAACAAAGCATATCTCATGACTGTCAGGAGCTGCACTAGGTTATGAGGCTACAACGGTGAAAAAGATGGAACCTTCGTCCTCCTGGGGCCAAAGTCTGGTGGTTATGAGAAACACAGAGATACACAATGGCCACATCATGTGGTAAGTGGTCTCAAACATGGTAGGAAAACAAGCAAAAGTTGTTAAATCTGCCAGACAAAGCTGGGTAGAAGACACCCATGGGGTGATTTCAGAGCTAGATATTGAGATGCACAGGAGTTTGCCCAGGGAGAATATGAGGCCTCTCTGTAAGGTGACAGGATGTAGAAAGGCAGAACTGAATAAAAAGGCCCTACACTATGACTTTCATTTTGCAGGAAAATTGAGCATCCTATTCTTACATAATCTTCACTTAGGAAGTAGATACACACAAAATGTCAACATAAAATCCAAGAATTTTATGAAAGAAGGGTGGCAGGATTTAGAAGAGAGGTGAGCAAAGGAGACACTGCTTTTACATCCTCTGGCTGTATGAATGTCTCTGTTTCTAAAAATCATCTATTTCTTTGAAAGAGGGGAGAGAGGAAGGTAAAGAGGGTAGGAGAAGGCAAGAGAGAGAGAGAGATCTCCCACTTACTGGTTCATTCTCCAAATGTCTGCAACAGTCAGGGCTGAGCCAGGGCTAAACCAGGAGCTGGGAACTCAATTCAGGTCTCCCAAGTGGGACCAAAGCGCTTGAGCCATCTCCTGTTGCCTCCCAGGGTGTGAATTAGCAGGAAGCTGGAATCAGCAGCAGTGCCAGGACCTGAACCTAGGCACTCTGATAGGGAATGCAGGCATCCCAAGTGGCACTGTAACTGCTATGTTAAATGCCTGCCCCTGATGTTTTATTTGTAGCAGATTAGTTCCTAATTCAAGTTTTTTACAATGGGATTTAACCATTTTAGACACCAAATGTCCCTGTGAGTTTTATCTTGTCTCACTTTGGCTGTGACTTCATGGTTGCATCCACACCAGAACACAGCACAGCCAACTGTAGCAGAGCTACCTTTCACAACACAGCTGTATTGATGAGAGATGTCACTTTCCCTGCATACTAGGTTTCATAGAGAAAGATTTCCCATATCATCCACGCTCCAGATCATTAAAATCAAACTTTCAGCCTAAGCGTGTTAGAAGCTCTCTGTAGTTTTACTCATGCGGCTGTATCTGAAATCTGTAACCACTTACTAATCAACAATGCTATCGGCATTAAAAGAAAGAAGGCAGGGGAAGGAGCTGACTAGATCACCTCAATGTCCCTCCCAATCCAAACATTCTATGGTTTTCTAAGGTCATAGTTTAAAAGGACAACTACAGTGTGGCCAGAGTAGTGAGGGGTCTGGAGCTGATATAATTCAAAGAAATGCAGGAGCAGAATATTTTACCTGAAGAGTTAAAGAGATTAAAATAGCCAGCTGTCCTCAAAACTGAAGAACTCCTATCAGGGAGGAAAGGAAGAATGGTCGTACCAGGAAATGAGACGGAATCGATGAAATCAACTAGGAGGCAGACTTCTGGTTCAGAATTAGTAAGTGTTGTCCAACAAGACAACGATTCCCTGGGAAGGCGGCATGCACCTCTTGGAAAGTGCCTAACCTGCCTGGAATGATCCTGCAGGGGTTTCCCATGCAGAGGGAGTGGCTCCCCGAGACACCACTCCGGCATGTGTTGAGGGTCTGTCAACGTTACGGTTCTGCTTTCTGTTAAGTGGCTCCCCTGTTACGCCCATGCCTGTTTAATCCAGGGGAACCAGTCAACAGGCCCTTGAGACAACGCTTCTCTAATCCTGCCTGCGGAGAACAGAGCTGAGAGAAGGAAATCCCAACCAGTGTCTTCCACATGGGAGCAGCAAGCAGGGCGGGAGGAAGGGGTGAGGCGGCAGGCCTGGTTCAGTCGGTGGCCATTCTGCTGACCTGGGCTGTTGCAGCATGGGGAGCAGAAATTTGCTGAATCTGGTCCTAATCTGTCCACCCCCAAATCTGGGAGGAGCCTCTCCCCATTCCATCTGCTTCTGATTACATTCTATAGCCCAGGTCTTAAGGATCTGAAGAGCCAAAGAAATAATACTGGCATTAGTTTTGTGAACAAATAAAAAGTAGAGTCAGTAACCCTACTATAAGGAAACTGAAGTTATTTTTACTGATTCCGCCACAATTCCTTGGGTGCCGTGGTGGCTGGTAGGTTAAATGTGTGAACATTAAGGGAACAGCTTTCAGAGCCAGGGCTCACTGGCTGTGTTTCCACAGGAGCTATTGCTGGGGGTAAGGAACTTATTTCTACCAAAAATACTTCCTACTTTTTTGACTATGAAAAGAATGTTTGACTTGAAAGAGGAGTACCTGAATACTTAGGCAATTTCTAGTCTTAACTTGGGCATCTACTAGCTGTGAGAATTTGGCAAAGCCCTTTAACTTCCACAGCCTAAACTCTCTTCAGCTGTCAAATGAGGGCAATGATAGCTGATGGCCTTACTTCACAGGGGGCAGGTGAGGCGCATCTTACATGGAAAATGAGTTTAGAAAGACTAAAGTTCCCTATGAAAACACAGTATTACTTTAATTTCTTCAATGCTGGAGTTTTTTCCTATTGGGAAACACATCCCAAATTCTGAATAAAAAAATAAGCGTTTAAGCCAGGGACTGGAGTGCAGAACTTGGATTTAATTGTCAAGATCGGAGTTCAGCTTCCTTCAGGTCCAGGGTCAGAGACTTCATGCTAATTTGCTTCAATCCACTGCTTCCCAAACCTTGGGCATATAGGGAGCCTTATCTTTGAAAAATAATTGTTTCCCATTTTGGTGCCACTGTTATAGGAGTAAGAGTGGATAGAATGTCACATATTCTGCAAGCTAGAATAAACAGCAAAGGAAAGAACTGACTGATAACTCGTGGCTGGAGGTCAGGATAAAGGGGACCTGGTAAAGGAGCTGCTTGTGGACAATGCTACAGTAACTTTTGGGATCCGGAATCCATGGCGCCCTAACAGATTTATTTACTTTACTGCTCAAGGCTACAGAAAATTTGGTCACATGATGCTAGGGAACAGATGAAGTCTCAGTCTATTTATGCAAAATCTCAGAAACTAATTCTACAAATTCAATTTCTGCTTCTGGGGTATGTATATATACCTATTCCTCACTCTAAGTACCATACAAACCATCAGACATTATACATAAAACCAACATAAGAAAACTGAAGGGCGAGTAGAAGCAAAACCTACTTTCTCCAGCAAAGGATCAGGACAGGGACAAGATAGGAACACAGAAAATGTGAAGACACTGACTGCATTACTCTAGCCCAACAATACAGAAAACCTGGGCTCACCCCACCCAGGCCAGCAGAAGTCACGAGGGGAGCCCAGACCTCTGCTGCATCCAGGTGGTAACAGGGAACCCCACCCATCTCCCTGCTGCAGTGGGAGCCAGGACTTTGATCTCTGATGTGTGATGCTGAGCCCAGCCCCACCCCTGGCACCAGCAAAGGTCATGAAGGGGACTGGACTTTCATCCCTGTTCAGTAGTAATGAGAAACATCCCTTCAGGAGTTAACAGGAGCAGACTGGGAGGTGAGCTTCTGCTCCCTCTGCGCAGAGAAAAGGTGACCCCACACCTTCCTTGTGTGGACTCAAACAGAATACTTAAATGAGACCCAGTCTCACCACATAGTATCTCACAATGTCCAGGTTTCAATCAAAAGTCATGTATCACCAAGAATCAGGAAGACCTCAAACTGAATGAAAAAAGAAAAGCAACAGATGGCACCCTGAAATGACAAGAGATCTCAGAATGATCTGACACAGGAATTTAAAGCAGTCACCAATGAGCAATCCAAGCCTGCCGCCACAAAGGAAAAGGCTGTCAATCTCAGCAAAGAGACAAAGACCCAAAGAGCCAATGGAAACTTTATTTATTTAAGATTTATTTATTTCGGGGCTGGCGCTGTGGTGTAGCGGGTAAAGCCGCTGTGATACTAGCATGCCATATGGGCACTGGTTCGAGTCCTGGATGCTCCACTTCCAATCCAGCTCCCTGCTAATGCACCTGGGAAAAGCAGTAGAAGATGGTCCAAGTGCTTGGGCCCCTGTACCCATGTGAGAGACCCAGAAGGAGCTCCTGGCTTTGGATCAGTCCAGCTCTGGCCACTGAGGTCATCTGGGGAGTGAATCAGCAGATAGAAGATCTCACTCACTGTTTCTCTCTCTTACTCTGTCACTCTGCCTTTCAAATAAATAAATAAATCTTTTTCTTTTTCTGGTTCATTCCCTAGATGGCCGCAATGGTTGGAGCTGTGCCGATCCAAAGCCAGGAGCCAGGAGCCTCTTCCGGGTCTCCCACACGGTTGCAGGGGCCCAAGGGCTTGGGCCATCTTCTATTGCTTTCCCAGGCCACAGAAGAGAGCTGGATCGGAAACGTAGCAGCCAGGATATGAACGGGCACCCATAAGGGATGCCGGCACTGCAGGTGGCAGCCTTACCTGCTACACCACAGCGCTGGCCCCAATAAGTAAATCTTTTAAAAAAAATTTCTTTCAAAGGCAGAGTTCTAGAGAGAGGGAAAGACAGAGATCTTCCATTTACTGGTCACTACCCCAGATGGCTGCCAAAAGGCTAAAACCAGGAGCTGCTCTTTGCAGGTGCATAGCAGGGAGCTGGAAGTGGAGTGGCCATAACTCAAAGCAGTGCCCACACAGGATGCTGCTGCTGCTGCAGGTACAATGCTGTGCCACAATGCTGCCCCCAGTGTGATTTCAGATTTCAAAAATATAATATACAAAAAACAAACAAAACATTCTCAGTGGACAGGTTCAGCAGCAAAATGGAGGAAAAAGAGGTAATAATAAGTAAACTTGAAGATAGAATAATAGAAAGTATCTAATGTGAGAAACAGACTGGAAAAAAACTAAGAGATGTACTTCAGAGGCCTGTGAGACTGTAACAAAAGGTCTGACATGCATTCCATCAGCAGCCCAGAAGGGAAGGAGAAAGGGGCGGGGCAGAAGCCATGCTGGGGGAAACCACGGCTGAAGACGCCCCCGATTTAGCAGAAGACATAAACCTTCAGTTTCAAGAAGATGAGAGAACTGCAAACAAGAAAAAATTCAAAGAAATTCACACACACAAAAAATCACAGTTAAACTTCTGAACATTAAAGACAAAGAAAAAAACAGTCCTGAAAGCAGTGAGCGACAAGAGGCCTTACGCCTAGGGGTACAAACATAGCTTGAATGCCAACAGCCTTCTCATCAGAAACCAATCAGACTAAGAGGAAATAGCAGAACATTTTTTTCCCTGGAGATTTGATTTATTTTATTTTATTTTATTTATTCGAAAGATAATTACAGAGACCATCTGCTGGTTCAGTCCCCAAATGGCCGCACTGGCTGGGGTTGGGTAGGCTGAAGCCAAGAGCTTGGAACCCTGTCCAGGTCACCAAAGTGAATGCAGGGGCCCAAGCACTTGAGCCATCTTCCTCTGTTTTCCCAGTGCATTAGCAGGGAGCTGGGTCAGAAGTAGAGCAGCCGGGGCCGTCACTGTGGCGTAACAGGTGAAGCTGCCGCCTGCATCAGTGCTGGCATCCCATATGGGTGCCAGTTCAAGTCCTGGCTGCTCCACTTCTGATCCAGCTATGGCCTGGGAAAGCAGAAAATGGCCCAAGTCCTTAGGCCCCTGCACCTGCGTGGGAGACCCAGAAAAGCTCCTGGCTCCTGGACAACTGGGGAGTGAACCAGCAGATGGAAGACCTCTTTCTCTCTCTGCCTTTCTTCTCTCTGTGTAACTCTGACTTTCAAATAAATAAATCTTAAAAAAAAAAAAAAAAAGTAGAGCAGCCAAGACTTGAATTGGTGCCCATATGGGATTCTGGCTTAGCAGGCGGCAGCTTAACCCACTAGGCCACAACGCCAGCCCCTATGTGTCAGAATATTTTTTAAGAGCTGAAAGAAAAGAACCATCAACCCAGAATTCTACATTCCATGAGAATACCTGAAGGAATGAAAGAGATATTAACACATTTTCAGATAAAGAAAATCTGAAGAGAACTGTCACCATCAGAACTATCCTCCAGAATGGCTAGTGGGGGACTGGCTTTTTGGTGTGGTGGGTTAATGTACCACCTGCCAAGCCAGCATCCTATGTTGAAGTGTTGGTTTGAGTCCTGGCTGCTCCACTTCTTTTTTTTTTTCTTTAAAGATTTATTTATTTATTTGAAAGGCAAAGTTACACAAAGAGAAAAGGAGAGGCAGAGAGAGAAGTCTTCCATCTGCTGGTTCACTCCCTCGTTGGCCACAATGGCTGGAGTCGAGCAATCCAAAGCCAGGAGCCAGGAGCTTCTTCTGGGTCTCCCACACTGGTACAGAGGCCTAAGGAGTTGGGCAATCCTCTACTGCTTTCCCAGGCCATAGCAGAGAGCTGGATTGGAAGCGGAGCAGCCGGGATACGAACTGGTGCCCATATGGGATGCTAGCACTGCAGGCGGCGGCTTTACCTGCTATGCCACAGCACTGGCCCCTGCTCCACTTCTAATTCAGCTTCCTGCTGGTACACCAAGGAAGGCAGCAGAAGGTACACCAAGGAATGCCACTCATGTGGGACATGCAGATGGAGCTCCTGGCTCTTGGATACAGCACGGCCCAGACCTGGCCATTGCAGCCATCTGGGGAGCGAACCAGTGAAGGAAGATCTTGGGGAGTGAACCAGTGATGGAAGATCTGTATCTCCCTGATGCTCTATGCTCTGCTGCCTTCCAAATAAATAAATAAACCTTTTTTATGGCTTGTGGGGCTTCCCAAACAGAAGGAGAACAATAAAGGAAGCAATCTTGGAATGGCATCAGCAGAATGAACACAGTAAACAAAAACATGGGTAGGTGTGTGTGTGTTGGGGTACAATTGGTTAAGATACCCCTTGGAGTGCTGGTTAGAGTCCCAGCAACTTCTGCTTCCAACTAAATCACCCTGGGAGGTAGCAGATGATAGCTCAAGTACTTGGGCCCTGCTACCCATGTGGGAGACTTCTGGGCTCTTGAATTCTGCCTGGACAAGCCCTGGCAGTTGTGGACATTTGGGGAGTGAAACAGCTGATGGAAGATCTATCTCTGTGTCACTCCGCTTTTCAAGTGAATGAAAATAAATAAAGAAAATCTAAAAAATACAGGCAAATACTGTAGACATTTACAGTTTTCTTTTCTTTTAAGAATTATTTTATTTCTTTGAAAGACAGAGTTACAGAGAGAGGTAGAGCCAGAGAGAGGTCTTCCATTCTGCTGGTTCACTCCCCAAATGACTACAATGGCCAGAGCTGAGCTGATCCAAAGCCAGGAGCCAGGAGCTTCTTCCAGGTCTCCCACATGGGTTCAGGGGCCCAAGGACTTGGCCCATCTGCTACTGCTTTCCCAGGCCATTTAGGAGAGCTGGATCAGAAGAGGAGTGGCCAGGACTTGAACCAGCGCCCATATGGGATGCCGGCACTGCAGGCTGGGGCTTTAACCCACTGCGCTACAGCACTGGCCCCAACATTTTTACAGTTTTCTAAATTATATTTGACAGTTGAAGCACAAATTATAACAATATGTGATATGATTCTAAACCTATGCAGAATAAATATTTTTGACAATTATACTACAAATGGGAAAGGATGAGGTATGGTATTTACACTTAACTTTAACTGGTAAAATCATGCTCTTCAACTTATGGTTATGACCTGATAAGCTCAAAGTTGAAAGTATCCTAATTCAAATTGCACTGAACCTATCTAACTTATTGAACATCACAGTTTAGCAAACAAGTGCACTGTAGAGTATCAACTGTTTACCCTCGTGATAAGAGTGGCTACCAGGAACTGTGGCTTGTGGTTGCTGCTGACCAACACTGCATTGCATACGGCTAGCATGGGAAAAAAACAAAATTCAAAATATGGTTTCTACTGAATGCACACAACATTATGAAGTAAAAAAAAATCATTAAGCCCAACTTTCATAAGCTGAGGACCACAGATAGTAGACTGTGACACATTATGAATCTATAATGAAATACCTAGTACACTAAATGCTACAAAAACCCAATACAGATAAATGAAAATAGTATGTTAAGAAAAAATGTTAATAAAGCCCAGGGAGACAAGAGAAATAAAACAAAATAAGAAAAACAGAAAATAATAAGAAATGTATCAACAATTACATTTGGGCTGATGCAGTGGCATAGCAGGTTAAGCTGCTCCCTGTAGTGCTGGCATCCCATTAAATAAATAAATAATAAAAACTTAAACCTATAGTTACAACAAAATAGCAAGTTTATTAAAATAGAAATGCAACACAGTGTATATGTTCTGTAATAATGCTGAGGAACAGGGAATGCAAGTGCAGCAATGCAGAGCAGTTCCCGAGACCACCACCAAGGTTGGAATTTCCCTCTCGACATGAAAGACGGTGCGACTGACAGCACACCCGACTCACCGTTTGTTTCTGGAGGCCATCTAATTTGTCCTCAGTATTGTCTTCTTTGTCCATGTTGCCTCTGAATAAAAGTTAGGAAATAAACAAAGCATCACATTCCACTCAGTTATTTTGTAACCAGGATGCTGGCAAGAAAACCCAAGTCCCTGGCCTCTACACATCTGAGTCCTTCCCTCCTTTCAGGGAGATCCTGATATGGGAGACACCATCATCAGATAGTGTCATCACTTCTACAGGCAAGGGCCCCACTCCACTGAGAGAGCAATGTGGGCTCCAGCCTCATGATCTCAGGGTGGTAACTGTCCATCTAAGGTTGCCTGAATATGTGGCTCTGATAAAAGAACAGGATTTTAAACCTGTGCAAACCCAGTGTGGCCTGATGTACCCACCCCAGATCTCAGACCTCAGGGTGCCTCTTCCCTAGAATCACTTACACTTGGCAAGAGCTGCCTCTGGGCAGGGGGCTCTGCAGGCACTGCAGAAGGGCATTCTGGCCTCTTTACCCCTTGGATGCTTTGCTGCTGGCTTAGCTGCCTAATGCTTCTCTCCTGTGACCTTAACTATTGCTGATGTCTGTTCTTCATGTTTCCTTTTAAACGTGAATCTGCAATGTTGCTGTTCTTGCTGCTCGGGTCCTGGAGGCGCAGCAGTCTCCTATCCTCATTGCTTAGCCACAGAGGGAGCAGTCACCCCAAAAAATCATGAGCTTTTCATGTCACAGTCAGGTACCTCTCCTTGAATCGATGTTTTCCTTGAATCGGTGAATCTAACATTCGGATCACAAGTTACCTGGGGGTTTGTTAACATCTCCCAGAATGCAGCTTTATTGCCTGTCCACAGGAAATACCTCTGGGGCACAGAATATTATGGCAGCTAAAGTGTTCACCAGGGCTTAAGGACAGATAGAAAATGCATCTTAGCTTTTCCAAGCCTCAGTGGACAGTCAGGGGCTCCTAGCATTGCTACTCACAGCCAGGCCTGGTTACAGTCCCAGGCAAGCAAAGCAGTATTTGCTACTTTAGGGGAAAAGACTGAGTCAAACAGTGAAGAGAGCAATGTCATATCTTCCAACAAAATATATATTTTGGAGAACTACAGTTAATTTAGTTTTCCTGTGACATTAGGCCAACAGTAAATAAAACAACCCAAAGGAATGCTGCTTCCACACTTCTGCACACACCCAAGGACAGAAATGCATGCCACGCCCATCAGGCAGTGGCTCCTAAATCTGCCTTAACTATGGACTGGGCAATCCTGAAATAATCCTGGAATTTCATGTGGGGAGCATCCAGGTCAGGAAGCCTGTACTCATGTGCCTCTGCTTAGTTCTCTGCCAGCTAAGAGCAGTCTGAATTCTTCCTCTAGGATCCTCAACCAGACAGGAGACAAACCTGGTTATAGGATATGTGGGCAGCCTGGGGAAGCCAGGAAGGACAGGAACTGACATTTGGCTCAAAGTGCTTAGAAGTCAAAGCAGAGGCCTAGAGCTAGAAGGGTGTAACCAGAGTACCAATTCTGGAAGGCAGCCGCATGTGACAAGGTTTAAAGGAGACACCAGACACCGAGGCAGACACAGGAAGGCACTGATGTAGGCAAAAGGGGTCAGAGTGGCATGACATCACATGCAGTTGCCCTGTGTGGCATCTCACCTTTCGGGGATGTCTGAGGTGCCATCTGTGACACCCTGTTCTGCAGAAAGGGACTTCTCGTCTGGCATCCCAACTTTCTCCAGAAAGCAGAGTGCTGGGTCTGCTCGCATGGCATTGTACCTCTCATAACCTGACCAGGGAGAAAGAGAAACACAGAAGCCACATCAGAACTCACAAAACGTGCCTCAGACTCCAGACTGTCATTTATTTCCCTTGTTAAGTAAAAGCTAAAACGAAACAAAGGAAACATTTATTTAAGATGAATCAGACCCTGCAAGGCTTCCTGTCAGGGAAAGATCCTGGAGCTACAGCACACTCCTGGCTCGCACTTAGTCCACAAGCCCCTCTCTAAAAATATGAAGAGAAACAGTAAATCTATCTTGTCTTGAGGAAACTTCCTAAATCCAGGCTGCCCTTGAGGGGCCACAGGCACCTACTGCGCCTGAGAGCTGTCGACAGCATCGGAGGTTTTGCGCAGAGGCTTGCTTTCTTCCTTTTCCTTTATTTTCTCTCTAAAGCCTCAACCAAATACTCGGTGATTCTAATGGGGCTGGCTTGGAGACAGAACCATGGCTACTTCCTCTCCCTGAGGCAGGGCTATGTCTACAGTAGGCTAAAGCTGTGTGTTTCTTAACAAAGAATATCACTGCAGCATCCCAGCTCACAGCTGACCAAGGCATGGAGGCGAGGCAGACAGGGCTTCCTAGTACAGATCCCTGAAAAGTGAACATTAGATAGCCCGGCTTTCTGCAAAGAGCTGAGCATCACATCTCCACCAGCTGCAGGGTACCTGGGAATTCCACTGTCCCCTGGTGGTTATGCCATGGTGGGGGAGGGGGCGGTAAGCCCAGACAAGGGTAGTCAGGTGTGCCCAATAGTACCCAGATGAAGAGAGGCCTAAGCCTTTGGTCATGGAAAGTCTGATGGGCAGCAACCATGAGAGGCAGCATCTGCACTGGACTGCGCAAGGCACTAAGGATGGGCCCATGAGGCATCTGTCCTACCTCCTCCATAACCAATCTGACTAAATAGGTCTGGCCCTATCCAGGGTCTACAAAGATGACGCAGGTCCAGTTCTTCCACACTGAGCACTGAGTACAGGGGCTGTCTTCCCCCCCACCTTTATAGCACATCTTCTGAAGTCACCCTGTACCACAAAGAGGCACCTCATGTGGGGAGCCATTGCACGGCGCCCTAAAGATGGCGCCGGCTCCTTTCCCCCGGAAGGACTGGCGAGAAACAAACATCTCCTAATAAGGAGATGTCTGAGCTCCCTTCCGGCTTCCGCATTGCTGTACCAATCAATGCTTGCCACTTGGCTGCTTTTGATTGGTGTGCTGATGGCTATAAGAGGGATGGGAGAGGGAAGGAGGCGGAAGAAGAAGCTTGTTCAAGGTTCCTGAATAAACTGCTTGAAGAAGAGTTCGGGTCGTGTCTTCCTTGCTGGTCGAGGGACGCGACAACTGGTGGCCCGTACGGGGAACCATCTCAAACGCGAACTCAGAACTTCCTGCAGTCAGGGCAGCGCTGGTAAGTCCCCCAGGAAAATAAGGTGGGGATCCGCGATAAGAGCGGGAAGTCCTGCGACAATAGCGGGAGGATAGCTCTGCGATTAAAGCAGAGGAAGTTCTGTGACAAAAGCAGAAGGAGCTCTGACCCGTGGCCAGGGAAAGAGTACAATATTTGACGGTGGGTAATTCACAGTCCCATCCAATTTTTCTGGCGCTGAATGCGCTGCTTTGAGAAAACGGTTTGAAACTTAAGCCTAGTACATTGCATAGGTTTTTACGTAACTGCGATACCATTGCACCCTGGTATGGGGTTTCGGGAAGCCTTACTATCCCTTCATGGGACAAACTAGGCAGGGATTTGGATTTTGCATTTGAACAGGGTAATCTTGAAGGGGGAGTGAGACCAATATGGAAGTTAGTGCGAGCATGCCTCGAGGATGAGCAGTGTAGTGAAACTATTCTGAGCAGTCAAGCTGCCTTGGAGGAGCTTCAGGAAGAGCGCTCCGAGAGAGCTGCCAGTGAAAAAGGGAAAACTTTGAAGGAGAGTCAGAAAAGAACTAGGAAAAAACTGTACCCCGATCTTTCCGAGTTGCACAGCCCCTCCTTAGTAAGTAGTACTAGTGCAGAAAGTAGCTCAGAAAGCAGCAGTGAGTCTGAAGAGTGTGGTGATAACAAAGAGTCTGGTATAAAGCAAGTACGGGAATTGAATCGGCAAATGAGGATTTCCAAAAATTACAGCCGCTGAGCCATTACCAGGTGCTCCAAATATATTTACGGATGGGTCAAAAACAGGCTGTGGCCGGCGCCGTGGCTCACTAGGCTAATCCTCCGCCTAGCGGCGCCGGCACACCGGGTTCTAGTCCCAGTCAGGGCACTGGATTCTGTCCCGGTTGCCCCTCTTCCAGGCCAGCTCTCTGCTGTGGCCAGGGAGTGCAGTGGAGGATGGCCCAGGTGCTTGGGCCCTGCACCCCATGGGAGACCAGGAAAAGCACCTGGCTCCTGGCTCCTGCCATCGGATCAGCGCGGTGCACCGGCCGCAGCGCGCCGGCCGCGGCGGCCATTGGAGGGTGAACCAACGGCAAAGGAAGACCTTTCTCTCTGTCTCTCTCTCTCTCACTGTCCACTCTGCCTGTCAAAAAATAAAAAAAATAAAAAAAAAAATAAAAAAAAAAAAAACCAGGCTGTGGGGTTTATATGGTAGAGGCTAATGACCCGGTATTTCATCAGTTTCAGCCAGGCTCACCTCAAGTTGTGGAATTAAAAATAGTTATTGAAGTCCTTAAGCAGTGCTCTTTTGCCTTTAACTTGTTGTCAGATTCCTTATATGTGGTGAACGCATTAAAGATATTGGAAACCGCAGGACTGATTAAACCTTCTAGCCCAATTGTATCCCTAATGTCAGGTGATTGCTCATTGTCTGGATGCATGGGCCGCCTGGGGGAGACCCCAGGTGCTAAAAACTGATAATGGCCTGGCCTATACATCTCAAACCTTTACCACCTTTTGCCAAAAAATGGAGGTTCAACTTGTCCATGGATTGCCGTACAATCCTCAGGGCCAGGGCATAATTGAGCGAGCACACCGCACACTGAAAGAATATCTTTTAAAACAAAAAGGGAGATGCAACAGGCCAGGAGAAAGAGAAAGGAAAAATTCCACAGGTATCTTGACCTAGAGAAAAGTCTTAATTCGATAACCCTTTCCAACTTGATGGGTTTTTCTCTTTACAGTTAATAAAAACTTAAGCAATGGGCTCATACGCTAATAATCAATTCTTTTCTGTGCTGCTGTAGCTAACTTATCTAATGAGAGTTTTCATGTGTCTTGAAGGTTTCACAATTTTCTATTGCCAGTATGAGTCTTGATTGGAAAAACTGCATCATGAAGCTGTTTACGTTATATCTTTAATGTTTGAGTGAGTACCTAACTCTGATTAGATCTAGTCCACAGCCTTGGTTAAACGTACTAATTTTTGACTAAAATGGTTTGACTCTCTGATAGTTTAAATTCTAAACCGAGTCTTTCAACTTTGGGGCTTCCAGTTGGATCCCTGGAACTCTCAAAGGATGGGACTCTAAATTTGTTAAAGTAACAGCTGTTTGAGTCAATTCAAATTATACAAAGTGTATTAAAATGTAGTAAATGAGGTCAAATCTATGTTGTATTCATGTTTTTGCTTTTCAGCTAGAGTAGTCTTATAAAAATGAGAGTAAATTCTGTGTATACAAGCCTTTATGTTGTTAACTCAAGTAAGCCAATACAGATTGGTTCAGAAAATCGGGTTAATGCAAACGCCCTTTGGTTCACTTGCTCAGTTTTACATTTACATGTCTTTGATATGCTTTAAACTTGTTTCTCTTAAGGATGAAGATCTTTTCAAAGTTGTAAATATGCACTAGTGACTGTTGCTGCCCAAGTGGTGTTATCCTTATGTTACTTAAAAGCATGGAAATGTAATTTTGACTTTTAATTCAGATAATGGTGTGGTATTCATTAATAGCTCAGTGTTTTAAGTTATCCAGGCGTCGGTGCTAAGTAAAATATGGAAAATGTATTATGTGTACTTTTAACATCTTAAATTTGATAAGACTTTTAAGTTTGCCAGCATGTATTCTCATAGGTTGTCCATACATGATAATTCAAGACTGTAAAAGTAACTACAGGTATAAAGTTTCAGAAGGTGTGAGCAAGTCATGAAAAGTTGTAAAAAGTTTACGATTTTAAAACATTGTTTACAGAGTTTTCTATAAGTTAAATGTTAATGCCAAAATTACACTAACCTAAAGTTGAAGTCTGATCTTCTGTTATAACAATGGGATTTTTTAAAATGTGTACTAATGTTAGTAATTATCTGGAAATGGTCTCAATTGTAAATCTTAAAATCTGTTGTTGCAAAAACTGTAACGTCTCTTTTTAACAGTGTCTGCTTAATCAGTTACTCTGCCATTTCTAAAGTTAGGTCGTGTAAGCTCTTTTTAACTCTGTTAAATAGTTCTGAGTTATGTGATAATTTCATGTGCTAACTCTTATATTCAAGGTTTTTGTATTTCTGGTTTACCTAAAAATTCATGTTCTGCCAAGTAAATGTGTACTCTACTGTCTGTTAAGTTATGATTGATAAAAAGTATTAAGTCTTAAAAAGTTATGTTAAATATTATTATGATCAGATGTGGTCTAAAAGTGTTAAAATCGCCCTGACTAAATGTTAAGGAATTCTATTTTGACCAGATACTCTAAGTTCTCTTGGCACCTTTAACAGACTTTCTGAAAATCAAAGTTCTAAATTCTCTGGACTTTTGGTATCTCCAGAGGGCCCCTGGAGATGTCAAAAGATATATCTCTCATCTTGCAGAGATAATAACCAATCGGGTTGTTTAGATTAAAAGTGGTGCCAAGATGTGAAATGATGCTAAACTTCAGTTATAAACGTGTTTCTTTCTAGCTGCTCCAGTCTCTGGCTCAGAAGCCAGATCCTTTAAAGAGGGACTGACAAAGTCTAAGAAGCATCCCGTGGTCATGATTTGCATCACCTCAATGTCCAAACCTTAAGCTTTGGCAGATGGATGTTACCCATTTTTCTGAATTTGGTAAACTAAAATACATACATGTCTCTTTAGATACATGTTCAGGTTTTGTTTTTGCCACCCCGCAATGCGGCGAGGCTGCCAAACATCTCTCATTGCCTTCAGGCCTTTGCTGTTCTAGGAACCCCTATACAGATAAAAACTGATAATGGCCCAGCGTATACTTCCAACTCTTTTAAGCACTTCTGTACTAACTTCCACATCTCTCATCACCGGGATTCCTTATAATCCCCAGGGACAAGGTATTGTGGAACGAGCACATGCCACATTAAAAATTATTTATAAAAAATAAAAAAGGGGGAATACGGGACCATGGCATATTCCCCACAAAAATGGCTATCACATGCTCTTTTCATTTTAAATTTTCTAATACTGGATAATCAAGGGAAATCTGCAGCTGATCGTCACTTGCATCCTGAAACCAAAAGACAAGTCTATGTGAAGTGGAAAGACCCTCTAACTGCTCAATGGTATGGACCTGACCCTGTTTTAATATGGGGACGTGGACATGTTTCTATATTCTCGATGGTTACCTGAGCGACTGGTGCGGCAAACAATGTCACAAAGCAGCCCCTCGATCTTCATTATGATAACATTGCTGATTGGGATCGTTACTGCAGCCGTTATAACTGCCATTTCCATTGCAGCTGTGGGCGCTACAACAGCTGCTATAGTGCTCACAGGGACAGTTCAAACTGCTAATACCCTGAATAATTTGACGGCCTCCGTGGCTGCTGCTTTGGATACTCAGACATCCTTAAATGTACATATAAAGGGAGGCTTGATGATTGTTAATCAGCGTGTGGATTTGGTACAGGAGCAGGTGGATACTCTCTGGCAGCTTGCTCAGCTAGGATGTGAGTGGAAATTTTCAGGGTTGTGTGTGACCTCTGTTCAGTACGATAACATGACTCAGGTAGCAAATTACTCTAAACAGTTGTCTCAGATGCTCTTGCAGAATTGGTCCGCAGAATTTGACTACACCTTGAAGCAACTGCGCCTTGCCGTGGTCACCATCAACTCCACACGTGTGGATGTCTCCTTCGCATCTGGATTGTCATCCTGGATCCGCACAGCCGTCTCCAACCTGAAGGAGTGGGCGGGACTTGGAGCTTTGACGGGGTTGCTGTTACTTGTTGTGTTATTTTGCCTGTGGTGTTTGTGCAGGATGAGGACAGCTCATTGGCGGGAATTGGCCATGATAGCTCAAGCCTTTTATGCCCTTGAGGCTGGACAATCGCCGCAAGCATGGCTGGCCTTCCTTGAATGCTAGGCATGGGTGCAGGGTGCGAGGCAAAGCACTGCAGAGAGAACGAGCCATTACGTTCTCTGGAAGGCAAGTCTGTCTGCATGTGGGTTGGCATCCCAGATCCCACCCCCGCGAAAAGGATGCTGTTCCAGGTGGATGCCTGGCAGTGGGGGACAGACCCCTACCTTCTCCTGTAATCCTTAGATGCCTGGTTCTAAAACAAAAAGGGGGAACTGTGGGGAGCCATTGCACGGCGCCCTAAAGATGGCGCCGGCTCCTTTCCCCCGGAAGGACTGGCGAGAAACAAACATCTCCTAATAAGGAGATGTCTGAGCTCCCTTCCGGCTTCCGCATTGCTGTACCAATCAATGCTTGCCACTTGGCTGCTTTTGATTGGTGTGCTGATGGCTATAAGAGGGATGGGAGAGGGAAGGAGGCGGAAGAAGAAGCTTGTTCAAGGTTCCTGAATAAACTGCTTGAAGAAGAGTTCGGGTCGTGTCTTCCTTGCTGGTCGAGGGACGCGACAACCTCAGGCACTGGACATATCACCTTCTTGCCATCCACTCCTCGGCCCTAACGTTCAACACCAAGCTACCTCAGCTGGTGGCCTGGGGGACACTGGAAGACGGGTACTACATCATCTTAAGGTCTCACAGGTGTGCTTCTCAGGAAACACAAATTAACTTCTCCTCCTACCTCATAACCACTTCAGAGAGTAGAGTTTCACATCTGGAAATGACCTCACACATCACCTAGATGGACTCTGCAGTATCTGATATGAGACTAAGTGATCAAATGATCAATCCCATTACCCTGACCTTCACTGGGAGGTGAAGTACCAACACTGAGATTAAGTGATCAAATGATCAATCCCATTACCCTGACCTTCACTGGGAGGCAAAGTACCAACATTGTGTTTTCTAGGAGACAAAGCGTCGTGGGCCCCTTAGACTGAGACTATCATTCACCTGAGGTCAGACCTGGCCCAGCGTCACATATTTAGTAAGTAGCAAAGTTGACAGCTAATGCAGGTGTATACCTTGTATACCTAATTCTTTCCACTCTAAACCTTGCTCCTCAGTTTAAATTTTACATGATTCACCTGGTAGGTAGAGTATGTATCAGGCATACTATGGGTGACTATCATTTGACACTTTCATTATTATCTCAACACAGCTGGCAGTTGGCTGACAGCAAGTACAGGGGCTTAACAGCCTGCAGTGAGGAAATGGGCAAGTGCTCCAGCTTTCCATGCCATTCACAAACTTCTCTCAGACCCCTTTAGTCTCTTGGTTACGACTTAAAAGATTGTATGCCATCTTCTATGCTTCCATTTTTACACCAGTGGAGCAAAAGATACAGCCTAGGAATATGTAGGTTATTTAGAATGATCTCAGAAGTCTGTGTATGTGTGAAATGCTAAACGCAGCCTTTTCTCCTGTTCATTTGTTCTTTCACTCAGGAAACCCTGGATACCTACTACAGGTCAGGAACTCAGCCACACATTGGGATTTTAGGAATGAATGGGAGAGAGGCAGTCCCAGGCATGCCAGTGTGGACAGGCAAGTGACGAAGATACACACTGAACAAGTCCCTGATGGCCTCAGCTGTCCTTTACAAGTTACTCAATGACACTATGGTCACAGTATCTCCATGTCACTCAAGATTCCAAGAAGGTGGAGGTGAGGCTCCACTTTCTGAGGATCGAGTTTTGCAGGAATATGACGAGCTATACCAGAGTACCTGAACTCCTGTTTCCTGGGGAACTGCTCTGAAGGGAAAACATTCACTAAAATACATACCGTGCTTGAACACACCAATGAGAAGAGACTTATCGGCCTCAGCATCCCACCAGTCCACTGGGATCTCCACATAGTCAATGTCGGGCAGAAGCACGTCCAGGTCCCTGTGAAAGGAAGGGTGTGGACTCAGACACAAAACAACGTAAAAGCTACTGGCGCAGACCCGGTGTTAAGCTACATTCCCGGTTGCATACTGAGATGCTGAAGGAACAACAAACCAAATGACGCAGAAAGCTGTGGGTTACTGTTTCTTGGTCCTTAGGTCAGAACCATCTAGGGAGATATGCAGTCTATGCACTTGACTCCCGGACTGCACACTACACTGACGGGGGTAGAGTTAGAATAAAAAACTCACCAAAGCTGTTTCTAAGAAACGGTTTTCTTCTTTCACTGATTTGTAGGTGACCTAACTTAATCACCCCTACTCTACCACTGGGTAATTGGTTCTGGGTGGGGGTGGCATGGGAGTGGTGATGGGAATTGAACTTCCTAAAGAACAGCAAGCTTGGCCAGCTCCATGAAGAGCTGTTTTGTGCCAGTTCTTTAATACTGACAGCTGAGTCTTATCTGTGTTACCTGGCAGGAGTTCCTTCAAATGCTTTATCAGCTGCTTCTCCCAGTATTTCAGCTTTCAGGTAGTATAGCATCCGGACTCGCAAAAGTACCCTACAAAGGGGGGAGCACATTGATGAAAAAAATTAGAACCCATGTGTGTTTGAACCACATTCCCAAGTTAACACAGGGAAATCTGGGGCACTCCCAGGCTGTTTAGTGATATCATGCAATCAACAAGCGTATTTCAGAAACTTCACAGATCATGGAATCATGAGGTAAGTTTGATTCTAGTTTTTCCATTAACTTTTTGAAGGTCCTCATATAAGACAGCACCAGAATAACAAAACACTATGTACTGACGACAGACGTATTGTGACATCTGCCTTACACACAACATGACTCCGCGTCTCAGCTGGCATCCGGGAGATTATCCTGCAAGCCACGGAGGCAGCATAAACACAGCTCTTCCTGACCTTTGCACACCACAGAGCTGACGTTCACCAGGCCAGTTTTCAGTTTGCTAGCTGCGGAGGGGTGACTGATGTGGAGTGGCTCACCAGGCCAGTTTTCAGTTTGCTAGCTGCGGAGGGGTGACTAGTGTGGAGTGGCGGGGCTTTCACACATTCCACTCATACAGAGTTACATGAATTGTTTTTTTGTTACATGAGTATTTAAAAGTCTACTTTCCATGGCACTGTCTTCTCTCTTGAGGTGCTCAATGGGCCACATTCAGCTTCTATGGGAGTGCCACAAATGTTTAAGGCAAAGCAGTTAAGGCAGTATTTGATGGGCAGCTACTGCTATGTGCCTTGTAGCATGCCAGGTGCTCTGAGGTATACAGCAAAGTACACAACCCAACTCTGTTCCTGAGAGGTTTACGGAAGCCTAGTTGTGAAAGGAGACCAACAATGAAGAGAGTCAGAGCACATAAGATGACCCCAGCAGGCTCATGTGTGCAAGAACAGGGTGAATGTAAAGTAGGCACAGACATGCAGATCACTATGGAGGAGCTAATTCACTTGAAGGCTAAGAAGCAAATAGGTTTTGAAGAACACTTATAATTTGCTTAATACTAGCCAAGAGCAAAGGCTAGCCACTGAAAACAGGAGCCCAGGAGCCAGTGCTGTGGTGTAGTGGGTAAAACCACTGTCTGCAGCGCTAGTATCCACTATGGGAGCTGGTTGAGACCTGGCTGTTCCATTTCTGATCCAGCTCGCTGTTAATGCACCTGGGAAAGCAGCAGAAGATGGCATAAGTCTCTGGGCCCCTGCACCCATGTGGGAGACCCAGATGAAACTCCTGGTTTCAGCCTGGCCCAGCCTTGATCCTTGTGGCCATTTGGGGAATGAACCAGGGGATGGAAGATCTTTTTCTCTCTCTCCCTTCCTCTCTGTAACTCTGACTTTCAAATCAATAGATCTGATAGAGTTAGACAGTGAGAGAGACAGACAGAGAGAAAGGTCTTCCTTCCATTGATTCACCCCCCTCAAATGGCCAGCACGGTTGGCGCTGCGCCGATCCGAAGCCAGGAGCCGGGTGCTTCCTCCTGGTCTCCCATGCGGGTGCAGGGGCCCAAGCACTTGGGCCATCCTCCACTGCTTTCCCGGGCCACAACAGAGAGCTGGAGTGGAAGAGGAGCAACCAGGACTAGAACCTGGCGCCTCAGGTGGAGGATTAACCAAGTGAGCCATGGCGCTGGCCCCAATAAATACATTTTTGAAAGTAATGACAACAACGACAGAATTCCACATACACACAATTACAGAGGAATCAGACTCCAGGTGAAAATTTCAAAAACAAGGGATCGTACACAGCGATGTACAAAATCTACTATGTTAAAGAACACAAAAGGAAGCTGATACATCCTCATACACATGTACCTGCACAGAGAACCACAGGAAGAATCAGGTTAGCAGTGGTCATCTCTCTCTCTCTCTCTCTCTCTCTCTCTTTTTTAAAGATTTTTATTTATTTATTTGAGAGGCAGAGTTACAGACAGTGAGAGGGAGAGACAGAGAAGGGTCTTCCATCTGCTGGTTTACTCCCCAAATGGCTCCAACAGCCAGAGTTGAGCTGATCTGAAGCCAGGAGCCAGGAGCTTCTTCCAGGTCTCCCGCGTGGGTGCAGGGCCCAAGCACTTGGGCCATTTTCTACTTTCCCAGGCCACAGCAGAGAGCTGAATTGGAACAGGAGCAGCCAGAACCATATGGAATGCCGGGACTGCAGGTGGAGGATTAATCTACTGTGCCACAGCATCGGTCCCAGTAGTCATCTCTCAATAGGCAACAATGGAATTGGAAGTGGCAGGAAAACTTAAGGAATTTTTAAAAACATATGTGTGTTACTTATTCAGAAGAAGTTAATAATAAAGAGCTGAAGCCTCTAAAAAGCCATAATTTCTACTGGCTCTGGGAAGAAAATGCCACCAAAGGCTCAAGACATAGGTGGAAACAAAGTTAGAATTTTTAGATGGGAAAGAATTCTTATGTCTTTGGCATACCATTCTTTTCCTTCAACTGTCAATCAGCTCAAATAATTTTGAGGTTTTTTTTTTTTTTTTTTTTTTTTTTTAAAGCCTAGAGAGTAAGAACTCTCTGAGATCTTGACACCTAGCTGATAGTAGCTAGCAGCTCCTTACGAAGAACTGGAACAGAATGCTGGTGCCCTACCTGCTGGGATCTAGCTCAATCGGAGCAGGCTTTCTTGAAGCTGGGAGATAGTGACAGTTCGGTCTAGTTCTCTAAAGAGAAGCAAATGTGTTGTGGCAAGAGAGAATAGACTTTAAAGCTAACGGTATTCACTTCTTCTCCAAATGGGATACAAATCAGTTCAGACAACAGACGGAGCCATCTCCTCCGAGAGTGAGATGATAATCCTGTGGGCATCTAACCTTAAGAGGAAGGACAGCTGGAGCAAGTCTGCAGCACCCTTGCTTTAGCCAAACAAAATAACCTGGTGTTTTGTGTGGTGGCATCTTTTTCTTTTCTTCTAAGACATTTTACTGGCATGAAATATTCTTCCAGAGAACAGACTCTGCATAAATGTACTGCCTGATGAACTCCCACAGAGAACATCCAGCATCCAGATCAGAGACAGGGCAGCAGAACATTTCCCAGAAGTTCCTCTGGTATTTCTCTCCAGTCATCATTATCTGCTTGCCTGCCCCTGCCCAATTCATACCACTATACTAATTTCTTTAAACTTGGATTTGAAGCAGTTTTTTTTTTTTTTAAATGTTTCACAGTCCTTTTAATGACAGCTTCACGCGTCCAAATAATATTCTGCTCAAATAACAAACAATGCTTTGAGCACCTACTATGTATGGAGTATGCATTAACTCACTCCATCCTCATTACAATGCTAAAGGCAGGAACTATTAGTATTTTTATTTTATGGATGGAAGAGTGAAGGCAAATATAGATCATGTAATTCACTTGCTGGCCAAGCAATGGGGCCAGGATTTAAATCCAGGCAGTCTTGACCCCAGAGCCTGTTTTAACCTTTATTTAATTTTGACTTGCTAATTATTTAATTAATTTTGACTTGCTAATTATGATGCAAATCTCCTAGTTAGGCATTCAATTCTTAAGTCACTTTACACCAGTTGGCAAACTCTTGCCAGATTAGTTTTTCTTCCCAACTATCATTGTTTTCAGTTGCCTGTTTCACCTGCTCAAGAAACACGGTTGCCTGTATTGAGAATAAAATCCTTAGCCTAGCATGCCAGGTGTACTACCAGTGAGTCCTCTCACCCAGCCAGCTTCCTTGTTCTCTCTTTCCCACGTGGCAACTCTGATGTAGGCACATCAAATATGCAATTGGATCCTTCCCCAGCCAGGCTCTACAATCAACTGCATGTGTCTTTTAAATCCCAATTCAAGATTACTGTCTCCAAAGAGCTTGTACTTTTGTATACAGTTTTTATTACATTGCTGGGCATAAGACCTATTTTCAAATATTTGGAGTGATCAAGGGAAAGGATTAGACTTCATCTGTAGAAGAAAAAAACCCTCACAACTTAATAACTATATGACCTTCAGGATGTTACAGAGAGACAGGAAAAACCAAGTACAACATCTTAACCTATAAGGTAATAAACTCTTTGATGACCACAGGTGCATACAGGTCTTCTCACTGCCCACCAGGAATGCTGGGGCAATAACTGTGGCATAGCCTAGAGCTAGAGATGGTCTCCAAGGATCTCCAAGATGGTCACATTATAAAGTGATGCAGACACCCACTTGCAAATTTGAGATGGTTTTGTGGCCAAGTGCCCTAACTCCCTAAAATTAAACTACACAAAAACAGAATTTCATTTTCTATCATTTTTAAACTATATCCCGCCATGCCACCTCCAGCTGCCAGCCTATAGACATGAAGTATACTATCTCAGATGCATGCCTATCACATAACTGGAAGTGGGGGAAGGCGTCTGGTGCAGCAGCAGTTGAGTCCCTACCCGGATGCTGGCATCCCATACTGGAGTGCCTACTTTGAGACCTTGTTCTCTCTGCTTCAGATCCGGCTTCCTGTTAATGCACATGCTGGGAGGCAGCAGGTGATGGTTCAAGAGCTTGGTTTGCTGTCACCACGTGAGAGACCAGGATAGAGTTCTGGGTTCTGGGCTTTGGCTTGGCTCAGCCCTGGCTATTATGGACATTTGGGAAGTGAACCAGTGGACAGAAGATCTCTGTCTTTCTGCCTTCCAGATAAAATGAAAGTAAGTACATAAAAATAAAAAAAAACCTGAGACCACGAATGGGAACAGCAAATTGGAAAAGGAAGCAACTTGGCATAGGGAGTTGAGAGTAGAGGCCACTGAGGCCCGTGTTCTGCCCTTGCTAATGTGACCCTAGGGGCAGAAGGCGTCAGATCAGGAAAGTCCTCAGAGGGTCACAAAGCACAGCTAGATAGGCCAGGTTCCATGGAGAGAAGAGACAGTGTTAACAGAGTTGGAGGAGCTCTAACGTGAATGAATTCTGACCCAGCTCTGCCCACACATCACACACCCTGATTTCCAGACCTTGCGTGCACAGGAGCACAGGAGCATGAAGGAGTCTCCCTGTGGGGTTCCCAGGAGTCTGGAGAGTCCGAGCAGGGAAGCGGGAACGGGAGGGAAACACTCACTTGTTGCAGTGTTGTTTGAGGTGTTTCTTGTAGCCGTCGTCATGCAGGACCACCTCTGGATTGCACGTGGCCAGCCAGTCTGCGTTCTTCAGTTCCGGAAGCAGCAGCTGGTTCTTTGTCTTCTTCCCCTTCCTCCCTCTAGGGACTGGAGCAGACAACCCTAAAGCAGAAAGCAGTGAAGGGCATCTGGATGAGCCAAGGGGGCTTGAGTGTTGGTGCTGGAACACGGCTGGGCTGGGCTGCAGAGACGCAGCCAGGCCACGCACCCAGGAGTCCGTATCCAGGAAGATGTGGCGCAGCCTGTGATTCGGAGGATTTACAATCTAGCTGGGGAAAAATGAAACTTGACCTGAAACCTCAAGGGGAGCTCTGGCCAAACCCTGGAAGGAACAACAGCACCGGAAAAGGCACAGACAGAAGTGGAACAGGGGCTGAATGGGGAATGTGAAAGGCAAGTCACAGAGCGCAAGGCCTGAATGCCTCACTGCAGAGGAAGGACCTCCGTGTGACTGAGGGTAGTGGGTGAGCCTGGGGTGTGGGTGACCTCAGGAGGGTCCCACTGTACTTAAACACAATGTCACAAGCAACCCTGGATGACTGCGAGAGACAACTGAGAGCATCAGCGTCCTTTCCTACAGGCAACATTCCGGAATACACAAGCGGTCTTCAAAAAAGTCAATGGAAAATGCCTATCATGAATAAACTACACATGGATCTCAAAAAAAAAAAATGTTTGTACCAAAATAAACCCATTTTTAAATTCCACTTTTCCAGGAACTTTCTGAAGTTCCCTCATATCTGAGAAAAGGAAGTCCCGGAAAGCGCAGCACACGGACTGTTGCAGTAAGAGGGAACAAAAGTGCATGCGGTGTGCTCCCAGGCACAGCCCTTCCACCTCTCACCTGAGTGGTTCTGCAGGGTCTGGGCCTGTCCGTCTTTGGTGGGTGTGATCAGCTCCCAGATGAAACTCTTGATCTTCTCGTCCCCCTTGTAATGCTTGACACAGTACACCAGCAGGGCCCGGCAAATCATCTCCATGTCCTTCTCGTTCAGATGCCACTTGAATCGCCCATGAGTCAGGATGTCCTTCCAACGGCCCCAGCTGACGGTGGAAATACAGAGGGTGTTGGGAGGCAGGAAGGGCCAGGCAAGCTCCCTCCACACAGCAGGACAACCAAGAGCCAAGAGGACTTCTTGTTCTCTGCTGGGTCTATCAGTCAACCTGAAGGCTTGGTCCCGAAAGGCCTCTGAGGACCGCGTAACTAAGGTGACCTGGACCTTGGACTCTGAGAGGTTCATATAGCCTCTAGAATGCTAATTTTGGGGGAACCAAAGTACTGGGAGCAGGAAACACATTTTGAAATAAAACAGAGTCCAGCTGCAGGATTCAAAAGTCTCTACCAGAGCCAGAGCCGTGCAAGAATCATGCCTCGACTGAAACATCTGTTGTGCTGGCTCCTTATATATCCATAGGGAGAAAAGGCAGGAAATCAGTACCAGGAAGCAAATTAGTCCCAGAGATTTGCTATGGCCAAGCCTATGAGGAAATCGGGGCACGCCTACATGACGGCTGCAGAGCACATCATGACAGAGAGGGATTCCGGGCAGACAGCACAGTTCTCTCTTGCCCCAAAGGTCCCTGTTGGTCTGTAATTGTAGAGGGGACTGCAGAGACATAGTGAACAAATCTCAGGGACTGAAAATCAGGGGGGAAAAAGAACAACACAAAGCCAAGCAGAGTCAATACCCACCCAAAGATGAGCAGGTTCTTCTCTACCCGGAAGCACTCAGCTCGGAGGTAGCGCCTGGCTTTGTCATTGAGGCGCCTGGATCTCGTGGGCCTTTCATCCGAGTCACTGTCTAACTCTGAAAACTCCATGAGCTCATCCTCCTCAAACGAGTTGTAGTGTTTGGTCTGCTTTCTCACACGAGGGCGGTCGATCACTAAGCTTTCCTACAAACGGAGAGGACTGTTGGGGAGAAGGCCCCTCTTCTCCACTCCTACCGCAGTGCACACGCATACCCTGCTGCCACTCAGGACACAGGTGGGCAAGAACCACGTCTCTGTCACCCTTCTCTGCAGTACACCTGCTCCCTCCACAACCACAGGACAAGCAAGGGGATTCTCTGGAACCTCCTCAGGCTAGCATGTTCCCGGACCCCCAGTGCTCTCTGCCACCATCTGCTGTTTTCTGCAGTCATTCTAACAGGGTATAGGCAAACAAGACCCCCCAGTGCCCAAAGCAGCAGTCTGCTCTTGCCAAGAAAGTCTGGGTTGGTGAACCCGAGCTGTTCTGCCAGCATGCAACAGCAGTCTGTGCTCTGGAGGCAGACGGGGTCAGAGAATTCCATCTGCTCAGCGACTTTCTGAAGACAAACACTGTATGCCCGCTGCTTCATAATCTGCCTTCTGCTGGACTCTCCACCAACCTTTCACCTTTCGCTGACGACACAATCCCTTGCTCAGTAACCTCACTCACTCTGGTGGCTCCCCTGGCCACATCCACTGCTTATTTTCTCATCTCCACTGCTCCTGCTCCTTATCCTTTCCCCTTATACCTCCTCCTCAACTCCTGACCACACCTAGATGGCCCAGCTAACTGATTTCTAACCCTACCTAAGCTATTTCAATCACTTTGCTTCCCACCTTGCAATGCTCCGACTGCTGCTTACTGCCCAAGGGGCCAGAGCTCGCCCATCCCCCCTCCCACCCACTGACTTGCACAGAGGGACTTCTTGATTGTGACACTGTAAAACACTTAACACAGATTACTAAGGGGGCCACCGCATCTTTTTAAAACAGGAAAAATAACATTGCTATTTGGGGCAAACAGGTTGGATTAGCAACCTGTGGTGCTCCCACAGAGGGAGAGGTACACACTAGGCGCTGGTTACTGACTTGTCTCCTGGTTTACCCAGATGAGACGCGTTGCCTCCCCGTGAGCTCGGCCCTGGTGCTGGTTAAGTTCATGACTGCGACCTCGCAGCCCTCAGGGTGGCTGTAGCACTCCTTCTGTCACTTGTCTCAGGGACGTCATGTACCTCGCTCAAAGGAACACTTCAGTTTCATTCCAAAGCCCATTCTCTTTTTTTTTACGTTCAGAAACAAGAAAATCTGAGACAATGAAATAACAGAACTTCTTTGTCATGCTCTTTTCCTCTTTGTGTCATCTGTCAGAGGTGAGGTTTCTTTCACAGGTAGTGTTGAAACCCAGGTAAAGCAGGCAGTTGCCAGGGAATGAATGTTGGCCTGAGACAGAGGGTTGAACTTGACCTGTTTGGTTTGTTTGAGCTCTAACTGCATTCACTTCATTGCCTTGGTACCCAACAAATTAGTGTTCCATTAGGTCACTTAAAAATGACAACTTTAGCTCTGTGACAGGCATGTCTAATGTGCATTATAAACATGATCTCATTCAAGAACCAACTCACGTATAAACAGTGAGGTGAACAGGGCAGGACTTTCCAGGCATCTAAGACACCAGTGAAATAAATGTTCAGTGGAATAAAATATCCTCAGGCTGTACCTTTTCATTCTTTGCTTCAGTGTCCAGTTCAGCTATTTTAGCCCATTTCTGCCAAAAGTTAGGATCATCTAAGGAAATGTCTGTTCTGTTTCCTGAAGCCACAAAGCTAGCCTGTGAAAGAGACAGGAGTCAACAAGCTGCACCTGAACACTGTGCAAACTAATAAAACATCCATGTTATTCCACACGCATCAGAAACGCAAGTGTATTAACCAACTGCATTCCAAATCAAAACCCTTAACAGAGCTTCCAAACTGAACATGAAAATCTCAAAGCTATTCTTTTATTTTGAAAAGTGGGTGAGGAAATTACTATTTCAACCTATGAGGTAGTTTTTTGAAACTTAAACTTGGAAGCAGGGGGCTCGTGCTTTGGCCCAGTGGGTTGGGCTGCTGCTTGAGATGCTGGCATCCCAGATGGCTACCAACTGTAGTTGTGGCTGCTCCACTTCCAATCCAGCTTCCTGTTAATGCACCCAGGAAAGCAGAAGATAACCCACGTGACTGGGCCCCTGCCATCCACATTGGGAGACCACAGATGGAGTTCTAGGCTCCTGGCTTCAGACTGGCCCAGCCCTGACTGTTGTAGCCATTTGGCATAAACCAGTGGATAGAAGAGCTCTGTCTCTTCTACTCTCTCTGTAAACATGCCTTTTAAACAAATATACAAATTTTAAAAGACAAAAACTTGGAAGCAGGAAGACAAACCCTAGAAGACAAAGGCTACATGTTATTTGGTATCTAGTTCTCTGTGAAAGGCTTCCAATCCAGCTCTCTGCTGTGGCCTGGGAGTGCAGTGGAGGATGGCCCAAGTGCTTGGGCCCTGCACCCGCATGGGAGACCAGGAGAAGCACCTGGCTCCTGGCTTTGGATTGGCACAGCGTGCCGGCCTTGGTGGCCATTTAGGGGGTGAACCAACGGAAGGAAGACCTTTCTCTCTCTCTCTCTCACTATCTAACTCTGCCTGTCAAAAAAAAAAAAAAAAAAAAAAGAAAAGAAAAGAAAGAAAGGGTTAATTCTTAAAACTTCTGTAGATTTAATTTTTCTTTCAGCTCAACATTTACAAAATGTCTGCCACAGAAGATGCACTAGCTGGGCAGGAGAAGCAGGCACGAGGGAGCTGCTGCCCATATCCTCCCTGTCACACAAGGTGTCCTACTGAAGGAGCCCAATGTGAGTCACCACGCAGGAGGTTTAACCAAAGAGGCCACAAAGCTCACACTGGAGTCGGCAGAGCCTGTGCTCAGAGCAACTAAGTTCTAAATCCAGGGGCCTGAAATCCAGAGGAAAGAGGCACCTCAGCCAGAAGCAGGGAACCTAGAATCAAATCTCTTTCCCATGAAATGAACCAAGACTGGCTTTGAGGCAGGAGTGCTCACTGGAGGAGGCTGCCCTCCAACAGCAAGGAGTGCTCTACAAAGGCACCAGCGACTACTCCAAGGTTTCAGGGCAGACTTTGTGAATTGACAGAGCAAATCACAAACAAAGCAATTATCCTGCCTGCTATGGATCCCCTCTCAATGGCTGGGGGGACAGGTGGGTGGGGTTCTTTCTATGGCCCCTGCCTCAATGGTCAGACTTCCTCTAAGATCCTGTAATCCTGAGTTGCATGGATGTGCAGCTCGATCATTTTGGGGGTTTGCATTTAGAGAAACAGAAATCTTGCTAATGAAGGTCAAAGAATTTTATTTTCCCTTCCATTGCGATCTCGTGTCTGGAGAGTAGGTTCTGTACCTTGGCAAAGGTGGACCCTTTCCCCTCAGACTGGATGGTGATGGTGTGGGTTCTCCTCTGCAGAATCTGGTCTATGTCTTCTTCACAGAACTTGGAGCCTTCGTCTTCCTCGTCCATCAAGGCTCCATAAGCACCCTTCCGGAGCAGGTCCTCCACCTCCACTTTTGAGAGCTGCTGTACCTGGACAGGTCACCAAAGGCTACTCACACAGTAGAAAACGCACAGGAGAAAAACCACCTCAAATCTGGCCTTTAGGATTCAGCACACAGTTTCTCCATTAACTGCACAAGTCAGAAGAACAAAGGGCATGGACAACAAAATGAAGATTTTCAGAAAAATGAAAACCCAGAGAGAGGTATTCTGGGGAAGGCAGGCAGACGATCCTCTATAGGGAGCTCTGGAAGAAAGCCTAGCACATGATCCAAGGGCCTCAACATTCTTTAAGATGCTGGTTATTATCAAATGCCACAAACCATTAAAACTATGTACCACTGAAGAGGATATATTTGACATCTTTTTTATATTTTAGTTTGAGCCTGTATCTTTAAAAACCTCCAGATGTACCAAACAAGCTGAAGAATAATGATTTATTTATTATTAGATAAATACATTAGTATTGGAAGTGATGTCATTTCTAAACTAAAAAAAAAAGGATATCGTGCCAACTGTGATCTTCTCAACTGCTTATTGAAAACAGGAAATGGGGTCCAAAACACCCTTTCCTGGTTCAAATTAAGAATCTGGTTCTCTTTATAAGAAACCACAAGAAGGAATTCCATGACTCCCAGCATGGGTAACTTGAAGTACACTGAGCAACACATGCATAGCTAAAGATACAGGACATCTGGACTAAAGACAACTCATTTAGGAAGTTTTAATTCCCAGTCTTTGATGCTATAAACCCAGAGATTAAGGAGATAGTCTTTTCTGTTTGCCCAGACTTTAAAGACAATTTAAGAATTTTACCTGTAATCTTTTTCCTCTCTAGAGGGGAAAGAGGAGTTTAACAGCTCATATTTCAAGCTGCTAATTTATTCATTCATTTATCAACTGACCACCATATACTGAATATCTTTTATATGCCAAGCACTATTAGGGGCCACGGAGCACTCAGATAAAATTGGTCTCGTTAAACCCTCAAGAAGCTCAAAGTCTGGAGGACAAAGTAAGACACGGTGACAAATACATAATATTCACACGGTTAAGAGTGTTACAATCTGCTGGATTCTTGTGGACAAAGTCAAAGAAGGGGTCATAGAAATGATACTACATGCTGGGCAACCTTACCACGTAACTGCTGCTTCAGATTTCCTTTATCCATCTAGAGTCCAGAAGATGCAGCAACCTGTCGCTCACCTATCCTCTACAATGGTGTGTGGGCTGAGGCAACATGGCAAAAGTGAGCCCTGGATCAGCAGTGAGGAGGAAAAACCCAAGGAGAGCTAGGCTGCAGAGCAGGTCTTCATACTCACTCCATTGGTGCTGCCCTTTCGGTTGATGTCCTGAAGAACTGCCTTGTCCAGACCCAGCTTTAGGCTGGCCTTGTCAAACATTTCTCGCTCATAGGAGTTCCGGGTGATGAGGCGATAGACCTTCACGGCTTTACTCTGGCCTATGCGGTGACAGCGGGCCTGAGCCTGGGGAGGAGGAGAATCACATGCAGCATGTCACCACATATGACAGCAACAGCTCTGAGAAGACGCAAGTGCTTAAACAGTAAGTGGCGAGTGGCCAGCTCATCAGTTATGAGTCATGGGACTGACTGCAGATCAGAATTCACATGAGGCCTGCAGGTTCCCTTAGAGACCTGGATCTTTCCAGGCTTTAACAGAGGTGGCCCAGGATAGTGGAGTGTGGACTTGGCTCCTGACCCATGGTCTTACTGTAATCCCAGCGTCCAGAATAGGAAGTACTGGGGTCTCTGGCTCAGAGGACAGGCTGCTGAAAGGAAGCTGATATCTTAGAGTATGGGTTTGAAAGCAGCAGGCCTAGGGAAAGGGGATTAGTCTAAGTCTGCCACCAGGAACCTACCTAGTATCAGAATCTCTGGACAAGGAGGTCCCTACCCCTGTCCTTCCCTAATCTCATGGCTAGAAACCACACCAGAAATCCTCTGACTCAGTTGCTAAAGTGGCCAAAGGACTGGGAGGCATGGTGGTGCTGGGACAGATGGGGGGGCCAGTGGGAAACAACACATGGGAATGGGGATCAGAGCAGGGCCCACAGGGCAAGGGTGCCCAGGCTGAGCAAGAGTTGCTTGGGCTGGGCTCAGGCACTGCCTGCCACCTGGTCAACTGGGTTACACAGGTCTTCCTTGCAGGACGAAGGCATGGAGTTCATCTCAGTGCCCTAAAATTTCCTATCCTGAATCATCAGGTTGTTCTCGGGCAGGAGAGAAAGCAGAATTTGTTCTCTACTCTCACCTTCTCAGACTCAGCAGGAGTGGTCACTTCCTGAAGGAGCTCATGTGGGAGGCTGCCGAGCACTGGCAGCGGTGCAGACTCTGAGCTCTGTGCACAGCAAGGCCACGAGCAGGACCAGAGCAAAGGTCCTCACAGTGTGGCAAGGGCTCACTCCTCTTTCTGGTTGGGTTGGCTAAGGGAACAGTCTAGCCGCAGGCAGGGACAAGGGTACTCAGGAACAATCTGGATATTCTAAGGACGCCCACAGCTACTACCAGGCTGGCCACTACTTCTAGATCTATTCAGTGGGCAGATACAGGAAGTGTCTGTGGTAGAGGATAAGCACATTATGAGGTCACACTTAAAAAAAAAAAACTCCATCAACCTCGCATCTGTATTTCTTTTCAGCCGCATATAAAGGTTCATAACTCAATCACATAGCTATTATTCTCATTTGATTTATACCATAATACAGGTTGATGATCTCTTACTGGAAATGCTTACTTAGGAACAAATTCTTGAGTTTTTCAGATTATAGGATATTGCATAGACTTTACCAGTTAGTATTCCTAATCTAAAACAGAAAATGTTTCCAAATCTGGAATTTTACTTTAAAAGATTTATTTATTTGAAAGGCAGAGTGATGGTGGTGGGTGGAGGGAGGGAAGACAGCTTCCATCCACTGGTTTACTCTCTAAAATGGCTGCAGCAGCCAGGTTGGGGCCAGGCTGAATTGAAGCCAGAAGGAACTGGACCAGGAACTCTATCCTGGTCCCCCATATGGGTGGTAGGCAGGGATCCAAGTAGCTGGGTCATGTTCTGCTACCTTTCCAAATGCATCAGCAGGAAGCTGGAGTGAAAGCAGAGCAGCCAAGAAGTGAATCTGCACTTTGATATGGGATGCCAGTGCTGTAAGTGGTGACTTAACCTGCTGCGTCACTACACTGGTCCCCAAATCTGAAACTTTTTGAGAGTTGTGTTGATACTCAAAAAGTTTTAGATTTCAGATTTTCAGATTGGGGGGCTCAACCTGAATATATATAACATTTTGACCCACCCAAAATGTAATTACTGAAAAAAAAAAGTCCAAGAGTTTTGGTTTACCACTGCCACCACATAGGATTATATGCCCCACTAATTATGCATTATCAAATTACAGTTTAAATACACACTTGAAAGTAGATTTCTTTTATTGTAGTCGCAGGGTTAGCAATACTGGAACTATTTTCTGTGTAATTTAGGGTTGAGCCAATGGGGGTAGCAGAAGTAGAGGTTTCCACTGTTAAAGAAGGAAGTACAAATATGGAAAGGAGGAAATTAGAATAAACTCTGTGGTGTTAAGAGTAGATTGCAGGAATCAATATTAACTAACGGTTAGGCATAAGTGTGAGTGTACATATATACATACACAGAGAGAGATACAGAAATAGACATGAATATGTATGCATGCCTATGTGTGCACGTATGTGTTTATACACATACAGAAATGAATGCACATATATGTATATTTATGCTCTGTGCATATATCCGTGTGTTCTAGCCATGTCCTCTGAGATGAATGTTGTACCTAACTCCCAGATCTTGGTTTCTAAATACCATTCCCCACAAATAGAACCAATAAGGTACATTAGAGACATGGTTAATCGTAGGTAGGGCTGGGGGAGAGAAATTACAGTATCAACCTGAAACTGTGCCAAACGGAAGGAATTACTCAAAGAGTGATGGCGATATATCAAAGTAACACCAGACACTTGCTGGCTAACTCTAGGGAAATATGAGGACACTTTAGAAAGCTCATGAAAAGTGTGTATTACAAAAAAAAATACACATGGGTTTCAAAACTTTATGCATCAGGCCCAGCGCCATGGTGCAGCAGGTTAATCCTCCGCCTGTGGTGCCGGCATATCATATGGGCACTGGTTCTAGTCCTGGCTGCTCCTATTCCAATCCAGCTCCGTGCTGTGACCTGAGAGGGCAGTGGAGGATGGCCCAAGTGCTTGGGCCCCTGCACCTACATGGGAGACCAGGAAGAAGCTCCTGGCTCTTGGCTTCGGATCGGCGCAGCTCTGGTCGTTGCGGCCATTTGGAGAGTGAACCAACAGAAGGAAGACCTTTCTCTGTCTCTTCCTCTCACTGTCTGTAACTCTACCTCTCAAATAAATAAATAAATAAATAAAATCTTTGAAAAAAAACTTTATGCATCATAATAAATTTATCTTTTGGGGCTGGGGTTGTAGCACGGCAGGTAAAGCAGCCACCTGCAATGCCAGCATCCCATATGGGTACTGGTCTGTGTCCTGGCTGCTCCACTTCCGATCCAGCTCCCTGCTAATGGCCTGGGAAAAACGAAGGAAGATGACCCAAGTGCTTGGGCCTCTGACAACCCATGTGGGAGACCCAGATGAAGCTCATGGCTCCTGCCTTCAGCCTGGTCCAGTTCTGGCTGTTGCAGCCATCTGGGGAGTGAACCAGCAGATGGAGGATCTCTCCTCTCTCCTTCTCTGTAACTCTGCTCTTCAAACAAATAAATAAATCTACAAAATTTTTTCTTTTGATTCAATTTTCCATGAACTTTTTGAAATATTCTCATAAAAGCATTAAAACAAAGACAGTAATAGATTATAATCTGAAAAAAAAAAAAAAAAGGAACCTAGAGTCCATACTGACATAAACGAGAAAAGGGAAAACACTTCCTTAAAGTATTATCAACAAACAAAAATGCATTAACAGGTGACAAGAGTTAGAAAAATCACTTTATAACCATCATAATGGTGACTGCACAGGCAAAAATAATCAATGGAGACTAAAACTAACACGTTTTCAATGTAGTTTCAATGTGGTTCTTGAAAATTACTCAATATCAAAGGGAAAATTAGAGAAAAACAGAGAAATCTGACAGAACTTAACTAATGATCAAAGTCAACATCATCAGACTAATGGTTATAATGTTCTTCTTGACGTGGTATACTGAGAAGTATGCATCAATCCTGAGGACACAAAGACCCAAAATAAGAGATAATCAATATAACAACTGACCAGTTACTTTCCAAAAACTTTAAAAGTCATTCAAGAAAAAAAAAAAAAAAAAAAAAAAAAAAAGAGACTGAGCAACTAACTGGATCCACATTAAGGGAGACTAAAGAGATGACACCTAAATGTAATGGGTGATCCTGGACTGGATCCTGGACAGGGGGAATGACAGCTATAAAACAGCTTGAAAGGAATGATAAAATGTGAATATGGACTGTGTACTGGAGAAAAGCTTTCTTACTTGCTGATTCTGAGATTTGAGCTGTGGTTATGGAAGAAAAAGCCCCTGCACTTAGGATATATACACTAAAGTGTTCAAGGGATAAAGGAAAACAACACTGTAACTTAGACAAAATATGATGTGTGTGTGTGTACATTTGTACTCAGACAGAAAGTGATGAAGAGAGTAAGAGAGGACAAAAATGTTAAGTAAATCGGACCAAAAAGGTAAACCTTGTTGGTAAATCCAGGTAAAGGTATCAGAGTTGTAAAACAGAATTAAATCAAAGTGGAAATGTGCAAAAATATTAAATATAGACCCCTAAAATCCTGTTTGGGAACTATGCTGTCTACTTGACATACAAGTAAATGAATTATTTCATTTTGCTTTTGGATTTTGGGGATTGACCCCTGTCCCCATTAATCTAACCACACTGGCAGGAGTGGCAAAGAAAATCAATAATTTTGAAAAATAGTATTTTGACTATATACTGTGGTAATAATGATAAAAAAGTATTGACCAATATTTTGTTCTTGTAAATTTATTTTTCACAATATATGTATAGCAATTTTGAAACTACTTAAATGATAGGACTAAATAAGGGTAAATATTCTGTGTTAGGAAATGAGATCCAAGCTTCTCCCTACCAGAGAACGAAGGAAGAGAGGCTGGTAGTGAGCCCTGTAGCTTTAGACTAGAACCATAAACTCACTATGGATGGATACACACAGAATGAGTATGGATGTGTCGTATGATTGCTTCTGTTGGTTATGCATACATCTATTTCCCAGTTCTGTCTACACAGACAGTCTAAAAGCTATTACACTCCAGTAGCAGTGGGCATAAATAGTAGCCACTATCAAATGAAAGAAACAAAGCATCCTTGGAGAAACAATTCCAAGGCTGTGGCAGGAACAAGGCAACATGAACCTGAACAACTTCTGGTGCAGAAAGCAAGGGAGTGTTGCAAAAATGATGCGAACATGTCAGAAGGACACAGGTGCCTCCAAGGACCACTCTGAACAATCCGAAAACAAAATAAATGGATGAGCATAATGGATAATAAAATATCCACGAGTCCACATTGATATACATGTTCTTTATAGTAGAGTTTCTTATTAATAAATGCAGAAGAAATGATGGAAATAGAGAATTACCATTAGCCAAACATCATGATAATTACTGAAGGCAAGAACCACCGAGGGAAGCTAAAATTAGTAGGCAAAATTATGATGAGAAACAGAGTATTTATAGAGTCTTAAAATACCTACTCACAAGACATTCATTAACTTTTAAGGTAAAAATAGCTACCCTCTAGGAGATACCACCTTTACGACATGAGCATGGCTATGTAAATAGTAAGACATACTGACATCATGTACCCTGATATGACGCACTGAGGACATTATACCACCATTATGATATTCTTGCCCCAAAGGCATAACCTCAAACTTGAGCATGAGAAAACATCAGGCAAATGCAACCTGTGTACAAAGCAGCTGCTCAGTGCCCTTCCAATGTGTCAAGGACAAGAGAGAAACACAAAGATGAAGGAGCTGTCACAGACTGCAGGAGGCTAAGGACTACCAAGTGGAATGGGAGATCCTAGATGGGATCCCAGACCAAAAATGATCATTTTTGGGAAACTGGAGGATTACAAATAATGTCTATAGATTAGTGAAGACAATTGTATCAATGATAATTTCCTGCTTTCCATAAATATACTATGTTTTACAAAATGTTAACATTAAGGGAAGTTGGAGTGAAGGGTATATTGGTATACTGTACTATTTTTGGAACTTTCGGAAACATTTAAAATTAATTTTGTTGGGGCCGGGACTGTGGCACAGCGGGTAAAGCCACCGTCTGCAGTGCCAGCATCCCATATGGGTGCTGGTTCAAGTCCTGGCTGCTCTACTTCTGATCCAGCTCTCTGCTATGGGCTGGGAAAGCAGTACATGATAGCCCAAGTCCTTGGGCCCCTGCACCTATGTGGGAGACCCAGAAGAAGCTCCTGGCTTCAGATCGGTGCAGCTCTGGCCGTTGCAGCCAACTGGGGAGTGAATCAGCAGATGGAAGACCTCTCTTTCTGTGCCTCTCCTTTTCTCTCTGTGTGACTGATCTTCAAATAAATAAATCTTTAAAAAAATAAAATTAATTTTGTTTTATAATGATATACAAGATGAATCATTCTGAAGTCAAATACACAAACAGGTTTTTTGGAAAAACTAGCTTCTATTCCTACCTCTCTCTATAGCTAACAATTTAGAAATCAAATGTTTTAATTTTATTCTTGGTAGAAGAGGGAGAACACAGAGAAACAGAGCTATAGTGACAGCGAGAGAGCGAGAGAGAGAGATACAGACACACAGCCATTCTAAATAGATGCTAGCATATTACATAATTTTTCCATCTTATTTTTACCCTGAGCTGTATATCTAGGAGATGACTCCATCGCAGTATATAGAAACATTCTTTGTTCTTTTTTCAAGCTGAGTATTAGTTTACTCAATCAGTCCTCCATTGCTGGACAACTGAGTTGTTCAGTCTTTGGTTATTACAATCAGTTGCTGGACCTTCTTTCAGTACCGTTAGTTGTGTCAAACCTCTGTTATTGGGAGAAGATTTGATGAACAGTAGATAAGGAAGTAATCAAGGTAAATAATATGCTTTAAGGGATTCACAGTCAGCAGCAATATATGGCAATGAAGTACTGACACTGATTTTTTTTCCAGCTCATCTGATCTTGAGGGTAAATTAAAAGAAGGAGTTAAAAAGTTCTGAGCAAAATCTGATGGAAGAGTGCAGCAGACACTATAACTGCCTTCATGGATCCACACTCCCTTTCTTGCTAACCACCAGAAACTCAACTTTTGTGTATGGTGGCAACGTGTTCACCAGAAACCACTTCCAGCCTCCTGGAAATGGTGAGTTTAACAGTCCTGAGCAACAGGATTTACAGTGTATAGGGGTATCTACAAAAGTTCCGCTTTCCTGTAGAAGGCATCATGTCTGTCTTCCTTATCCTTCCTGCCTGGGCTGGAACAAACAGGATGTAAATCACACACTCTGCGGATGATGGAGCAGAAAGACAGAGCGAACCTGGGACTCTGTCCTGGACTTCCACCTTCAGGTTTCTTGCTAACTGAGGAAAACACCCTTTTGGGAGGAGCCAGTGCTACAAGCAGCTAAATGATACCAGGTGACAAACATGCACCTAAACAACAGGAAGAGTCCCATTACGTTAAGAGACCCACAATTTTATAGTCAAATCTCAAACCACTCCTTGTTTTCCTAAACAGAACTCACAAAAACATGAGGTAGCACGAGAAACATTCAGAACCAGAGCAGAAACTGTAATGAAGCCCAAACAAGAAGCATCGGCAGAAGTCTAAATAGGGAAGGAAACCTGTGGAGCGGGGGACCACTGAGGGCAGTGGCACGACAGCTCCTCCCCCAAGGAAAAATTATGGCGCACTGAAGCTCTCCTGCAGGATTTGCAGCTCTTGGTTGGTTCTTTACCTTGTAATACACTTGAGGTGAGCAAAGGCCAAAGAGAAACAAGTAAGGATGATTAGAACACAGGTACAGATCCCAGTGACTGGGGGAAGAAACAGCATGTGGCTTAGCTGTCCAAACACTGACAGATTTCATGCTGATTCTGGCTCTCAATTTACCACCATGACGCTCCAGCCCAGAACTCGGCAGAATCTTGTACCACATCTTTACAATCACGTGAAAGTCAAATGGGTGGTACAGAAAGTCAAACACAATGTTGCTTCCTCTAAACTACTTACCCAAATCATTAGTTCTACTACATTAAAAAAAAACACCACCAACCTTTTCCTTAATATTAAAAGTATCCCTCATTTCTTAATGAAAATCTGCATAATCAGAGAGGTCAAGAAAATAAGCAAAACATCCACTTTTCAACCTCAAGTACTTTGCCCACACTGCTATAGATTCCAAGTCCATTTTCTATGTGCAAGTTATTTTATTTCAAGGATTTTCTATTTCTCCCGACACACATGCCTGTGTAGGCCACTTACAACGAAGAAGGGGTGTTGGGGCCATCCATGCAGTAGAAACTGGGTAGGAGGCACTAGGAAGCTGCCTCGCCTCAACCATTTTTGCAGGCCTTTGGTGGAATCTCCCATTTCTAGCTCTAAGATTTATTCCTTGGGTATTATCCCCTCTTAAAATGGAAAGTTCTTTGGGAAACAGCAAACTGATTTTCCTTTTATACTGTTTTTATCATGTGGTTAGTTCATCAGATCAAACCAGAGTCTTGAGCACTTTGTTTTTTTCAGGACCTAGCATGGTGTATCAGGCTCAATAAACAGACCAGTTAATTCAGTCAAGAACTGACTGAGAACGGGAAGGAGAGATGAATTCGGAGCACGGGAAAGGAGTGCTTTTGGGCAACAGAAAAAGGGAGTTAAAAAGCATACTGCAAGGAGAGCACTCAAAAGAAACTAACATCACTTTACTTGGGACCAGTGCTATTTGATAAGCAGATCCATCCCCATCCTGTGCTACAGGCGTGCCACTTAGGATCACTTCCACTCAATGCTGTCATACCTTGTTCTCTGTCTGAAACAGTCTTCCTTCTTATCTCATAATTTAAGAGCTTCTCACCATTTAGCCTCATATCACCCTCTTAAAAAAGCCTTCCTATTCTACTTAAACTGGTACACTCAACTCCCATCACTTTTATCCCCTTTTATTTTCCTTTTAACAAGTGCTGCTCTCTGTAACTTATTTATTTCTTGTTTATTGTCTGTTTATCCCATTAAAAGGAAAGCTTCATGAGAGCAGGAACTGTCAGTCTAGCTCACTGGTTGTATCACCAGAACTTTTAAGATTTATTTATTTGAAAGGCAAAGTGATAGACAGAACAGAGAGATAGGTCACACAGAGATAGGTCTTGCATCTGCTAGTTCACTCCCCAAGCCTTAACAGCCAGGTATGGGACAGGACAAGGCCAGGAGCCAGGAACTCCATCCTAGTCTTCCACTTGACAGGGGTTCGAGTATTTATGTCACCTTCCATGAGCATCCTCCCAGGCCTATCAGCAGGAAGCTGGATTAGAAGCAAAGCAGCTGAGACTAGAACCAGCACTCTGCTATGGGATGCTAGCATTGCAAGCAGTGGCTTAACCTGCTGCCCCACAATGGTGGCCCCATCTCCAGTATTTTAAATGATGTGTGGCACATTCTGATGTTAAACAGCCATTTGCTGAACAGACAGCAAAATGGAGCATTTATGCATACATTTATAAATTCTTATTTTCTTACAGCAAAGGAAATCTAATAGGTATAATTCTCCCAGCTCACGCATACATACTGTCAAGAAGCCAGTGGTGCTGGCAACATGGTGAAAGGAGAGGAAGTGGTGAAGAGGACCAATTCCTCTCCTCTGGAGCAGCATGGCAGGCTCCTGCTTCTTGAAGGGGGCTCTTGCTCCTTAGGCTGGATTTCCTCCTCCCTTTCAAAATGCTGCAGACAGGCGGCAGGTGCACTGCCTGTGGCTGTGCTCTTGGTGGGACATCTGCTCCCAAACTTCCTGAATTCTACCATCAGGGACCTTGGCAACAGAAAGGACATGGAACCATGCAGTCACTTTTATTCCGAACCCTGTTCAATGCTAGGGATCTCTTGCTTCAAGGTGTAAAAATCCCTTCAGAGAATAAGAAGCAGAGGTACCACAGAGCAATGAAGCAGGAAGGTACTTGAGGCCTCAGTGAGGGGGGCAGGACAGCCTGTGATTCCCAGGTCGGGCTTTGCCCTTAGGACTAGCAGCAAACTGGCTTCCTCCTAAGAGGAAACCAGTTCTTCATTTCTCTCTCTCCTTCTCAGGCTGCTGTCACGGTCCTTTGCTACTTCTCAACCTCAGGTCCTGCTGTTGCTGAAGTACCAAGACTGAATCACAGCTTGTGTCTTCTAAATGAAGGCAGAAAAGATGATTTTACACCTCTGAGCTTCTTACACACACTGGTGCTAACACCAACATGGTCAAGGTTTGAGAAAGAACATGGCATCTGGTATCTCTAGGTAAGATCTTCCCATTCTGGGAACCCACGAAATCACCTTCCTTCTGATAGTACAGATAAAACAATAATACTGCTGAGATCTTTCAGTAGTAACTTTAGTCTCTTTTAATATTCCTAAGTAGTGCCCAGTTCCTATCCTGGGTCCTAAATGAACTTGTACGTTTGGAGGATTTGGGAAGGGGAACTTGATGCTAGGCAGAAAGAGGTAGGGAAAAAATAGTGCCTCTCTAGCCACACTCCCTTATCCCCCTTCCACTCACTAACCCAAAGGAGGGACCTACTTGGCCAATAAAATATGGGACAGGGATTGAGCCTGTATAGGCTGGGCCCCTGCCCTCTCATCTCCCAAGGAACACAGGAGCCTCCCCTCTGTTGCTGACAGTTCCCCAGGCCAGCCACTGCTCTGCACGTGGCTGTGGGCAGTTTTGGTTGGCTAAGTTTAACACATGGATGAGTGTGCTTGTGCAGGAGGCTCAGGAAGCCTGAACCTGGCTACACACTGAGCTGTAACACCTGATCTTCCTTTACTTTACTTTACTCTCCCATATCCAGGCATGGGAGAGGGATACAATTTACTGAACTTCTCAGACTTCAACAAGAAAACTCAATCACTTAGGCCATTCATTGATGAAGCTCAGATTAAATAAATATCTCTAGCAAGTCCTCAACTTCTAATTCTATCCACAAAGCATAGAAAACTGCAGCAAAAATGATCAGAGGAGAAGGCTGAATGGATCTTTGCCAATAACGAAAAAGCAGAAAAAGTAACGCTGTTTTCTGACTCTCAGCTGATGGATCTCTGCTCTCCAGCTGTAAACCTGGTTTGTCTGCAGCTCTGCCTTGGGTCTTGCACCCATGTTAGCTGAGCCCAGCTCCCTGCAATCAGGTCAGCTTCATTCTCCAGACTCTGAATTGGGTGCGGGATCAGGTTGTCCTGACTGGAGACAAACCACAACCCATCCCAGATCCTGCCAGCCTGAGACCAGAGTGCGCTCTCACGATTTATAGCATCTGAACTGAGCCTTCTGGAGACTCTACTCAGGATGAGTCTTTGTTTTCGTTTTTTTTTTTTTTGGCCCAGATATTTGTATCAGGCATTATGTGTCACAGTCCACTCCTAGGTAAATGTTCTTCGACTAAACCCATCTCCCAAAAGCAATCATCTTAAAGAACTACAGGTGACTGAGAGCTTTTACTAACTGATAAAAAGAGTGCATATATGTACATGAACGATTGTGTGTGGTTACCATGACCAGTTTCACAAGGTTAATACTGGGGACGGGTCTGGTTAAGCATGCTTTGTCTGTTAGGATCTCATTTCACTCATCTTCATGGTTGATTCAGCTGCAGTCTCATGAATCACATGACAGCTTCAAAGTCCCAGCCTCCACACTTTCTCTCCTACCTCACATCTGCAGGACATGGTGCAAGGGCAAACGCCAGAATGGGGAGTGTGTGCGCATGGTACACTGGTCTGTGGGTAGTCTCCAGCCCTTGTGCTATATCTCCTGTACAGCCCACTGTCCCATTCACCAATAAGTACTGATTTGGTTTCATGTCCTAGAATTACTGTACATTTCCCAATTCTTTTCATTTCTACCCAGTCTGGTCTGACATTTGAAAAATCAAGGCTAATTCCCTCTGAGTTATACAATTTTAATAATAATCAACTAACCCACTTACCCAGCCACTCCAGAAATCAGTGAGTCAAGAACAAAGAAAACCATGAGTTGAAGAATGCGAACTCTGATCCTGACCCAGAGTTGCCATCACCATCAACTCCCTTGCTCACTACCTCTGCTGTGTCACAGTGTGAGCTCCCACCCTGCATCACCCTTACTGCTAGTCTTTGTTTCTTCATTCAGATTGAGCATTAGGGGAAGTTCAGAAACTGACTTAGGAGATTAAAAAAGCAAACCGCATCATCCAATTTCAGTTTGGACTTCATTGCTATTCCTTACTCCATCTCTCACCAGCTCCCCAGCAGTAGACACTAAACACAGTAATTCGAAAGCTTCCTGTTTCTTACCAGACTCTTGACTCTGGATAGCCTCTCCCACCCACCCTGGTCACACCTCAGGTAACTTCATCTGTTCCAGGTACTAGGCTTGAACGCTCTCATTCTCATCCACTTCATTTCTTTTTTTTTATTTTTTATTTTTTATTTTATTTTATTTTTTGACAGGCAGAGTGGACAGTGAGAGAGAGAGACAGAGAGAAAGGTCTTCCTTTGCCGTTGGTTCACCCTCCAATGGCCGCTGCGGTCGGCGCGCTGCGGCCGGCGCACCGCGCTGATCCGATGGCAGGAGCCAGGAGCCAGGTGCTTTTCCTGGTCTCCCGTGGGGTGCAGGGCCCAAGCACCTGGGCCATCCTCCACTGCACTCCCTGGCCACAGCAGAGGGCTGGCCTGGAAGAGGGGCAACCGGGACAGAATCCGGCGCCCCGACCGGGACTAGAACCCGGTGTGCCGGCGCCGCTAGGCAGAGGATAAGCCTAGTGAGCCGCGGCGCCGGCCCACTTCATTTCTTGGCATTGCGCCTATTCAGTTGGTCATGTTTAGATTTCACCTAGGTAAAGTATGGTGATTCTAAAATCTTTGCCTGTAGTCATGACCGGCCTCCAGATGCCAACCCCATCCTTCCAATTTCACTCCTGAACATCCCTCTCAGTTACGTGCAGGCTTCAAATCAGGGCTGACAGTAAGCTGATGAAATACTAGTTTTTGATTATGATTTTAGTGTTGGTATATGTCAATCCTTTAAAAACTGGTTATTCACTATATCTTGCAACTCGTCTTTGACCCAAGTGTCCCTTCATCAGCAGAAAGGACTCACGGTAAGCTATTCATAACGCGTGGCTTTCTTTGAAGTGGGATGGTGAACACAGCTTCCCACAATCTGCTTCCTGATGATTTATTATATTTTTTCTTAGTTTCAGACAATTGTCACCAACTCAACAATTTAAAGCATTGGTTTTCAACTAGTGGACTGCTTTCTTTAAACAAAAGTTTATTTAGAAACTGACTGAGTGAGTAAGAGAAATAGAATAACTCTGCAAATGGGTGGGCAGGGAAGGAGCCCAGATAGCTGTCAGCTTGGCTCCTTCTTTCCTGCATCTTTCCTCCACGGTATCCCCTGGGGTTCCTCTTGAGTTTCGTGCAGCAGCAGCCTCCAAATGTTTTTTGATTGATCGCCTGTATTACGAGAAATGTTCTGAGCCATCTGCTCACCCCTCCCCTCCACAAACAATCCTAGTATCAATGAATATTCAAGATACAATACAGAACCACAGGGATGAAGTTAATCATTGATGAAATAGATGCACACTGACATTCTAAACAGTCTTCTTGACAAGTTAGAATATTTTTTGGCTGACTTACTGTCCAATCTGGTTAGAATGTCATTGTTTTTACTTTGAAGCAAAGTTGATGAAGAACTCCAAACCAGGCTGTGTTATTTTCTTGCTGTTTATGGTAGCTTTTTGTACCGCCTTAAAGCCAATCTTTGCAGTAACCTTTTAAAGCCACCTGTTATTTCATTTGGTTAGAACTAGAAAACAGAATCTGTAGAGTCACTTAGCTAGGCACAGAGAAACTGTTAATACAGCTAACAAACTGGTGAGGGTGCTGCTGTTCTCCTACTACCCCAGGAAACTATCTCACCTCTCCAGGTTTACTCATTTACTCTACGTGACATATGACCGTCTAATAAATACACCTTGAGTGAAAATGTCAGAATCAATCTATATATTAAGAATTAGAAAATTAGTCCAGTTTAATATCTTTCTTTATGCCTAATAATAATAAATAGCAGTTTTATCCTGTATTTGGAAATCTGTGGGAGGGGCTGACATTTACTCTTCATTTGGCTTCCCCTCTGACCAAGGCCCTACGCCTGTCATCTGGCTGACACCACAGCCTGGAGCATGGCAGACACTCCACAGCCAAGCCAGGCCCTGTCATGATGTTATGGGATTTAGGGGTGGCTAAGGTAAAGAGCAATCATCCTAATGGTTACCTGCAAGTCATTTTGTGGGTTCCAGTCAGAATCAAATATGATGCAGGTATCAGCAGCTGTGAGATTGATCCCCAGGCCTCCCGCTCTGGTGCACAGAAGAAAGACAAAGCGGTCTGAGTCTGGCTTACAGAACCGGTCGATGGCTGCCTGGCGCAGGTTTCCCCGTACTCGCCCATCAATTCGCTCATAGGTGTATCTGAGGGGACCCAAACGAACGAAAGCCCAGGTGTTAATCATGATGTCAATGGCGAACAGCAAACAAAGCAGGAAGCTGTTGACTGACAGCCTTATATCCCTTACTTCTAAATTCCAAATGACAACAGTCTAGAAGGGACCCCGCCCCTTACATGTGCAGCAGGACAGACACAACTGCACAGCAAAATGTTCCCCCTCTCAAAATGAACAAAAAACAAAACAAAAAAGCAGCCACAAACCCAGGAGGACTGAAGAACTACAAATACAAAATATTGACACCCACAGCCCAAGAAACTTAGTCTTGATTATCTCCCACTTTATATTCATACTGAATAATCCTAAGACCAGGACAAGCAAATTAAAGCTCCAACCATGGACTCTCAGCAGTGCTTTTACAAGGACCCGAAGTTCACAGCAGTCTCTGGCAGCTTCTGGGTGACTGGAAGAAGAGGAGACTGCTGAGCAGTCCTTTAAGGCTGGGCTGGCATTTCTAACCTGGCAGTTCCTCGAAGCTTCAGAGGGGCATGGCAAAACCTCCAAGTTTATAGGTAAAATCAAGGTCTCTGGGCAAAATATTGCCAAGCCAAGCAAGCTGGCATAAATCACTAAAAGGGTTTCTGAGGTGTGTTGGTGATGCTGCAGAATATTTAGAGGAAAATTAAGCAGGGGAAGTAAAGCTGAATATCATGAGGTAGGCATACATCTGTGTGAATAATGAAGAAACAGGGTGGACAGCACAGTGAAGGGCAAGCAAAAGAGAGTAAGAAATGAAGGCGTTCTGTGGGCACACTGCTACTGTCCTTCCAGAGAAAACCCAGATGGGAGGGGCCTTCACGATGGAGATCACAGAGTTAACAAAGCAGATACAGCAGCAATCTGCACAGTCGCTGATGAGCCTGATTCTGTTCTTGTTCACCTCCTGACAACAAATGAATTAACAAGGGGAAACATTACTTGGGGCTCAATTTTGACTCATAAATAATAGGAACCTTGTTGAGAAAAGGACCAGTTCATCATAAACCTGACAACAGCCAAGACCATGAACCCTGGCAAAGACCTCAAGTGTTAAAAAAAAAAAAAAATTTACCAGTAGCCCAGAATTTGGGAATCCGGATCTGTAAAACTTAGATAAACCACTGGTAAGAGAATAAGGACAGATGCTCTAGGGGTAGATGACAGTGTGGGGAGGCTCTGGAAGCCTAAGTCTGCAATATAATCCTGTCTTCCTTGAAATAAAAGGAGAATCCATGTAAAGAAACTGCAATACAAGTAAAGAAGGCTGACCAACTCGAACTTATAAGGGACAGGTATTCAGTAAAAACATGAGCCTGGAAATGCTCTCTTCCTTTTACAAAGCCAAGGTGCAACCACACATGGAATTATAGGTGTGGTTCTTTTGTTTCTTCTCCCTTTAATTTATTCAAGAAAAATATTATATGAGAACTGTGGTAGCAAATGCAATGGGTTGTGGTTTCTTCTTACTTATTATAATACCCTATTTCTATGGGAAATAGAGTAGGAAACAAAGCATGTGCGTTCTATAGATTTCTTTATTATCTATTACAGCCAGAACAACAATTTCAGAAGCATGTTACTGTGGTACATGCTTGATATGCACCATGACATTTAACTCTCATAATAATCCCATGAGGTAGTGAGGAAACTTAAGACTAAAAAGCCATGCAAGCAAAATACCTTGCTCAATCACCTTGGCTGGGTAAGTTGAAGCCAGACTCATTTGATTTACGATTTTCACACAGTATCCTACATTTCAGTGCAATATGACAGAAAGGTTTCCCTAAACACTTAAAAAGAGAAAGGTAAATACAGAACTTTGGCAAACTTTAGGAAACGTGTAACTGTAACAGACGATGGAAGCAGAATCTATAATCAGGTACCAAAATGATTAGATAAATCAATGCTCTGGAGATCTGTACCTGGTTACCCAGAAGATTTTGGCAGTGTACTGATATGCTGGAAGGAGAGGCAGGATCTGGAGTCAGAAAGTAGGGTTGAGGCTCAATTAAGCAGTAACTGCTGCCGTCCCTACCCACACATCACACTTGTGAACCATTAATGCTTCAGGACAGAAGAATGGATGCTCTCTATAAGATACTCTGAGTCATCAGAGAAAAGCTACATGCCCAGGGATCAGAGTGAGGCACAGCCTTAATGGAAGGGAGAAATCGATAAATAGTGATGATACAGATCAGCCATCACCTAGGGGGGAAAAACCCATAAAATTAGATAGCAGTGTTCTGCTAGCTCTGATGTAACAGCTTTAGAACTTGAGCAGGATGGTTTGAACAATAATTTTCATTGCTATCGCTTGTTAAGTTTGGAGGGAGTGCTTTCAAAGAACATGAAACTAAATTAAAATAAAATTATTTGAGGACTTTAAAATCACTCTTCACTCCCCTCTCACTTCTGCGCCAGATCCTCTGGCTGTGCTCATTCCTGTATGAATCCAGCACAAAATTAAACAAGAACAAATCCAAACCCACAGCTGGAGAGGAAGAGAGGCTCAAGAACAAAGAAAACCTTGAGGGCGAGTAGGTCTGGATAAAGAACTCAGGCATCATGAAATTTTCCACACCAGACTTCAGCACAGTAATTAACCCTCTGTGAAAACAGTATCTTGAAAGGGATCCCTAGGAGCTGATGTGGCTCATCAAACTGTAATTCTGAGTCACTGTCAAATATCAATGAGAAGCAGGTGGCACTCTGGAAAACCCCCTGTGTGACTGGCCAGGAGGGAAGGGGCTACACATTTCTGGCTAAAGAAAAATTGACCTCAGAGGGCCTGATGGAAAATGAACAACATTTTTGTCTCCCGGCAATAACCAGCTGGAAAACATAAAGAGGATAAAAAAATCCACTCACAGTACCCACAAAAACATAAAATCCTTAGGCTTAAATCCACTAAGAAACACACAGGAGCAGCCACACAACACTAGGAGCCATGTTGTTCTGTTCACTATGATATCCGTGACATCTACAAAGGTTCGAGCACCCATCAGTGCTGCATAGAAAAGATGTAAGTGTAGTGAACAGCACATTCCTGAATTTTGCAAAGAAGCCAGTCCTACTTACTTTGCTCATGAGAGCCAATAAAAATCCCATGGAGATATAAATATATATATATATGTGTGTGTGTGTGTGTGTATATGAATCTTTATAGATACATAAGTGTGTGTGTATGGATATATGTATTTGTGTAGACACATACATATATCCATACACACAAACATACACATACATTTTTCTGGAGTTAAGGGCTGGAGTGGCCAGAGATGGTTTAAAGAATAATTGTGAAGTTCATCTGGAGTAACACATGAGCAAAGGAACAGAAATATTGATCACAAGACTAGAAAGGCTAGACACACACCCAGCATATACAGTATCTTGGTATATTTCATGAATAGTATTTTATATGAATGGGGAAAAAGATGACCTGTCTTAGTAACAGAAAACTAGGGCCACTTAAAAATAAAATTAGACTTTAATTAATGCCATATATCAAAATTACAGAAGAACTGAAGAATGAAAAATAAGAATATCAAAGAAATCCAGGCAAAGATTATAAATTAACATGTAAATTTAATTCTTTGACCTCCCCAAACCTTTAGTAAAACTTAAGAGACCTAACTCCATCTCCCTATTAAGTCCCCAAACATAAGAGAAGGGATAAAATGTTGGAAGCTGGAAAGCAAGGCAAGTGGTATTCGATTTGAAGAAAGTAGAATCCCAGGCAAGACACAATAACCCAATGGATCAGACACTGGCAGCGCTAGGTATCTTGGAAGTACGGATGCAAAGAGCTTAAACACAGGGGAACCCGTAGAATGTCTGCTGCAGAAGCAGCCTCTAGACTGGTTGTTCTAGCCTTGAAGAGGGTAAATAAGGAACAAAGCTGGATGTACCATACTGAAAGAAGGGACGAGAGAGAGATTTTCAGACACCCACTCCTCCCTTCTCACTCAGCTTCAAGTATCATCAAGGTTCCACCTGTTAGGCAGGAGAAAGGAAGGAAAACAGCCAACAAATTGACATAGAAGGGTCTCCAATCAAATAAATGGTCCAGCCAGACAGTGCTAACACACGGAGAGAGTGAGGCCCACTCAACACGCCTGCCTCACATTCCCAGAGCTTCCAACAGACTTGACAGTGCCCAGGTCTGATGGCCCAGGACACCAAACATCTGAGGAAAGTCCAGCCTGAAACACAGAAGCTCTAAAATGTTCGGACACACCAACCCCCCAGCAAGTAACCGCCACAAAGCCAACAAGCAGAAAAACCTACCTGAGGGTACTGGAGAGTTAATTTGGCCAGGGGGAGGCTACTGATAAGGCAGCAGAGGTGCAGGGCAGTGACAACTCCTTTCTGATAGGCACTGGGGAAGGAGCTCAGGCAACTGTGATTGCCAGGGAGTGACAGAGAAGATGGGGCGCACCAAACTCTGGGAATACACTTTGTCTGAAGTCTGGCTGAGCCCTTGCTTACACAGTAAGTTACCTGAACTGACATAAGAGCTGCTACCTATCAGAAACACTGACAGAGTGCACCAGAGGCACGCATTCGGCACAGCATGTAAGGTGCTGCTTCAGTAATGGAGTGTCTGGGTATGAGTCCTGGCTTCCAATTTTTTTCCCCGAAGATTTATTTATTTATATGAAAGAGTTAGAGAGAGGGAGAGGCAGAGGCACAGAGAGAGAGGCCTTCCATCCACTGGCTCACTCCCCAAATGGCTGCAACAGCCAGGGCTGGAATAGGCTAAAGGCGGGAGCCAGGAGCTTCATCTCAGTCTCCCACGTGGATGCAGAGTCCTAAGGACCTGAACCATCTTCTGTTGCTTTCCCAGGCGCTTTGCTGGGAGCTGGGTCAGAAGTGGAGCAGCTGAGGCTCGAACTGGCGACAATATGGGATGCTGGCTATACAGGTAGCACCTTTTACCTGCTACACCACAGCACCAGGCTCTCTGCTTCCAATTCTATCTTTCTGCTAATAAGCACTCTGGAGGGATCAGGTGATGACTGAAGCAGCTGGATCCTTGCCACCTACATGGGAGATTGAATTCTGGATTCTGGGCTTCGGCCTAGCCCAAACCCTGCTGTTGCAGGCATTTGCGGGGAGTGAACCAGCAGATGGAAGACTTCTCTGTCTGTCTGCCTTTCAAACAAATAAATAAAAACCTCTGCAAATTAAAAACTGACACCATCTTCAGAAAAATGTAAAAATACTCTCCACAATGTAATGTTCATGATGACCACTGAAAAACTCCAATTTATGTAACATGAAGAAACAGGAAAATGTGACCCATTCTCAAGGGAAGAGATGATTAACAACTGCCAAGCTTATCATGTTACAATTCTGGTAAGAACTTTAGAGTAGCTATTATAATTATGCTCATGAAGCCAAGGAATCCAAGTACGGACATATAAAAAATCTCAACAGAGAATCAAAACACTAGTAAACCAAGGATCAAATGAAAATCTTAGAGCCAAATATACAATCTTTAAAATGCTGAGTGGGGGGCCAGTGTTGTGGCACAGAGGGTTAAGTCACTGCCTTCACCAGGATCCCAAACAAGCGTACCGGCTGCTCCACTTCTGATCCAGACCCCTGTTAATGTGCCTGGGAAAGCAGTGGAAGGTGGCCCTAGTACCTGGGCCCCTGCACCATATGAGACCTAGATGGAGTTCCAGGCACCTAGCTTTTGCCTGGCCCAGCTCTGGCCATTGTGGCCCAGTTGGGGAGTGAACCAGCAGATGGAAGATCTCTCTAATTCTGCCTTTCAAATGAGTAAATCTTAAATAAATAAACTGAGTGGGCTCAATAAGCATGAAGGAAACAATAGAGAAAGTCAGATAAAACGAGACAGATAAAACAACAAAGAGAGACACAGAATCAAAAACAAAACAGAACCCACACATCTGTGGGACATGATCGAAAGGTCAAATACATAGGCAATCAGCGTTTCATAAAGAAAGGAGAGAAGGACAAAAAGAAGAAAAAGAAACGGAAGAAATAATGAGAGAAGCGTCTAACATTTGATAAAATGAATGCACAGACAAATTCAAGAATCTCAGTGAAATCCAAGCAGGACAAACTCCAGACACCGCAGTCAAGCTGCTGAAAACCAGGCAGTGAAGGACGATCGTGGACCTGGTCAGAGATGAGCGCATCGCACTCACGGAGTGACAGTCTGAACAACTGTGGAACTTCTCATCAGAAACCATGGGGGCCAGGATGCAATGCACTAACACTTGGAACTGTCAGAGGAGAAAAGTCAATCTAGAATTACTTATACGAAAGGTATATAAACAGAGACCAAAAAAACTATGACACGGAGAAAACAGAGACAGATAAAAATAATTCTATCAGGTTTTAACCTCAGAAAGTTAAGAGACAGCATGGCACTTGTGAAATAACTAGTACCAAAAGAACTGAAAAATTAGATGAAAATATTCTTGGAAATTAAAAATATAATTACAAAAAGAAAAAAAAAACCTCAGAGATTCAAGTTGGAAGATAAAGCAGAGGGTTTCTACCAGAAGGTATTGGAAAAGATAATGAGACAGAAAATAGAGAAAAGAGAAAAATCAGAGGATTAGTCCAGAAGGTCTAACAGGAGCACCATAAAGAAAACAAAACAAAAAGAAATAATAAGAGGCCAGCACTGGGTGTACTGGGTAAAGCTGCCGCCTGCAGTGCTGGCATCCCGTGTAGGTGCCAGTTTGAGTCCTGGCTGCCCCACTTCCGATCCAGCTCTCTGCTATAGCCTGGGAAAGCAGAAGATGGTTCAAGTCCTTGGGCCCCTGCACCCACATGGGAGACCCGGAAGAAGCTCCTGGCTCCTGACTTTGGTTTGGCTCAGCCCCAGCCATTGTGGCCATCTGGGGAGTGGACCAGCGGATGGAAGACCTCGCGCGCTCGCTCTCTCTGCCTCTGCCTATGAAATAAATAAATAAGTCTTAAAAAAAGAGAAAGAATGAAAGATAAATTCAAGAAAATTCCCAGGAACTGAAGGAACTTAGAGTTTAGATGGGAAAGATCTACTTTGTATCCAGTACAACAAAGTATTTTCTTTGGTAACTTTCATAGGGCTAGGGACTAAAGAATATATCAAGCCTCTAAAAAGAAAAAGTGTATCATAGGCCAGGAATCTGAAGGGCTCTGTATGTCTCCCCGGCAACCCTGGGGACAGCAGACTAGAGGACGGTGGGGTAACTGTCAGAATTCTGTAGGAACGGTGTCAGCCAGAAACTCAAATCCAGGCAAACTATTACTCAAGAGGGAGAGTGGACTAAAAACATTTTCAGACAAGGCCTCACACTTTACCCATCATTCATCCTTTCTCAGAAGTTGCTAGAAGAGACTGTCTAACAGTAAAATCCACCAGCAACAGAGCAGACTCGGAAGAAGGAAGGCAGTAGGATGAAAGCAGGCAGATCGCAGACGTCAGCTGAGTACTGGGTGGGAAGGGCACGGGGTGGGCGGTCAGCAGGCGCCCAGAGAAATGGCCCTGAAAAGAACAGTGTGCTGGAACACAAGGACAGTCCATGCACACAACTGAGGAAAGTGCAGCTGAACTGTAATAAGCATACAGAAAAAGAAGAGATAAAAGATAGCTTTTAGTTAAAAGAAAAGTAAAAGATCTACAGAAAAAAAAAGCAAATAGCACACTACATGGTTGGGTTGTGAGTCAGCATTTTTGTTCGTCATAAAAAATGCTGGCTATTAATCTAACCCAAGTATTATGCAGCACAGTGAAAAGACGGGAGGACAGGAAGGGGCGCACGTGGTGGTTATGGTGGGGTCAGTGAAAGAGGGCCAAGTACGTGTCTTCCCCAGTACGAACAGGTAACACCCCAAACTGAAAAATATCGGGAAAGACAGCTAATGGCATTACTATTTAGACATACAGCTGTAAATACTTTGTTCTGTACAAAGTATTGAAATTAATGGCTTTTTTGCTATAGGAAACTGAGGAGAGGGGGAGTAAATTAGGAAATGAAATTTTTCTTAAGTCTAATAGAATGATTTGACTTTTCAAAATGTATGCAAGGGGGCTGGTGCTGTGGCATAGCAGGTTAAGCCACTGCCTGCAGTGTCGGCATCCCATATGGGTGCGGGTTTCAGTCTCAGATGCTACACTGCTGATCAGCTCTCTCCTGTGGCCTGGGAAAGCAGTGGAGGACAGCTTAAGTCCTTGGGCCCCTGCATCTGCGTGGGAGACCCGGAGGAGGCTTGAGGCTCCTGGCTCCTGGCTTCAGATTGGCACAGCTCCGGCCGCTGTGGCCATCTGGGGAGTGAACCAGAGGATGGAAAACCTCTCTCTCTCTCTCTGCCTTTCCTTCTCTCTGTGTGTGACTCTTTCTAGTAAATAAATAAATCTTAAAAAAAAAAGAAAAGAAAATGTATGTAGGGGCCAACTCTGTGTTGCAATGGGTTAAGGCCCCAACCTGCAGCTCCAGCATCCCATATGGGTACTGCTCCACTTCCAATCCAGCTCTTTGCTATGACCTGGGAAAGCAGCAGAGGATGGCCCAAGTCCTTGGGTCCCTGCAGCAGCGTGGGAAACCTGGAGGAAGCTCCTGGTTCCTCACTTCAGATTGGCTCAGCTCCGGCCGTTGCGGCCACCTGGGGAGTGAACCAGCGGATGGAAGACCTCTCTCTGCCTCTACTTCGCCCTGTAACTCTTTCAAATAATTAAAAAATAAAATGTATATATGTGTAACTGCTGAAATAAAAGTTACATTAAAAGGAGAAACGTAATGAAAATACTAAGGTCACAGGAACCCTGTTCAATGCAGCGGGGGTAAAGAGATCACGAAAGAAGTATAAGGAAAATACTTCAGAATTTTCACATGATCTCACAGGTGTGAGGAGAAAGAAGTCTTGTCAAGCATATTAACTCAAGCACTGAAGCATAAATTTAAACATAAATGAGTATTTAAATTTAAAGTTGTTTTAAAACAAAGATTTGACTAATAAACATTTAGAATTTCTAAAAATAAGATAAACAAAAACCCATACTCATAAACAAAGTTGAAAGGCAAAAAAAAAAAAAAACACTGGAGAAAGAATATGCAATATATTCATAAATAAGCCATTTTTATAAATCAACAAAAAAATCAAAGAACAACAGAAAATGGAGGGAGAACAAAAATTAATAGGAATAGGCAATCAATAGGAAAAACAATATAAACAGCTAATAAACACAAAAAACTCATCCTCACTAGTGATCAGACATAGAAATTAAAATAAGAGACAATAATTCAGTTTACTGAACTAGTAAAGTTCAAAGGACAAAAACAGTATTTCTCAGAATACACAGAAAAGCATTCTCATATAGTACTGACAGGCATACAAATAAAACACTCTTTACAGGGTGCTTTAGAAATATCTAGCAAATGTTTTTAAAAATATACATCAGAATTTATCCTAAGGAAATAACTGGAAACACTCATAATGACTATAAAGGGTTACTCATTCAAGAGTCCCTTACAGAACTGGAAAATTGGAAATTACCTGTAATACAGACCATCAGAATTTTGTCATAGAAAAATAAAGGAAAATTTTCATAACATATTAGAATAAAAATGAGTTGTAAAGTAGATTGTAAAATATCTTCACAATTCAAACAAACAAGAAAAGAAAGAAAGAAAAAAAGGCTGAAAAAGGTCAGCCCTCTGGCACAACTTCTGTAGTGGTGGTATTCTACATTTCCATATTTGCAAAAATACTGTAACACTTAAGTAATTTTAACGTAAAATGAGCGATAAATGGTATGGAAAAAATAGCATAAAAGGAAGTTAAAGAGTTTTGTACTTACCTTACCAAGTCTGTTAATTACATTACATTTTTTTGAGTTAAAAAATATCTGTATATACAGTAGTACCTATTTTAAAGATTAAGATAATATAAGAAACAAAGTGTTTTGGCAATGGGTTTCTAAACTATAGTGAACTTGTAAACTACAAATTATCAGTTTTAATTTATTCATAGAGGTTTTCTAAAAAAGAAGAATTTTTAAAGATTTATTTTTATTTATTTGCAAGGCAGAGTTACAGAGAGAGAGAGAGAGAGAGAGAGAGAAAGATAGAAGAGAGATTTTCCACATGCTGGTTCACTCCCTAGATGGGCACAACAGCCAGGGTTGTGCCAGGCCAAAGCCAGGAGCTAGGAACATTTTCTGGGTTTACCACATGGGTGGCAGGGGCCCAAGTACTTGGGCCATCCTCTGCTGCTTTCCCAGCAGGGAGCTGGATCAAAAGTGAGGCAGCCAGGACTTGAACTGGTGCCCATATGAGATGCCTGCGTTGCAGGCAGTGGCTTAACCTACAAGGCCACAATGCTGGCCCCAAGAATTCTTTATATATAAATCTCTACCATAGGAGCTCTAAGAAATTCTTTTATTGTCTACTTAGACTTCGAAGAATTATTTATGCAACATTAAATGTCAGCACATCTATTTCTTTTAAAATTCTTTCTATAAAACATATGTACGTGTAATTTAAAGGGCAAACAGAATCCTAAAGAATAAGGACATCTGTTAAGACACCCTAGATGACTGTGATTTTATTGTCTGAAAACAAAGATTTCCTTTCAAACCTAGCAATGCCTAGGCTACTGGTTCCTGTGATCTTAAAAAGTCTTTTTTCTTAAGGATAAATTTTGATATTTATTTATTTGAAAAGTAGAGTCAAAGAGAGGGAGAGACAAGAGATCTTCCATCTGCTGGTTCACTCCCCAAATGGCCACAATGGCCAGGACTGGGCCATGTGGAAGCCAGGAACCAGGAGTTTCATCTGGGTCTCCCAGATGGGTGGGCAGGGACCCAAGAACTTCGCTGGTCTTTTGTTGTTTTCCTAGGTACATTAGCGGGAAGTTGGGTCAGAAGTGGAGCAGCCAGGACAGGAACTGGTGTCCACACGAGATGCAGATGTCATGGGTGGCAGCAGCTTAACCCACTACACCACAACGCCAGCCCCCTGAGAATAAATATTAAAAAACTCAGTTGTCCTCTTCAGATCACCAACATATCATAATGACTGAAAATCTAAGGTACAGTGTATGAAGTAACAAATGTAACTCCTAACACAAAATCCAAATAACCTACTTAAGATTAAGGTCTTTTTGCCAGCATGAGTGAGGGACTTTAGGTTCAAAGAATGAGTAAGAAAATAAGTTGGGATGTCATACATACTAAATCATAAAACTTTATGGGGCTTGCTGAGAAAAGACATAAAATAACCCCAAATTTCTTCTCTGTGAGTTGTCAGCTTAAGCTCTACTAGAAACTTGATAAGGTGATGCTTTCTAGGGTGTGTTCCTCTCGTTATTTTTAAGAAGCAAAAATGTAATTACATTATTTTCTTAACTTTTCCTAATGCTACTTGAATTCTGTTTCTTCCTACTAAAGAATATAAGCAGACATGTGGGATTTTTTTTTTTAAAGCAAAGCAAGGACTTCATGTCAGGCCCTCTGAAATTCTCTCTAAATGGCTGAACTTGAGTATACTTGGTCAAAAGATCTAAGTCTGAATGTTAGCCATGCTTTGAGGAGGCTCCCTTTCTCCATTTTTGCATGACTTCTTGTTGCTACACTGTAATTTCTGAATAGACCAAGGATATATTAAAATAACAGGGACCACCCAGGGTTGGAGGCAGAGCTCTGACACAGGCCTCACCTTCTCTGGATGAGGTAATCCTCCAGGATGTCGAGGCAGCGCACCATCTGGGAGAAAATGAGCACTTTGTGGCCCCCCGCGATCAGCTTAGGGAGCAGCTTGTCAATCAGCACCAGCTTCCCTGCTGCCTGAATCATGGCCTGGAGCTGGAAGTCAGGGGCATCAGGGCTGTGGGTTTTTCGGAAATCTTCCAGAATTTTTTCCTCTGCCCCTGAAAAGGAATGGAGCAAAGCTATTTCTTGAACAAAATATATTCCTTGACTTGAAGATGGTTTGACTTTACACTCAGTCTTGAATTCTGACCTTTTCTGGGGCTGGCAACAGATGGCCTGATATTCTCTGAAGATGCTGGGCAGCAGCGGTGAGCCACAGCTCCCAGCCAGCCACCCAGTCAGGAGGGAAAACAGCTGATAGGCTACAGTGCCCTGTACTGCTAAGCTACGATGTTTGTTAGTTAAGTGTACTACATCCATTTTCAACTTCCTTCAACTTACAATGGATTTACTGGGATGTATCCCCAGTAGGAGGAACATCTAGATAAAAGTAAAATCTGCTTTCTGGGAGAGATCCTGGGAAAAATGATGTGGATTGTTAGTTCCTGGACCAGCAGATGAGACAGGAGATCCTAGGTGTGCATCCAGGTCTGTGCACAGGGCTCTGTGGTGGCAGGCAGCAGGGCCATCTTACAGAGAATGTGGGTGCTTTGCTTTCCTGGGAAGTCTCTCTAAGTAGACAGAAGATTTGAGATACCATGTCCTAAGGTGACTCACTCAAGTAAAGAAATCTCCCCAGGAAGTTGACAAAAAAGACCCATAAAGACTAGCGGTCAGATAATCGACATCACATTACTATTAAAAAATTTCTCAGCTTGATCTGATGAAGGACGGCCACCTTCTACCAGGCAGAGTACAGACTGTGGGGACAGACAGCTGGAGAAGTTAACCTGGCTCTGTGTCCCTCTAAGTTAGACAGCTTAGGCAAATCTATCAACTTCTCTGAACCTCATATTTGTACTCTGTAAAAACTGGAGGGTAAATACACTGTAGCACATGATGCAAGCTCAATACACGAGATCTTTGATTATGACTAGCTTCTGACAGAGGCCCATGCCCGACTGCCCCAACTCACCATTGATCAGGTAGGGGTGATTACAGCACTTTCTCAGCTCCATCATTGTGTTGATGAGATTGGGCATGTTGTGCTGATTGGCGCCCTTGGTCAGAAAGGAGAAGTTCTTCTCCAGGATGGCCCGGTAGTACTTCTTCTGGATATTGGTCAGTTCTACTTCAATGATGGTCTCCTGCTTGGGAGCTAGGTTCTTTTCCACATCATCCTTCAGCCGCCGAAGCATCATTGGTTTTAGGATAGACTGCAGTTTCTTTACCTGTCCAGGGAAATGAGCTCTATTTACTCATTGCAGTCCTGATAAATGATTACAGGGTTTTCCAACACTCACTATAATCTGTTGAACATCTAACTATGATACTGTTGTAGAAAACTAAAAGAAAGATCATGACTGACCCCTGGAAATGAGGAGTTTATCACAGTACCAAAAGGAAACAGGGGATCTGGTTTTCATTCACAAGTAATTACTGAGAACCTATGTGGCAATCTCACAAGATAAAAAGGGGGAAAGATACAAAAGACAGTCCCTGTTCTCTAGGATGGAGAAAACAAACCTTACTCTTTCCTAATAGACACACATGCACAGTAATTACTTGAAGAATATTTTAAGTCATGTTAGGAGGTACAAGTGAATTATTACAAAGGGAAGACTTAGATGCTGAAAGAACAGAGTAAGAAGTAGAGGCAATCTGGACACGGATTCCACCTACACCCTCTGAGTAACAATAGCAGAAAACGTACTTGGAAGTAGCAGTGTGTAAAGAATTAATCTGTCATATCAGGGGCACTTTGAGCCTAAGAGTGTTCTTTGCTATGATCTGTCTGTTCTTCTAATTTTCCAGGCCTGAACAGCAGATTTGCACTCACTTGACTGTACCAGTGTACCAAGGTGACTTGTTCCCTCTTCCAGGAAGACAAATGAGGGACTCAAAGTCAAAGCACTTCAGTTAACCTAGAGCTAAAATATGGCATCAGATTAACCCTGATGGGAAAATAAAATAAGGGCAAATGACAGTGCAAAGTCAGTTTCAAGTCAGAAAGGGCTGTTCAAAAATTTATAAAGGGACAGGGATAAGCTGCATAAATAAGTTGTGTGCTATGGTAATAATTCCTAAAGAAATAGAAAGTGATTCATAGAGTGGTTTAGAAGAGTGAGTTACTGCAACAGGTTTGAGATAATGATGAATATGCTCTACTTTGGAAACAGACACTTTCTAGAACTTTATCTGTTGTTTTTTAAAATACAAACGTCTCATAGAGGCAGACAGTAGAATGGTGGTTATCAGGGACTGCAGGGATGGGATGGGATGGGGAAGGGGTTTAGGGAGATATCGGTAAAAGGATTCAAAATTTTAGTTAGCTAGCAGAGATCAGTTCAAGAAATTTTGTACAACATGGTGTCTATAAAGCAACAATGTATTCATGAAGATTGCTAAGAGAGTATTCTCACCACAAAAAATAAGTATGTGAGGTAGTACATGTATTAATTAGCTTGATTCCACAACACATACATATTTTAAAACATTATGTTGTATGTGATAAATATATACAATTTTATTTATCAGTTTAAAAGAATAGGTAATTCTTTAAGAAACATAATAATACAAACATTTAATGCCATTTTTTGGCTTTTCTCCTAACTAATCCCAATCTTAAAGCTAAGCCTTTTAGGAGACTGATTTTACCAACCAAGGGTACTTAGGAATCTAATCCCCCACAGGGGTAAGGAATTCCTATGTAAGAACCCAAAGAGAAAAGACACAGCTAGCTCATTGTTAAAGATAAGGACAAATGTCAATCTGCCACATGCTGGGTTCAGCTTTTGCCCTTCACTCGGTTTCATACCTTGAATCATTTAGAGTATACTACATGCCAGACACTGTGCTGGTCAATACAACAAACACAACTTTGGAGAAGATGTGGGCCTTGTCCTCAAGGAGATCATTGTCTAGGAAGAAGAAAAAATGCATACCACAAATTAAGTGCAATGGGAGAAGAGGATGCTTTTCTAATGGTCCAAAAATGGAGAGAGGGTTGGAGCTGGCTTTTGAAGGATCAACAGATACACTGATGTAGAGAAGGGGAATTAAATTTGGTTATTCACTGCTCTCAAATCTGACTTGCATCAGAAGTAGAAGGAAACAGATTGGAACCAGAGTATCCTTTTGGCATCTGTTAGTGAAATCCCCAAACCCTTCAGTCCCCAAATTCTCTGCCCCAACCCACTTTCACACCATTGCAAGATTAACTCAGCAGAACTAATCTCGTCAGTGCTGCAGTCAAAGTCATGCATGGCGTCCCTCCCTTTTAAATTCTTCAATCTGACTTTCAAGGACTTCCCACTACACAATCCTGAACACCTCTGCTTCACACACTCCCCACTTCATTCATCTGGTCTTCAGCTCAACTACAGAATTCCCTACTACAGAATCAATTCCATGGCTCTGATTATGCTGATTTTTTTCCCTCCTTTCTCCACCGCTGAAAACTCACCTGACTCACAAACAAATGTGGCCCCTCTCTCTTTTAAAGTCCCTGCTCTGTTACTGGTTCTTCTCATGGCATGTAAACTTGTCTGGCATTTCTATAATCTCTACTATAGTAGAGACTTCTACCCATAGAAGATAGAAACTTATTAATACCTGTTGTTCTGAACAAACTAGACTTAGGACTGAACATTTGGAAACTGAGGACATTCAGTGGATGTGGACAAGACTCTCCTAGGCACGTGACTGCCTGCTTTTCCTCAGGACTTGGGTATCATGCTACACTCAGGAAGACAGGCCTGGGAACATGCTACAGATTATGTAGGAGGAAAGACAAAGGACGAGGGAAGCAGAAGAAAGCACTTTGCTCCTGAGGCCAGGGTTCAAGCAAAACTTTTGAATGTACAAGGGAGCTCAGTGAAGCAGGATGTCTGATAGGCTACCATTTGATATTTTAGATACTGACCCATCTTCCCTTTGAAGCCATAGAACTGCTATAAACCACCTTCTCTTCCCAACATAAACAAATAGATACAGTAAAGGAGGTAACGTTCATTTTATCAGGGGTGTACGAAATTGCTAAGGGGCTGGCATCATGGCATACCGAGTTAAGCCTCTGCCTGTGAAAACAACATACCATATGGGCACTGCTTCAAGACTTGGCTGCTCTACTTCGGATCCAGCTCCCTGTTAATGCATCTAGAAAAGCAGTGGAAGATGGCCCAAGTCCTTGGGCCCCTGCACCTATGTGGGAGACCTGAAGGAAACTCCTGGCTCCTGGTTTTGGCCTGGCCCAGCCCCTTAGCTGTTGTGGCCATCTGGGGAGTGAACTAGTGGATGGAACATCTCTCTCTGTCTCTCCTCTCTTTGTAACTCTGCCTTTCAAAAAAAAAAAAAAAAAAAACTTTTCTTTTTTTTAAAGATTTACCCACCCAACTGAAAGGCAGAGTCAGAGAGAGAGAGGGTAGATCTTCCATATGCTGGTCCACTCCCTAGATGGCTGCCAGGTCTGGATGGCTCCAAAGCCAGGAGCCAGAAGCTTCCTCCAGATCTCCCACATTGGTGGCAGGGACCCAAGTACTTGGGCCATCTTTCACTGCCTTCCTAGGCACATTAGCAGGGAGCTGGATCAGAAGTAGAGCAGCTGGGACTTGAACCGGCGCCTATATGGGATACCAGTGCTACACATGCTATGCCACAGCACTGGCTCCCAAAAATAAATCTAAAACAAAAAACAAACAAACAAAAAAAACAAAGAAATTACTCAATCTTGCTCCCACAGTGACTCACTTTTTCCCTGATGATGAAGGTGATCATCACACCCTCTCTGCCATCCTGCAGGCCCCCAATTACCTGCTCCTCTGTTTTCAGATCTCCGAACTCCTCCAAGAAAGCAGTCTCTGAAGGAAACTGTGATGGCTCCAGAAAATTTAGCAAACTGAAGAGCTCCTCCACAGAGTTCTGCAAGGGTGTTCCAGTGAGCAGCACTTTATGTTCCTACACAAATTAAAAGCACACGATCAACAGTGTTTGGGATACCCAAACGGAACATTCTAGTGGAGAAAATTAAGCCAGGGCCCTCACTGTGCTCAATTTGAGGCAATTCTGTTCTGTTTTAAGGAAAAGATAGGAGGCCAACACTTCCGAGGCGTATAAATGGATCTACCTTCCTTTTACTCACATCACTGATTCTAGCAACAATTTCATGTTAATTGAAGCAATCATTCATTCATTCATCATTAGAACTGAGTGCCTACCCACCACACAATGGGCAATGGGCCAAGGTAATGATTAAAAGGCCACCATCTTTTGTAACTTAGTTCATTCAGGGACCTGGAAACAAGCCAATTCACATTACATTTCCAGGTCACGAATTCCATGGTATTTAAGGGTCTCCAGTCCCCTCTGGGAATCAATTTGTGGCAAAGGTTGAACTGCTGACCCAGTTGGCAACAAAAAAGAAAAGAAAAAAGAGAGAGAGAGAGAAAGAAACTTGATTCCTACACTATCACAATTACGGAGGGAGAAAAAAAACCCCCAAACCCCCACATCTAAAGTAAAGGGACTCTACACACGAACATTTCCTCCACGCTCCACAGAGGGAACCTGGGCTTTTTTTATGGAGAGACCTAGCAGACTCTCACCAGGGCCATGAGCTTTAGACCTTCGAGAAGTTTGCAGTTCCTGTTCTTCAGTCTGTGGGCTTCATCGATGATCACACAACTCCAGTGAATCTTCTTCAGCTCTGGGCAGTCTGCCAGGATCATCTCAAACGTCGTGATGACGACATGGAACTTGAAGACTCCTGAAAGGGGGTTTCCCTGAGGATGACACAATCAGAGGCTCACCTTTACACCTTGGCCTCAGGATTCTGCTAATGAACGACCTGCTGGATTAGAGGAGGTGGCGGGGGATAGGCTACGGTCAAGGTGAGAAGACAACAAGCACTGCTTTTCCTCATGTGAGAAAGGAGAGAATAAAAGAATGAATGAGTAATTTAGACAACAGAGACCTCACAATGTCAATGAAACAGAAGCCAAGAGAGCAACTGTCCCCACAAAAGTGAGAAGGGTAAGCACTATTAAGGCAAGGCAAAGGAGCTTTTTATTTATTAATTGCTATGAGAAGGAAAGCAGGTGGCTACTGATTCATCCATTCCCAGCCAGCAGTCAGTCTACCCAACAAAACCCTCTGCTACTTTTCAGATTTAATTAATTTCCCCCTGTAACTCCGGTTCTAGGATAGAGTCAAAGCAATGACCAGGATTCATTTGGGACAATGCTACTGGTCAGAACACTTCTTTGTCTGTCAGCCTATCTTGGAGTTGCCATCACATTTCAGGAACAGAGCTGCATTCTGTTTGAGCACATTCTAAGTTTCTTCCAAGTGTCATCTTTGCTGCTTTGGAAATCCTTGGTGACAACACTGACTTTACCTTGACTGGAGTCACTTAATTTTTATACCACTTAATTATAAAAACCAGTACCCAGGCCAAGCACACAACCATACTCAGCAAAATGATTACACTTAACAAAAACATAAAAAAAGGTTCTGCTGTGCTTTTAGTAATTGAGCCTTGTTTTTTCTCTTTTTATCCTTCCCTGTAAAATCTGTTAACCTCCCTTCAAACTCCTATCTCCTGTATACTAATTCTGCTTACTTTATGTACTGAGCTGATATCAATTCAGGTAAAATCTTCTGTATATAAAAGCAATTTCATAAGCTAACCAGTAAGCCAAGATTTCAGTGTCTTAAAAAAAGGCCTATGGCATAACTCACAGGGTTTGGAGAGCATGCCCTACAATCCTGTTTTATCATAAATTAACATTAACTATTAGGGAGCAACAAGAAGCCAGCCTCAATAAGCACTCATCTTTACAGAGCAAGTCAACAGGAACCCAAGCTGCAGGCTGCTGCAAGTCCTGCAGTATCAGAAAGCTGTTCTGAGCTCAGGCCACCCCAGGTCTCTGTTTGCCACGAGGCTCACCTGTGCATCTCGGTACACCATCTCATACTGCTGGATCATCTGCCTGCTGATCTGGCTGCCGTGGTAGACAATGGCATTCATCTCTGTCCACGTCCGGAACTCCCGCTCCCAGTTAGTGATGGTGGAGAGAGGGGCGATGATGAGAAAAGGACCATGGATTCCTCTGAGGAATATTTCTGAAAGGAATGTGATGGACTGGATGGTTTTTCCTAAGCCCATCTCATCAGCCAAAATACAGTTTTTCCTGCAGACAGTAGGAAATATAGGTAATTCATTATCAATACAGGAGAGTTGTAGAGATTGGTTGTAACTAAAAAGATGCTTCAGAGGTATACCTTGACCTGTAACATCACCAGTGAAGATTCTACAGTCATTTTACAGAGAAAAATCTGAGGCTACCTTTAAAAATTATTATTATTCATACCTTGTCTACTTCCAAAAAGGAACTATGCTAACATGGAAGAAAATATATGAAGTAGTCTATTAAAATATATTCTTGGGGTGGACATTGTAGTATAGTGGGTTAAGACACTGCTTGAAATGCCTGCATCCCACATTAGAGTGTCAATTCAAGTACCGCCTGCTCTGCTTCTGATCCAGCTTCCTGTTATTGCATCGTGGGAGTCAGCGGATGATGGCTCAAGTGCTGGGACCTTTGCAACCCACGTGAGAGAGACCCAGATGGGAGTTCCAGGCTCCTGGCTTGGCCTGTTCCAGCACTAGCTGTTGGAGGCATTGGGGGAGTGAACCAGTGGGTGCATGAGCTCTCTCTGTTTCTCTTTCAAGTAGATGAAAAAAATAAACATTTATACACAAACACAAACATAAACTTAAAATACTAAAAGTTAAAATGACATTAAGACAAAGAGAAAAAAAAATATACCTCCAACCTAGCCAGTTCATTTAACCAAGAAACTTCCTAAAAGGTAAGGTTAAAAAATTAAAACAATGGTGATTCTTATTATCATATGTATGTTATCACGGGACACAGTTTCAACACACATGATCAACCCACATGATCAAAATATGGCTTCTTCTGGTGACCCAGACTCACAGACTATGTACTAGAACTGGGATTATGCAAGGGGTATGGCCACCATCCTGTGTCTCATTCACTGTTCAGTTGGGCAACCTGACACCTGGACCGGTTAGGTGAGTTATACTCTGGGTAACACTGTGAATAAGTGGCAAACATTATGTTAGAACACAGGTCAGGTCTGGAGACCCACCATGGTGTATCTTTTTTTTTTTTTTTTTAAAGATTTATTTATTTGAAAGGCAAAGTTACAGAGAGACAGAGGCCGAGAGAGAGAGAGGTCTTCCTTCTATTGGTTCACTCCCCAGATGCCCTCCAAGGCCTGGAGCTGCGCCAATCTGCAGCCAGAAGCCAGGAGTTCTTCTGGGTCTCCCATGCGGGTACAGGGGCCGAAGGACTTGGGCCATCTTCCACTGCTTTCCCAGGCCATAGCAGAGAGCTGGATTGGAAGTGGAGTAGTCAGGACTCGAACCAGCACCCAAATGAGATACTGGCACTGCAGGTGGCAGCTTTACCCACTACACCACAGGGCCGGCCCCCATGGTGTGCTTTACATTACAACATGTGTCTTAAAATTCACTAGTATGGGGGCTGGCACTGTAGCACAGCCGGTAAAGCTGACTGCAATGCTGGCATCCTATATGGGTGCAGGTTCCAATTCTGCTCCTTGTTAATGCACTTTGGAAGGCAGTGGAAGAGGGCTCAAATTCTTGGGCCCTTGCACCCATGTGGGAGACCTGGAAGATGCTCCTGGCCTCTCCAGGCTGTTGTAACCATTTGGGGAGTGAAATAGCAGATGGAAGATCTCTCTTTCTCTCTGTAACTCTGCCTTTCAAATAAATAATCTTTTCATAAAATCTCACTACTATAGGGCACGATCTAGAATGCTAAGAAGACCCCCAATCCATCTTCCTCAAATTTCTCACTTCAGCTAGATTCTCGTAAGAACCAGAGCATAAACAGTTCAAAACAGTATTATAGTACAAGATCAAAACAACCATGGAACACAAATAAGGAGTAGGAGTTAGAATCTAGACTCATTCTCCTCCTTTTTTTTTTTTTTTTTTGGTAAAGATGTATTTATTTATTTGAAAGCTAGAGTTACAGAGAAAGTATGTGTTGGAGGGGGTAGGAGTGGGGATGTGGGAGATAGCTTCTAGTGGCTGGTTCACTGCCCAGGTGGCTGCAATGGCCAGGGTTGGATAAGGCTGAAGCCAGGAGCCAGGAGCTTCTTCCAGGTCTCCCATGTGGGAGACAAGTGACAAGCACTTGGGCCACATTCAGTTACTTTCTCAGATCATTAACAGGGAGCTGGATTGGAAGTGGAGCAGCCTGGATTCCAACTCACAACTATGGGATGCTGGTGTCCTAGGTGGTGGCTTTACCTGCTATGCCACTATGCTGGTGCCTTTATTCCCTTTTCCAGGTTTTTGTTTCCAAAGACTTAAAGAAAGTGTCTGGGTTGTAGTGCAGGTTAAGCCTTGGCTTGTAACATGGGCATCCAAATCAGAGTATTAGTCCAAGTCCCCATTGCTCTGCTTAGATAAAGCTCTCTGATAACGTGCCTGGGAAAGTAGTCAATGGCTCAAGTACCTATACCTCTGCCACCCATGTGAGATGGAATTCCTGGCTGCTGGCTTTGGCCTGGACCAGCCCTGGCTCTTGCAGCCATCTGGAGAATGAACCAGTGGATGGAAGATTAATCTCTCTGTGCCTTTCAAATAAATAAATAACTCTTTTAAAAGATATAAAGACTTAGAGAGAAAAAGCAGTTTTAGAGGATCTACTGTGTTGTTTCATCGGGGCTGATCCTAACCTTTTAGTTAGATGGGCAGAAAAGGCAAAGAAAAAGTACAAAGTCAATGATTGCTCAAGATCATTCCTTTGGATTGGAGAAACACCTGATGTACAAATAAAGTCAGTCTTGGCATGACTAATGTGCAAGAATTACCAACTAAACTGGTGGCTGTGCTGCTCACTCTCACTGCTCTGCTACTGATACACCGTGTTTTCCAGGTTAAGGAACCAATATTCTCCTAGGTACAAACATGTGGACTGGTTCTGGTTTCTCACCTGTTATACCAATTAAAAAGAAGCCAGTTCATCCCCTCCAGCTGGTACTCCCGGAGCTGGTTACTGTTCTTATACTCGCGAGACTTCTCGAGCTTCTGCCAGGAGTCTGAAGCAGGCCGCTCCTGGGGAGGGAAGCCAAGAGCACTTCACAAAAGCAATGGTGTTTAAGCACAACACAGATAATGACGGACAAGGGGACCAGCCTCAAACACCGTCTGAAGGCCAGTTTCAAAGTGCAGTTGTTATTTTCTCAGTAATGTGCAGGCCCAGTATTTTCCAAATTTCAATAAATTTATACCTTTGTAAAATTTTCAAGTAATTAAGAAGATTAACAGACTGATCTAAGAATTTTGGTGTGCATTATACTGTTTTATTCCACCTCTTAGATGTGACTCTCACTTATACTTCAATTTCTCTGAAAGCTAATATTAGGGTTTTTCGTTTTTATAAAGAGAATTACTTTTTGTTATTTCTTTCTGCCTAAGGAATCAGACTAGGAAAGCATAGTGGGTTGAACAGTCAGCTGGTTGGTTTCTAAAGTCAACACATAAAGCAAAACTATGTACAATCAAAACTGCAAATTCCTTAAATTTCCCTTAGAAAAAAACCAGAAGCAGTCTCATTATTTATTTTTTCATTTGAGATACTAGTTTCTAAAAAATAATTCATCTCTGGGCCGGTGCTGTGGCATAGCAAGTAAAGCTACCGCCTGCAGTGCTGGCATCCCACATGGGCGGTGGTTCAAGTACCGGCTGCTCCACTTTCAATCCAGCTCTCTACTGTGGCCTGGGAGGGCAATGGAAGATGGTCCAGGTCCTTGGGCCACTGCACCCGCGTGTGAGAACCAGAAGTTCCTGGTTCCTGGCTTCAGATGGATGCAGCTCTGGCTATTGCAGCCATCTGGGGATTGAACCAGCAGATGGAGGACCTCTCTCTCTCTCTTTCTCTCTCTCTCTCTGTAATCCTGCCTTTCAAATAAATAAATAAATCTTTTAAAAAAATTCTCTACTATATGAAATGTCACCTTTATCTTATCCTTGGTTTCACAATATTCATGGAGCTGTATCTGGATTTTTTCATTCTGTTCCATATCCATGACTGCAATAGAACCATTTTTCAATTACTGCAGCTATATTCTTCTAATTACATTCTCTTGCTCTGTTTCCTTAAAGAATCTGTCTTCTTAGTCTATCTGAACCATTCAGCACAGATCCCTGGGGCTCAGGCAACCACTCCATTGGGCATTCTTTCTCACTCTACTAGATACTGTGGAGACAATTTCTGGAAGCATCTTCACCCCTGGGGTCTCAGTAGCTCACTCTCATCACTGCAGACACTAAACAGTACACTTTCCCCTGGAGCTTCTAGTTAGCTGTCCTAAAAGTGTTCTAGATGGAGAGGCATCACTTTCTCACTCGGTCACTCCTACGGGTCTCCCTCTTTCTCCAGAGCTACAGATTTCAGTTTTATGTTACCTACTGCTCAGAAGTTCCAGCCTTCTAAGCACAAGCCCTAAAATCAGCTGATGTTTCTAACACCTAGTCTGGATGGCTCCGAAGTGGTACAGACTATAGCAAACAAGCTTCAAGGGCTACTTAGTTAATTTCTAAAGAACAGAATTGGTTCTCAGGATTTCCAGTCAGGGTCTTACTTAATAAAAACCCATTTCTCTCCCTTGGCACAATCATTACTAACTCTCACTTCTCTCTCTCTTTCTTGAAATTCCATACTTTTCTGATGACAAGTGACCCATTTTTACCACAAAATCAAGAGTGGTAAGATCATCTCTAACCTTCAAAATTCAGAACAAGATCCCTTTAAAAATAAAGACAAGTTATTCATGTGACATAGTATTTGGAACCAACCCTTTGCTTAACATATGAAAAGACAGCTGTTTTAGCTACCATTTCAATTTAGAATTTTTGAGGCAAAATTTCAAAATGTTCATTTTAATGAGAAGAATTAGATTAGGAAATAAGACAAGTATAAAATAATATTGTTCCACTGGCCAGTGGGGTGGTCAGCAGCAAACCCTTGAGGATTTATGTTCTTGCCAAGTACACACAGTTAGGTTGAGGAACTGAGCAGAGGGAATGGGTGGGAATCCTGATTACTTCAAGATGATAATTTAAAGTTAGCCTCAGGGGTCAGCCCTGTGGCGCAGCGAGTAAAGCTGCTGCCTGTAGTGCCAACATCCCATATGGGTGCCGGTTCGAGTCCTGGCTGCTCCACTTCTGATCCAGCTCTCTCCTATGGCCTGGGAAAGCAGTAGAAGATGGCCCAAGTCCTTGGGCCCTTGCACTCACATGGGAGACCCAGAACTCCTGGCTCCTGGCTTCGGATCAGCATAGCTCCGGCCGTCACAGCCATCTTAGGAGTGAACCCACGGATGGAAGACCTCTCTCTTTCTCTCTGCCTCTCCTTCTCTCTGTGTAACTCTGACTTTCGAATAAATAAATAAATAAATCTTTGAAAAAAAAAATTAGCCTCAGAATGAAATCCTCTCTTCTCTCTGCTCCCACACTGGTTTGTCTCTATTACACTGCACATCACAACGAGCCTGGTGCTGTATTTGTGCTTGTACACACATGCTTCTTCCATTAGACTGTGAGCTCCTGGGGACAGGGCCTGTTCCCTGTTTCTTATTATTTCTCACAAGAGTCAACCTACAGCAGATGTTAATGAACAACTGACAAATTGAATTAAAAACAGACAATAGAGAATTTATAGGAAAGGACTGAGAAAGGAATTTAATAATTCAATCACTACATAAACAAAACATTTTAAATTATGTAAGTTTCTGATCTCCAGATACCTCTATTCACCTTTCAAACGCCAAGATCTGACAGGAGTCTAACTGAATGTTGAGGTACAATTTGGCCAAACTCTCCAGTGGTAACAAGCAACAAATAGTACTATTGAGGAGCTAGATTTTTTTTTCACTTAACAATGGTGATTTTTTTTACAGACACTGATAATTCTACCCTATAGCCATATTGTTTAAACTGATTCTCTTTCCAAGCCTGTTACACCTTAACAAGGCTCTGGTCCCAACTCTTCCTCCTTTCAGTTGTTGATATTTTATGTACAGCTGCTTCTCAGGCACCCTAGGGCACTTCTGCAGCAGAGGGGTAATACCCCAGAATCAGAAATACAGAGCCAATAAACACACAGTATTGAAAACCTATGCTCTTTCTATGCAAGAAATCTACAGATAAAGGACAGCTTTTCCGCTTAAGAATGCTTCATCTGAGTGAAGGAAAAGGACACAAAGAAACAAGAGGTCATCCACAAAGCAAGATAGGTAAGAGCTTCTTATGCATGCCACGCATTTCTTACACATTCTGTCATATGAAATCCACAGGACAAACATACACCAGGAAATCTGAATCTATATCCAGGGACACACATCAAAACAAAGCCCAGACCTAAAGCGGGCCAGCGTGCTAGCAAAGTTTCACTTGGGGAGGAATATCCTGAACTGCAGGTTCATGAGGGTGGGAGTAGGCGTGGAAGGGTCAGATACCACAGAAATCATTCAGAAACACAGCCGTATGGACATGCATAACCACCAAGTTCATAAGATGGTACGCTGCAGGAGGCATCAGACAGAGTATGGATGCTTTACCACATGCTTGATTTCAGGGAGAACTTGGAGAGATTCAAATTCTTTAACTTTTGCAGGATCCACATCTTCCTCTAGCTCCCAGGTGCTTTCTTCGTATGGCAGTGAGCACCACTTCACCAGGTAATGTGTCACCTCCTGGTGGGACACAGGACAGAAAATCAAGGTTCTTGCCACTAGATTAAAGCAGTCAGTCATACTCTGCCAAACTCTGAAAGAATAGCCTGCATGACAACACAAGAATACTATTAAAAAAAAAAAAGGCCACATGTAAACAAAACAAGCAAAATACACAGGATGAAGGGAAGACACTTTAAGAGAGTACAAAATGACAAACCACCTACCTCTCCTGTTTCTGCATCCTTGGTGTGGGCCACCTCCAAGATGCGATCAACTTCCACATAGTCTGGATTGAACAAGTCTTCATCAGGCTAATGAGAACAGAGAAGAGCAAGTAAGATGAGCAAGTGAGCACCCCATGGTTTATCTTTAAGTAACCCCTACTCTGGGTCCTATCAGGAAACACAGAAAGGAGTTACTGGAGAATAAAAATAACATTACAAATGTTTCTTTATTGTCCCCAGATCTTGCTCTTCACAGCTGAACAAAGGATCCAACCACCTTAGAGGATGCATCAGGTGCAATCTTCCTGGTGGCCATTACAGCAATGCACACCAGTTAGCACAAGGGTTCTTTTACAGCTCCTTGTTCCAAAGATGGTTCCTGGGAAGCAGACACTTCGGGGTTAAGACGTCTGTGTGCCTGGGTTTGAGTCCTTGCTCCAGTTCCTGACTCCAGCTTCCTGTCAATGCATACCCTGAGAGGCAGGGGTGATGGCACAATTGGGTTCCTGTCACTGACATGGGAGACCTGGATTAGATTCCCAGCTCCTGGCTCTGGCCTAGCCCTTGCTGTTGCAGCCATCTCGGGGAGTGAACTAGTGGATGGGAACTTTCTGTTTCTTTTCTTTTCTTTTTTTTTTTCTTAACAGATTTATTTGAAACACAGAGTTAGAGAGAGAGAGAGAGAGAGAGAGAGAGAGAGAGAGAGAGAGAGAGATCTTACATCTGCTGGTTCACTCCCCAAATGACTGTAACAGTTGGGGCTGGGCAACGCTGAAGCCCGGAGCCTGGACATCCATCTGGGTCTACCACATGAGTACAGGGGCCCAAAGACTTGGGCCATCTTCTGCTGCTTTCCCAGGTGTTATCAGCAGGGAGCTGGATAGAAGTGGAGGAGCCTGGACTCTCCAATGAGGGATGCTGGTATTGTGTTTCAGGCAACAGCTTAACCCACTGCACCACAATGTTGGCCCCAAGGAAGGATGGGGGCTTCTTTTGTCTCTGTCTCTCAAATAAATAAATAAAAATTCCCCCCCCCCCCCCCAAAACACACACACACACACACACACACACACACAAAGAAAAAAACAAAGATAACCTTTGGCCGCTGAGAATTAGTTACTTTTTGTTTTTAATAACAATAAGCCAACATATTTGGAAATGGGTATAAAGAGCAATTGCTGGGTATGGGTAATGTTCTATTTCCTGATCTAGGTGGTGGTTACACAAGTGTTTATTTTCTAAAAATTCAGAGGGTCTGGTGCTGTGGCATAGTAGGTTAAACCTCTGCCTATGGGCTGGCATCCCATAGGGATGCTGGTTCGAGTCCCGACTGCTCCACTTCTGATCCAGCTCCCTGTTGATGTCCTGGGAAAACAGTGGGAGATGGCCCAAATGCTTGGGTCCCTGCACCTGCATGAGAGACCCAGGAGAAGCTCCTGGCTTCTGGCTTCAGATTGGCTCAGTTCCAGCCATTGTGGCCATCTGGGGAGTGAACCAGTGGATGGAAGATCTCTCTGTCTCTCCTTCTCTCTGTCTGTAACTCTGCCTCTCAAATAAATAAATCTTTTAAAAAAATTCACTGAGATGTACACTTAGGATTTATTTATTTATCTATGTATATTATGCCTAGATAAAGATGTACTTACAAGTCAACAATAAGCATCACTCAGGAATGTTTAACGTGCATCAGGAGTCATGCTAAGTGGTTTTGAGTCTCAAAACATCATTACGGAGCAGTTAAACCATGTGCCGAGGTCACAGAGCTCTGTGAGCTGCAGTGTTCACCAAGGTCTTTCCTGCCCAGAAGCCCTCCTTCTAGACTGCTGGCAAGTCTGCTGCCTCTTGGGTTGGAAGGCCCTCTGGGCTATCTAGTCTCACTGTCTCATCAATGCAGGAAGCCTCTGCAGCATCCCTGACAGTGCCACCCTCAGATCCAATTATTCTCGTGAAGCAACTTCACTTCCCTCTGTGACTCACTGTCAAACAGTTTCATCGCTACCATTTAGTCCCAGTATTATGACCTTTATCATTATTAGCAAGTTGCAGCCTGACTTTCTTCCTCGTAACTGTCACTCATTCCTGTGAGCCATTTCCTCCACAGCGGTGATGAGAAGTGTGATACCCTCCTCTCTGCATTGGCTCTTCAGCAATCTCTTCATCTGGGTTGAATAACTCCATTTGTTGATCATTCTTCCTGCATACTATTTGTAGATCTCACAATGAATGATACAGAGAACTAATATTTATGAATAGTGACTATGAGCCAGGCACTATGCAATGCACTTCTATAAACACTGTCATTTATCACCCATGACAGCCAAGATATGCAGACAACCTCAGTGTCCATCTACGGATGAATGGATACAGAAAGTGTAATGTATACATATATATAATAGAGTATTAGTTAGCCCTAAAAAAGAAGGACTTTTGCCACTTTCGAAAACATGGATGAATCTGGAAGACATTATGCTAAGTAAAATAAGCCAGACATGGAAGAATAAATACTGCGCAATTTCCCTAACAGGTGGACTATAAAATAAACTTACAGATGCACAGAGTAGAATGGTGGTTGCCAGGGAGTGGAGGAGAGGGGTAAAAGGGGAGACGCTGATCAAAGGGCACAAAGTTTATCACACAATATGAATGAAGTTCCAGAGACCCAATGTACAGTATTGTGTGACAGTTAACACTGGGCCTTATAGTCAAAATATGCTAAGAGGCAAGATCTTACCATAAAAGGGGAATAAAAAACAAAATGGTAACTACGTGAGGTGATAGAAACGCTAACTAGCTTGATGACGGTGATTATTTCACAACATATATGTATATCAGAACATGAAGTTGTATACCTTAAATATACGCAATTTTTAAAATCAATTGTACTTCAAAAAAGATGGAAAACAACTGTGTCATTTATTCCTGGCAGGTATTGTGTGAGGCTGACAGCATTAAAGAGTCCATCTTTATACACATGAGCATATGGAGTATGAAAGAGCTTATGTAAGTGGCCTGAGGCCACCCAGGTTCCCAGTGTCACACAGTCTGTAACCACCTCTGCTCTCTGACTCGACCAGGCCTCTGCCCCTTACACCACGACTGTTCTCCTATAGCCGCCTTCAGCTGCCTCCTTGAATTCTGGTGCCCAAATGAACTCATAAGGAAAAAATGAAGAGAAAGGCACAGTGGGCTAGTTCCAACGGTGCAGCCTAGGACTACTGTGACTTTTTAAGAAGCCACACCCCACTTTTGGCACACAGTAAACCTGTAAGTAATTAAGCTGACAATTTCTTTTTGCCCTAGAACCCCTATTCAATTATCTTACCCACTTCAAAATTGTAAATATTTTTAAAATGCCAACGCAACACCTGGCTTCTTTGTCTGCATTTTACAGACACAGGGTTTGACTCTGGCATTCCCCTCTCCATGCCCTGGATTGGACAAAAAGTATTCTGGGTTTTCTAAAGGTGTCACGAGTTGGGGTCGGGGCTGTGGTGTAGCAGCTTAGGCTGCCTCCTGCAATGCCAGCATCCCATATGGATGCTGGTTCAATCCTCAGCTGCTCCACTTCTCATACAGCTCCCTGCTAATGTGCCTGGGAAGGCAGCAGAGGATGGCCTCAGTGCTTGGGCCCCTGCACCCACGTGGGAGACCTGAGGGAAGCTCCTGGCTGCTGGCTTTGGGCTTGGCCCAGCCCTTCCTTTTGTGGCCATTTATCTCTCCAACCCTTTCTCTCTGTAACTCTTCCTTTCAAATGAATAAATAGCAACAACAACAAAAAAAGAGTTGGGGTCAGAGGGCCTCTCCTCTGTGGCTTGGGGGTCTCACAGGCTCGAGTCTGAGTCTCCCTCACACATGCTACCTCACAAAGCAGCTGAAAACAATGGATATGAAGCCGGTCTATCCCGACTTTGCTACTATTTATACCAGAAGACTCCTGTATCTCCACATTACTAATAAAAGCGTTGGCTAGGTCAAGACCAAAGACACTGCTATAGGAACTACTCTCACCTATCACCTGCTTCTCCCTCATTTCATGGGATCCAATCTTCTCAAAGGCTCTAACTTCCAAGAGGATGAACTCTTGTTACATTATTTCTATATAGCCTAACAGTTTCTACTCTCTACCTTCAACCAATGTGGGGAAAAACACTTCCTTGGGAATGTATCAGAAAATAGACACACAGCTATATAGGCTACACTGAGGAGTCTGGACTTTATTCTAAGAAGAGGGGACATGTTGAAGGGTCTCCAGCAGGGGAACGGCCCAAGGCAAGCCCTCTTCTCCTTCCTGGGGGCAGTCAAAAAATGACTAAGAAAGTGCTCACGCTGTGCCTACTACCAGTGATGGAAATAGGAGGAAGACATGGGCTCCGACCGTCTCACAGAGCTTAAAATGGAAGAACCAGACGTGTAAACAAGTCACTACACTGAAAATACTTGCTAAAATAGAGGTGTGAATAAAATGTTCCAAGAAATATGGAGAGTATCCAACAAAGCTTCAAGAATGGTTCTTCCAATTCCAGTCATCACCTTCCTTTCCCCAACTCTCTATTAGAGGAACAGTGCCCTGGAAAACAGTTCTCACAGGCTTTAAAACACTCACAGAGAAGGCTGGGGCCAGACTTGAAGCTAAATAGGAAGGATTCCAAATGGAGATAAGGAGAATGTTTACTGACATTTTCCTAAAATAACTTTATCACTTGAGGAGAAGGAGCTCTACATGCAGAGCGAGCTGGCTGGCGTGCACAGCCGTTTCTGGGATCCCACGGTGTCTGCCTGCAGCCTCAGAATGCAGCACCAGGCACTTCACGTTCTAAGAAGTTCTATTACTTCTTGCCTTCAAAGATTATTATATAATTTAAAAATTACATGTTTAATGGTAGAGAGAATTTACCATAATCCCATCGATCAAAGGAAATGATATCAGCATTTCTGTTATTTTATTTATGCAAGATACTTCCCAGGCACTGTTTGTTAACGTACATCTTTTCTCCTGCACACCACCCCTCCAAATGGAACTGTCCTATACAATGCCAGAGCCCGACATTTTCCACTAACAAGAGTTCCCAGCATTGATCATCCTTCCACATTGTCAATAATTTTCCCTAATAATATTTTTATCAGCTGTGCAGTATTTCATTTTATGAGATGTATCTTAACAAATGCCTATTACCTAACATTTTGTTTTCAGTTTTTCATCAATACAAACAATTTGTGCAAAGCCTTAATAATTTAAAATATGTATTGCAGAATTTAAGTGGGACAAAACATTTACAGATTCTGGGAGGCAATGCCTGTTGCCACCCTGCTCTCCTGACAGGTCCAGCCAAGTCATGGTCCCACCAGGAGGTATCCCAGAGTGTCCCTTTCTCACCCTCACCAGCAAGGGGAAATTTCTGTTCTGAAAACCTTCAAACATTTGGCAAATAAAAACTAGAATAGGGGCCAGCACTGTGATAAAGCAGGTTAAGTCACCACTTGCGTCACTGGCATCCTGTATTGGAATGCTGGTTTGAGTCCCAGCTGCTCTGCTTCTGGTCTAGCTCCCCACTGATGCATCTGGGAAAAACAGCAGAAGATGGCCCAGTACTTTGGCTTTTGCCACCCATGTGGGAGACCTGGATGAAGCTCTGGGCTCATGGCTTAAAGCCTGGTCCAACCCAGACTGTTGGAGCCATTTGGAGAGTAAACCAGTGGATGGAAGAGTCTCTCTCTTTCTCTCACTCTGCTTCTCAAATAAATACATAAATAAACCAGAATATTTTCATTTTAATTTGCATTTCTTTGATTGCTAGCAAAACTGACTATACTAAAAAGCATAGCTAGTGATCAGCTTTTTCTTCTTTGTAAATTCCTGATTAATTTGTCTGTTTCTTTATCTTTGGCATTTTATATTTTTTATTGAATTATCAAGAGATTTCTTATCATAAAAGCTAGGTCATGTATTTGTGTATATGTGCATAATTTGTGTACTATGAATATAAAGGGAAAAGACCCTACTGGATAACAAAGAATGTATGGCATATATATAATAATATATATAATACATATATATGTGTACATATAATACATATATATGTGTGTGTGTATATAATATATGTATTTCCTAAGTATTTACTTAACATTTGTCTGTTGTATTTTCTGATATATCCATTTAATATTCAAATCTATCAGTGTTTCCTCTTGCTGTAGGTACAATATTTAGAAATTCCTAAGTTCCATAATTATTTCTTTCCTAACAATTTTAGCTTCTTGTTTTTTATATTCAAATTTTAAGTCTTTTTGGAATGCCCATTTTGGGGCAGGAATGAAAAAATTGTAGGCCTATTTCTCTCACTTGAGCTATTTTTGACAACAACAGGCTTTTTTTTTTTTTTAAGATGGAAGAATGAGAAGAGGAGAGAGACAGAAATCAATCTTCCATACGCTGGTTCATTCTCCAAATGCCCACAACATCCAGGGCCGGGTCAGGCTGAAGTCACCAGCAGCCAGGAACTCCATCTGGATCTCCTACTTGGGTGGCAGAGACCCAAACAGCCAAGTCATCATCTGTTGTCTTACCAGGTATATTAACAGGAAGCTGGATCAGAGGTGGAGTGGCTGGGGCTGGAAACAGCACTCTGGTATGGGATGCAGGTGTCCCAAGTGGCAGCTTAACCCACTGAGCCACGATGCTTGGCCAAGATGCACGTTTTTAGGAACTTGATCCTTACACCTTAGTGGACAATTTGTTTTCTTTGGCTTAAACCTAGATTAATTTTGCTACCAACCAACACACATTTGTTATTTTAACTTGAGCAACAATCTCTATAGGACTTTAACTAGAACTTAGAAACTTAAACTTAGAAACTTAGTGCTGTAAGAAAAGCAGCAAATCAATCAGTAAGCATTGCTTCACCTCAGTAAAAATGTGCTTCATCTGGGCTTGTTTATTCCGAAATCGCTTGATCTTCTGCGCGATGCGAGGATCCTTTTCGAGCTCTTCCATTGTGGCCCATTTGCAGTGTAAGTAGGAACTACCCAAAGACACACAAATTGTCAGACAAGCACATTGCTAGCAAATGACTGAACTTCAGGGTGTTCAATAAACAGGGTGATCATCTGACACAGAAGCAGGAGAGTGGTTTGCTGGGAAACTGCTGGAGACTGGACTTAGAGAGGCCTTGCCCTTAGGGGCAACAACAGAAAACAAAACAAAATGAATCCCTTCTGAGCAACTGACCTTTCTGCAGCTTTTACAGAAACTGGCTTGGAGCAGAGGGAGGGCAGGTGTGGGCAGGCTATCTACATAATGTATAACTGTGTGTGTGTGTGTTTTCTCCTAGCGATGCCCAGATAAGCACTTCCTTCGGCCCCTCCTTTGCTGAGTGGTATTCTTTAGCAGTGTGTGCTGCGTGCTTCCAAGGAAAACATGAGGCAGGTTTTTTTTTTTTTTTTTTTTTTTTTTTTATCATAAATACCTGTTCATCAAAGGGGGCAGGTAGTGGACAGGAAAAAAAATGCAAAGAGGTAAAAAGATTATATGCCATAGGATGGTGATTTTCTACCCTGTGTACACATGAGAATTGCCCAGAGCATTAAAAAACACCAGTGCTCAGGAACCATTCTAAATCTGAGTCTTGGGTGGAGAAAGGGGTTCAGCAGCTTTAAAACAGCTCTCCAGGTGATCCTACATGCAGCTGAACTTGAGCATTACTGCCTACGGTGAACTTGACTCAGCCAAGATCTGTGGGTGATGCCTTAGAGGCCAGTCTCTGAAAATACAGAAGATAATAAAATGGCAAGGGAAAGGAAGGTTTATTCATGGAAAATCCAAAGACACAAAATATATTAAATAGACGTACAAATTCCTATACTTTACGTAGAATAGCTCCAAGTCGAATGGGGGTTCTCCTGGGTGAACCTGTAACCAACAATAAGCAGTTGTCAGCCCAGCTCCCAGGGAGACTACCCTATGTGCCAACTCTGTGGTTTTAGTAAACATTTCTTGGGGGTACTTTTTCATTTTCCCAGACCTTAGGTATTGCTCATGTTTCCCAAAGACTGAGTACACAGCTACAGGGTTTTTTAAAAAGGGGGGTTGAGGAGAGGATGGGCAGGATACTCCTGCTGCCCCTCCAAGGCCCAGGCTAGGACAGCGAAGAGCTGATGAACCCGCAGTGGCCAGGGCTCTGAGATATGTCAGGACCACTGCCTAGTGTGAAGTTTCTTCACAAATCTCTGGAGTCCCCCAGGCCTTCCCCATAGAACACCAGGGGTATTCCCTCTCCAAGTGATGAAGTTTACTTTCATAAACACTTGAAGTCAAGATGAAACCATGCCCTCCCCAGCACCAACATGCTCTCCCACTCCAGTGATTTTCTCTAGCGGATTCCTACAATGGCCTAAGATGTCTAAAGGAAAAATACCCCATAATGTTTCCATTAGGACTCCTCCCACATTCTTCTTGGCTTTCTGGTAACTTTCAAGGAGCCAAAGAGACTGAAGGGGGATAATAGCACCTCTGCTAGGATCACAATGGAGAAAAAGGTCAGTCTGGGCCATTCTAGATACTAAAACGTTTCATGTCCTAAAGTCTTTCATGGGACTGAAGTTAAGTGCTGATTAGGCAGGAAATATTCTTGCCTACCTCTCAATCTAATCAAGAATGAACATCCTAAGTTCTCTAGCCAAATGTCTCTTCATGGAGGGTGAAATCTGGGTTTGTGATTAAATAGTAATATGAGCCACCAACCTCCTGGACAGTCTTAGACGCCAGAATCTTCTCAATGATGTTTGCATCATCTTCTGGAGGCTCCTGCAGACAAGAGATTAAAAAGAAAGAAAGTTATTGCAACAACAGAATCCAAGAGAATAACTCTGTAAGAAATACAAGTTGAGTATCCCTTATCTGAAATGCTTGGGACCAGAAATGTTTCAGTTTTACAGATTTTGGAATATTTGCATAAACTACTGCTTGAGCATCTTTAATCCAAAAATCTGAAATGCTGTCAAATCCACTGGTGCTTAAAAAGTTTTGTGTTTTGGAGCATTCTGTGTTTCTGGATGAGGGATGCTTGGCCTGTACCACAATAGGTACAACTTCATTCAAAAGTGCACCTGTGACTACTGAAGCTTCCCTTCAATGAGCCCACAGTGTTCAAAAGATTACTAACATTTGGCAAAGCTAGAATTCAAAGAGGTGGCTCACACCTCTGGGCACATCCCTATGACATGAGCAGAGAAGCTACTCTGCACTTTGGATTCAATTTCAGATTTGCTTTTAGCATCACTAAAATTGGTCCTAGCATCTATATGTTGCTGTGTATGATTTTCAGAAAGCTGTAACAGAAGAGACTGGTGGCCCTGGAATCAGAAGGTCCTAATTCTCACATCTACCAGCTATTAATTTTGGACAAGTCAACTGACACTTCTTAGTTTCCAAATACATTAAAATAAGATTTTTACACACACACATCACTGGGTTATTGGGAGAATAAAATCATATATGCAAACATTTTTTAACAGTAAGCACTGTTGGGCCTTTGTTGTGGTGTAGCGGGTAAAGCTACCTCCTGCAATACCGGCATCCATACAGGCACCGGTTCACGTTCCGGCTACTCTACTTCCAATGCAGCTCCCTGCTAACATGCCTGAGAAAGAAGCAGAGAACAGCCAGGGTCCTTGGGCCCTAGACCCATGAGGGAGACCTGGAAGAGAGGCTCCTGGCTCTGGATTGGTCCATCACTGTCTGTTACAGCCATTTGGGGAGTGAACCAGTGGATGGAAGATCTCTCTCTGTAAACCCTGCCTTTCAAATAAATAAATAAATCTTTAAAACAAAAAAACAAGCACTATGCAAAAACAAAGTATAATTATTGTCTACTAAATTTTACCTTCCCCTCTGTACCTGAAACTGGTTTTGTCTCACTGATCTTCCTTGAAATGCAAATCTTAACTAAAAATAAACTAATTCCTTTTCTATCTTAGATAAACATCAAAATGTCTAGGCTTCTAATCTCCATAAAAATCTCTTTCTACAGAGCACCTATGATTTTTACAAGTCTGCATTAAAAACAGAAACTTAAAAAAGGATGTACTGAGTTAGAAGAGTGATTTAACAATTCTTTCTAGGACTTTAAGCAGTTTTATTTCAGTGGTTTCACACATTCCAACTTTTGCAGACCTATCACAATGAGACTTACATGCAAAGCAGTACAACAACGCCCTGACAGCCAAATTTACAGTTCTGGGTTCCTGCTTAGAACATCCCAGGGATTACCTGTGGTGCATGTCACCTTCAGCCTTCCCATCCTAGGCTCACCATCCCAAACCATTTCAGAAAATATTGTTTCTTATGGTCTTGAATCAAGTTTTGCCCAGAAAAGTGATGATAGTTTTTTTTTTTTAATAAAAAAATGAGGAAGGCATATGGCAGAAAAGAATTATGGAAATCAGCAAGTAGGCACAGACAGATGCTCTCAAAGGTTACAAATATTTACTATGCTTCCCCAGACATATGGCATTGTGCTAGGCACCATGGAAAGTTCATCCAAAATGACAAAAGTTCTTTCTTGTACTCAACAAGAAGCCAACTGAATTGTACTTACCATACAATAGAAGGAAGGGGTGGGATACAACTAAGATTTGCTTTTCTGGTCAAGTATCTGTTCTGTTTGATCCTTAAGCACAGGTAAGGAAAGAAGGATACAGTATTTTGTTTATCACCTATCTTGTCCCTTTACAAATAAAGAAAAAAAAAAACTTTTTGTCTATTTGAAAGGCAGAGTTACAGAGAGAAAGAGAGAGAGAGAAAGAGAGAGAGAGAGAGAAAGAGAGAGAGAGAGAGAGAGAGAGAGAGAGAATCTTCCATCTGCTAGTACACTCCATGAATAGTTGCAATGGCTGGGGTTGTGCCAGGCCAAAGCCAGGAGCCTGGAATTCTATCCTGCTCTCCCACATGGGTGCAAGAGCCCAAGCACTTGGACCATCTTTTGCTGCTTTCCCAGGCACATTAGCAGGGAGCTGGATTGGAAGTTGAGCAGCTAGGACTCAAACCAGTGCCCAGATGGGGTGCTAGGATTGCTAGGTAGTGGCTTAACCCCCTGTGCTACAATGCCAGATCCACAATGTAAAGTTTTTTTTGACAGGCAAAAGTTAGAGAGAGATCTTTCATCTGCTGGTTCAATCCCCAAATGGCTGCAACAGCTGGAGTTGGGCCAGGCTGAAGCCAGGAGCCAGGAGCTTCTTTCGGGTCTCCTATATGAGTGCCAAGAGTCCAAGCACTTGGGCCAAGCTGCTGCTCTCCCAGGTGCATTGGAAGGGAGCCGGATTGAAAGTGGAGCAGCTGGGTCTTGAACCAGAGCTCATATGGGATGCTGGTATCACAGGTAGTGGCTTAACCCACCATACCACAATGCCAGTCCTTATGTATTGGTCTTAAATGAACAAATGATTTACAGTTTTCATCCTCAGGGAACTATCAGACATGCTCTAACATAACGCTTAAATATTGAGATCTGGAATAAGTACAGTGTGTACACAAATTTCAAATGTTTATCTGAATAAAATTTTACATATACAAATACATACTTGCATAATTACCACCCAGAGTTACATAACTTTTCCAATAATCTGGAAGACTCAGTGCCCCTTTTATACGTAACCACTATTCAGACTTCTACCACCATAGACTAGTTTTGCCTATGATTAAACTTGATATAAATGGAATTACATACAGTTGGCTCTTAAGCAGTGCATGGAGACTAGAGGTGCTAATCCCCTGAGCAGCTGGCAGTCACTGTGTGACCTGACTCCCTGCAACAGCAGCAGGAGGGACTATGAAATAACTACAGTAGCACAATATGCACCACAGTTAACTTTGTGCCATTATGATTTAATGCCACATCTTCACGTTTGTTTACATTTCTCTAGACTGCAAACGGCACCATGTATGAACTCTAAGCATTTGTGTAAGCTTTGGTAAATTTTAACTTTCTGTGTTTATTTTATGGTAGTAAATGCTAAAATAGACTTATCAACAATTTATACATTCATGACATACCCAACTTTTTCTTACTTTATTCAGTATTTTCTAGGCTATAAAGTACATCTGTGAGTTTTTCCAAATTGTTGTAGATCTTGAGCAAATTAAAATTCGTGTATTACTGGACCTGTGCAATTCAAACTTGCATTACTCGAGAATCAGCCATAGTATATAGTCCGTTTTTTTTGTAATCCTGCATAGTGTTTTGTTATATAAACATATCACTATTTATTTATCCATTCTACTGTTGAGGAATATTTGAGTAGGTTTCAATTTTTATATTACACATAAAGTTCATATAAATTGTACCTTTTTTTGGCAAACATCACCCTGGATTTATACCAGAATGAAAATGCTGGGTTATGGGGTAGGCATGTTTAGTTTTAAAGGAAACTGCATATTTAAAAAATTGTCTATTTTTAAATAAAAATTCTATACAATCTACCTGACTAATCTTTTATGACTAGTATTTCTGTGTCTAGTTTAAGAAATCTTTTTTGACACCAAGGTTATTAGGCCACATTTAAATTTTCTAGAAGCCACATTAAAAGAAACACATGTGACTGACTACAATAAAAATTTCATTTAAATCAATATATTCAAAACATTGTCATTTCAATAATATAATACCTGTACATTCTTTTCTTCAATCTAAGTCTTCAGAAACACAGTATGTATCTTACACTCAGAAAACATCTCAATTTGGACCAGCTTCATCAAGTCCTCAAAAGCCAAATGTGGCTGATAATGCTCATACTGAACAATGTAGCTCCACAGCAATTCTACCCGTCTCCATTCCTGCAACTCAATTACAGTCTTATTTACAGTAAGTCTTCCAATTTAGTTCTTTTTCAAGAATGGCTGAAGTTTCTATGCTCAGGAGGACTCCGGTCAGAAATACATTAGGCCCTTTAGCTGTATCCCACTTGGTTCTTTCCTCTGCTTTTATGTTTTCCCTGTCCTATCTGTTATTTTTTCTCTATGTGCTTCAGAAATTTTCTACCAATCTGTCTTCATATTCACTAATCTTACCTTCTGCTGTATCTAATCTGCTTATAAAGCCATCTATTAGATTCTGAGTTTTATAAACTGAAGTTTTCAGCCCTAGACTGTTCAAATGACACTTTACAGATTCAGTTCTCTGGCGAAAGTCTTCATTTAAAACTTTTTTTGGTTTATCTTTTAATTTCTTGAACAATTAGAAATTTCAAAGTTCTTTTCTGCTAACCCCAGTGTCTGGGTCACCTGGCATCTGCTTCTACTATATGCTAAATCTCTTTGATTTTTCAGTCACATTTTCTAGAATATTTACATATGTAACATATCCAAAGCCATGATATAGGAGATTCTTCCTGGTCTCCCATGTGTGTGCAGAGGCCCAAGGATTTGGGTCATCTTCTACTGCTTTCACATGCCATAGCAGGGAGCTGGATTGGAAGTGGAGCAACTGGGACTAGAACTGGCGCCCATATGGGATCCCGGCACTGTAGGTAGTGGGTGGCTTTACTTGTTAAGCCAAAGCACTGCCCCCTACCCCCCTACCCCCCGGGTTAGTTTTGAGAAGACTGAAAACTTCTCATTTTACCCTGTTCTTGGAGCACAAATGTCCATGGTCACTGACTGAAAAATCTTTTGTGTCTTGAGCCCTGAAACACGTCCTGTGGAGGTTCTGAATTGACCATTTCAGTCTCTAATCTCAAGGTTAAAAGCCTGACAAATACTTTAAGGGAATATCAGCTTTTTTGCTTCAGGCCTGTTAATAAAATTTTTGTCTCCTAAGTACTGTTAGACTATGAAATTTCAATCTGTCTTCTGGCTGATCTCTCAGTTCCCAGGCTGCCCCCAGAATTCAGTATAAGTCTCTTCAGGTAATCTAATTCAGTAAAGTCTCTCAAGGTGATCTCCTTGCTTGGGGATCTGTTTGTTCAGTTTCCAATCATCTCACCAGCCCTGACTATTCCATCACCAGAATGGTCAAATGTTTACCACCCCCCCCATTCTTCTTTGTTTCCCCTCCCTTCCCTTTCCCCCCTCTCTCCTTTCCTCTTTTTTTTTTTATTTTTTTTATTTTTTTAAGACTTATTTATTTATTTGAGAGGCAGAGTTAGACAGAGAGAGGTCTTTCATCTGCTCTACTCCTCAAATGGCTGCAACATCCCAGAGCTGGACCAACCTGAAGCCAGGAGCCAAGAGCTTTCTCCCAGTCTCCCATGTGAGTGCAGGGGCCCAAGGACTTGGGCCATCTTCTACTGCTTTCTCAGGCCATAGCAGAGAGCTGGGTCAGAAGTGGAGCAGCAAGGGGCCTGCTCCGTGGCACAGTAGGTTAATCCTCTGCCTGCGGTGCCAGAATCATATATGGGCACCAGTTCCAGTCCAGGCTGCCCCCCTTCCCCTCATCCAATCCAGCTCTCTGCTATGGCCTGGGAAAGCAGTAGAAGATAGCCCGAGTGCTTGGGCCCCTGCACCTGCATGGGAGACCAGGAAGAAGCTCCTGGCTCCTGGCTTCAGATTGGCACAGCTCCAGCCATTGCGGCCATCCGGGGAGTGAACCAACAGAAGGAAGACTTTCTCTCTGTCTCTCTCTCTCTGTCTCTCTCACTGTCTGTATCTCTACCTCTCAAATAAATAAAATCTTAATTAAAAAAAAAAAAAGAGTGGAGCATCTGGGATCGAACAGTGTCCATGTGGGATGCTGGCACCACAAGCAGTGGCTTTACCAACTATGTATGCCACAGCATTGGCCCCTTCCTCTCCTTCTTACAGATTTATTTTATTTATTCAAAAGGCACAGTGAGAGAGAGAGAGAGAGACAGAAAGAGACAGAGAGAGAGTTAATTGACTGATTTTCTATCCACTGGTTCACTTCCCAAATGGCCACAACAGCCAGAGCTGGCCCAGGCTGAAGCCAAGAGCCAGGAACTTTAACAGAGTCTCCCAGATGAGTGGCAGGGGACCAAGTACTTGGGCTATCTTCCACTGCTTTCCCAGGTTCATTAGCAGGGAGCTGGATTGGAAGTGGAGCAGCTGGGACCCAAACAGGTGTTCTCACATGGGAAGCCAGTATCACTAATCTATGCCACAAGGGTGGCCCCAGATAGCTTCTCTTTAACACAGAATAATCTCTCTGCTTTGGCTCTGTTGATGCTCAGCCTGCTTCCAGAACTTGGAAACTTCTCCAGAGAAGGTAACTACTGGCTCACCCATGAGCAGCTCTTGACTGTCTGGAGTCTCAGTTTTCCTAAATCTTTTTGCTTTCACAGCTAGCTGATGATGCCTTAAAATACATGCTTTTTGTAATTTGTCTGTTTTCCCCTTGTAGTTAAGTGTTGGACTGTCATGACACTACATTGTACCTGGCAGTGGGAATCCTCCAACTTAAATTAACTTTTTTTTTTTTTTTTTTTGACAAGCGGAGTTAGACAGAGAGAGAGAGACAGAGAAAGGTCTTCCTTCTGTTGGTTCACCCCCCAAATGGCTGCTATGACCAGTGTGCTGCGCCGATCTGAAGCCAGGAGCCAGGCGCTTCCTCCTGGTCTCCCATGTGGGTGCAGGCCCCAAGCAGTTGGGCCATCCTCCATTGCACTCCTGGGCCACAGCAGAGAGCTGGACTGGAAGAGGAGCAACCGGGACAGAATCCGGTGCTCCAACCGGGACTAGAACCCGGGGTGCCGGCACCACAGGCGGAGGATTAGCCTAGTGAGCCGCAGCGCCGGCCAACTTAAATTAACTCTTATTACTGGAGTTGTCTAGGGCCTAGTTCTTCTGTTTTTTGTTGATACTCATTCTCTTGGTGATCTCGAGTTTCACTGTTTTAAATACTGTCTACACTGTGATGCCTGTCAAATTTATACATCTAGTGCCCTGAATAGACTCATGTATCTTACTTGCCATCTCTATTGGAGTATTTACATGTATTTCAAATTTAAATTATCTCCCAAGTTGACTCTTGGTCTCCTAATCAACCTCCCCATACCTAGCTCTTTACTTACAGTCCTGTCCTGTCTGAGTTATAGGAAAACCTTTCCTATCTGGTCCTCAAACCAAAAACACTAGCATTATCCTTGACCCTCTTCTCTCTCAGTATACCGTATCTCATTGGCCAACAAATCTTGTCAGCTCTACCTTCAAAAATATCCAGGACGTAGCCTATTTCTCACTGTGTCCACTGCTTCTACCCTAGTCCATACCTTCTTTCTTTCTCACCCTGATTATTCCCAACCACTTCCTAATTAGTCTCCCCACTTCTATCCTCGCTCCACTGGTCTATTCTCAACACAAGATTCAGAATGACCCTTTTAACTATGTTGCTCCATTGCTTACACCACTTAAGACACTTCTCTTTGGGGTTCTGCGCTGTGCCACAGCAGGTAAAGCTGCCACTTTCAGTGCCTCCATCTCATATGGGTGCTGGTTTGAGTCCCGGCTGCTCCACTTCTAATCCAGCTCCTTGCTAATGTGCCTGGGAAAACAGCAGAAGATGGTCCAATTGCTTGGGCCCCTGCACTCACAGGGGAGAACCAGAAAAAAATCCAGGCTCCTGGCTTCAGATCAGCTCAGCTCCAGCCATTGTGGCCATTTGGGGAGTGGAGGGAGGACCTCTCTCTCCTTGCCTATTCCTCATTCACACAGGATGTGCTTCTACCTCGAACTCCCCAAAGGCTGGGGAGCATCTGCCTGAGATGCTTTTTCCTCATTTAACCCCTTCTGTTGCCACCTGTACTTTTTTTTTTATTTATTTATTTGAAAGGCACAGTTACAGAGAGGCAAAAGCGGGGGGTGGGGGGATTCTTCCATCCACTGGTTCACTCCCCAAATGGCTGCAATGCCTGGAGCTGGGAAGATTTGAAGCCAGGAGACTGGAGCTTCTTCTGGGTCTCCCACATGGGAGAAGCATGGTCCCTGTGGAAGCAGGGGCCCAAGAACTTGAGCCATATTCTACTGCTTTCCCAGGCCACAGCAGAGAGCTGGATTGGAAGTAGAGTATCCGGGACTCGAACGGGTGCCCATAAAGGATGCCGGCACTGGAGATGGCGGCTTAACTGGCTGTGCTACAGCACCAGCCCTACCTCCTGTACTTTCAAGTGTTTGCTCAAATGTTATTTTTTTAGCAAAGGCAAATAATTCTGAACATTCTATTACTGCAAATCTGAATTCTGTATCACTTTCATTCTGCTATCTTTCCAATAGTATTTAGTGCCACTGACATATTACATACTTTTCTTTCTTTTTTTGGCACTGGTTAAAGAATGGGGATTTTTGCTAGTGTTAAAGCACCAATGCTGCTCATCAAAATACTGAGAATAAGTTTTTATTTTATCTTAATAATAAAGGAGAAGGGAACAGTATTTCCAAAATATACATCAAAGTAGGAAGGAAACTGGAAAATATGCATCTTTTTTTTCCCTAAACAGAGATTGTGCATATCCTGTGTGTATAAACACTCAGTGTATACAGATAGACACAGATATAAACTAAATCTGCTTGCCAAACACACTTCCATAACAGCCATCTGTTCTCAAATGCTTGGAATTTTCTCAAATTATCCTTTAAAGAAGACTGTTTCAATTCATTCACTTCTATGTCAGAGATTTGTGTAGTTTTCAAATTTTACTCCTAAGAAAAATTTTAGAACCGCTTGATCCTATTTGCCCTTAACCTCAACCAACCACCTCATTTCTATTTAGCCAACTGTAGGAGGAAGTTTATCAAAAAGCAAATCACCTTTCTTTTTTCAAGTTAATTGATTTTCATTTTACTTGAAAGGAAGACAGTCAGAGACAGACAGACAGAGATCTTTCATCAGCTGGTATACTATACTGCAACAACCATGGCTGGGCCTGGCTGAAGCCAGAAGGCCAGAACTCAATCCAGGTCTCCCACATATGTGGCAGTGACCCAAGTACTTGAGCCATCATATGCTGCCTGCTAGTGTCGCTCCCCCTCTTCGTGGAGGAACGACACAGGACCCTGCGCTGTTCTTTTGTCTGCTTGGCCCTTCCTGGGTTTGCTGCTGGTTCTTCCCGGGTGGGCTACCGATCCTTCCACCTCCGTGGAAGGGCGGTTCCCCCTGCCACTTTCCCCACTTCCGCGGGGGAGTGGCACACTGCCGGCCGGCTCTCTCAGGGGCTGCTCAGATGTTCCTCAGGTGTTCCTGGTGCATGTTGTCTCTCTCCTCCTTTATAGTCCTCTTCCACCAATCCCAACTCTGCTACCCACATGTTGAGTACGCTGCTCTCCTCCAATCAGGAGCGGGATCAGCTCCTGCAGGTTACTGGTTGAACTGGAGGCAGCTGTGTAAAAGTTGTTTTTACTCCTCTCCCAGCGCCATATTGTGGGACAGCAGATGCATAGAATAAGTCTTAATTCCAGTAACTTAGTCTAGTCCGAGTTGTTCCCCACACCTAGGGTACTCATTACTGAGAAACTGGATCAGAAGCAGAGAACAGGAACTGGAACTTGAAAGACTAATATGGGATGTGGCTCTGTCAAAGGGCATCCCAACCACTTGACCACCCAAATGCCAAATGCCCACCCAAGCAAATTACTTTCTTACCTACCTACCAACCATTACAGACAAAAGAAAAACACAGGTTTCCTATAGTCATTGTCAAATAATTTTCAAATTCTTAAGCTATTCCTTATACTTCAAAACTGAACCTCATGTTCTCTCAGGTTTTGAGGTTCCTCTGACTCACTCCAGGTTTGCAGTTATTTGTATTTCTAAACATTGTCAGGCAAGGACTGTGGGTCTTCTAGCTGACTGGGAGCTGTGGACAGGGACTTGGGCTGACAGTGTGTCATTCTGTTTGCAGCACCAGTGCTTGCCATAGTATCTGTGGTTCAAAATCAGCATTTGAGAAGTACTGTTGAATGGATGCACTAAACTAAAAATACTCTTAAAATATCTTGCCTAAAGACCATCAGATCACATTATCAATGCTTTTACTACACATATACTCATATATGCACACACACATTGATTGCACACGGGGAAATGGGATCTGTGTTTTCTTTCTTCACTTTGTTCTTTTTCTTTATATATATATATATATATATATATATATATACTTTTTCTTGCTCTTTTCCTTCCTAATTCTTTCTCTTTCCTCCTCTTCTTCCTTCCTCCCTTTTTTAGGAAATCTATCATAAAATTGTGTGTCCTTTATGATACAAATCATTGTTTTAAGAAGGTTTATTTATTTATTTGAAAGGCAGAGCTACAGAGAGACAGAGAGATATCCCATCTGCATGTTCACTCCCCAGATGGCCAGGAGTCAGGAACTCAATCCTGGTCTCCCATGAGGGCAGCAAAGGCCCAAGCACTTGGGCCATCTTCTGCTGATTCCCCAGGTGTATCAGCAGGGAGCTGGATCAGAAGTGGAGCAGGCGGGTCACGAAAAGGTGCTTATTTGGGATGTCGGCATCACAGGCTGTGGCTTAATCCACAGCGCCAAAACACTGGTCCTATAAATCACTTCCCAAATCAACAAGTATTTACCGAGTGCTACGGGGGTTATGGAACAGAAGACAAACAGAACATATTTGTCTTATAAGTGTGCCCGGGGAAATGTTAATTGTTGTGACAGTAACAAAGTCCAGTGGGAGCTGAGAAAGCAGAAGTAGCTTAGATTTTACAGAACAGGGGAGGTTTCAGAAGGCCCTCAAGAATGGTGCCTCAAAAAGGAAGGCAGCAAAGCACAAAGCAAGAACAAAAGAACTCAAAGGAAGAAGGAACAATCAAGTGGGAAGTATGTCTAGAACAGAAAACAACCTGACGCCTGAGAGAAATCAGGTAGTGTGTGGGCACTACTGAAGGAAAAAAACAGACAGGAGTTTTGATCTAATACAGGAGCTAAGAAGTAACTACCTCAGATTCTGGAGCACGAGTCTGATAAACATCAGCAATTCCTCTGGTGTTCTGGGGAAGTTCGTCTGCTGTCAGACACGAGAGGACAGAGACTCGCAGCAGGGGAACTACAGAGGTGAGAGCTACAGCAATCTGAATAGGGTCCTCAGCTCAGGGGGTGGCAGCAGAAACCAAGAGAAGCAAATACTGGAAACCGCCTGAAGAGAAACAGAGCCTGGAGGAGGGTGGAGGGTGCTCGTACGCAATGGTGAGGTAGGAAGACTCCAGAAACCGTCCACCCAGGCTGAGGGGACAGAGCCAGAGAGGAAGGGCCAGACCCAGGCGGCTGATGCAAAGCTACAGCAATGCCAGTGGCAGCAGGAATCCTGGGAAAACGTGCCTGCAAGTACAAGGGCCCATGTAGAGGGAAAAAAAAAGAGTAGGAAGAACACACCAGCACAAGGGAATGAAGAAAACAAGAGCCAGGGAGAGAAAAACAGCTTTTGCTTCCTAATCTAGGAGTTAAAAAAAAAAGAAGAAACTTGTTTATATCATGAACGTAACATATTCATTTATTTATTCACTAAATAATATATAATAAGCACAACTATTAGCCACTACCTAACATAAAGTTATGCCCATGATAAGTAAAAATTGTGAAAAATTAAAAAGTGGTATCTGTTTTGCATTTACTTACAACCTGATTAAGGGAACCACCAAGAATGATAATCAAAACAGATAGCAGAGGCCTTGAAAACCAGAAGTTACACGCTGTGAACAAGGGGTCGTGGTTCCAGCTGACTTGACTCTGGTAATAATAAATATAACAAATGTAATAACAGAAGATGGACAGTGCCCTACGTGGGGTTTCATCTGAATGGTTCTTGGGAATTAAGGAAAATTTTACTCTTTTCAAACTCTTTCACTCCTGAGAGAGACAAAGAAGAAGAAAAGATACAAATCCTACCCTAAAGTAGCTCATGGTGTACAGGAAGGAAACAAAAGAATTGGCAGGTGTTCAGAGGGCAATGAAAGACAGCAGAATTAAACAGAGTGCTATGGAGCACAGATGAGGGGCACTTACCCCCAGCTCAGAGGGAGAAGGGAGCTCCCTCCCTGTCAAACACAGGAAAAGGCACAAAAACACAGGGCTAGGCACAGGAGAGACCATGAGCCAAAGCCTTATTCAAATCAAAGCCCTTTTATTGCAAAAGGCGAAATCACTCAAATTGTGCAATTCAAAGCTAAGAGCCTTGTAGAAGTCTATATGTTATAAATGGACCTCGGAATGTGAAACTGTTTCTGTTCCAGGCACCTGTATCATCAGTAAGACCAAGAGTAAGAATATTGAGTCAGTTGGGACAGAAGCTTATTTCTAGCCCCTGGATCCCATGGCCAGGTCGGAGACTCCACACGGTCCCCTGGATTCCAAAGCAGGGCTGTGAGAAAATGCCAGCCTTGAGCTGGAATCACTCATGCGTGGAGATGTTTTATCAGCTCGAGCCCATGAAACCAGTGCTGGGCGAGGGACAGGGCCCGCTGCCCCAGAACTGGGCTGAGCATGCTCAGAAGCAGCTGTACAGATCTGCCAAGAGAGCGCAGGGGGACTTTTCTGGTGCTGACTCCACCTCCTTCTCTGCCATAGGTGAAGCCAGCAGGTGGGTAGAAGGTCACTCAGAGGGCCTGGGAAAAGAACCTAAGAAAAAGTCTCTACTCCCTCAATGATTTCTGCGTTACCAGATGCACCAAGGATTGCTTGGGATCCTGGATGAGATCCATGGCTTTCAAGCTTTGAGTTAGCCTGGGAAATCTTTGTTGAAACCTCACCTTTCAAAACAGATGCAAGCAGAGCTGCTTTGGTTCTGTAGCAGCCAGGGTTCTACAGGGCACTGAGTCTGAAAAATACTCGATAAGCTGATCTCACCAGTGCCCTTACAGGCGTATGGCCTGGCTGCAAGCAAGGCCAGGCCTTTGGCTCAGAGGCCAGATCCACAGGGCTACCTCTCCAAACATCAAAGGCAAACCATGTCAGGCCTCTTTCTTGTCTGATAAATTCAGTAACACTTTTTGAGATATAATTAATGTAAATTTAATTTTATATTCTGTTTCTCCTTATATAAACCCTCTTTTTGCTGTACCTTTATAGGAAGAAAAGAACCTTGCTAAGATACATAGCATTTCCTGAATTATTTCTGTAAGATCAACTATTGCTGCCCATTGGGTAAGAAATTGCAACAAAATTCGAAATGTGGTTAATGGCATAGGTTAAATGGCTACTAGGAGAAAATGAAATTCTTTATAATACTGTAACTACCAAACCAACCATAAAATCTCCAGGGAAAACCCACAATAAAGCAACACAATCCTAGCAACTCTGGTCAATCTTGCAAAAGCTATTTTTAACTAATTGCTTGAAAAGTAATGCAATGACAATACATCAAATCATTATCCTTACTAGGTATTATATTCATTAGTTGGGAAACCCTTACCAGAACCAGAGACATAAATCAACTCTCACATGCGAATCGCTGATTAACTGCTGGCATATAACTCTGACCTGGATCGTTCTGTGCCTTAATTTCATAATGGTTACAATCCTTGTGATTTCCCATGTAAAGACAGAGCAAAAGGATATGTGAAATTAAATGAAGTTGGAGGCAAGGTGGCTGAGGAAGATAAAGCACTATTAGCTTCTGTAAGACACACTGGTGTCCTGGAGGAAGGCCAGGAATTTGTGCTACTGCCACTCCTCACACACAGTGTGAATCCTGCCAAGTCAGCAACAGGGACTCCGTAACAACAGACAGCCTGAGTCCCAGAATGTGCTGCTGGTAACAATGCCTCTCCTATATGCACAGCTTGCTGCTTCTCTCTTTTTTTTAAAGCTTGTTTCTCCATCCTATTGTTTCAGATTTTTTTTTTCTTTTTTAAGATTTATTTGAAAGGCAGAGCTACAGAGAAAGGGAGGGGGAAACATACAGAGAGACAGAGGGACAGAGAAATCTTCCACCCGCTGGTTCAATCCATAGATGGCTGTAGGGCTGGGCTGATACAGAACCAGGAGCCAGGAGCCTCTTCCAGGTCTCCCATGTGGGTGCAGGGGCCCAAGGACTTAGGCTATCTTTTGCTACTTGCCCAGGCACGTCGGCAGGGAGCTGGATTGAAGGGGAGCAGCTGGGACTCATATGGATGCTGGTGCTGCAGACGGTGGCTACACCACAGTGCCAGCCCCACTTCTTCTCTTGCTTTTATTCTTCTAAGTGCCTTGGTACAGACCTCTTTCAACATTAACCCCTTTCCTTTCTCACACTCCACTAATCCTATCATCTTCCTCCTTCACACTGCTGCTGATAGAAATTACCAAAACACAGTTATGGCAATCCTGCTCTTCTGCTCGAACCCATCAATCTCTCCTACCTCTAGCTCGACTTATAGTATAGAAGCCAAACAGCTATGCTGGTATCCGAGGCCTTGCGAGGTGTGACTCTTTCTACCTCTCAGTCCTCATCTCCCATCATTCCTCAGCACCCAGCCAAGCCCGTCACACCATACTACTAAACCACATTCAATGCCGGGGCTTTAGCTCATAGTGGAAGTGTCCCTGCTGGGTCCTTATCCTCTGAAATCCAATCATTTTTGTCCACTCCTCCTTCTATGTAGCCACATACTTCTAGGGCTATGTTTGTCACAATATTAGCCATGTGTCCTTTCACCTAGACAAACTTCTCGGAGGCAGGGCCATGCCCTGATACTGCTGCACCCCAGCACCTGGCTTTGGAGGAGACTCCCATTACACATTTGTTAAATCAGCTTTCAACTGTAATTACTAGTTTATCTGACTGCATTCACCGAACTCCTAATACTTGTATATTCTAATGGGAGAGACAAAAGAAATAAATGCAGAGACTGGACACATTCAAATTTGACTGCTTGATTACAAATTGTGGTAAGTGCTGTGAAGGAAATAAACGAGGAGTTGAAACAGACGGGCAGTGATGTACTTAAAAAGTCAGGAAAAACCTCTTTCGGGAGTTATCATTTTAGTGGAAACAAAGGACTGTGAACCCCTCGTGTAAAATGTGTGGCTCAGAGCATCCCAAGCAGAAGGAACAATTCAGGCAAAGACCTGGAGGTGGAAAAGAACTGTCTGTTCATTAAAAGATGTTAAGTCTTCTGGCTGGAGTATAATGACAGGGAAGAGTTGCTTATCTAAAAAATGAATTTGGTGAGGCCAGTGCTGTGGCATAGCGGGTAAAGCCACAGCCTGAGATGCTGGCATCTCATATGAGCTCTGGTTCATACCCCAGCTGCTCCACTTCCTGTCCACACGAGATCCAGATGAAGCTCTTGGCTTCCGGCAGCACCAGCTCTGGCTGTGGCCATCTGGGGAGTGAACCAGTAGAAGGAAGATCTCTCTAACTCCTCCTCTCTGTAACTGTGACTTTCAAAATAAATTTTAAAAATCTTTTTTAAAAAGTGAATTTGGTGAAATAGGGAAAGTGTATGATCATAGGCTGTCCTGCCGGGCTCAGCAAAGATTGTGAAATTTATTCTAAGTCCAGCAGGAAGCCACTCAAAGGTTGTGAATGGCACAGATCTAATGTATGTTTTATCAAGCAGCAGTTCCATCAACTAGGACAGTTCAACCATGGTCAGTACCTTCATGTAAAGGACATACCTCTGCCTGCCAAGCCAGTGTAGACGCTGAGAGTGCAGATGTTCGGCCGGCTCCAAGAACAGCGATTGTCTCTCCATCGTCATCCACCACTTTGAAGTCCAGGTCCTCATTGTATTTTCTGCGCTTCACTTGTCGTCCTGAGCGTCGTTTCTGCAGGGCAAACACACCTGTCACAGCAGCTCTGTGAGTCAAAGGCAAAAGCTGGAACAAGAAAATCCTCATCTGAACTTGACAGCATGCCAAGGAGAGCTCTCTGAAGGACTCACTCCACTCAAAAAGGGGTCTGGCTGAGGGAGGGGAGGAGCAATGGACTGCTCTTCAAACTGCCATGTTCTACCAAGAAGAGGGTGTAGCCTCAGAGTCCAGAGGCAGTGACTTTCTCCTCTTTTCTGGAATCAGTTCTCCTCCAGTAAAACAAGGACAGGAGGAGAACACCATCGTCTTGGAAGTTCCTTCCAGCATCAGCAGGAAGCTCAGATTTTAAGACAATGGTGACAGGTTTTGTTGAGCTCAAATTCACCACACTTATCATGTACTACTAAAAACGTAATTTGAAAACCTATTTAATACCAACTTTATTAGGACTCACTTTGAGAATCTCATAGTACTGCTGAAATGTAGGGAGACATCTCGAGTGTGACAAGACATAGTTTGTAAGTCACCATCTATGGACTCATTTCTAATTAAGTGCCTCGTACCTTTTAGAGAGACAACATTCATCAATAAAGTAGTGCAGTTTAGTGTTTCCCAAACACAAAAGCACACAGTTCATCTCTACGTACTCATCACATCCAAGTAGCAGGGTCACCAGCCAGCTCATTCTCAATTATTTAAATCCCCCAAAAAGAAAAGACAAAAGCAAAACCTCATCTCTGTGTTCCCATCCTTTCTTCAGGTTACCTGAGGGATTCCATTTAAAACCTCTCCCTCACTTCAACACACATCACCGTCCTACAAACAGCTCCCTGCCAAGCCCCATCAATTTACACTCCTCTGCTAATCTGGAAGCCTAGTGATCACCAGGCCCAGCTGATAGGCAGTGAGGGCTTTTCTGCTCTGACACCAGGCACTACTACTTATTAATACTAAGATGTTACGAGCTGACACCTTCCCACACTGAAGATCATCAAGAAGCCTATGAGGGTGATGAGGGTGCAGATAGGCTGCTGTGACCACCCAAGGAAACCGAGCACTTCCAAATATTAGCATTCACATCCAAGAGAGGCTGCCTCAAGCCAGGGAAAAAAATCCCTTCCAATATCATGGGCCCACAAGGGCTTGTTTTTAGGAACTGATGTAGATGAGGAACTCCTTTTTTCCATGTCTGGCCAAATCTTCCTTATTCTTTTGGAATAAAAAACATAAACCTGACTTTTCAGCTTCTGGGACTCGGAGATGTCCTCATGCAGACTAAACACATTAACCTACCTGGCAAAACAAGTTCCCTGAGTCGTACCCAGCTTGGCGTACAACTTCATTTTCCATATCAACTCCCTCTGCAGCCTAATATTATGATACTTTCCAAGAAGGAAACAAACAACACTAGAAAAAGCTGGCAGATTATCAGTATAGAGATCAGGCTGAGTTGAAAAACTCTGTGTTCTGTCTGCTCACCCACCGAAACTGTAAAAGCCCAGCCCAGGTCCGTGTGTAAGGGTAGCACACTAGATAGAAGACAGGCATGGGGGACACCAGGATCAGTGTCAGCAAGACCCGTCCGGCAGCCGTAACCTCCACCAGGCTCCCGGTCACAGCTGTACCTGGCTGTCTGCAGACTCAGTGGACTCCTCAGGACTCCGCAGGGACGAGCTCGGCAGGCCCTGATCCAGCTCTAAACTCTCCACTGTGGTTTCACTTTTCCTTTTTCCTTTCTTCTTTTTCTCCACTGGGGTTGGTCCTTGCTCCTTGCTACAAGGATAAATTCAGAATTAAAACTGTTGGGCAGTTTTTAAAACTAAGGCTTCTCACATGATCAAAGTCATGAGGTCACATCCCAGAACTCTAGACCAGGGCAGGCTATAATGAAGAACCTACAAGAGTTTCTTCCCAGAAGTATGGGAAGAAATATCTACATAAGTTGAAGTAGACTACTCCTCATGACTACCATGGCTGTGACTAACCTAGTGAGAACTAATATGAACATCTTCAAAAACCTAACTTTCAGTTTGTACTAGGATGTTTACTTGCTTCAGAAATACTAAAAATACCAAAATATAATTTTCATTTACGATATACTGCCTATAGGAAGACACATCTCCCTAATCTGCCATCATCCTGTACTGAGTACAATCTTTGTATAAGAGCTGGAGTGAGCACTGGGAACTAAAAAATGAAGAGAACACTGCCTCTACCTTGGAGAAGCTTGTAATTCCAAAAATCTTATAGTCCATCTAACAGCCCTAGCTCAAGGCATACAGGAGCACTTGCTCAGAGAGGTAGAGCCAGGCAAAGTCCATCCAAGGCCCTGCCAAGATGGGAATGTCTCCTCTAAAGATAACCTTTCCTGACCCTCCTAGCTTGTAAAAATCTCTGTGCTACACTTCAACCGTGCTTTGCCTAAGGTACCCAAACTCTAATCTTTCACCACAGGCTCAGAACATGTCACTATATACAGTGCCTGGGTCCCCCACAGTTGCTCAATCAGCATCTGCTGCAAGGATGGATATTTTATATTTCCCTTGTCGCTCCAGACTCTGAGTTCCTAGAGGACAGACAGCAGGTATTTAATTCAGTTTTGCATTCCTCACAGTGATTAGGGTTAGACCATAAGCACACTCAGTAGTCAATAAATATTTACCAAGTCTTAAAACATTTTTTTAGACAATGGCTAGATGGGTAAATTAATGAATGGATAAAATTATTCTTGCTTAGAGAAATTTAGAGAAACACACTGACCTGAGACATATATAGAATGCTGACAGATGTCAGATAATGGTAACAATAGCTAATAATAATGACTACAAGCAGTATTTACATGACACTGACTACAGGCAGGCACAGTGCTAAGTTCTGTACGTAGTCATTTCCTTTATACCTCCTGACGACCCTGTAGGGAAGATAATATTCCCACCGGCAGGTTAAGTTAGATTTCCAGGATGACATCACTGGTAGACAGTAGAGACAGCAGGCAAAGTCTATGTACTTAATACCATGCCATTCTTGGGACACATTTAGCAAGAGATAGCGGTGTGGCTGGATGACAGGGCAAAGGAACAAAAGGACTATAATGGAGCTGGAAAATGAGTTCAAGGGTGCACAAGGCCAGAGAGTCTGGACTTCATTCTGGTTGGGGCAAGTCCAGGAAAGAGGGACTGAAGACCTATACTAGATAAGACCAAGGAGAACTCAAAGGTAACGGTGTTTGAAAGCTCCAGAACGTAGAGGATGAGGAAAGAGTCAAAGCTGGATGGCCCCGTCTGGAGCACAGCTCCCAGAGCTGACTGCTGAACTGGCGTGGTTCCCTGAAACATTCTTCATCCCTCACAGACCCCAAACAGACCAGTGCAAACAGCCCACTCATAATTCTCCAGGCTGAACACTGGTTTGTTTGCCCTCCAGGGAAGTTCATGAGAAAGATCAATGTGGTCCAACCTGAGGAAGTAAAAGCCATCAGGTGTTGCTAAGATAGAGGATTACAGGCTTTAACAAGGAGCTTGTACCTAGATGCAGGAGGGGAAAAGCAGATGTTTTTCCGCTTCTTATCAGCATAGAAGAGGAGACTCAGGTAAAACAGTTTTAGAAGATACTAAATTTTCACAGGCGTACTTATTTCATGTTATATGGCTTCTAATTAAGAAGACTTACAGTAATTACAATCTACCGAGTATTTATGCTTCTGACTCTTATTTAACTGTTACAATCACAATCCTATGAGGGAACAAGGGAAAATAATTCTATTTCACATGAGAAAATGGAAATTGAGGTTTCCTTTCTTATTATTTATTTGAGAGGCAGAGATGAGAGGGAAACACAGAGGCAAGAAAAAGAGCAAGAAACAGAAAGGGCTCTCATGTACCAGCTCATTCCTCAAACTGGGGCCACGGTCCAGGTCTCCTACAAAGGTGGTAAGAACCAATCACTTGAGCCATCACTGCTGCTTCCCAGGGTTCTGCATTAGCAGGAAGCTGGAGTCAGGAGCTGGAGGCAGACACGGAACTGAGGCACTCCAAGAGGGGATGCAGACTCTCTAAATGGCAAATTAGCTGCTGGGCTGAACGCATGCCCCAGAACTGAAATCTGAAAGCTGCAAGGGTGCCCAGGTCAGCGGCAGAGCGTGGCTGACGCTCAAGTCACCCGAGTCACGAGATGCTGCTTTCCACACCACATGATGCTTCCTGACATCTGAAAAAAATGCTCCCATTTGATGAATGTAAAAAACTTCAAATCTCTTCTAATATTATTTGAATGTCAAAATAACAACTAAAAGAATCAACAGTCAAAACATTCTAATGACCCAGATGCAGAAAAAAAAAATCCACAAACCCACAGCTGTTGATGGCTTTTTATGAATCTCTTAGCAAAAAAAAAAATCTCCGCTTTATTTTTATAATACAACTGCAATGAGGGGGGTGATAATATCCCCCAAAGTCACCATTATAATCACATACTTATATGTCCACTGAATTTTCTCAAATTTTTTTTAATATTTATTTATTTATTTGAAAGGCAGAGTTACAGAGAGGCAGGGGCAGAGGCAGAGAGAAAGGTCTTGTATCCACTTGTATTCACACTCGAAATGGTTGCAATGGCTGGGGCTGGGCCTGGTTGAAGCTAGGAGCCGGGAGCTTCTTCTGGGTCTCCCAGGTGGGTACAGGGGCCTAAAGACTTGGGCCATCCTCTGCTGCTTTCCCAGGCACAGTAGCAGGGAACTGAATTGGAAGTGGAGCAGCAGGGACTCAAACTGGTGCCCATAAGGGAGGCTGGCACTGCAGGCAGTGGCTCTACCTGCTATGTCACAGCGCGGGCCCTCTATAAAACTGTAAATCCTTTTCCACAACACATTTGAAATCAATTTCATCTATTTACTAAATGTAACTTTTTTTTTTTTTTCCAGGCAGAGTGGACAGTGAGAGAGAGAGAGACAGAAAGGTCTTCCTTTGCCATTGGTTCATCCTCCAATGGCCGCCGCGGCCCCGCGCTGATCCGATGGCAGGAGCCAGGTGCTTCTCCTGGTCTCCCATGCGGGTGCAGGACCCAAGCACTTGGGCCATCCTCCACTGCACTCCCAGGCCACCCTCCACTGCACTCCTGGGCCACAGCAGAGAGCTGGCCTGGAAGAGGGGCAACCGGGACAGAATCCAGCACCCCGACTGGGACTAGAATCTGGTGTGCCGGCGCCACTAGGCGGAGGATTAGCCTATTGAGCCGCGGCGCCGGCCATTAACTTCTTTTTATGAGGAAACTTAGTCTGTGTGTTTAAGTGTGCATTTTAAATACAGGAATATGCTAGAAACATGCATTTCACCATGGATTATCATATTCCAAGCTAAATCAAGCCCAAACCATAATTAAGAGGAATACAAGCTGCTCAAAGTAAGACACTTTACCACACAACTTAGGTGCATTTTCAGAAGGCATTAAATGATAAAAGTGAAGAGGAGCCAGAATGCGTGCTTCTGGATTTTCCCAGCCAGACGCTGGGAGCAGGGTAGGGCGGGCAGCACACCTTCTCGAATACATGTTGGTAAAACACCTCCTGGAACCTGCCCATTTATTTGGAGGTAAGTAAGAAAATAAAGCGCTTTCCTGAAGGTTACCTATGGCAAGACCAATTCTGAATTCCAAAGCTTCTTTCTGATGAAGACAGAAATTTGAAGATATATCGCCAATATGAAAGCACATGTGAACGAGGTTATCCACTGTAACATTATTTGTAGTTGTAAAATAAGGAAAAGAACTTAAATGTCCAAAGGACTTGGGCTATCTTTCACTTCCATCCACTGGGTCACTCCCCAATTGGCCGCAATGACCAGAGCTGCACCAATCCGAAGCCAGGAGCCAGGAGCTTCTTCCAAGTCTACCACATGCATTCAGGGGCCTAAGTCGGGCCATCTTCCACTGCTTTCCCAGGCTATAGCAGAGAGCTGGATCAGAAGTAGAGCAGGCTGGTGCCGCGGCTCACTAGGCTAATCCTCCACCTAGCGGCGCCGGCATACCGGGTTCTAGTCCCGGTCGGGGTGCCGGATTCTGTCCCGGTTGCCCCTCTTCCAGGCCAGCCCTCTGCTGTGGCCTGGGAATGCAGTGGAGGATGGCCCAAGTGCTTGGGTCCTGCACCCCATGGGAGACCAGGAGAAGCACCTGGCTCCTGGATCAGTGTGGTGCGCGGGCCGCAGTGCGCCAGTTGCGGCGGCCATTGGAGGGTGAACCAACGGCAAAAGGAAGACCTTTCTCTCTGTCTCTGTCTCTCTCTCACTGTCCACTCTGTCTGTCAAAAAAAAAAAAAAAAAAAAAAACAAAACAAAACAACAAAAAAAAAAAACCTAAATGAAAGATCTCTGTGAGTGAGATCCCAGTGGAAAGAACAGGTCTTCAAAGAAGGAGGTACCTTTCTCTGAAGGGAGGAGAGAACCTCCACTTTGACTATGACCTTGTCTAAACAAGATAAGAGTCGGAGAACTCAAGGGGCTTCCATAGCCTTGGAAACTCATGAGTGGTGCATAGGGAGATTACTGATGCCATAAACAGGAGTGTCAATTTGTAAAGTCAACAACAGGAGTCACTGTGCACTTATTCCTCATGTAGGATCTCTGTCCTTAATGTGTTGTACATTGAGACTTAATGCTATGATGAGTACTCAAACAGTATATTTCGCTTTGTGTTTCTATGGGGGTGCAAACTGTTGAAATCTTTACTTAATGTACACTAAACTGATCTTCTGTAAAAAAAAAAAAAAAAAGAAGAAATTATTAATTCCCAACTTGACTCTCGCTGGGTTTAAACATGACAATAGGTCTGATCTGATTTCATCATCATTTAAAAAATCATCTATTATTTTTCACTTTATGTTTGTGTGGGAGCTAACTGTTGAAATCTTTACTTAATGTATGCTAAACTGATCTTCTGTATATAAAGAGAATCGAAAATGAATCCTCATGTGAATGGAAGGGGAGAGGGAGTGGAAAAGGGGAGGGATGCGGGTGGGAGAGATGTTATGGGGGGGAAGCCATTGTAATCCATAAGCCGTACTTTGGAAATTTATATTCATTAAATAAAAGTAAAAAAAAAAAAAAAAAAAAAAGAAGAGAAGAGAAGTACAGCAGCCGGGACTCGAACCAGTGTCCATATGGGATGCTGGCACTGCAAGTGGCTGCTTTACCCTCTATGCCACAGTGCCGGCCCCTCCTAGTTTTAACTCAAAGGGCTGAGAAGCAAAAATACTCCATTAACAATGTGTACACATAGCATTCAGATCATTGTTTCTAATACTAAAGCAGGGAAGAAAGAAGGGGAGCCTGAAACATCTTGCTACATCAAGAAAGCAAAGGAGTGCTTGAAAAAATGAAGGTGGCACATCAAGATGACAGCAATTAGCTTGGAGAGCACCTGTTGCCCCCAAATGGGACCATTTCAGCACCAAAGTAATTGGACACAGTAAAGAATTTTAAGTCCCTGTAAACAATAGTAATCCATATTGATGACAGGCATATAGATAACAAACAAATGATGAAGGGGGAGCTCTTATTTAACAGAGTCCAAACAACAAATGCAGACAGGGCCAGCACTGTGGTGTGGCAGGTAAAGCCGACACCTGCAGTGCCAGCATCTCATATGGGCGCCAATTGTAGTCCTGGTTGCTCCACTTCTGATCCGGCTCTCTGATATGGCCTGGGAAAGCAGTATAAGATGGCCCCGGCACTTGGGCCCCTGTATTCATGTGAGAGACCTGCAAGAAGCTCCAGGCTTCTGGCTTTGGAGCTGAGCCAGGAGCCAGGAGCCAGGACCTTCTGGGTCTCCCAAATGGGATGCTGGCACTGCAGGACGGCACTTTAACCACTGTGCCACAGCACCAGTGCCTATAAAATCATTTTGTAACCACCGTAGAAAAGATGGGTACAGGGGCCAGTGCTATGGCATAGCAGGTAAAGCCGCCGCCTATGGTGCTGGTATCCCATATGGGTGCTGGTTCTAGTCCCAGCTGCTCTACTTCTGATCCAGCATTCTGCTATGGCCCGGGAGAGCAGTAGAAGATGGCCCAAGTCCTTGGGTCCCTACACCCACGTGGGAAGATCCTGGCTCCTGGCTTCGGATCGGCACAGCTCTGGCCACTGCGGTCATCTGGGGAATGAACCAGTGGATGGAATACCTCTCTCTCTCTCTGCCTCTCCTATTCTCTCTGTGTAACTCTGACTTTCAAATAAATAAATAAATCTTAAAAAAAAAAAAAAAGAAAGAAAAGATGGGTACAGTCCACAATCATCAAGGGGTGCAAATCTAAGGAGAAAAATTTGAAGAACAGGATAAAGGTTGAGAAGCAGCCTTAAAGGTTCCCTACAGCTGGCTTGTTAGTTAAAAAGGAACAAAAAGAGGAACTAGACAATGCTTCTACGTTTAAGAACACTCTTAGGAGAGTATTTCAGGCATGGAAAGCCAAGACACTCTGGCAAAAAGATCTCTGTGAGTGAGATCCCAGTGGAAAGAACAGGTCTTCAAAGAGGGAGGTGCCTTTCTCTGAAGGGAGGAGAGAACCTCCACTTTGACTATGACCTTGTCTAAACAAGATAAGAGTCGGAGAACTCAAGGGGCTTCCATAGCCTTGGAAACTCATGAGTGGTGCATAGGGAGATTACTGATGCCATAGACAGGAGTGTCAATTTGTAAAGTCAACAACAGGAGTCACTGGGCACTTACTCCTCATGTAGGATCTCTGTCCTTAATGTGCTGTACACTGAGGCTTAATGCTATAACGAGTACTCAAACAGTATATTTCACTTTGTGTTTCTATGGGGGTGCAAACGATTGAAATCTTTACTTAATGTACACTAAACTGATCTTCTGTAAAAAAAAAAAAAAAAAAAAAAAAAGAAGAAATTATTAATTCCCAACTTGACTCTCACTGGGATTAAACATGACAACAGGTCTGATCTGATTTCATCATCATTTAAAAAAAAATCATCTATTATTTTTCACTTTATGTTTCTGTGTGGGAACAAACTGTTGAAATCCTTACTTAAGGTATACTAAGCTGATCTTCTGTATATTAAGATAATCGAAAATGAATCTTGATGTGAATGGAAGGGGAGAGGGAGTGGGAAAGGGGAGGGTTGTGGGTGGGAGGGACGGTATGGGGGGGAAAGCCATTGTAACCCATGAGTCGTACTTTGGAAATTTATATTCATTAAATAAAAGAAAAAAAAAAAGAACACTCTTAGGAAAGACATGCAGAAGTATTCAGGGGAAAAAAGGCACAAGGAATGCAACTTACTATTGGACAGTCCTAGAAAAACATATAAAACTATTACTTATGCAAACACATTATTTTCTATATAAACATGTCTGTATCTACCTATGAGAGTGGTCTTCAAAGAGTTCATGAAAAACACATACTATAAAAAACTATTGATGGGGCCAGCCCTGTGCTATAGCTGGTGAAGCCATCGCCTGCAGTGCTGGCATTCTATATGGGCACTGGTTCAAGTCTTGGCTGCTCCACTTCTGATTCAGCTCTCTGCTACGGCCTGGGAAAGCAGTGGAAGATGACCCAAGTCCCTTGGGCCCCTGCGCCCACATGGGAGACCTGGAAGAAGCTCCTGGTCATTGTGGCCACCTGGGGAGTAAACCAGTGGATGGAAGACCTCTCTCTCTCTGCCTCTCTGTCTCTCTCTGTAACTCTGCCTTTCAAATAAATAAATAAATAAATCTTAATAAACTTATATTGACTTGTTGTAAGATGTTGAATAGGATGTAGTTTAGGCACTAAGAAGGATGGATAAGACAACAGTTTGAAAAGTGTTCTTATCAGAATAACATGACTTTTGCTAGAAATGAAGCAATAACAAAAATGAAATTTATGGTGAAGAATGTAGAAATCACTGATGCTTTATAAAAAGTTTACAGGAACAATGCCCCAAGGAGTTTACAAACGGGAGGCTAGTATTATGAGGGCATGAGACAATGCTGACAATGAAGCAAGTAAAGGCATCACATTTGCAAGTAAAAAATGTATCTTGTTCATACCTTAGCTGAAGAGGACCGCCAATCGACAGTATAAACAACAGCAAATGCAGCAGGTATCTCATTTAGTTCAGCTCACACAACTCAGACTGAACAATTACAGTGGAGCAAACCTGCTGCTCAACGAGTGCCAAAAACTACTGCAACCAGATCTGCTTTAAATGGAAATTTTAAGTAAGTGCGATCAAGACACTGAAACATTTCTTCAAAGAACTGTAAAAGGACAGTAAACAAGACTTGATCTTGAAGAAAAAGCACAACCAAAGCAAGGTCTACCAAGAGGTGGAAGTGGTCTGCTCAAAACAAACGTGGTCCTGTCCAGGGCAAAGTCACACTAACAGTTTTTTGGGATGCGCAACACCAAGGAACAGTAACATCTGCTTTCTAGAAGAATGTCTGCAAAAAGTTAATCAGAGCCAACCTTGTAGCAGAAAAATGCCCAGGGGGCCGGCACTGTGGCATAGTGGGTAAAGCCACCACCTGCAGTACCAGCATCCCATATCGGCACCGGTTCAAGTGCCAGCTGCTCCACTTCTGATCCAGCTCTCTGCTATGGCCTGGGAAAGCAGTGGAAGATGGCCTGACTTGGGCCCCTGAACCCATGTGGTAGACTGAAGAAGCTCCCGGCCCCTGGCTGTGGATTGGTGCAGCTCTGATAATTGTGGCCAATTGGGGAGTGAACCAGTGGCTGGAAGACCTCTCTCTCTGCCTCTCCTTCTCTCTCTGTGTAACTCTGACTTTCAAACAAATAAATAAATCTTTAAAAAAACAAATGCCCAGGAATCTCCACCAGAGTCCCCTATAGCGCCTCTGTTCACCCTTATCAAACAAGGGCAGTTCTGTGAGAGCTTTTGATGGGAAATCATTAAACATCACCTTACAGTCCTGATTTGGGTCCTTCTGAGTTCTGTACATTTCTTAACGAGAGAGAGAGAGAGAGAGAGAGAGAGAGAGAGAAAGAAAACCCTTAAAAGAAACCACTCATTCTTTGGTTAATATCGTAAAAAGGACTATGCTGACATGGCTCAGGACCTCAGTTCTTCAGCAGGAACTGAAGGGCTGGTGTCATTGCTTGATATCAAGAAGTGTCTTGAACTTGATGGGGTTTATGTTGAGCATCAGAGTTTACATTTTAATCCTTTAATTACATTTTCCACAAACATTTTGAAGTCCCCTTGTGTAAACTATAACACATCGGCAAGACAGCCATCAGGTAGAACCACCAACAGTTTCTTAACAGGTCTTACCCCTAAAGCTCTCTTATCCTGTCTTCTACATGGCTTCATCGGTGCAGAGGATTCTTGTGCATCTTTATTTTCTGTGCAGTTCATAATAGAAAAATAAGCACTTTTTTTTGTTCTCCAAATAGGAAATTACATGTTTGTATTACAGCACTAGCTAGACAGGCTTTCACAAACCTCCCTAATCTATCTCCAGTGCCCAGCCCCTGGCTTCACTGCTAGAACTCAGAGTCAGAAGCTGAGTACTGAATCAGAAAATGAGAAAGACCCAGGTACACGTCACAACCCTGTACTACCGTGAGACTTCATTACTCTGTGCCTGTGGATTCTAGGTTTTGAAAGATCTTATCTACCAGTACTTCAAAATGACTCAAATTCCCATTTTAAAATAAAAATGTATAAAATATCCATCAGAGCCTTGGCAGGAAAGAATGAGTTTCTATCAGAGCACTGAGAATAGCTCAGGATTCCAACTAATGCCTTTGGAGAAAAGCAGAGTGAGGAGTCTAGCCTGCGGCCACCATTCCAATCTAGGAACAAACCCCTCGGAGAAACTGAGCCCCAGTCTTCCTACAGGCTTTGATCCTCTCCCCAGGAGTAGGATACTGAAAACATGGACAGTACCCCAGCAAAGAGCATTCGCACTTTTTTTCAATTTATTCATAACACTCATCTTAGTGCAGTGTACAGAGAACTGAGTTGGAACAGATTTTAAAGATACTGGTTAAAACAAAAAAATACACTGTAGATGTAGTCTGTTAGAAAACACGTACACCAAATCTATTCTGTTCCTCAGTTCCTTTAACTGTATGCTCAGCCTCATCAGAAAAAGATCAGGTGTTTGGCCTAGCATTTAAGACGTTGGTTAAAGCTTGGGTTTGATTCCTGGCTCTAGCTCCTGACTCCAGCTTCCTGGTAACGTTTCCGCTGGGAGGCAGTGGTGATGGCCAAAGTGATTTGCTGCCTGCCATCCACAAAGAGACCTAGATTGTGTTCCCAGCTCCTAGCTTTGGCCACAGCCCAGCATCCAGCTACTATGGACATCTGGGGAGTGAACCAGCAGATAGGAAATTTCTTACTCTCTGCCTCTCCAATTAATTAATGCTAAAAAGATCATCCAGGTTGGTGGTATATCCTAGCTAGTAAATGAAACAAAAAGATGCGCACCTCTGACAACCATTACTCTGTGGATGAAACTGTCACCAAGAAATACCATATTGTCTATGGTCACAACTGTGAAGGAAGGAGGGTCCCGTGGAAGCAGGACGTGCCTAATGCTTCATCCATCCCAAGAGACTGAAGTGGTTCTGGGAACTTTGGTGGTGGTTGTAGAATTGGTTTTGGTGGCAATGACAACTTTGTGGATGAAACTTCAGTGGTCTGGTGGCTTCAGTGGCTGCTCAGGTGGTGGTGGATACGGTGACAGTGGGAAAGGTTACAATGGATTTGGTGATGACAGAAGCAATCTTGGAGGCAGTGGAAGCTACAAAGTCTGGCAATTACGACAATCCACCTTCACATTTTGGACCCATGAAGGGAGGAACCTGGAGGCAGAGGCTCTGGCCTGGTGCTGCTGGCCAATATTTTGTCCAAACGTGAAATCAAGGTGGTGGTGGTTCCAGCAGCAACGGTAGCTATGGCAGTGGCAGAAGGTTTTAATAACTGCTAGGAAGCAAAACTCAGCAGGAGAGGAGAGCTGGAGAAGTGACAGGGAAGCTACAGGTTACAACAGATTTGTGAACTCAACCAAGCACAGTGGTGGCAGGGCCCAGCTGCTACAAAGATGACGTGTTTTAGACAATGTGCACAGGCAAAGAAACTTGAGGGCTGTATTTGTGACCAACTGTGTAACAGATTATTTTAGTTTCTGTTCTGTGGAAAGTGTAAAGTATTCCACCAAAGAGCTTTAATGTAGTTTTTTCTTCTCTTTTTCTTTTTTGGTACCCATGCTGTTGATTGCTACACCTAACAGACTGATCATGATGCCAAATTAATATGTCTTTAAAAAAAAAAAAGATTATGCACTTACAGGATGGAAAACCAGTTTTACCAGATAATCTTATTATAAAGTAATAAAAGCAAATTAAAATTAAAATCCAGAAAATGTAGAAAGGTTTCAAATGAAAAGTACAAGCTGTCCTTAGTACACCAAATCCCACTCACCTGAGAATTTCTTTTGACTGCTATCCCTCTAGTATTTTCATGCCTCTGGTTTGTTATTTATCACTGTTAAAGAATCACTACTGACATCCTGATATTAAAAGCTGATCTTAATATACTTCACCTGTTCCTGCTCCTACTCAATATTTTGTTGAATTATTTTCATTCAGCAATCAGGTTTTAAAATCCCATTGATATTGTTTTCTGGCTGCTTCCTTTTTATAATTCATTCTTATTTTACAGACAAAATATCACTTTGAATCTGAGGATGCTCATCAAAATCTGCACAGTTTCCTCTCCTTGAATTACTCCTCCTGAGCACAGTCGTTCCGTTACTTGTCTTTTTCCTATCTTAGGCTGCCTGTTTGCCTCTGTGGCCTCATGCTCTCTGGCAGATCGTTCCTATTGGAGATGAACTGGGGTGATGACACAGGTAGCTGGAGAGGCTCTCTACTGTGGCTCAGTGAGTTGCTACTGCACAAGCCCCACCTGGGACTCAGGCTTTCTCTTTTCCTACTGTTAGGGTATGAGCAAAGAAAGGCAGAGAAGCAAGTACCCTATGCCCCCTCTTTGAAGATGTCGGTCCCTGCCTGAAGTCCTATTTCTCCAGGGCAAAGAGCTCAGTATCTTTAAGGAATCCATAGGACTTCAGCCTAAAGCTGTTAAATCCACACCCCCCCTTAAAGACAGTTCCTTAATCAGCCTTTTCCACTACGGGCCTGACCCTAGTCTCTCCCACTCTGCTGCAAAGACAGTTCCTGCAGGTGCTCTGAGCCGGGACTCCCGCCACAGCACTATCCACCAGGATGACACCACTGGCCTTCCTCATCCAGAAATTCATCAACATCTCTCATCTTTAAAGGAATTATTTTCTTCTGTTCGCCCTGTCATTTTAGTACGAGTTGAAGAAGGGAAAATAAGAGTACAGTGGGTCTACCATCTTAAAACTGGAAGCCCTTTAAAGAATATTTGTGTAATTTTTTTTTAACTTAGTCTTTTCTTATCTATTAATTCCTTTAATTCCTGGCTCAAAGTTCACCTCCCCTAAGGGACTCCCTAGATCAGAACTGAAACACTGTTAATCTTCTAAAGTGTTTCAGCTATTCTACATCCAGTTATACCACGTTCTTTCATTTATTTATATTTTTGCCAATTTCTTGAAAACTTCCAAGACTATTTCTTTAGCGTGTGAAAGTTCCTCAACTATCCATAGATGATGCTTCTGTGACACTTCTGCCTTCACTATTCCATTCCCAACAAAAATACTGATAAACAAAATAAGACATGCAGGAGGCCCAAAACCATACTGGATAAATAAAAGGAGCAGACATGTATCAAGCATTATTATTAACTGTTTCCTTACAGATTTAGTAAAGTTCCACTATGTGCCAGACCGTAACTTAGAAAGTCCTGCTGATTATACAGGAAGTACTCCGGGTGCTCTTAAAGTGTGTTTGTTGGGGAGACGGGGCAGGAAACATCTGGTCTAGAATGGTTAAGATGCTCACCTCCAATATCCAAGTACTTGGTTCAGCTCCCAGCTCTGACTCCCAATTCCAGTCAGCGCAGACCCTGAGAAGCAGCAGGTGACGGCTGAGGGGTCTGCATTCCTGCCACCAACTTGGGAGACCTGGCTTTGGCCTGGCCCAGTCCCAACTAATGTGAGCATTTGGGAAGTTAACCAGTGGGTGCAAACTCTGTCTCTCCAATCAGTTCATCAACAGGAATGGAAACTTAGCCCAAAGCCTCAGAGGTGGGTCTGTGATTATCATTTGGATTTCTTCCCTACTTAACATAAAGCCCAGTAGGTTCCAAGCACAGTCTCAAATCAGATCTCCTACACATCTGTATGTACACAGGTGCTGGTTTATCCTAACAAAAGATCAGAATGTAAAAACAAGTCTCTCAAAACAAAGAACTCTGTCAGTGGACTCTGAAGCCTGAAACTAGCCTCAAGGAAGATCTCCACTCTAAAGGCAGGCATGCAGGCAGGCAGGCAGGCAGGCAGGCATGGGCCTTCACAAAGGGAGGGAAGGAAGCTAGCTGAAGATGACTACTCCTCCTGCAGCACACAGTATCAGCTGACTCAGTAGCAATCAGACAGCTAAATGGTTATATAATCACAGAAGAAGGAGAAAAGGCAACATCTTTCTTCTAGAATGTTACCAAGCTTATTAGATTTGGGAGAAAAACCTGCTCTGGACTGACAAAGCAAAACAAATGGGGCAAAGACTGAAACCCAGTGACTGGGGTGGATCACCCCATCTGCTTCATCTCCTCCTTTCAGTTCATCCCTAGCAGGTGTGAAACACAGAAATGTAAAGGGCAAGCATTTAGTTTAGTGGTAAAGATGCTGCTTGGGACAACACACCTCAGATGGGAATGCCTGGGTTTGAGTCCCACCACTCCCAACTCTGGGTCCCTGCTGATGTGCACCCTGAGAGGCAGCAGGTGGTGACTCAAGTACTAGGGTCCCTGTCACCCATGTGGAACACCTGGATTGAGTTCCTGGCTCCTGGCTTCAGCCTGGCCCAGCCCCAGCTTTTGTGGGCATTTGGAGAGTGAAATCATGACGCCACCCACTGTTGTTTAACAATGGGAATTCTTAGATATATTCATGGGTCTTATTTTCAGGGAAAAGAGCTCTCACCATTTGTTCTTGCAATACAACTAAATTATATTCATATATCTAAAATATCACATGTGATCCTGACAAACCTCTCTGATGACTGGACCCCAGGGACAGAAAAGACACAAGGGAAGACAGCCCTGACCTTAGGCACTTAACTTTTGTTGAGGAGATAAGTCACACATATACATACATGAAAACCACAGTAATGACTGAGAGGTAGCCTATGGCAGAGGCAAACACACAAGACTGGAAATCAGGAGGCCTGAGTCTGTAACAAAGCCCTGTGAAGGACCGTGGACAAGGCTCTTCTTTGGGGGTCTCCCTGTCCTTGGCTGCAGTACATGAGAGTTGGACTACATTTCTTTTAGCTTCCCCAGTCTTCCTCAATCTATGGTTTATAATGAAAAGCAAGGGGGCCAGTGATATGGCGTAGCAAGTAAAGCAGCCACCTGCAATGTCAGCATCCCATACAGGTGCTGGTTTGAAACCTGATGCCCCACTTCTGATCCAGCTCCCTGCTAATGTGCCTGGGAAAGCAGTGGAAGATGGCCCGAGTACTTGGGCCCCTGTGCCCAGATGGGAGACCTGGAAGAAGCTCTTGACTCCTGGCTTTGGCCTGGCCCAGCCTTGGCCGTTGTGGCCATTTGGGGAGTGAACCAGCGGATGGAAGATTTCTCTGTCTCTTCCTCTTTCTCTGTAACTCTGACTTTCAAATAAATGTCTAAAAAAGAAGAAGGGAGGGAGGGAGTGGGGGAGGGAGGCTGCGAGTGCCATGGCAGTTCCGAGGGGACACACAGGCATACTGCTTTGGGGAAATTCTATGGAGGAATTAGGACTTGCACTCAGACACAAAGAACAGAAGGAAGCTGGGATAGGGAGAAGGACAAAGGGTAAAGTGGCTGGAAGACACAGCAAGAGCAATCCAAAGAGAAAGGAGGGAAGTGCTTTTAGAGGCTAATGAGATCACTGTAGCCAAAGAGAGAGGAAGGGCAAGATTAGACTCCAAAGGTTTGGGTAAGGACTTGGCCATCTTTTGCTGCTTTTCCAGGTGCATAATCAGGGAGCTGGTTTGGAAGTGGAACAGCTAGGACTCAAACCGGTGGCCGTATGGGATGCTGACATTGCAGGTGGCAGCTTAACCTGTTACGCCATAGTGCTGGCCCCTATCCAGTTTTTTAGTAATAGAGCTGACAACTGGATCTCTTCTGTTGATGATTTCCTAACTGATTTAGAACTGAGAAAGAGTGAAAGGAACACTATTTGGCACCACCACCACTGACTGGTAACATAAATAAGGTAACAGCAGTGCTTCAGAGAGACTGGCCAGGCAGCAGCTGGCAAGATGGACTGAAGAAAGCCAGAACCCTGTAAGTAAGCTGTGGAGCTCCTATTGTACTGCAAGCATTCGGTGAATCATTTATAACCATCATTAGGCCTATTGTCCGGGGCCTAATCAATAACAGCTCAAATCCAAGCACACACGTGGTGTGCATTCTTAGTCTAGCAGTTAAGGCACCCAGAATCCCACATCAGGGTATCTGAGTTTGATAAGCAGTTTCAGCTTCTCACTCCAGCTTCCTGCCAATGTACCAGACCCTGAGAGGAAGCAATGATGGTTCAAGTACGTGGGAAACCCAGATTTGAGTTCCTGCCTTTGGCTGCCTCAGCCCAGCTCTGGCCATTGTGGACATATGAGGAATGAATCAGCAGATGGGAGCTGTCTGAGTTTCTTTCTCTTTCATATATATTAATTTAAAAATTAAAAAAGAAAACATGAGCTGCAGCCAATCTGCAAGAACAATCACACTGCATAGAAAACTAAGACTTAATTACTAAGATTTTAAAAAAATCAATTAATGTCTTTTCATAACTAAAACTGTGATCTGCGGGATAATTAAATAAAGGGCCTAAAGCAATTTTATGGAGCTACAGGGGAATCAAAAGCAAAGGCTAACCAGTTCAGAACTCTAGCTGGGGTGTACAGACTAATTCTACTATCTACACATCAGGATGATACAGCCGTAAAATAAGGAGAGAGAAGCCTTGGGAAATCTCTCCACATCTCTAGAGATGACCATGCTCATCCTTCTGTTAGCTCCTATCCAAGGATGTCCTGGATTTGGAAACCGCAAGAAGTTCTGCTGTCTTTTAAGTAAGCAGTCCTAGAAAACACTACCAAACACTTCACCAAGTCACTCAGACCTGATGCAGCCTCATCAGATCAAGCTCATGTTCCTTTAACTAACACACATACTCATGAAAGGCAGTAAGTTTCCACTAGTCAAAGTCCTGATTGTGCTTATACATCTGACACCCAACCCTGTTGTGCAAAATACCTGTTCATGATCCCAAAATGGAATTGATGGCTATGTCTGCATACTATTGCCTTGTTTCATTTCCCACACAATATAAATGCAAATTTCTTTTTTTTAATTAATTTATTTATTTGAAAGGCAGAGTGATAGAGAGGCAGAGAGACAGAGATCGTCCATCCACTGGTTCACTTCCCAAATGGCTGCAAACAGCCAGGGCTGGGCCAGGCCAATGCTGGGAGCCAGGAGCTTTATCTGGGTTTCCCAAGTGGGTGCAGGGGCCTAAGCACTCAGGCCACCTTCCACTGTGCTCTCAGGAACATTAGCAGGAAGCTAGATCAGAAGAGGAGCAGCTGGGACACATACCGGGACCCATATGGGATACCAGTGCTGCAGGCCATGGCTTAACCCGCTGTGCTAGAGCACCAGCCTTGTGAATTTCTTTAAGAAGGAGATGCTTACAACATTGCAAGAAGCAGAGATTCATGGTTAAGTGAGCTCAGATACCTCTACAGAATTTAGCTTCCCTCTCAACCCAAACTTCTTATCAGGGCTGTGAACCTCTATTCTTACTGCCCTAATTCTCAAACACTAACCCAATTCCTATCATTCTCTGTAGTAACCAAAATAACTAATTCCAGTGGCTTATGTCCAACTCTCCTTCACACATATTATCACCCAAAGAACCACTTCAGCTTCTCCAAAATAATCTGGAGGTGGAAATCACTGGCAGAGGCCACAGCCACTGAGCCAGTCCATCCATACGTTGGAGATCAGAGTACGCTCATGAGATTCTCTATGAAACAAAATCTGTAAGTTGTTCTTTAGTTCAACGTCCTGCCTCTCTTAGCCTTCTCTAAGGTATTCAATAGCCATTCTCTGTAAACTACATTTCTAGGATTCTACCCGAGCCTTTTTGATAGACTAAAGACAAAAATCCCATGCCAGGCAAAAGGGAGTGAATATGAGCAAATTTAAACTTGGATTAAAAAATCATCCATCTGGTCCCAACTGTAGTTCTGAAGAAGAACTGAACCACACAGTAAGCTCCAAGTTAATACACACCATTTAAAGTGCTCTCTCTTGGGGTAGGCATTTGATGCAATGGTTAAGACACTGCTTAAGATGCCTGCATCCTGCATCAGAGTGCCTAGGTTCAAATTATGGTGCCACTTCCAATTCTAGTCTTTTGCTAATGTGCACCTTGAGAGGTAGCAGATGATGGTTTAAATACTTGGGTACAGGGGCCGGCGCTGCGGCTCACTTGGTTAATCCTCCGCCTGAGGCACCAGCATCCCATATGGGCGCCAGGTTCTAGTCCTGGTTGCTCCTCTTCCAGTCCAGCTCTCTGCTGTGGCTTGGGAAGGCAGTGGAGGATGGCCCAGGTGCTTGGGCCTCTGCACTCACATGGGAGACCAGGAGGAAGTACCTGGCTCCTGGCTTCGGATCGGCGCAGCACGCCGGCCGTAGCAACCATTTGGGGGTGAATCAATGGAAGGAAGACCTTTCTCTCTGTCTCTCTCTCTCTCACTGTCTAACTCTGCCTGTCAAAACAAAACAAAACAAAACAAAACTTATGTCCCTGCCACCAATGTGGAAGACCTGGACAGAGTTCTGGGCTCTTGGCTTTGGCCCAGCATGGCTATTGCAGGCATTTGGGGAATGAGAAAATGTCTCTCTCTGCCTTTCAAATAATTTTAAAAAATAGTTTTTTAAAAATGCTTTCGTTGTTTAAAACTTATCTCTTGTATGCAGGTGTGGTGGCCTCATTAACTTATGTTCTGTTAGCATGCACATCAATCTCAGGGTTCCTATGGGTGCTCCTAGCCTGATACATAAACAGACACTGATATAGATATCCTGCCTCTGCACTTAGACTTTAGACACTTAAATTCCTCAATATAGGGGTCATACACCTATCTTGCATTTCTTCAAAAAGTTGAAAACAATTGTTCTGCACAAAGAATTCAAAGAGAGAAAGTAGAAAACATTACTTTTGTATATACATGACAAAAACTTAGTTCCCTACATAAGGAGGGAATCTGCCACGCGGACAGGATCTACAGCCAGGCCCCTCCTATCACTCATCCCACAGTGAATCGTACCCATGCCTTCTTATCTACAAGTTGCTTGGCTCTCTTCTGGTCTCACTATCTCTAATGTGTCTAGTACTATGCTAGACAGTAAACTAGAGACATAAGTCACAGATGGTCCTGCACCCAGAGCTCAGAGCCTGTGGAAGCCAGTCAACCCTTACTATCTGGAACTTGCACACACCCTTGGCTCTTGCAGACTGTGCCTTTGATTACCACGATTTCGTACCTTCTTCACAGCTGACCCTTTGCCTCTACACTGTTCCTGTTACAAAAATCCCTGAATCAGACCTGGACGCCCCATTCCTTAAACCCTGTGCATATTAACATCTTAATTCTTCTTAATTTCAAAGGAGCAGTGCTATGATTTAGACAGACTTATTCACGCAGATGCTTAAGTCCGTTGTCTTAGGTTAACGATTAATTGACTAATGGTGATGGATTAGGGTAGAGGCCAGAACCAATTAATGTCTGAAGGTAGGGCCTTTGGGAAGTGATGAGACTGCACTAGACTGCTCGAGTAGAAGCTGTGACCTAATCCTGCTGGCATTACAAGGAGACCAGATGGTAGATGCAGTACGTGCTCCCTGTCTCTCTGCTTCCTGGCTCACCATGTCACAGTCCCTCTTACCATCCTCTAGCCTTACCAGATGCCTAAAGCAAAGGGGTTACCCAGTATTAGACTGTCAACCTCCAAAACTCTAAGCTCAAATGAACCTTCTTCCTTCCTAAGTGGCTCTTCTGAGGCATCACACAATAATGAAAAGTTGATGAATACTATAAATGGCAAGAAAATTGCAATGGCCAGTATTAATTAAGGTTATCACCTCGTTAGGTGGTGAGAAAAGTGGCTCATTTTTGGATTAAAACTAATATGGACACCATGAGCACATAAGCATGGGATTTAAGAGGTATATCTACACATGTGACAGTATACCAGTCACCAACCAAAGAATGCTAAGTACTAAGGATAAAAAGGATGGCTGGGGTCTGAAGGGCATAAAAATTTTGGAGTCTTAAAACACAAATGTGGTTTCTGAAGCAACAAAATCCCAGGAATGTAATTAGAAAAAAGCAACCTCCAAGGACAGCCTCTTGCATTAGAACCAGGTGGCTATCCTTGCTCCCCAATCTACAGGAGAGGGGTATGAAGTTTAGGCCCACAGGAGTGCAGTCCAGTTGCCCTCGGGGGTTGCAGCTAGTATGAAAGTACACACCTGGCCTTCTTGGACTTTGTCCTGCCTGTGGAGTCGGAGCAGTTCCTCTTCTCTTTGGCCTCCTTGGTGCCCGAGGCCTCCCGGGGCCTCCGAGCCTTCTTGGCTCCATCCTTCTGCTTCGGCTCCTTGGGCTCCTTGGCTTTCTTGGGCTCCTTGGCCTTCCGGGGTTCCTTGGGTTCTTTAGGTTCTCGCTTCCTCTTTGGCTTGGGCTCCCTATCCTTGCTTCCTTTTGCAGTACCCGCCTGCTCTCCTGGCTCCTTTTTCTTCCGTTTCTTCTTCACTCCGGTACCCCCTCCTCCACTGTCCTCCATCCCATTGTGAGATGTCATTTTCCTAGGAAAAAGGGTATCTGCTTCCTCTTCAGCTGCATACAGGTCCTTCTGGGGCAGACAATGCCTAGCAACACCATCAATCTTGTCTTCCTGATCAGTGCTGCAGTCAAACGGGGATGGGGATTTGAAGTCAAAATTGACAGAGGCATCAGACATTGGGGAGTGATTCAGAACTTTTAAGTTTGACAGCTGCAAAAGAAAGAGAAACAACCTATTACTCCTCCATTATATGCTTTACACCAACAGTGCTACAAAGTTTGAAAGCATGGATTTGTTGAATAAATATTTACTGTGTTCCCACTAGGGTTAGTTCCCACTGTGCTAGGTAGGTCTTGAGGATACAGTGCCAAACAGGACACACGTGGCTTTTATTCTTGTGGAGCTGCACAAAAATGTTACTTACAAATTATATAAAAAATTATTAAATAAAAAACCCATAAGATCTGCATATTAACAGCAGAAGTCTAAAACACCCTTAAAGCTTGATGTCCAAAACACCAACTACAGCAGTCTTTCACAGAATACCTTTACATGCAAACACAAAATCCTAGGCACACCCAGAATAGCATTTACCACACAAGACACAAATGCTCCCGTTTGAATGTGCTCCGAGACGTCCATCACGGATTGAGGCGCTATCACCAGGGTGATAAGGGCTGCAGTGTCAAGTTCAGCATATTGCTTTATTTCCCAAATCTTCATTCTCACCTATCATCAAGCAGCATCAACATTCAGCTGGTTGATTTTCAATCTGAAAATCAGAATCACTTAAAGTTTTGCCCTTTATTTTAACTACAAATGATGCTGTTCCGCATGATCGTCTGACTTAGCCACTGGATTCAGCACCAAATAACCTTCGGTCACTTGCAGAAAACAACACAATCAAAGCAGCAGGAGGCCTTCTTGTGACAGACTCCATTCAAAAGGATGTCACGGTGCCGGCGCTGTGGCATAGCGGGTAAAACTGCAGCCTGAAGCACCGGCATCCCATATGGGCGCCGGTTCTAGTCCCGGCTGCTCCACTTCCAGTCCGGCCCTCTGCTATGGCCTGGGAAAACAGCAGAAGATGGCCCAAGTCCTTGGGCCCCTGCACCCGTGTGGGAGACCCGGAAGAAGCTCCTGGCTCCTGGTTTGAGATCAGCACAGCTCCGGCCCTTGCAGCCATCTGGGGAGTGAACCAGTGGGTGGAAGACCTCTCTCTCTCTCTGCTTCTCCTTCTCTCTGTGTAACTCTGGCTTTCAAGTAAAATAAATAAATCTTTTTTTTTTTTTTAAAAAAAGGATGTCACATAGGTGTTGAAGGTAGCCCTAAAAAGGAAATTTCAAAGCTGTTTTCAACTACCACCCAAATAAAAGTGCAGTCTCCCATTATGATCGCTTTTAAGGGCAAAAAGTGGTTACAAATGCCTTTGGATGATGGCTCAGAAACAGCACCATCTGAGCAGCCTGTCTTCTAACAAGAGGCTTGGTGTGTGCTCCAGGGCACAGACACTTGGCCAGGTGGTGTGGTTTCCCTCCAGTGTGCTGCTTCTCCAATCTGTGCTCACATTTCCTGACCTGCTGTGGGAGTGATGGAGACTGCAAAATTCAGCTGCCCATCTTGCCTTTGGTTTCTTCTAGTTCCTTTCCCTAGTCTGATGCTCCCAAACAACACTGAGAATGTCAGAGAAAAAGATGAAAGAGAAAGATTCCTTGGGATTTTTATCACAAATGAAGTCTAGCCACATAAATAAGCCTAAATCCAGAGGGAATCGGTGACTCTGACAGGACTCATTACACTACAAAAGGAAAGCATAAAAAAAGAGAATTCAGTTTGACTTCGTCATTGCTGATGCGCTGCTGAAGAGGGACTAGGGGAAGGAGGATACGTAGATAAAAAAATGAACTTAAAATCAAATGTAAGAGCCGGTGCCGCAGCTCACTAGGCTAATCCTCCGCCTGCGGCGCCGGCATCCTGGGTTCTAGTCCCGGTTGGGGCGCTGGATTCTGTCCCGGTTGTTCCTCTTCCAGTCCAGCTCTCTGCTGTGGCCTGCTAAGGCAGTGGAGGATGGCCCAAGTGCTTGGGTCCTACACACGCATGGGAGACCAGGAAGAAGCAACTGGCTCCTGGCTTTGGATCAGCGCAGTGTTCCGGCCGTAGTGGTCATTGGGGGGTGAACCAACGGAAGAAAGACCTTTCTCTCTCTCTTTCTTTCTCACTGTCTAACTCTGTCTGTCAAAAAAAAAAAAAAAATCAAATGTAACAAAATAGTGAAGATGGTAAATTTTACATCATGTGCTTTTTACCACTTTTTAAATTGTCTTTAAATGAAACAGAATGAAGAAGAAACGCAGCAGCAGGGTGACGGGCATCCAACGAAAGCTCAGATCCTGTGACATCACAACCATCCTCAGGACGTTACTGAATTCTGTGGCAGGTACATTTGCCCTCAGGAACAAGCTTTTGCTTAGCGTGCAAGGGTGGATCAGGCTTGTTTATTGAAGAGGTTTTCAACAATGACACACTTAAAACATCTGGATCCACCAAGACGGCTCTCTGTAGGTCACACTTTCTTCAACAACACGCCAAGGTCTTTCCTGAAAGAGAAGACTCCCCAGAGAGGCTGGGTGTGGGTGGTAGTCAGGAAGCATTTGATCAGCGGGCAATAGTAACAGCAGCAGCTAACACTTACTGAAAACAGACCACATGCAGATACTAGGAATTATGGCAGATAGGTTTCATGATCTCTCTTTACAGCAAGGTCAGTATAAAGGTGCCCATTTTGTACACAGAAAAGGGGAAGATTCATGCTGTTACGCGATGTGCCCAAGGCCACGGCAGATAGTGAGCCACAGAGCTTGGGTTTGAAATCTCTGGCTGGCCACAAGCTAATGCTCATTCTATGACTTCTCAGAGAACCGTAATGACTGCTAGGTCACCAGACCAGCAATGACAAGACTTGGTTTAAAATGCTGAACGTGATGGAGTACACATGACTAAGGGAAAAAGTCAGGCAGTTTTTTATGAAACTAAACATACACCCAGCTGACGCCCAGCACTTCCACTCCCAGGAATCACAGACAATGGTCTAGTAGAACCCCTCATCAGACAGACAAGATATAAAGCCACTTTCTCAGATTATATCCCTAGAGAGTGGCAGAGCTGGGACATCCTAGAAGGAGAAGGGAAACCCAGGAAATGCTGCATAATTTCTCCAATGTTGAAAAGCAGAAAGTATCCCAAAAGGCAGAAATTAGTAATAAAATATTTTAAAGAATTTATTTTTAGGCCGGTGCCATGGCTCACTAGGCTAATCCTCCACCTTGCGGCGCCGGCACACCGGGTTCTAGTCCCGGTCAGGGCACCGGATTCTGTCCCAGCTGCCCCTCTTCCAGGCCAGCTCTCTGCTGTGGCCCGGGAGTGCAGTGGAGGATGGCCCAAGTGCTTGGGCCCTGCACCCCATGGGAGACCAGGAGAAGCACCTGGCTCCTGCCATCGGATTAGCCCGGTGCGCCGGCCGCAGCGCGCTGGCCACGGCGGCCATTGGAGGGTGAACCAACGGCAAAGGAAGACCTTTCACTCTGTCTCTCTCTCTCTCACTGTCCACTCTGCCTGTCAAAAAAATAAAATAAAATAAAATAAAATAAAATAAAATAAAATAAAATAAAATAAAATAAAATAAAAAGAATTTATTTTTTTAAAGATTTTTAAAATTTATTTAAGAGGTAGAGTTACAGACAGTGAGAGGGAGAGGCAGACAGAAAGATCTTCCATCAGCTGGTTCACTTCCCAAATGGCCGCAGTGGCCGGAGCTAGGCCAATCCAAAGCCAGGACCCAGGAGCTTCTTCTGGGTCTCCCATGCATGTGCAGGGGTCAAAACACTTGGACGATCTTCCACTGTTTTCCCAGGCCATAGTAGAGAGCTGGATAGGAACAGGAGCAGCCGGGACTAGAAGCAGCACCCACATGGGATGCCAGCGCTGCAGGCCACTGATTAACCTATAGCACCACAGTGCTGGCCACATGAACTAATTTCAAAACCCAATAATTTAACATAAATTTTTTTCTTTAATTTTTAAAGCACCTTTTTGAGATCTTGGGAAAGATATTTGCTAAGGATTAAAAAAATTAAGACAGGGCCAGCACTGTGACACATTGGATTGATGCACTGGCCTGAAGCGCTGGCATCTCACATGGGCGCCGTTTTGAGATCCAGCTGCTCCACTTCCAATCCAGCTCTCTGCTGTGGCCTGAGAAAGCAATGGAAGATGGCCCAAGTCCTTGGGCCCCTGCACCCACGTGGGAGACCTGGAAGAAGCTCCTGGCTCCTGGCTTTGGATCGGCGCAGCTCTGGCCATTGCGGCCAATTGGGGAGTGAACCAGCGGATGGAAGATCTCTCTCTCTCTTGCGCTCGTGCTCGCGTTCGCGTTCCCACTCTCCTCTCTCTGGGTAACTCTGACTTTTGAATAAATAAGTAAATCTTTTAAAAAAAAAATTAAGAAAAGATGGGCTAGCATTATGGCATATTGGGTTAAGCCACAGCCTGTCACACCAGCATCCCATACCAGAGGACCAGTTCAAATTTCAAAGGCTCTACTTTGATCCAGCTCCCAGCCAATGCATCTGGGAAGGCAGCAGAAGATGGCCCAGGTACTTGGGCCGCTGCCACCCAAACGGAAGACTCAGACAGTTTTAGGCTACTGGCTTCAGACTGGATCAGCCCTGGCTGTTGTGGCCATTGGAGAGTAAACCAGCAGATGGAAGACTTCTCTATCTCTGTCTCTCCCTCTCCCTCTAACTCCATCTTTCAAATGAATAAATAAATATTTTAGAAACCAAAAAGTTTTCCAATGAATACCAAACTCAAGGTTTGCCTAGTAAACCCTTGGGATCAGGTGTAGAATGAGGTTGGAAAGTCTCAGAAATGAATCATTTACTCATTTAAAATGTCACCTTTGCTATTCTTCCTCCTTCATTATTCTGAATTGTGAATCTCAATTTAGCAATCCAAATTGGTTATCAACCTCTTCCTAGTGGTCTGAGTTCTCACCTCCCCCCAGCTTTGGACCGCTGGGACTGATTCTTTTGGGAACCGGGCAGTCAGCTAAATCCACCATGCTTCTTTATCCTGGTTTACCTTTGGTCATCACTGAGAACTGAGCACCCACTCCAGGCCTTTCCTTTCTCGGTTACCACCAAAGTACTTCATCCTCTGAAACCAATCCATACATTACTCGCTTCCCTCCTGGCTTTCCTCCTGAGTTCTCTGTAGTACCCCTCCTGAAAACTGGCTCTCCCCAGAAGGTACCACCTCACTGAAAACACTCAAAGATGTTGGTGGGACTGATACTCCCTAACCCCACACCCTTCAATTCCAGAACTTCACTATTCTACCCACAGTGTAAAACCCTGGCTCTTCGGAATATATGCCATCCCCTACTTTTAACTAATTGCTTATACCCACACTATAAATTTCTTAAGAAAATTTTTTTTCTGAATCTGGGCTCCAGGGGAACTCAAATATTTCTTGGAGTGAATAAATGCCAAAATACTCAACAAATATGCTGATTTAAAGCCAGGATCCAGGAGCTTCTTCCGGGTCTCCCATGTGGGTGCAGGGGCTCAAGGACTTGGGCCATCTTCCACTGCTTTCCCAGGCCATTGCAGAGAGCTGGATTGGAAAAGGAACAGCTGGGACTTGAACCAGCACCCATATAGGATGCTGGCACTGCAGGCCAGGACTTTAACCTGCTGTGCCACAGATCTGGGCCCTCAGCGATTTATTTTAAAATGTTTTATTAAAGTCTATTTTTCTTGTAGCAGGTCTTTAGGCCATACAAAGTCAACCTTTATATCTTGTGTTCTTGAAATATGACTCAGTTTTGTTCTTTCTGGTTAATAAGAAGCATGATTATTTATTATGAGTTTTGATTAATTTTTAAAATCTGTCATCTCAGCTTAATTTACCTTGATAACACTGAGTAAGAAAAGTTCAAGATCAGAATGATTCACATATCATTTTTTGCTAGTGAAGATACAAAAATGAATTAATAGGAATGAGGGTTTTTAAAGAATGTTTTATTTGCTGCTGCTTCTAACACCTTAGAATCAGAGAAAAGACAAAGTTTGATGGCTATTTTTATTGTTATGCTGAAAGATCTCCTTGCCCCCACACGCTGACGGCCAAGTACTTAACAAATCACCTCCTTTAGTCCTCATCTACAGCGCGAGGCATGTATGACTGCTGCCATGTAAGTGATAGAGAAACGAGACCCAACTTGTCCAGCGTTACTTGACTAAGTGATAGTTTCAATCCTGTTCTAATGAAGTCAGAGATCAAGTTTATTCCACTAACAGATGCTCTTTTCTCTGGGCACTGAACTCTCATACAAGTTCATTCCTGGAGTCTGTAGATTGCTTTGGCTCAAACGTAATTTCTATTTTCATGCCCTGCAATGTCTTGCAATTCAGTCATCAGTCCAAATTTGTAAGAGGAACAGGATCAACTCCTACTGAAAGTGGCTCTATTTATTTAACCTGCTTCTCTACCATATCTAATATTAACTATTAAATAAAAATCCCATTCTGTTCATCAACACTACTATGAGGTCTAAATGAAAACCTGTTTGATTTAGGTTACATGACAGCTGGCTGTTATTAGATATTAAAGTGACTTTGTAAAATCTCTAAAGAAAGAAACTAGAATCCATTTGAAGGTAACTCCTATAAAATATTTACATTTAAATAAAAGCGTACCTTGAAAATGTTTTAAAAATTAACCAAGTAGACCGTTGTAAGAAATATAAACCTGCCCACATATCACAAATGACAAAAATCCTGAGGGTTTGAGGTTCTCTTCAGTACTGCCTTCTTTTAACAGTGGCATAATATTCCAGCAGGTAGATGTGTTAAGATTTAAATCGTGCCTATTCTGATGGCTCTGAAGGTTCTTTATCATTTTTGCTACCATAAATGAGGTAGAAATGCAAGCCTTCGGGCACCTCTTTACATACCAAGGATAAACTCTTAGCAGCTGACAATTCTATACAGCTAGGACAGACAAAACCAGTGTATAGAAGTATTTAGTAACTGCTCTTCCCATTATGAACTAGCAACATACCAGTCAATTACTTCCCCAAACAGATCTGCGCTCTGGGCAGAGAACAGAGGTCAGTATTTGTAACCGCATCTGACTAGGACTGCCCCAGAGAGAGGGGGCAGATCTCCCATCTGTCCCCACTGAGCCGCACTAACTGGGGTCTCAGGGTTCCCTTGAATAGAAGACCACTTGGGGTAGTATACATCATATGGCTCTCCTCTCCTGCATTTCAAGAAACCAAAGGCCAGGCACCAGCACTATACAACAGTGGGTTAAGCTGCTGCTTGGGATGCCAACGTCCCATATTGGAGTCCTGCCTGCTTTGCTTCCTGTCCAGCTTCCTGCTAACGCACATGGAAAATTTGCAGATGATGACCCAAGTACTTGGGTTCCTGCCATCCACACAGGAGACTGGGATGGAGTTCCTGGTTCCCAGTTTTGGCCTGGCCTAGTTCTGGCTGTTGTAGGCATTTGGGGAGTGAACCAGAAGATGGAATGTATCTCTGTCTCTCTCTCAGACAGATAAATATGTAAAGGGATAGATATAGATAAATAAGTAAGTGTATGTTTAAAAAAATAAAGAAAGCAAATGCCAAACAGTCAGTGCTCACATCCTTCTAATTAGTTCCTATTCCTTCCTGGGGCAACTGCCAATGGACCATCATAAATGAGAATGTTATAAATAAGGCTTTAGTGTAACCAAAAATATGATAAGTAAATAAACTATAAAAAATTGGTTGCATCTCTTTTAGAGAAACTTGGAAAGCTGTTCCAGGGAAGAAACCATTTCTTTTCTACATTGCTAATTGTGAATAATATTCTGATTTAGTTTTTATTGCATTACTCCCATATGGAGAGAACTTAGCCAAAGGAAAAATTTGTACACTGAGTGGTTTCAGAATAGAGCCCTTGGCTACCATATGAGCAATGGGAAACAGAGACAACAGGGGAACGACCAGGGCTGAGGATGAACCAACACTGCCAGTGTCTCATTTTGTGAAAAGAGCACCCCCAGCACACTGGATGCGTTCATTTAAAACATGTGTGATCACTTACCTGCTTCTCTTTCTTTTGTATTTTCATTTTCAAATATTGGAGGAAGATATTTTTTATCTGTAAAACATAAAAACAGCAAAGATTACAAGCCCCAAATAAAACATTTTAGATTATTTCCAGATTAACTGTAACACATGAAGAAAACATGAAACAGGATTACTGCCACACAACATCTATGTCCCATCAATTCCCACAGTCCTAAGTGTAGCCCTAACTATTTCTAATTCTACTTACCCTAGACTCTAATTTGTTGGAATGGAATAAAAGCCATACTCTCTCTGTAGATCGAGTTAAGTTACAAAAGATGCTGGCATATGTAAGTTAGAAAGGTGGGGTAGGCAATAAGGGAAGAACTCATGCCTTTCAGAAGAAAACCAATAAATAATATCTACAATGGAGACATCAAGAAATATAGATAATCAAAAAAGAGAGAGAGAGAGAGAGAGAGCGAGAGAGAGCGGGGCCGGGTTCTAGTCCCGGTTGCTCCTCTTCCAGGCCAGCTGTCTGCTGTGGCCTGGGAGGGCAGTGGAGGATGGCCCAAGTGCTTGGGCCCTGCATCTGCATGGGAGACCAGGAAGAAGCACCTGGCTCCTGGCTTTGGATCGGTGTGGGGTCGGCGTAGCGGCCATTTGGGGAGTGAACCAACGGAAAGAAGACCTTTTTCTCTGTCTCTCTCTGTCTGTAAGTCTACCTGTCAAATTAAAAAAAAGAGAGAGAGAGAGCAAACAGAATTCAAAGTAATCTTCTCAAAGAGACAGGTCTGCATATAAAGTTGCTCCCATTACTATAGCATTTCATCATAAGCTCTCCCAGACTTGGATGTTTTAAACCACATGCATGTATTACTTGACAAAACAAATTCCACTGCAGTATTTCATATAATTTTTTTAAATGACTGATTTTATCTTACTGGGGATTTAATCCTCCTTCCCATTCCAATGGTACTGCCCTCATAACAGAGCTTTTTCTCATAAATGACCCATGAACACCACAAAATGTTCAGCAACTGGGCTCAGAGGTAGAGAAGTGCACTGAGGCACCCTGGGAAGTACGTAGGAAACTCAATGTGGGGCTGCCTGTATCATTAACCAGTACCACTTCAGGTGTGAAGCCAGCCCTTTCCTCATACAAGCAACGAGGGATCACAGGACCTTGGCTCTGGTCCTGGCCCAGATACTGCCTCACATTTGTTCACTTCCATTTCCTGAACCCTCCTCACAGCCGTAGAATACCACTGTATTCTGTATTCTTCCTAAGCCATCCTGGGGCACCCAATTATCCTTATGCTTCATAATTATTTCTCATATCCAAACGAATGTGATGTGTACACATTATGTAGAGCATTAAGACTAATGTGAGGTATTTGAGGTGGTAGATATATTAACTAGTTTAATTATTCCACACTGTATTAACAAATCATAACATACTTTGTACCACATAAATATATATAATTTGTCAATTTGTAAAAACAACAATTAAAATTTGAGATGGCCCCAATTCCACATGAGTTCATGGTCATGTCTGCTGCAAATAGAAAACTGAAAGATTTGTGATTACAATCATCTCTGGGACTACAATTATGGCCTATCACTTTAATGTCTTTAAATCTAGGTTTTTTTCCCTCTAAGAATTAGAGGCATTTTCTATTGTAATGCCAAGGATTCTCCCCCTGAGACATTTTTACCAGGTATTGTTATCTGCAAAGAGCACAGTGGCCAAGGAGGTAGTAAAACAAGCTGGAAAGCCCTCAAGGTCAGGTGCTACAGCAGAGCAGAGCAGACTTGGGTAAGTCAGGAAAGCAAAAGTCCAGCTAGTAAATGATGCATTAAGAATCCCTGCAAGGATTAGTATTTGATGGAACAATTATTCACCTCAAGGAAGTCAGAAATTCCAGAGAAACAGTAAGTGCTTTGAATAAGAATGATTAAAATTCAAAATAATATTCTCTTTAAGCTTCATTATAGACAAGTCAGTCCTAGGTAATTAACAGACCCCAAAAAACCAACATTCTCAACTATCATAAACTGCCACAAATCCTGAAACAGATGGAAGTCTGGGGGAAAAGAGCCAGCTAATCACAAAAGGTTTTATCAATAATAAGATGTATGTGCTCAAATAAAATTCTGCCCAACAAAGTGAAACCACTGAAAAAATGCAGGGGCAAGCATTTGTCCTGGGGTTAAGATGCCGCTTGGAATGCCAACAGCATATATTGGAGTGCCTGGGTATGAGTAGTATCTTGGCTCCTGATTCTAGTTTCTGGCTAATGTATACCATGGTACGCAGCAGGTAATGGCTCAAGTACTTGGGTCCCTGCCACCCACATGGGAAACCTGGCTCCTGTGGGCATTTAAGGATTGAACCAGCAGATGAGAATTCTTTGTCTCTCAAGTAAATAAAATAAAATTAATAAATACAGAAAAATTCTGAATATAAATTATTTTTAATAAGTAAAGAACCGATACAGGGGCCAGCGCTGTGGCGCAGTGGGTTATTGCCCTGGCCTGGAGCACTGGCATCCCATATGGCCACCGGTTCTAGTCCCGGCTGCTCCACTTCTGATCCAGCTTTCTGCTATGGCCTGGGAAAGCAGTAGAAGATAGCCCAAGTCCCTGGGCCTCTGCACCCATGTGGGAGACCTGGAAGAAGCTCCTGGCTTCGGATCGGCACAGCTCCAGACATTGTGGCCAATTGGGGAGTGAACCATGGTATGGAAGACCTTTCTCTTTCTCTCTCTCTCTGAACCACTGGATGGAAGACCTCTCTCTCTCTCTCTCTCTCTGCCTCTCTTCTCTTGGTGTAACTCTGACTTTCAAATACATAAATAAATCTTTTTTTAAAAAAAAAAAGAACCGATACAAACATAATGCAATAGACACAAAAAGCCAGAATTTCCAATTTAGTGTCACAAACTAGCCTGCAGATAATCAGAGCCCTAACATGCCAGGAATGTAGAGAAACAGGTCTTTTTTTTTTTGACAGGCAGAGTGGACAATGAGAGAGAGACAGAGAGAAAGGTCTTCCTTTGCTGTTGGTTCACCCTCCAATGGCCACCGTGGCCGGCGCACCGCGCTGATCCAATGGCAGGAGCCAGGTACTTATCCTGGTCTCCCATGGGGTGCAGGGCCCAAGTACTTGGGCCATTCTCCACTGCACTCCCTGGCCACAGCAGAGAGCTGGCGTGGAAGAGGGGCAACCAGGACAGAATCCGGCGCCCTGACCGGGACTAGAACCCGGTGTGCCAGCGCCACAAGGCGGAGGATTAGCCTAGTGAGCCGCGGAGCCGGCCAAGAAACAGGTCCTTTTTACTGCAGATGGCACTTCCAGTGGTTTCAAGCTTTCTGAAGATCACCCAGGCAATGTAACATTAAATCTATAAACTGTTACAATCCATTTAAATGGCAATTCCACATTAAGAAATATCTGCACAGCCTAAATAAATGGCTAGTAGGAAAGAAACAGGAGCCTTAAAGGAAGCTCAGGGTGAAATGTGGAAATGCCCATCACAGCAGAGGCTTGGACACTGGGGTGGACCCACTGCTAGTGGAGCCTCTGCCATCACTGGCTCAGGGCAGAGAAGGCAGATGAATGCAGGCCCCAGAGAAGAGGCTGAAGCAAGCAAAACTTGAATTTGAACGCGTGGAGGAAAAGAGGTAGTAAGAGATTGTAAGTCAAATCTTTTCCTGCCAACTTCTTTCTATCCTCTGACACATGAGGGGTCTTCAAAAAGTTTGTGGAAACATACATTACCTTTTAGCTCCATTTTCTATGAATCTTTTGATGCCCTGTTATGTGTGTGTGTGTGTGTGAAAGAGAGACAAACCCAAGTGAAAGTAATATAACTGTATGAATAACTGCTCCAGTTAACTTAAATCAATCCACAGCAAACCTCATGTTATTGTCAAGTAATTTCTAGCATCCCTGTGGATCACCACACACCAGCATGCTGCCACCCTGCAGACAACAGATGTCATAAACACCAAGAGGTGCTCAATAAGCATTTATTGACTTTTCTCCGAATAGCACCCCATAATTTACAAACACTCTCTTAAATTACCTCTACTTTTTAAACTTTTATGGCACACTTTTTTTAAAAAAAAAAAATACAAACTATGTACTCTTTTTACAAGACTAAATTCTAAGTCCCAGGAATAGATGCATGGAGACACCCTAGTGCTGTACTTTTGCAAACACTAGAAATGGTTTTCTGGCCTCAGTTGCAGCACTGCCATCATTCAAAGTTGTGATTAGATCTTTTTGGCTCAAAAAGGAACAAATCAAATGGTAATTTCAGGGCCCTAACATTTAATTGGAAACATAATACACACAAATCTGAAAACCGAACTGTGTGGGCAAAGCAGGAAATTTGTCTACAGTGGAAAAATCACGTGTACAACTTCTGAATCCCAGGAAAACTGGCAGGAGTCCTGCTCTCCCCACTGTATTTCAATGCTTATGCATGAACACAGTATTTAGTTACCTTCACAAGAAGATAAGCTGCTAATAATGCAAAAGGCAAACTCTCTAGCAATGTCTCTAATAAGAAAAAGGGTGCGAGATTGTAATAAGGATATTTTTGAAGGTTTTTAATAACTACTCTATTTCAAACATTCTGCAACAGTGCCTGTGTCATTTCCAAGTTTCTAACTGCTGTGTTATGGACACTTAAAAATATCAATGGGGCCAGTGCTATGGTGCAGCGGGTTAAAGCTCTGGCCTGAAGCACCCGCATCTCATATGGGCGCCGGTTCTAGTCCTGGCTGCTTCTCTTCCGATCCAGCTCTCTGCTATGGCCTGGCATAGCAGTAGAAGATGGCCCAAATCCTTGGGCCCCTGCACTCAGGTGGGAGACCCAGAAGAAACTCCTGGCTCTTGGCTTTGGATCAGCACAGCTCCGGCCATTGTGGCCAATTGAGTAGTGAACCAGCGGATGGAAGACGAGCTCTCTCTGTCGCTGCTTCTCTCTGCAGCCTGTCTTTCAAATAAATAAAATAAATCTTAAAAAAAAAAAAAAATCAAAAACATCAGGTTCACACCACTCAACCTTTCATTCACTGAAGTCATCTGAATCCACTAAACCCAGGGAACTGCCAGTCCCTGCTCAATCCAACGGTCTAATTCATTTCAGGACTGGGTTTCTGCAAATACAGACAAGGGCTCACACAGCAAGCCATGGTCCTTTATGTTCTCCTAAGAGACAACAAGGATGGAGACCCCTATTGTAAATAGGTTCCCATCTCCAACAATTCCATCAGACACCTTTGGACAAAGAGCACAGGGAAAGCAACCTTAAAAATCACATTACCTCAAATTTTCCACAATAAACAAGTATTTTTATAGTGTGTATGTGTGTGTGTGTATGTGTGTATACATATATATATATATATGCCTAACCTCAATCTTGAGGTTTGTTCCTAAGACCACTGTAACAACAGCAGGCATAAATATGGCTACCCCATTTTGTTATAGGGTTGGATTTTAGAAGGGAATAGGACATGGAATAACTCAATTGGGAGAATGCAGGGATGTCTTGGGGCATACCAGCCACCTTGTTAAATCCCTACAACTAACTCTTAGCAAGAGTCTTCTTTAAAAAAAAAAAAATATTTGTAAGGCAGAATTACAGAGAAAGAGGGGGAAAATTATGTGTGTGTGTGTGTGTGTGAGAGAGAGAGAGAGAGAGAGAGAGAGAGAGAATAAGACTCCATCTTCCATCTACTGTTCACTCCCCAGATGCCTGCAAAAGCCAGAGCTCTGGCCCAGGCTGAACCAAAGAGCCAGGAACTCCACCCCAGTCTCCCATGTGAATGGCAGGAACCAAAGTTCTTAAGCCATTGTCTACTGCCTTCCCAGGCACATTACGAGGAAGTTGGATCGGAGTGGAGCAGCTGGGACTTGAACCAGCAACTCTGATGTGAGTTGCAGGTATCCCAAGTGATGGTTTAACCCATTGTTCAATAATACTCCATCAAGACTCTTCTTGATAGCTATTCTTGATCACAAAGAGGGTCCTGTGGGTGAGAAATCTCTCAGTTCCCACTTCCCTGCCTACTACTTTCTATGACGCAAACTGTGTCTCTGGCTAGGCTTAAAGCAGTCTACAGAAGTGGGTTTTTTTTAACTTTTATTTAATAAATATAAATTTCCAAAATACAGCTTTTGGATTACAGCGCATCGCCCCCCCCCCCAAATAACCTCCCTTCCACCCACAACCCTCCCATCACCCGCTCCCTCTCCCATCCCATTCACGTCAAGATTCATTTTCTTTTTCTTTTTCTTTTTGACAGGCAGAGTGGACAGTGAGAGAGAGAGACAGAGAGACAAAGAGAAAGGTCTTCCTTTACTGTTGGTTCACCCTCCAATGGCCGCTGTGGCCAGCACGCTGCGGCTGGCGCACTGCGCTGATCAGAGGCCGGGAACCAGGTGCTTCTCCTGGTCTCCCATGCGGGTGCAGGGCCCAAGCACTTGGGCCATCCTCCACTGCCTTCCCAGGCCACAGCAGAGAGCTGGCCTAGAAGAGGGGCAACTGGGACAGAATCCGGCGCCCCGACCAGGACTAGAACTGGACTAGAACCCGGTGTGCCAGCGCCGCAAGGCGGAGGATTAGCCTATTGAGCCGTGGCACTGGCCAAGATTCATTTTCAATTATCTTTATATACAGAAGATCAATTTAGTATATACTAAGTAAAGATTTCAACAGTTTGCACCCACACAAAGTGTAAAGTACTGTTTGAGTACTAGTTATACCGTTAATTCACATAGTACAACACATTAAGGACAGAGATCCTACATGGGGAGCAAGTGCACAGTGACTCTTGTTGATTTAACAATTGACACTCTTGTTTAAGGTGTCAGTAATCACCCAAGGCTCTTGTCATGAGTTGCCAAAGCTAAGGAAGCCTTTTGAGTTTGCCAACTCTAATCTTATTGAGACAAGGTCAAGGTCAAAGTGGAAGTTCTCTTTTCCCTTCAGAGAAAGGTACCTTCTTCTTTGATGGCCCGTTCTTTCTGCTGGGATCTCACTCGCAGAGATCTTTCATTTAGGTTGGTTGGTTTTTGTTTTTGCCACAGTGTCTTGGCTTTCCATGCCTAAAATACTCTCATGAGCTTTTTAGCCAGATCTACAGAGGTGTTTCAACAGCAAGGTTTGAAGTGCCAAAAGGCAGTCTGAATCAGGACTCTGATAAAGACTGGACACACAAGACCTTGTCCAGGCTTTGTTTCCTCACCTACAAAACAATGGTGACACACTCCTTGTCATGCTGAACAGGAGATACCTGGTGGCTACCAGCACGGCGTGTTCCCATGGTCTTCCCTCAGTGTCAGAGGAAGGTGGTCCTCACTCCCGAGGAGAAAGGAACAGAACTTGTGTCAGTATTTGGGATCCATCCTCTTGTGCTTCCCTGCCACCTCAGTCCTCGGTGACTTTGCAGTTACTCTCTCCTCACTTCATTCAGGACCTCCCCAGATGTCACCTTGTCAGAGACGCCTCCACCAGTCACCTTACAAGAAAGCAGCACCTCGATGGGTCGGCTCCAACGGAGTGGGGACGGAGCTTACTGCTCTAGCCCAGGAGAAGACAGTTTTTAAAAAGTGGAGAGAGTGTAGTCTCAGGGAGGAGTCAGGGAGAAAACAGCAGAGGAAACTCTACTGAAATTAGAGGGACATGGCGGACCTACGTGGAGGGTGTGGGTGCCCATGGCTCAGGACTCCAGCAGCCAAGAGCCTACACACCAGCACTGGAAAGTGAGGTGACAACAGACCGCAGCAGCCCAAGCCACTGGTGAAAAAGCTGCAGAAGAGCCTAGAGGGAACCCGGCTTGGAGCTCAGTAGGGAAAAGTGTACCAGCAAAAGTAAAGGAGAAAAAAAAAAAAAAAAAGAAAAAAGACGGGGCAGACACGTTTCTCTCCCCCCAATCAATTTACAAGGGCGTCCTGCAACAAGCTGATGGAGTGGGCACCATTTTCGACATACATAAGAGCTGTACCAGTCTGTGCCTGGCAATCAGCCAAGCGGAGACTCCTGACCCTGGTGGGGAGAACTAACAGAGGGCTAGGAGCCTGTGACTGTGGGAGGCTTCTGTACCAGGACTGTGAAAAAAACTGAGGGTGTGTGGGAGGACTCAGGGTGAGGCTGGGACTTTGAGCAATCTCAGTGGGAGATTCCACAGCTCAGAGCTTCCTGGTAACCTGGTGAGAGACACTGCTGGGGAATCTGAACTTACACTGAGGACTGCACAGATCCTTTATGTGGTCCTTTGGACAGAGCAGGTAAAGTATTATACCCACTGGGGCCAGAATTCAGGCACTGGGCTCCATTGAGGAGAGGAGCTCAGATGAGCAGAATAAACCTCCCTTCTGATTTAAAAAAGAGAGAGATTTACCACGCCAAACCTGAGTGTGTCACCTTAAGAACATCCTTAATCCTGGAGAACTGAACAGAGCTCTCTGGCCACACCCACTACAAGCCTCTAGAGATTCACTGAAAGCAGACATTCCACTTGTCTACAGAGTCATAGTACAATGACAAAAGAGGCCACAGCAAAAAAAAAAAAAAAAAAAAAAAAAAAAAAGAAAAGAAAAAAGAAAAAAAAAAAAAAAGAGAGAGAGAGAGAGAGAATCTCCACAAATGCGGAACAACAAATGCACCAATCCAAGAAACAAGAATAGGGAAGACAACATGATGCCCCCCAAAAAGAACATGACACTTCAATGCTAGAATGTGTAAACAATGAGATAAAAGAAATTCAAGAAATGGAATTCAAAAAATTGATCAAAGATTACATAGAGGCAATCAAAATAAATGCACAAACTACTGAAATCCGTACAGGACATGAAAGAAAATTTCTCCCATGAAATTGAGATCTTAAAGAGAAATCAAAATGAAATGGAGAATTCAACAGAACAAATAAAAAATGCAGTGGAGAGCATTAACAACAGAATCACTAAAGCAGAAGAAAGAATATCAGACTTAGAAGACAAAGCACAGGAAGGTGTACAGTCAAACCAAAGACAAGAAGAGGAAATTAGAAAACTCAAAAACACTGATGGGAATCCACAGGATACTATTTAAAAACAAAAACAATATACGGGTTCTAGGAGTTCCTGAAGGTATGGAGAGAGAGAAAGGATTAGAAGGCCTTTTTAGAGAAATAATAGCAGAAAACTACCCTGGCTTGGAGAAAGAAAGGGACATCCAAGTACAGGAAGCATACAGAACTCCCAGGACATGAGCAGAAAAGAGCCTCCCATGACACACTGTAATCAACTCACCACAGTAAAACATAAAGAGAAGATTCTAAAATGTGCATGAGTGACATGCCGGATTACTTTCAGAGGATCTCCAATTAGACTCACAACGGACTTCTCACCAGAAACCCTACAGTCTAGGAGAGAATGGCGAGAGATAGTCCAAATCTTAAGAGAAAAAAACTGGGGCCGGCGCTGTGGTGTAGCAGGTTAAAGCCCTGGCCTGAAGAGCTGGCATCCCATATAGGCGCTGGTTCTAGTCCCGGCTGCTCCACTTCTGATCCAGCTCTCTGCTATGGCCTGGGAAAGCAGTAGAAGAAGGCCCAAGTCCTTGGGCCCCTGCACCCACGTGGGAGACTCAGAAGAAGCTCCTGGCTCCTGGCTTTGGATCGGCGCAATTCCGGCTGTTGCGGCCAATTGGGGAGTGAACCAGTGGATGGAAGACCTCTCTCTCTCTCTCTCTCTCTCTCTCTCTGCCTTTCCTCTCTCTCTGTAACTCTGACTTTCAAATAAATAAATAAAAAATCTTTTAAAAAAATTCCTCAATAAAATTCTGGCCAATAGAATGCAACAACACGACAGAAAGATCATCAACCCAGACCAAGTGGGATTTAACCCTGGTATGCAGGGATGTTTCAGCGTTCGCAAATCAATCAATGTGATACACCATATTAACAAACTGCAGAAGAAAAACCATATGATTATCTCAATAGATACAGAGAAATCATTCAATAAATTATAACACCCTTTCATGATGAAAACTCTAAGAACTGGGTATAGAAGGAACATTCCTCAATACAGTCAAGACAGTTTATGAGAAACCCACAGCCAGCATCCTATTGAATGGGGAAAAGTTGGAAGCATTCCTACTGAGATCTGGTACCAGACAGGGATTCCCACTCTCACCATTGCTATTCAATATAGTACTAGAAGTTTTAGCCAGAGCCATTATGCAAAAATATTAATAATAATAATAATAATAATAAAATAAATCAAAGGGATACAAATTGGGAAGGAAGAAGTCAAGCTATCCCTATTTGCCTATGATATAATTTTTTATATAGGGGATCCAAAAAACTCCACAAAGAGACTGTTGGAACTCACAGAAGAGTTTGGTAAAGTAACAGGATATAAAATCAAAACACAAAAATCAACAACACAAACAATGCCATGGCTGAGAAAGAACTTCTAAGATCAATTCCTTCACAATAGCTACAGAAAAAAAAAATCAAATACCTTGAAATAAACTAAACTAAAGATGTCAAAGATCTCTACGATGAGAATTACAAAACATTAAAGAAAGAAATAGAAGAACGTACCAACAAATGGAAAAATCTTCCATGTGCATGGACTGGAAGAATCAGTATCACCAAAATGTCCATTTTTCCAAAAGCAATTTATAGATTCAATGTGATACCAATCAAAATACCAAAGACATTCTTCTCAGACCTAGAAAAAATGATGCTGAAATTCATATGAAGGCACAGGATACCTTGAATAGCTAAAGCAATCTTACACAACAAAAGCAGAGCCAGAGGCATCACAATACCAGATTTCAAGACAAACTACAGGGCAGTTATAATCAAAACATCCTGGGACTGCTACAAAAACAGATTGGTAGACCAATGGAACAGAATAGAAACACCAGAAATCAATCCAAACATCTACAACCTACTTATCTTAAACAAAGGAGCTAAAACCAATCCCTGGAGCAAGGACAGTCTATTCAAGAAACGATGCTGGGAAAATTGGATTTCCACATGCACAAGTATGAAGCAAGAACCCTACCTTACACCTTACACAAAAATCCACTCAACATGGATTAAAAATCTAAATCTATGACTCAACACCATCAAATTATTAGAGAACATCAGGGAAATTCTGCAAGAATTGGCACAAAGACTTCGTGGAAAAGACCCCAGAAGCACAGGCAGCCAAAGCCAAAATTAACAACTGGGATTACATCAAATTGAGAAGTTTCTGTAAGGGGAAAAAAAAGTCAGGAAAATGAAGAGGCACCTGACAGAATGGGAGAAATTATCTGCAAACTATGTAACTGATAAAGGATTAATAACCAGAATCTACAAAGAGATCGAGAAATTCCACAACAAAACAAACAACCCAGTTAAGAAATGGGCCAAGGACTTAAACAGAGATTTTACAAAAGAGGAAATCCAAATGGACAACAGACACATGAAAAAATGTTCAGGATCACTAGCAATCAGGGAAATGCAAATCAAAACCACAATGAGGTTTCACCTCACCCCAGTTAGAATGGCTTTCATACAGAAATCAACAAACAACAAACGCTGGTGAGGATGTAGGGAAAAAGGTACCTTAATCCACTGTTGGTGGGAATGCAAACTGGTAAAGCCACTATGGAAGACAGTTTGGAGATACCTCAGAAATCTGAATATAGTCCTACCGAACAACCTACTACCTACTCCTCAGAATCTACCCAAGGGAAATGAGATCAGGAAATAAAAGAGGTATCGGCACCTACCTGTTTATTGCTGCTCAATTCACAATAGCTAAAACATGGAATCAATCTAAATGCCCATCAATGGAAGATTGGATAAAGAAATTATGGGCTATGTACTCTATGGAATACTACACAGCAGTAAAAAGGAAAAAATGAAATCTGGTCATTTGCACCAAAATGGATGAATCTGAAAACATCACACTTAGTGAAATTAGCCATTCCCACAAGGACAAATATCATATGTTCTCCCTGATCTGTGACAACTAACTGAGCACCTAAAAGGAAACCTGCAGAAGTGAAATTGATTCTATGAGAAGCAATGACTTGATCAGCCCTTGTTCTGACTGTTGAGCAACAGCTTATTATTTTATTTTTCTACTTTTTTAAAAAGATTTTATTTATTTATTTGACAGGCAGAGTTACAGACAAGAGAGAAAGACAGAGAGAAAGGTCTTCCTTCCATTGGTTCACTCCCCAAATGGTCGCCATGGCTGGAGCTGCACCGATCAGAAGCAAGGAACCAGGTGCTTCTTCCCGGTCTCCCATGTGGGTGCAGGGGCCCAAGGCCTTGGGCCATCTTCCACTGCTTTCCAAGGCCACAGCAGAGAGCTGGACTGGAAGAGGAGCAGCCAGGACTAGAACCGGCATCCATATGGGATGCCGGCGCCGCAGGCAGAAGATTAACCTACTTCGTCACGGTGCAGGCCCCTTCTTTTTCTACTTAATACCACTGGTTGAACTTTTAACAGAATTATTCAGAGGTGTTTAAATCCAATTGAAAATTGATCCCTGGGGCCGGCGCCGTGGCTCACTTGGCTGGTCCTCTGCCTGGGGCACTGGCATCCCATGTGGGCGCTGGGTTCTGGTCCCGGTTGCTCCTCTTGTGGTCTGGCTCTCTGCTGTGGCCCGGGGGGGGGGGGGGCGGGGGGGGGCGGGGAGGGTGGAGGATGGACCAGGTGCTTGGGCCCCTGTGCCTGCGTGGGAGACCGGGGAGAGGCGCCTGGATCCTGGCTTCAGATTGGCGCAGCACCGGCCGCAGCAGCCATTAAAAAAATAAATAAATAAAAATAAAAATTAAAATTAAAAAATTAAAAAAAAGAAAAAGAAAATTGATCCCGGTAAAAAATAAGAGTGGGAATAAGAGAGGAAGGAGCTGTACGGTACACATTCCCATGGACTTACCACTAAGGGTAAAGCTAAAAACTTGCCATGGGACTCCAAATACCATTAAGCTGGGTGGCACTAATACTATCTTACTAGCTAAAGTGATCATTTTAAGTGTGTAACTGATCATATAGATAGCAATAAGTGTCAAAGGGATCACATAAATAAGACCAATTCTCTGCTAATAAAATAGATAGAATTAAAAAGGAGAGAATGATCCAACATGGGAAGCAGGCCACATAGCAGACTGATAGAATGACAAACACCTTAAACAGCACTCTGGCCTCAGAATCAGCCTTTACAGTATTCCGATCTGGCTAAAAAGCCCATGAGAGCATTTCAGGCATGGAAAGCCAAGACACTGTGGCAAGAAATGACCTACATGAAGGATCTCTGTGAGATCCCGGTGGAAAGAAGGGGCCATCAAAGAAGGAGGTACCTTTCTCTGAAGGGAGGAGAGAACTTCTGCTTGGACTATGGCCCTATCTAAATACTGATGGACTCTATAGATTCAAAAGGTTTCCATAGCCTTGGCAGTTCATGACAAGAGCCTCAGGTGATCACTGACATCATAAATAAGAATGTCAATTGTTAAATCAACAACAGGAGTTGCTCCCCATGTAGGACCTCTGTCCTTAATGAGTTGTACTATGAGAATTAACAGTAAAATTTGTCTTCAAACAGTACTTTGTACTTTGTGTGTCTGTGTGGGTACAAATTATTGAAATCTTTACTTAGTATAGAGTTGGTCTTCTGTATATAAAGATAATTAAAAATGAATCTTAATGAAGAATGGAATGGGAGAGGAGTAGGAGGTGGGATAGGAGTGGGAGTGGAATGACGGGTATTGGGGGAAGAATTGCTTTATTCCTAAAGCTGTACCTATGACATTTTATTTATTAAATAAAAGCTTAAAAAATGGTATCAGCAAAACAGTAAAAAAAAAAAAAAAGAAAAAAGAAAAAAAAAAGAAAAGAAAAGAAAACAGTACCTCCATCTCCCATCAACACCCTCTTATCCTCTACCCTAAAGCAGTTTTCTACTCTGCACTTGTCACACCCTGACATTAATCCTTTTGGTTACAGAGTTGTTCCTTGTGCCCTCACACACACACAGCAGAAGGTAAGCTTTGCCTGGCTCCTATCATGCTCCATGATTCTGTAGTAGGTGCTCAATAAACACGTACTGACTGGAAGACTCCTTTCTCCTTGTCACTAAACCTCTCTTTCTCCACAGCTCTGCTTCTCTCAACAAAGGAACACGTTTACTCTATTTCAAATAGTAACTACACTACCAAATCCTCCACACACCTGAAATTTCATCCCCACTGCCTCCTGTACTAGTTTCTTGAAACTGTTTTCTCTTCAGGTCGCAAACTTCATTGCTGTACACACTGACCACTGCACATTTCCCCCTGGGCTCTAAGTGGGCAGATCCAACTGTATCCTGGCCACGTCGAATCAGGTATTCCAAGGCACCCACTCCTCCTAAAAAATGCCTTACAACTCTTCTAAAAATCAAACTCAGTACCACCTTTACACACACACCCACCCACCACACACACCCTGTGTCCTTCACTTCTACCCAGCCCAGAACTGACAGCCACCCATAACTCCCCTCCTTTTCCCTTCCCTTAATTCCTTTCCTCCCCCCCCCCTTTTTTTTTGACAGGCAGAGTTAGACAGTGAGAAAGAGAGAAAGGTCTTCCTTTTTCTGTTGGTTCAACCCCCAAATGGCTGTTATGGCCGGCTCTGAAGCCAGGAGCCAGGTGCTTCCTCCTGGTCTCCCATGCGGGTGCAGGGCCCAAGCACTTGGGCCATCTTCCACTGCACTCCCGGGCCACAGCAGAGAGCTGGACTGGAAGAGGAGCAACGGGGACAGAATCAGGCACCCCAACCGGGACTAGAATCGGGGTGCCGGCGCGGCAGGTGGAGGATTAGCCTAGTGAGCCGTGGTGCCGGCTTCCCCACCTTTCTAAGTCCTGAGTATTTTTGGTTCTCGCACATCTACTCTGGTTTGTCCCCCCATTTTTATTGTCACTTTTGCCTGAAACAGCCTCCTAACTGCCTCTATGCTTCCCATGGCTCCTCCCCTCATCCCGTGACCTGCATTTCTGTCCTGAAGCACAAACAGAATCAGATCCCATCCTTCAGAGGTGTTGTGCTTCAAAAGCACCACCAAATTCCTTTAGCACAGAACCCTGCACGAGCAAACTGCAGGAGCAGTGCTGACACCCGTCCTCCTTACTCGGGTCTTCTTCAGGCTATACCTTCACCTGGAAAATCATTCCACCTTCCTGCCTGATCCAATCTATCCTTCAAGACTTGGCGCTGGTGCCCCTACCAGCATTTCCTGATAAGCACCAAGCTGTCTGTGGGTACCATCAGCTGCTGGGTGCCTAAGCACCTTCTGGGAAGGAACCTGTTCTGCAGTACAGAGCTCAGTGCCTGACATCTGGACTCTTAAATGATTGCCTGTGGAACAAGGGAGTGAATAATGGGAAAGCTATGTTTACCAAAAAGGTTTTGGACTTCCACATTCTTCATCATAACTGGTCGCCTCTTTACATTTTTTGTTTTATTTTATATTTATTTATGTTTATTTGAAAGGCAGCAAGGGAGAGGGAGAGGGGGGGGGGGAGAGAGCGAGGGAGAGAGAGCAAGTGAGCGAGAGCGAGCTTCCATTCACTGGTTTACTCCCCAAATGCCTGCAACAGTCAGGGCTAGGCCAGGCGGAAGCCAGAAGCCCCTGTGCCAAAGATCTGCTCAGATCTTTTTTTGGTCTTTCCCATTTACTGAGTTTTCCTAAACCAGTCAGCATTCTTCATTCACACCTTCTCAAAGTAATGAATGCAATAATATAAACCTTAAAGCAAAAACAACAGTCCACTGACTCTACTTCTTCTCACTGCTGATTCATCCCTCTCAGAGGCAATATCTCATCTATAGCTATTCTGTCTGCTCCTCTCCAGCACAACCTAGCATCCTTTTTTTTTTTAAAAAAAAAGATTTATTTATTTATTTATTTGAAAGTCAGAGTTATACAGAGAGGGGAGAGAGAGAGAGAGAGAGAGAGAGAGAGAGAGAGAGAGAGACTTCCATCCAATGGGTCACTCCCCAGTTGGCTGCAATGGCCGGAAGCTGTGCCTATCTGAAGCCAGGAGCTTCTTCCGGTCATCCAAGCAGCTGAAGGAGCCCACGGAGTTGGGCCATCTTCTACTGCTTCCCCAGGCCATAAGCAGAGAGCTGGATCGGAAGTGGAGCAGCCAGACTTCGAAGTAGCGTTCATATGGGATGCCAGCGCGTTAACCCGCTGTGCCACAGCGCCGACCACAACAACCTAACATCCTTACCTTACTGCTTAGCTTAAAAGGCCAGGTAATAAACAGCTTAGGTGTTACAAACCATTATTGGTCTCAGCTGCAACTACTAATTCACCTGTAGTGTGAAAGCAGTCAGAAACAATGTGCAAGCAAATGGGCAGGGCTGAATTTCAGTAAAACTTTATTTACAAAAACTCCCTCTTCTATGGAAGATGAAGTGCTATTTTCCCAACATGGCAATTATCACCAGTATTTATATTTACAGCTAAGCCATGAGGTATACCATACTGAAAATGGAGGTGGGAGGGGTATTTTTTTTCCTTAAAGATAAATTTCCTCCTTTTAAAATTTGTTATTTTCTATGAATCACTAACTTATACCAAAATGCTTCCCCAGAATCGTAAAATTCCACTCAATCTAAACCCCGCTTCTTCCTGTGGGCCACTACGTCTGCATTTCTCCATCACTCTCTCCTGTATGCTTCAAACCCTCCTCCCTGGGACTTCTCTCACCATCCGGGGGCCTCAGTCCCTTTGTCTCTCAGAGCCGACCCCACTCCCATTTCAGTGACGCTCATTGTCTGGTAACTCCAGGAGCTAGCTAAATGAAAGCTAAGTTCTCAGATCTTCATGTCTGGAAGTTCCTATTCTACCTTGGTTGGTTAAGTAAGCAAATCACAGGCTGAAGTGGGTTCTCCTCAGAAACTGGAGAGCACTGCTGCCCTGGCCTGGTCCACCACCTGCAACTGAAGGCGCAGCCATTCCGACTCCTGGCCACTTGCAGGGAACGCTTCTTCCTCCGCAGAAAGCTGTGCAATCACTGGTTCACCGTGATGTGCCTCAGGGTTATTTTCATCCACGAGGCTGGGTCCGTGGCAGATTCTTTCACCATCTGGAAACTCCTTCAGATCTTTCAGTTTTGAGAAATCCTCATGTGTCTGTGTGTACATTTAAAGATTTAACTTATTGGGGCTGGTGCTGTGGAGCAGCAGGTTAAAACTCTGGCCTGCAGTGCCAGTATCCCATATGGGTGTTGGTTCGAGTCCCTGCTGTTCCACTTACAATCCGGCGCTCTGCTAATGTACCTGGGAAAGCAGCAGAAGATGGTCCCAGTACTTGGGCTCCCGCACCCACATGGGAGACCTGGAAGAAGCTCCTGCTTCCTGGCTTTGGTCTCGCTCATCCCTGGCTGTTGCAGCCATTTAGGGAGTGAACCAGCAGATGGAAGATCTATCTATATCCATCTCTCTCTTGCCCTCTCTCTGCCTCTGCCTCTCTGTAACTCTTTCAGATAAATAAATAAATCTTAAAAAAAAAAAAAAGATTTATCTTATCTATTTGAAAGGAAGAGTGATAGAAGAAGAGATAGATGACGAGGTGAAGTATCAACTCCAAATCCCAGTTCATCTCTTTAGTCAGAAAAATAATTTCTAACTCCTAATCTGGTGATAAAAATTAACTTGCTTGATAAGAATCACTACTAGGGGTAGCAGAGAAGCAAATGTACAGGCATCCCAGAGCTATCACATACCACATTACGGGGTAAAACCTGACAGTACTTTTCTGTTGTCGTCAGACCCTATGCCAGGATGCCAACCAACCCAGATCACGAGCAAACACATCTGTGAACACGGGAGGGAAATGTCAGTCTCTCGACGGCCAAGCTCGCTCCAGGTTCAGGGCCCTGAAAAGTTAAGTGATAATCTCAGGTGGGAAGACAAAAGGGTCTCACAGGTGACCCTTGACGCTCAGTCTCAGGAGGCCTCACCAGCAGCACAACACCTTTTGACACATTACACCGTAATGCCTTTGGTGGCCGAACAGTTAATTCCTTTAAGACTTGGGAGTGAACACAAGCTCTGGATAACAGGCGATTCATTCAGTCTCCCTGGGACTCTGCTTCTCCACTGGTAGAATGGGCACAAAAACCAATCATAGCAGGCTGCTACATGGGTTAAAAATAGTTATTTTGTCAACAACAAATTGAGAACACATTGCGAAATAGCTTAAATATGTATGCTTGGGGCACAAAAATTACTTTGTAGGTATTTTCTCTTTGTGTTTTCCAAGAAAGCATAAAAAGACACACACATACATACACACTCTTCACAACTTCAAATATTTTACTCTGAGAAACTACTGGAGAGGTACCTTCAAATCACAGTTATCAAGAAGAATGAACTGATACTTGCAACGTGGAGAAGCCAAATGGAGAGAACTTTAAACTGTATGATTTCACTGAAAGGACATTTTGGAGACAAAAACTGAAAGCTGTGATTTTTTTTTTTTTTTAATTTTTTGATAGGCAGAGTGGACAGTGAGAGAGAGAGACAGAGAGAAAGGTCTTCCTTTGCCGTTGGTTCACCCTCCAATGGCCGCCGCGGCCAGCGCGCTGCGGCCGGCGCACCGCGCTGATCCGATGGCAGGAGCCAGGAGCCAGGTGCTTTTCCTGGTCTCCCATGGGGTGCAGGGCCCAAGCACCTGGGCCATCCTCCACTGCACTCCCTGGCCACAGCAGAGGGCTGGCCTGGAAGAGGGGCAACCGGGACAGAATCCGGCGCCCCGACCGGGACTAGAACCCGGTGTGCCGGCGCCGCTAGGCGGAGGATTAGCCTATTGAGCCGCGGCACCAGCCAGCTGTGATTTCACATAGCTAGAAATCCACATTAGTTTGAGAGAATTTATACAGAGGAAAAAAGGGAGAATAATACGGGGCCAGCACTGTGGCACAGAGGGTTAAAACCCTGGCCTGCAGCGCCAGCATCCCATATAGGCACCAGTTCAAATCCTGACTGCTCCTCTTCCGATCCAGCTCCCTGCTAATGCACCTGGGAAAGCAGTGGAAGATGGCCCAAGTCTTTGGGCCCCTGCACCCATGTGGGAAGAAGATCCTGGCTCCTGGCTTCAGATCAGCTCTGCTCTAGCCGTTGTGGCCATTTGGGGAGTGAACCAGTGATGGAAGACCTCTCTCTGTCTCTACCATTCTCTGTAATTTTGTCTTTCAAATAAATAAAATAAATCTTAAAAAAAAGGGGGGGGGGAGTGGGGGAGAGTCCACATGGCAAAAAGGGCACGGCTGTGCAGAGGAGGATTTCAATCTGCAAAGAGGAAGCAATGAAAACAGCTTGATGAAACAAAAGGCCCTCCCACCCAAGGGCCTTCCCACACCTCTGAGACAGGACGGAGGACCCTTCAGCTGGAACTACACACAAGGGAAGAAAAGAATTCATACAAGTGATTCACATGATAAACACAAGTAAAACCTTGAGGGATCTGACAGTAAGTGATTCTGTTTATATTCAGAAAGCCTTCCATCTGAATTCTGCATTGTTACACAGAATTGTTTTGGAGCAATTTATGGTAAGAAGCAAAATCTATCTGATAGCTATACAAGACAGCAGGAAACAGTGTAAATGTGTTAACAGAAACCAAAACACAGACAACACACAAGAGAGAAGAGTTTCTACTTGAGATAAATAGCACAAGAAAAATCACCTACGTGCAGGCTCCCAAGCCCAGCTCTCTTCATTCTACAGGCAAGAGAAGGGCCAGCCCAGTGGCAAGCCCATGTGCAATCAGAAAACATCTTCTCAACTACATCTGTGCAGTTCCTAGCACCAAAAAGATGTTTTTTTCCCCATTTCTATAACTATTTTATTAAAGTAAAAATGTTTATAAATTCAATGCTTTTCTACAGAGTTTTCCCCCCCCTTTAAAAGAAAAGACACATAAAGCATCCTGAATCTGACACAAATTTCCTTATGCAGGTCCTATGGGTAAAGACCTGAAGCCTGCTTCCACACCTCAACCAATCGCCCCTGCAAACCTGGAAGCTGCTGCACGCACGCGGATTCTACAGTCACTTCGGCCTCCTAAAAGCCTTCAGCTCTGGCACCTCCTACACTAGTGACTAAGAGGCTTTTCAATTTTTAAAATATTTTTACTGCGTCTATTTTTTTTTTACAAAAGATTTATTTATCTCTATTTATTTGAGAGGCAGAGCTACAGAGAGGGGGAGACAGAGAGAAAGATCTTCCATCCTTTGGTTCACCCCCAAAATGGCTGTAATGGCCAGAGCTGGGCGGATCCGAAACTAGGAGCCAGGAGCTTCTTCCAGGTCTCCTATGTGGGTGCTGGGACCCAAGCAGCTGGGCTATCGTCCACAGCTTACTCAGGCCACATCAGAGAGCGGGATTGGAAGAGGAGCAGCCAGGATTTGAATCAGTGCCCACATGGGATGCTGGCACTGCAGGCAGCAGCTTTATCCTTCTATGCCACAGTGCCAGCCCCTAAGAGGTTTTTTAAAATAGAAACCTGAGAAGTGTTTCTAAAACTCTACTTTTTTTTTTTTTTTTTTTTTTTTGACAGGCAGAGTGGACAGTGAGAGAGAGAGACAGAAAGAAAGGTCTTCCTTTTGCCGTTGGTTCACCCTCCAATAGCCGCCGCAGCCGGCGCACTGCAGCCGGCGCACCACGCTGATCCAATGGCAGGAGCCAGGTACTTCTCCTGGTCTCCCATGGGGTGCAGGGCCCAAGCACTTGGGCCATCCTCCACTCCCTGGCCACAGCAGAGAGCTGGCCTGGAAGAGGGGCAACCAGGACAGAATCTGGCGCCCTGACCGGAACTAGAACCCGGTGTGCTGGTGCCGCTAGCTGGAGGATTAGCCTAGTGAGCCACAGCGCCAGCCAAAACTCTAGACTTTTAAAAGACCAGAAACAAATCTTAATCCTCTCCCACTCCCAATTTCTCCTTCTTTGACACCTAAAAGAAAGACAGAACAGACATAAATGCAAAACTGGGGGAATACACAAGGCAAGACGCTCCATGATGAGATGTATCTAAAAAGTTTACCTTGCAAGAGCAAAGAAAGACAGCTCTGGGTAGGTGTGAGGCACAAGGTTGGCAACAGGAACTCAAGTCCAGACACACAACAACATGGCCTGGTTCTCTGAATATGACTGTACTATACTAAATGCAGAATTCATTCCCAGAATGAGCAAGAAAGCACCAAAAAGAGGCTGTTAGTTTGTAGTCAATGGTGTCAATTCTCAGATCAAAACACAATCACTTAAGCATATAAATATAACTTAATAAACATCATTCTTTTGTTTATAATGCATTATAGTTTTATTACTTGCTCCAATGCTTCCTTCTCTCATCAGACCAAGCAGCGAGAACCAATTATGGGGGCCATAATTGAAGATTTTCTTAGATATACGAGGGGTCGTCAATAAGTTCATGGAAAATATGTATTACTCTCACAGATGATCAGTTTGGAGGAGAGAAAACTTCCAAACAGCCACTCTGGAATACAAGTGCAGAATGAGACTCATCTTTAATCATTGGTCCCCTGTGCTCAAGATGCTAAATTTGAAAATGAAGCTCCCTACTGGTGGCCATAAAAGCCCAGACTCATAATAAAATGGAGTAAATAAAAGTCAGAAAATGCTCTCATTAGGCTTGATATGAAATCCAAGCATCAGTTCTTAATGGCTTAACAGAATCTTAAGAGATTAGTGACAAAGCTAAGTGTCACATCACAGACTTGTGACAAAGGCAACCTTGGAAGGGAGGAACATGAAACAAACACTCCGGAGGGCCCAGCAACAGCATCCAATTCTCTTTGGGTCCCCCAAACCTAGGACAGGCCAAGTATACACTAAGTACACACACACGGGATGGGCAAGTACATAGACTGAAATTATGCAATGAAAGGACCACTAGCTAGTCTCACCACTCATACTATTTTCTGTACCTTCAAATGACTTGAGATAAAAAAAAAAAAAGAGAGAGAAAACAATTTTTATAAGGGAAGTATTTTAGGTTCTTGTTCTGTGTTATATGTTTCTAGTAACTCTAGTTGTTTTTTTTTTTTTTTTTTTTTTTTGGACAGGCAGAGTGGATAGTGAGAGAGAGACAGAGAGAAAAAGGTCTTCCTTTGCTGTTGGTTCACCCTCCAATGGCCGCCACGGCTGGCGCTCTGAGGCCAGCGCACCGCGCTGATCCGAAGCTGGGAGCCAGGTGCTTCTCCTGGTCTCCCATGCGGGTGCAGGGCCCAAGCACTTGGGCCATCCTCCACTGCACTCCCGGGCCACAGCAGAGAGCTGGCCTGGAAGAGGGGCAACCGGGACAGAATCCGGCGCCCTGACCAGGACTAGAACCCGGTGTGCCGGCGCTGCTAGGTGGAGGATTAGCCTATTGAGCCGCGGTGCCGGCCTCTAGTAACTCTTCCCTTGGGCAAATCATGTAAGAATTCCACCAGCCATTCCAAGCACAAAAGAACCTCTTACCCTATTTAGAGATATCAAACTCTGTACACAGAAGTAGTTAATTTCAAGTCTACTGCTGTTAATCACTTTAATTCAATTTAAGAACACTGAGTTTTCAGCAGCTGGTTCACTTTAAAATTCACTCTTAAATACTACCCACAGTGTAATGCCAAAGTTTCCCAGCAATCTAGCAATATTTGATTTCTGTGAATCTGACTTCCTTTTGGATTCCATATCCATCCCCCTAGGTATCCAGGGCAGATTTCCCTGGATTCTGTCCCCAACGTTACCTACTCCTTGACAAACCACAGGACCAAGCTGCTTGGGGCTTGTAGCTTTTAAAAGCCACATATTGAGTCATTCCTATCACGAACGGTTCACGAACCAAAGTCCATGGTTCCCATTACATTAACTCCTCTATGGGAATTACTGCGAGCTTCCAAATCTCTTAGGAAAAGGGGGATTTGTCAGCTGCTTTAAGAAGAATGATATAAAGGCAAAAATAATACTTGCAAAAAAGAAGAGTGATGATTTAGACTAAAAACAAAGGTATCTGGGAAACCATAAACAAGCTTACATGGGGCAAATATTTGGCAAAGCAGTTAAGACCCTGGTTAGGCCACTGGCACCTGGGTTTGATTCCAGCCTCTGATTCAAACGTTTGGTAAGAACAATAGCAAAAGAAGTATAAGATGCTCTATGTAAGTTTTCAGAACAATTTGATCTCAAAAGAAAGTCTGACAATTAGTATTTTTGTTGAATGAATTAGACATTTTTGGATATTTAGATAATCCTCAAATGTTTTTTAAAAAATTTTTTTAGGCCGGCGCCGCGGCTCACTAGGCTAATCCTCCGCCTTGCGGCGCCGGCACACCGGGTTCTAGTCCCGGTCAGGGCGCCAGATTCTGTCCCGGTTGCCCCTCTTCCAGTCCAGCTCTCTGCTGTGGCCCGGGAGTGCACTGGAGGATGGCCCAAGTACTTGGGCCCTGCACCCCATGGGAGACCAGAAGTACCTGGCTCCTGCCTTCGGATCAGCACGGTGCGCTGGCCGCAGAGCGCCAGCCGTGGCGGCCATTGGAGGGTGAACCAACGGCAAAGGAAGACCTTTCTCTCTGTCTCTCTCTCTCACTGTCCACTCTGCCTGTAAAAAATAATAATAATAATTTTTTTAAACAGTGTGTGTGTATTTGGTGTAGTGCTTAAGAGGTACTTGGAATGCCAGTACCCCATACTGGAGTGCCTAGGTTGAGTCCCAGTTCTCCTGATCCTGTCTCTCTGCCTTTCAAATAAATAATCTTTTTTTAAAAATGTCTGAGATATTCTGGATTATTTTGTATTTCTCCTATACTAGACTGGATCCTGTTTTTAAGTTTTTATTTCTTTAAAAATTTTTTTTTTCATTTTTATTTGAAAGGCAGAGAGAGAGAGAGAGAGAGAGAGAGAGAGAGATCTTCCATCCTCTGGCTCACTCAATAAATGGCTGAAATAGCCAGGTCTGGGCCAAGCTGAAGCCAGAAGTCTGGAACTGCATCTTTGTCTCTCACATGGGTGACAGGGACCCAAGTTCTTGAGCCTTCACCTTCTACCTCCCAGGGTGCACATTAGCAAGAAGTTGGAATGGAAGCATGTGGGTGTCCCAAGTGGTGACTTAAACACTGCACCTGCCCATTCTCCTGGCAAAGGTTTAAGAGAACCCGTTCCCGAACATGTGGCTCTCTTGATCTCTCTCTCTCTCACACTCTCCTGTTTTTTCCTTCTTCGCCCCTTCCCTCTTGCCTGTTGAGTTTCCCCCAGTAAACCCTTTCCCTTAAAATAAATAAATAAAAAAGAAGTGTGCCAAGTGCCCCACCTCCAGTTTTACTTTCTAACTCAAATAATGCCATATTTTAAAAAGCACGGCTCTTCAAATGTTATTCGCAGAGAAAGCCACCTCCAAGCTCCTTTCTGGTCACTACTCCTTTTCTCCCAAGATAACCAGTAACCTGAGTTTAGCCTGTTCCTGCGCCTTATTTTTTTTTTTTAAGATTTATTTATTTATTTGAAAGTCAGAGTTACAGAGAGGCAGATGCAGAGAGAGAGAGAGAGAGAGAGAGAGAGAGAGAGAGAGAGGTCTTCCATCTGATGGTTCACTCCCCAGATGGCCGCAAAGGCTGGAGCTGTGCCAATCCGAAGCCAGGAGCCAGGAGCTTCTTCCCAGTCTCCCATGTGGGTGCAGGGGCCCAAGGACTTGGGCCATCTTCTACTGCTTTCCCGGGCCATAGCAGAGAACTGGACAGGAAGTAGAGCAGCCAGGTCTCGAACTGGCGCCCATATGGGATGCCAGCACTTCAGGCCAGGGCGTTAACCCATTGCGCCACAGTGCCGGCCACATCCTGCACCTTATAAAAGTAGAATTACACAGTACACGCTCTTGTGTCCAGCTTCTGTGTCAGTTATCAATTTATCGCCTTTCAACTCTAAGCCCATTCTTCACTGCCAACTCTGGGAAAATGGATTGTATTTCTCATTTACAGACAGCAATGCCAGGCTTTGTCACCAGAGGGCGCTGGAGGGCCATGGCAGGAGGAAGGGAATCTGTCCCTGCTCTTGCTCCCAGTGGCTGGTGGGTATGTGGGGACTTCTGATTGGTGTCCCACCTGTCACATGCCCAGAGCACATGATCCCTCAGCAACCACACAGCTGCAGTTCAGGCTTGGTAAGCACCTTCTGGTCAGATCCTCCAGACGCACACAACAGGGACTCCAGGCCTCATGCACACAGTGGCATCCTAATCAGCTCTGCTGCTTGCACCCCAAAAGGACAGTTTCCTGCAACTCTCCCAACAGAGACACCATGCCCTTCATGTATTGTGTCTGCAGTGGCACACCAGCTCCCTCTGTACGCTTGCCCACTGGACTTGGCTCATCCGTACTTTGGACAGTTGTTTCCTGTGCCCTTCCCAGTGTGGACACTGTGTACGCCAGGCTTAGAAACCACAGCAGCACCCCAACTCCTTTTGCCCACATATCCACCAGCCCAGTATGATGTCCCAAGAGAGCTATTTCCTGTTTTCCCCACAACTGTGTACTAGCTCTGGACCAGGCAACCCAGAGAACTTGTATGCCACCCAATGGACTACAAGCACACTTTTCCAATGAAATCTGAACCCCAGCCTAGGAAAAGTGGTCTTCTTTTGGCATCTAGAGCATAAATAATTTGTCCAAGTTATCCAAAGTTAATAAATGGCAGCGCTTAGATATGAGCCCAGAATACAAATCTTTCTAACGCTGGAAGAGTTAAAAAATTTCTCTCAGATGTATTCAGCTGGAGAGTTTCTGCTTATGTATTTGTTAAATACTAAAGGCAGTCAAAACATCATCACTGGTTAACATGAAATTGCTCTGACATACACAGTAAAACAAATTGCAAAGCTGGCATCCACTAGCGGCACTGGTTTGTGTCCTGGCTGCTCCACTTCCAATCTTACTCCCTGCTAATGGCCTGGGAAAGCAGCAGAAGATGGCCCAAGTGCTTGGGCCTCTGCCACCCATGTGGGAGACCTGGAAGAAGCTTCTGGCTTCGGCCTGGCCCAGCCCTGGCCGTTGTAGGCATCTGGGGAGTGAACTAGCAGACGGAAGATCTCTCTGCTTCTCTCTATGACTTTCAAATAAATAAATAAATCTTAAAAAAAAATAGAAAGCATTATTTAAGTTGATCATGCCACATAAATTTGGTCAAACATCAGTCCAACACATTGAAATGAGCTCTTCATTGTCTTAATTTTATTACAATAAAACTTGGTGTTTTTTAAGAGGTGATGTGAAATGGAAATTGGGATCATCATTTTTTTAAGCATGTTGGAAATCAAGAAGAGGCTGCATATTATGATACACAGCTCATGAATCAAAGTTAATAGTAGAATCAGGCTAAATTACACGTTGCCAAGTAGTGAAATTTGGGCAGAATGGTTGCCAATAATTTCCAAAAAACCAATAGCTGGCAGATGGGGAGTACCATCTCCCTTCCCGGGGCTTGACCTTAGGGACAAATTCTTTGATTGATCCTATCATCAGTCTGGATGATTAGACATTTCATCACATTCTAAATTATATGAAGATGGAGACAACATCACATCTGCCACTGTATACTACTTCTCTGTACAGTGCCTGGCACACAGAAGGTGTTCTATAAATATGTGTTAATGATATAATCTTTTTTTTTTTTTTTTTTTTTTTTTTTGACAGGCAGAGTGGACAGTGAGAGAGAGAGACAGAGAGAAAGGTCTTCCTTTGCCGTTGGTTCACCCTCCAATGGCCGCCGCCGCCGGCGCGCTGCGGCCGGCGCACCGCGCTGATCCGATGGCAGGAGCCAGGAGCCAGGTGCTTTTCCTGGTCTCCCATGGGGTGCAGGGCCCAAGCACCTGGGCCATCCTCCACTGCACTCCCTGGCCACAGCAGAGGGCTGGCCTGGAAGAGGGGCAACCGGGACAGAATCCGGCGCCCCAACCGGGACTAGAACCCGGTGTGCCGGCGCCGCTAGGCGGAGGATTAGCCTAGTGAGCCGCGGCGCCGGCCTTAATGATATAATCTTGACATTGGAATACCTCCCCTTATACTACCCAAGTTCTCGAATTCAGTGATTTTTAGCCTGTATTATGAATACTACAGGACAACCCTAACCAGGAAAACATAGAATTGCAGATTATCTTGATTAAAGCACAAAAATACCCAGAACTGGGCCGGCACTGTGGCAGAGTGGGCTAAGCCTCCACCTGCAACACCGGAATCCTTTATGGTGCCAGTTCACATCCCAGGTGCTCCTCTTCCTATCCAGCTCTCTGCTATGGCCTGGGAAAGCAGTGGAAGATGGCTCAAGTGCTTGGGGCCCTGCATCCGTGTGGGAGAGCAAGAGGAAGCTCCTGGCTCCTGACTTTGAATTAGCTCAGCTCCAGCCGTTGCCATCTGGGGAGTGAACCAATGGATAGAAGACCTTTCTCTCTGTATCTCCCCTTATCTCTGTCTGTAACTCTACCTCTCAAGTAAATAAATGAAATCTTTAAAAAAATTTATTAGAAATACCCAGACCAAGTGAAAGAGGTGAGCTAAAATTTCAAATTGGAATTAAGATCAAAATGATAAAATATTTGTGAATCAGTGATTGAAGATGGGACACAATGCAAAAAGAAACAAAGTGAAACATAAATGAACAACGAAGACCTAAGCTTTAAAAAAAAAAAATCTAGGAGCTATACAAGAGACCTTACTCCTACGTTACTGAAAGTAGGAAGAATCTGTTTCACAAAGCACACAGGATAAGCAAGGACTGGAAGCAAAGCCAAGAAAGCCGGGGAGCTCACTCTGCATCTCACTATTCAGGGAGGGCGCTCTGACAGTTAGCAAACCAGCTCAGGTGAGGGTACAACAACACACAGCCCACCAACTGGCTTCCTGCCTCACAATCGCAGGACAAGCAATAGTGGGTCTCACATCTACATACACATACCAGTGAAAGTAAAGCTCCCATCACTCAAAGTGCAAACAGCAGATCTGCTGTTCTCCTGAATTTAAAGTTTTATGCACATTTCTCTGTTATTGTTCAGTGAAGAATTTACAAAGAAAAAAATTAGGCTTTTTTTCATTTCAAAGGTGATTTGGAAGTTTTAAATTGCCAGCACAGATCCTACTTATCCATGGGGGAAATTATCACCCAATTTTTCTTCTCTAGAAACATATTCTCCATTCAGGTGTTATTTAGTCACCCACATATTTTCTGCTGTCTCTGGAACCTTCTTCATCCTTAATGTGCAAAGTCAAAGCTGAATACAGTACTTTATCATAACCACCTGAAACCAAATCTGACTGTATTCTGAGTGCCAAAGGCACTCCCATTAAGAAGCTGAGAATAAGAATGCCCTCAGGCCGGCGCCGCGGCTCACTAGGCTAATCCTCCGCCTAGCGGCGCCGGCACACCGGGTTCTAGTCCCGGTCGGGGCGCCGGATTCTGTCCCGGTTGCCCCTCTTCCAGGCCAGCCCTCTGCTGTGGCCAGGGAGTGCAGTGGAGGATGGCCCAGGTGCTTGGGCCCTGCACCCCATGGGAGACCAGGAAAAGCACCTGGCTCCTGGCTCCTGCCATCGGATCAGCGCGGTGCGCCGGCCGCAGCGCGCCGGCCGCGGCGGCCATTGGAGGGTGAACCAACGGCAAAGGAAGACCTTTCTCTCTGTCTCTCTCTCTCACTGTCCACTCTGCCTGTCAAAAAAAATTAAAAAAAAATAAATAAAAAATAAAAAAAAAAAGAATGCCCTCAGTCACCACTGCTGTCAACATTTTACAGAATATGAGGAAAGTTTCTCATTTAAACTGGAAATATAATACAGAATTATTATTTATATATGATGTAGCTGTTCAACTTGTCTTATTAATAAGCAATCTGGAGGCCAGTGCCATGGCACAGGTTAATCCACTGCCTGTGGCACTGGCATCCCATATGGGCGCCAGTTCTAGTCCCGGCTGTTCCACTTCCAGTCCAGCTCTCTGCTGTGGCCCGGGAAGGCAGTGGAGGATGGCCCAGGTCCTTGGGCCCCTGCACCTGTGTGAGAGACCGGGAAGAAGCACCTGGTTCCTGGCTTCGGATGGGCACAGCTCCGGCCATGGAGACCATTTGGGGAGTGAACCAAGGGAAGGAAGACCTTTCTGTCTCTCCCTCTCACTGTCTGTAACTCTACCTCTCAAATAAATAAATAAAATATTTTTTTCAATAAGCAATCTGAAAGCCATAAGAACCAAAAAAGGAGTCTACAGATGGCCAGTAAACAGTATTTATACAAGCACCCTTAACTTGGTGAAAAGAAACACCACATTTTTGTCATGCATGCAACTGCTGTGGTTCAGTCCTGCACACCAGGTGAACCTCCAACTCCACTGCTGCAGTTGTGACGGCCTCAGGAACTGGTAACACAAGGGCCCACTCTACAGCCCGATGGGAGCCAACCTCTTGCACCATTTGAAACCGCAATGGAACTGACCCTATCAGACAAAAACCCACACAAACGCAAGTCATTGTTAGCTTGCTTTCCCAAACATGCCTAGAATTGCGTTACTTATATATCCAACAGAATATTCATCTTGCATTTCGATTACCTGAAATCCAACCATTTCTCAAGTCCCACCCTCTCGTTTTATGGTTTGTCCTATCTCTGATGAGCTGCTCACCTCAGCAACAACATGAGGAGACGTGAAGGGCATTCACCAATGATACCCGATTCTACTTCTTCCACCATTAAAGCATGGGTTTAAAAAAAAAATTGAAAAGATGCCTCCCTAAAGATTCTATGCCCCTAAATCCTATAATTCTATGACCTCAGTACCTACAACTATAAACCAAGCAGTGGGGAAAATAACCGGAAAATGAATCCTTCTGCAAAAACAGTAACATGTTCTCTGTTTTATTGAGTTTTTCATTCTCTAGGTAAATCTGTGTTTTAACATACAGAAAAAAAATTCTTTTTTTAGAGATTTATTTATTTATTTGAAAGTCAGAATTACACAGAGAGAGAGAAGGCAAGGCAGAGAGAGAGAGAGGTCTTCCATCCGCTGGTTCACTCCCCAACTGGCCACAACAGCTGGAGCTGTGCAGATCCAAAGCCAGGAGCCAGGAGCTTCTTCCAGTTCTTCCCACATGAGAACAGGGGCCCAAGGACTTGGGCCATCTTCTACTGCTTTCCCAGGCCATAGCAGAGAGCTGGGTTGGAAGTGGAGCAGCTGGGACTTGAATCAGCGCCCATATGGGATGCCAGCACTGCATGCGATAGCTTTACCAGCTACGCCACAGCACCAGCCCCATACATTCATTTTTTTTCTTCAAGCAAAAGTTACTGAAAAGGAAAGACTGCACAGAAGTCAAGAAGATGATTCAGGAAATGTTTCTGTCAGAAGGCACAAACATCTTTACACGTTAGTACTTGAAGAAATTTTCTATATTTGGGGAAAATTAACCCTGCAATAATGATTACCAAAACCACATATAGTGTCAATATTTGAATCTATACACAAAATTTAGCAAATGCATTGTCTTTAAGCCCTTGCCCACCATTACACCTAGAGAATCAAACACTTCCTCTTAAATTTTATTACAGGCACACACAGCCTGAAGCTTCAAACAGACTCAAAGACATCAGATCACCCCATCTCCTTCAACCCCAGACCTCAGGAAGCTTCCTCATCTTTTTCCATAATGTTTATCCCTTATCAACAACACCCAACTGTGGCTCAACCACCCGACCTGTTAATACAGTGTTCAGATTCTTGAGGATCTAGTAATTTTCTGGTCCACACAGATTAACCGCTTATCAGAACAATACAAAGCAAGCGCAATTCAAATACAGAAACTTAGGAGAAGTAGCGACTTTTCTGTCAAATTATTCACTATTCCCATCTGAACCAACATTTAGTAGAAATGGTAACTTCACTTGCTAAAGTAAAAACAGAATGAAGTACAAAAAGAAGGGAACAGAATTATTCAACAGTTTGATATGAGATATACTCCTTCAACTGAAAAAAAATCGCTAAGCAAAGACAGCATGGAGACGAACTTGGAACATGATAGTCTCTTCAGTATATTCTGACTCTGGGGTTCTGTAATCAGAGATCTGTGGCTGCTATTATGATCTAGGGAATTTTAAAAATGGTTTTAAGGTATTAGATACTAACTATATAGCTTTCAGCTCCAAAAATGGACTGAAATTGTGTCGCAAAGACCTATCTGGGTGGGTATTTAAAGAATAAGCAGCTTTAACTTTAAGGCAAATAAGGTCCAAAGGCCAGGGTTGTGGCCAAGGTGGAACTGTGACCTCAAGCTGTCTTTCGACCTTCCCAATCTATTCTGACTTCAAAGATCCTAGCTGAGACGACAATGCCTCCACCTGGGTCTGTTTCCATAGCCTAAGGTCAAATTAAGACATCACAGAAAGTTTTTAGAGGGGTGTGCGTGTCTACACATACACATACAAACACACACACACACACACACACAAAATAAGTATATATGTAGAGGGACCAGCAGTGTTGCTTAGCAGGTAAAGCCACCACCTGCAGTGCCGGCATCTCATTTGGGCGCTGGTTCAAGTCCTAGCTGTTTCACCTCTGATGCAGCTCTCTGCTATGGCCTGGGAAAACAGTAGAAGATGGTCCAAGTCCTTGGGCCCCTGCACCCCGGTGGGAGACCTGGAGGAAGCTCCTGGCTCCTGGCTTCGGATCGGTGCAGCTCCACTGTAGCCGTTGCAGCCATCTGGGGAGTGAACCAGCAGATGGAAGACCTCTCTCTCTGCGTCTGCCTCTCTGTAACTCTGACTTTCAAATAAATAAATAAATCTTTAAAAAATAAGTATATATAGAGATTATTTGCATGCTGATACAGATAGATTATCCTCCAAGGCTAGCATGACAGTACACCTGAGGTATTTTTCTAGTAATAAGAGACTAATCTACCATCTCCTCCTGCGAGAGCACAGAAGTACAATCAAACTGTCGGGGTCCAAATCTTGGCTTTTGCCACATATTCCCCTACCTCAGTTTCCTCATCTGTAAAACAGGGATGATAATAACATAAATTAGTATATGCAAATTAAAAAGTATAGACTCTAACAACCAGAATCACTACATAAGGCTAAATATTCCTATTGATATGTAGATGACAGCCACCTAGGGTTACAGGAAAAATATAAGGATAACAATAAGGAGAAAAATGATCTATATCAAGTTGCCTTTACCATGACCTATAAACCTCAACCAAGTAATTCTGGAACTTTTATTTCCCTTGGTTAATGGAGCAAGCCTCAATGCGGATAAAACCATTCACAGATTCATGATAATCCTGAGACATTACTCTAACTTAAAATGTGTTCCTATGAAACCTTTTAAAGGCAGGCATTTGGTGCAGTGTTCACATACAACACACACACACACACACACACACACACACCCCTTTAAAGCTTTTTTTGACACTTGGGATGCCTGTATCCCATATTGAGATGCTTGAGTTCAAGTCTCAGCTCTACTCCTGATTCCAGTTTCCTGTAAATGTGCATCCTAGGAGGCAACAGGTGATGGCTCATGTATTTGGGTTCCTGTTAACCACATGAGAGACCTGGACAGAGTGCCTAGTTCCTGGCTCCAACATGGTCCAGCCCTGGTGATATGGGCAGGCAGACAGGATTAAATTAATTAGATTCATGAGCTGGAAAACCACATCTCCCTCCTGCCCATTGTGTGATCTCACACCCCTTCCTGTATATGCCCACCTGTTGATTGGTTACGGGTTACGTGACCACTCCCCTTTTGGAATTGGATCAAGGTGTAGAGCACCCTGGGAACCTCCCTTGTTGTCCTTCTGGCCGTCCCCTCTCTGCTTTGCTGCCTGACCACTACACTACCTGTGGCTACTCCTAACCGCATGCTTTGCTCCACGTGGTTCGATTTTTCCCATGTGGCTCTGGGCCTACTCTCGGCCTGGTATGGATTCAGCTCATGCTTCCAGACTCCTTTCTCCCTTAAATAAAGCCCTCACCTTCCTGTGTATGTTTCTCACTAAATAAATGCTAAAACCTTACCATATTGCCTGTTTTATTCGAGCCAATATTCAGAATTCTTATCTCAATAGAAGGCAAAGACCCCTGAAATATTAACATTAAAATTATTAATAAAGGTAACACTTAACACTGGTTGTTGCAGCCATGACAGGAACTTGCTCTCTGCCTTTCAAAATAAACAAATAATTTTTAGAATACTTACTTTCTTTTTTTAAAGATTCATTTATTTCACTTAAGAGGCAGAGTTACAGACACAGAGAGAGAGGTCTAGAGAGAGAGGTCTTCCATCCACTGGTTCAGTCCCCAAATGGCCACAATGGCTGGAGCTGGGCTGATCTGAAGCCAGGAGCCAGGAGCTTCTTCTGGGTCTTCCAGGAAGGTGCAGGGACCCAAGCACTTGGGCCATACTGCACTGTTTTCCCAGGCCATCGGCAGAGAGCTGGATCAGAAGTGGAGCAGTCAAGACTAGAACTGGCACCCATATGGGATGCCAGTGCCCATGGCAGATGCTTAACCCACTATACCATAGTGTAGGCCCCTATTTATTTTCATCTACTTGAAAAGGCAGAGTAACAGAGAGACAGAGAATTTTCTATCCTCTAGCCCGCTCCCACAAATGGCTGCGATGGCTAGGATTGGGCTAGGCTGAAGCCAGCAGTCAGGGAACTCCATCGGGCTCTCCCAAGTGGGTGGCAGGGGTTCAAGTACTTAGGGCACACCTGCTGCCTTTCCAGGTGCATTAGCAGGAAGCTGGACTGGAAGTCAAGCAGGCAGGATTTGAACTGCTGTTCACATATGTGATGCCAGCATCGCAAGTGTGCCACAACACCAGCCCCTAAATACCCAACTTTATATTTGTAGGTGAAATGACATGCTGTCTGGAGTTTTCTGTAAAAATACTCTGGGGGAGGGAAAAGCAACAGGGGACAGAGGATTCACTGTATTATTCTACTTTGTATAGTTTGAAATTTTCCATTAAAAATTTTCTTAAAGGTGAAGGGAAAGAAAAAAACTGGAATTCATAGCCAACCCCAATACGGCCACCATCCATCCATGAGACACACAAAAAATGCAGAAAGCCTATCTATCTAAAGCAAACAAGACAAATATATAGGAGCTGCTCTGGGCAGATTTCCTTTGTCAGCAGAAATTCTCTACCACGTTCCTATGGAGGTGTGCTTTCCATTAGGTAATGCTCTAAGGCCAAAGTGCAAACAAAGTTTCCTGACACCAGCACTGAACTGTCCCAGCCTTTCTGCCCTAGGAAAATTTGTAACAGGAAATTAAAACATGCATTTCATTTATTTATTTATTTTTATTTTGCTTATTTGAGAGGCGCAGAGAGACACAGACATATCCCATCATCTGGCTCACTCCCCCAAATGCCCTTAACAGCCCCTAGCTGGGACTGGGACCAAAGCCAGAGTCAGGCGATCAATTCAGGTATACCATACGAGGGACAGGAACCCACTGACTTGAACCATCACCACTGCCTAGCAGGGTCTTCATTAGCAGGAAGCTGGAGTCAGGAGCCAGAGCCAGCAATTGAACTCAGGCGTGAGACGGGACGCAGGCATCGCTACTGATGCTAAAACATGTGTTCTTAATTAAGGGTACATATTTCTAAACTGTTAGCAGTTTGCATCTTTACACTTTTCAAGTTTCTCTCACATTCACACAAATAATTTTTTACAAGTTGAAGAAATAATCTTTGGTACAATAAAAAAAATCATTCTGGTTAAAAACCATAAGTGAATTTAAACCAATCCCATCTTTGCTATTACTCAGTTCAGGCTAGTAAAACCTCATACTTGGTATCTTAAATCTGTATAAATGAAATACATGAAATTTGTATCCTTTATATAAATGAAAAAATATTAATATTAAAAAACCCATTAACTAGGCCGGCGCCGCGGCTCACTAGGCTAATCCTCCGCCTAGCGGCGCCGGCACACCGGGTTCTAGTCCCGGTCGGGGCGCCGGATTCTGTCCCGGTTGCCCCTCTTCCAGGCCAGCCCTCTGCTGTGGCCAGGGAGTGCAGTGGAGGATGGCCCAGGTGCTTGGGCCCTGCACCCCATGGGAGACCAGGAAAAGCACCTGACTCCTGGCTCCTGCCATCGGATCAGCGCGGTGCGCCGGCCGCAGCGCGCCGGCCGCGGCGGCCATTGGAGGGTGAACCAACGGCAAAGGAAGACCTTTCTCTCTGTCTCTCTCTCTCACTGTCCACTCTGCCTGTCAAAAAAATAAAAATAAAAAAAAAAAAAAAGAAAATATTAAAAAACCCATTAACTGATTATATCAGACTTGCAGGTCAAATAAATCACCTACTTCCTTTCAAAGCTTAATGTGCGGGCTGGCACTATGGCGTAGCGGGTAAAGCTCCCACCTGCAGTACTGGCATCCCATATGGGTGCTGGTTCCAGTCCCGGCTGCTCCACTTCCGATCCAGCTCTCTGCTATGGCCTGGGAAAGCAGTGGAAGATGGCCTAATGCCTTGCGCCCCTGCACTGGTGAGGGAGACCTGGAAGAAGCTCCTGCTGTGGGCTTTGGATTGGTGCAGCTTGGGCCGCTGCAGCGAATTGGGGAGTGAACTAATGGATGGAACCTCTCTCTCTCTCTCTCTCTCTCTGCCTCTCCTTCTCTCTGTGTGTAACTCTGACTTTCAAAATAAATAAATAAATCTTTAAAAAAAAATCTTAATGTAACAGTACTGTACTGCATTTATAAAAGAGAGCACAACTCAAATGTTATAACTACTAATTAAATTAGGAGCTTCAGTAATACAAGTACCAAAGTAATGCCAAGAATACTTACTACATTTTGATCTCTTACTATTCTGTAATCCTTCTTATCAGGCAAAAAAAAAAAAAAAAAATAGTGAATTCAAAATATTGTACCTTACCAGCTGTAACAATATTTTCCCAACAGCTGTCTGCCAAATATTTTGAATAAGCCTCACCAGGCTGTCCTTGCCTTTCTTGACTTTCCTTTGCTTTATATATCTACTGAACATGACTGGGTCCATAACTAGGAAAAGGAAAAGACACTAAAAAAAAAAAAAAAAAAAAAAAAAAAAAAAACACACAGTAATAAATAAATGCCCAGGGGCTGGTGCTGTGGTATAGCAGGTAAAAACACCTGTGGCCAGCGCTGTGGGGCAGCAGGTTAACGACCAGGCCTGAAGCGCCCGCATCCCATATGGGCGCAGGTTCAAGACCCGGCTGCTCCACTTCCAATCCAGCTCTCTGCTGTGGCCTGGGAAAGCAGTGGAAGATGGCCCAAGTCCTTGGGCCCCTGCACCCAAGTGTGAGACCTGGAAGAAGCTCCTGGTTCCTGGCTTTGGATCAGCACAGCTTTGGCTGTTGCGGCCAATTGGGGAATGAACTAGTGGATGGAAGACCTCTCTCTCTCTGTTTCTCTCTCTCTCTCTTTCTGCTTCTCCTCTTTCTGTGTAACTCTGACTTTCAAATAAATAAATAAATCTTAAAAAAAAAAAAAAAAAGCCACCTGCAGTGCAGTGCCGTCATCTCATAGGGATGCCAGTTCAAATCCTGGCTGCTCCACTTCCAATCCAGCTCTCTGCTGTGGTCTGGGAGGAAGCAGTAGAAGATGGCCCAACTCCTTGGGCCCTTGCACCCACGTAGGAGATCTGGAAGAAGCTCCTGGCTCCTGACTTCAGACCGGCACAACTCCAGCCATTGCGGACATCTGGGGTAGTGAACCAGCAGATGGAAGACCTCTCTCTATTTCTCTCCCTCTCTGCCTCTGCCTTTCAAATAATAATAATAATAATAATAATAAAAACTTTAAAAATAAATAAATAATGCCCAAAGGTGAGGATGAACACGGGTTTAATATATAATTGAAAATAAGGGGGCTGGCGCTGGGGCGCAGCAGATTAATGCCCTGGCCTGAAGCACCCGCATCCCAAACGGGCACCGGTTCGAGACCTGGCTGCTCCACTTCCAATCCAGCTCTCTGCTCTGGCCTGGGAAAGCAGTAGAAGATGGCCCAAGTCTTTGGGCCCCTGCACCCACGTGGGAGACCTGTAAGAAGCTCCTGGCTCCTGGCTTCAGATTGGCACAGCTCCAGCTGCTGCAGCCAATTGGGGAGTGAACCAGCAGATGAAAGACCTCTCTCTCTCCCTCCTGTTTCTGACTCTCCTCTCTCTGTGTAACTCTGACTTCCAAATACATAAATAAATCTTAGAAGAAAAGAAAAGAAAGCTGTTAAACAAAGTAAATTTGGTCACAGGGAAAGCCAATCTGGGAAATCCATCTCTCCATTGATCTTATCCTCCTGTGAACACAGCAGATTGTTTGTACACAATGAGAGAAAAGGACATTATTGCTAGAAAAGCAGAAATCAAATAGCTCTGCTCCTGTCTGCTTTTAATACTCCAAGCAAAGGTGGCTACTTCCTTAATTAACACAGTCGTTACACTTATCCATATTAAGATAAGAGGGTTTTCGGATACTGGAAGTCTTCCTACTCAAAGAACTTAAAATTGGATTGGTTCTTCTAACATTGACGGTTAATGATTAAGAAACTAGAATGCAGCATCCAATTTCATTGTGTTTTCTTCTAAATCATCATGATAATCCCATGAGACAGGGACTCTTACTGTTCCCACAGAGGAAGAAACTGAAGCACAGTAACTTGGAAAGAAACAGAGCTAGTAAGTGGTTAAGGCAGGATTCAAACCCAAGCCGTCTGGCTGAACAGTCCACACACTCAGCCACGACATGATCAGCCAAATTTGTAATGGAATAATATTACCACTGTGATTACTGGGAGTTTCTAAGGGGTGAAAGAACATGTGTAAAGCTATTCCTAACTTATTCCAAAATCCATCAGCATCATAAATCTTATGAAAGACGCTTTGATGAGCATCTGCTGGGCTCAGCGTTGAGCTGGAGACTCACGAACACTCAGGAGACGCAGAGCAGGTCCCCCCTCCCAAAACCTTGCCACCAAGGTAGTGAGAGGCAAAACACAAAACCAGGAGAGAAAACATGTGTCTTCTGCATACAGCTACTGCCTCATAAAATCGTCCACGACCAGCCCTCACTACTCACCCAGTGCATTTTTTAGAAACATCACAGTTGAAAAGAAAGAGGCAATTTTCTCACAAACTATTGGGGAAATGGGGCTGTGTGGATTTTTTACTAAGGAATAAAAATCATTGAATAATTCTGACAATTCTAATCCAAAAAGATATTATATATATATAATATATATACATAAAATTTTTTAAATAATAAAAATTACTTCTCCATATCTGAGTAAGACCCTGTATCTACTTCTAAAAGAACCATCCTAGTGAGAAAGATACATCTGTCAGCAAATGTTATTCAATGTGAGAGATGCTATAACTAAGACACAGAGCAGAAATAAAGGAGTAGGCAAGTGTATGGGGGAATTTCTTGATAAGATGACTCTTAGGGATGCTGGAAAAGGAAAAATAAGATACAGAAACATGAGATTTTATAATAATTGAAAGTTAGGTTATGCTCCAAAATTTGTTAATAGGTCCTGAAAATCTTTTAAAATCTTTTTTTTTTTTTCAAAGATTTATTTATTTATTTGAGAGGCAGAGTTACAGGGAGGCAGAGGCACAGAGATCTTCCAACTGCTGGTTCACTCCCGAAATGGCCACAATGGCCAGAGCTGGGCAGATCCAAAGACAGGAGCCAGGAGCTTCTTCTGGCCATCTTCCACCGCTTTCCCAGGCCATCAGCTAGATTGGAAGAGGAGCAGTGGGGACATGAACTGGCACCCATATGGGATGCCAGCACTGTAGGTGGACGCTTAACTTAGTATACCACA